>NC_139688.1:6296060-6917386 GCF_964106915.1 Podarcis gaigeae
GAATGAAAAAATGTGAAACTGGAAGAAACTGAAATTGGCAGATTCTTCCATCTCCAGACGGGCATCATCCTAACTTTTTCTCTCCCATTTGCCAAATCTTGAATGCAAAAAATTTCAGCACAGCAACAGAATAGATGGTCCTTTGCGCTCATCCAGAAGAACTCTGCTGTTGTTCTTATAGTTGGCTGGGGAACTGAACCAGGCTGTCCCTAATCAAAATGCAATGCTCTGCTACATAGCTCCTTGAGAAAAGACAAATACAAGTCTCTGCTGTGTGAGAGAGATGCTCATTCTTTCGTGATGCTCAGAGATGGGCGGCAGATTCAGCCCATCGAGTAGAAAGGAGCCTGGCTTTTTGGAGACCCTGAAGTCTCCTCAAAGGCACCCTCCCTTCAGACAAGGAAAACAGAAATGATCACAGCTAATCTTCCTTGCACCCAGGGCTGGATTTAGGTTTGATGAGGCCCTCAGCTACTGAAGGTAATGGGGCCCTTTATATGTCCAGCTGCCCTTCATCCACAACCAATTGTCGCTGGTTTTTTGTGTTGAATATATGCTATATGGTAATTTATGGACCTAATAGGTACCTAATAGGGGACACGAGTGGCGCTGTTGGTTAAACCACAGAGCCTAGGACTTGCCGATCAGAAGGTCAGCGGTTCGAATCCCCGCAACGGGGTGAGCTCCTGTTGCTCGGTCCCCGCTCCTGCCCAACTAGCAATTCGAAAGCACGTCAAAGTGCAAGTAGATAAATAGGTACCGCTCCGGCGGGAAGGTAAATGGCATTTCCGTGCCCTGCGAAATACAATTAAGAAATACAATTAATTGTGAAATACAATTAAGAAAAAGTATATTAACAGTACAGGGACGCAGGTGGCGCTGTGGGTTAAAGCCTCAGCGCCTAGGACTTGCCGATCGAAAGGTCGGCGGTTCGAATCCCTGCAGTGGGGTGCGCTCCCGCTGCTCGGTCCCAGCGCCTGCCAACCTAGCAGTTCGAAAGCACCTCCGGGTGCAAGTAGATAAATAGGGACCGCTTACCAGCGGGAAGGTAAACGGCGTTTCCGTGTGCGGCTCTGGCTCGCCAGAGCAGCGATGTCACGCTGGCCACGTGACCCGGAAGTGTCTCCGGACAGCGCTGGCCCCTGGCCTCTTAAGTGAGATGGGCGCACAACCCCAGAGTCTGTCAAGACTGGCCCGTACGGGCAGGGGTACCTTTACCTTTACCTATATTAACAGTGAAATAATTATTAAGCTCTAACTTATATTTTGGAAATGTACATCCGGTTAGTTTTTTCCTTTAAATTTTTTTTGCGGCCCCCAAAAGAGTGGGACGTAAGCCATAGATTATTTAGTTTATATGTAAATCCGGCACTGCTTGCACCTTCCTATCTCAACAGTTAAGGAAGATTAGAGGTGTGAGATATAAGAATCTGGACTGTAGCTCAATGGTAGAGCATCTGCTTTGCATGCAGAAGGTCACAGGTTCGATCCCCGGCAGGGCTGGGAGAGTCTTTCTGCCCGAAATCCTGCAGATCCACTGCCAGTCACTGCAGAAACCGCTGAGTAAGATGCACACACTGATCTGACTCAGCATAAGACAGCTTCCTGTGTTCCTGTTCATAATAATAATAATAATGATTTATTATTTATACCCCGCCCATCTGGCTGGGTTTTCCCAGCCACTCTGGGTGGCTTCCAACCGAATATTAAAAACAACACAGCATCAGACATTAAAAGCTTCCCTAAACAGTTGTCTTTTAAAAGTAAAATAGTTGTTTATTGCCGTGACATTTGCTGGGAGAGCGTTCCACAGGGCGGGTGCCACCACCGAGAAGGCCCTCTGCCTAGTTCCCTGTAACCTCGCTTCTCGCAGGGAGGGAACCACCAGAAGGCCCTCAGCATTGGACCTCAGTGTCCGGGCTGGATGATGGGGGTGGAGATGCTCCTTCAGGTATACAGGACCAAGGCCGTTTAGGGCTTTAAAGGTCAGCACCAACACTTTGAATTGTGCTCGGAAACATTCTGGGATTCCTAAGAGGATGGTGTATTGTGTAGCTCCTGTATCTGTAGCAGGAAGGGGTTTTCTATGTGCTAAACAATCAGGGCCAAACTGATTGTCACATGGCTAAGTGTAAGATGTAGCCCAGCCCTGAATATGTGAAATTGCACTCATTCATAAAAGACAACATCTTAAAGCTCCTGAAGCTCTATGTCACATTGAGATCAACAGCTCGGAAGTGTGAATAACCTGGGGCTGTGGCAAGCCATCTCTGACTCAAATCCAAGTATTTTCTTTTAAACGGGTTGTGTATTAGGCTCTTAAAACAGCTACATCATTTGAGCATCTGACTGTAACTGAGGGCATAAATCACTTAGTGTTTTACCACCTTTGACCTTCTCAATCAACCACTTTAGGGGCCGAAACAGTCCAAGTTCGGTCTCAGTTGAAAGGCATCCTGGAAAATCTTGCAGGAAACAAATCCACTTTTCCTGATTTATGCACCGCTGAGAGGAGGGGAGGCAGGAAGAGGAGGGGGATCGAGTTTACTCTCATTTGTAAAACAAAGATTACGGCTCCCCATTTTAATTTTTAACCAGACGGATCATTCAAAACCAGCTGGACTTTGCAACCTGGTCTTTGGAAGATGGCCACAGTGATACGTGGAAGGATGGGGAGAGATCAAACAGATAATTTTAAAAGTCGGAATTTAATTTAATAAAAGTAACGCTTAAGACCATCCACTCTGAAATCTAATAAGTCAGGCGTGTGTATAAGGAGAAGCTTGAAAGACCCACCTTCTCCTCATTTTTCGTCGTTTGCTTCAGCTGTTGAAGATGTCTTCTGTTTCATTATTCATTTGCTAAATAGCATTTGTTTCATTAATCATTTGCGGAAATTGCATCATCTACGATTTGTGGTTGACATTCATTTTTGCTGCGTTCGTGTTCACACATACAACAGCTCTAGCTGTTCGTAGAGTAGATATTTTAGCTTGACATACCCTCCAAGTCGCCTGCCAACCTAGCAGTTCGAAAGCACCTCCGGGTGCAAGTAGATAAATAGGGACCGCTTACTGGCGGGAAGGTAAACGGCGTTTCCATGTGCGGCTCTGGCTCGCCAGAGCAGCGATGTCACGCTGGCCACGTGACCTGGAAGTGTCTCCGGACAGCGCTGGCCCCTGGCCTCTTGAGTGAGATGGGCGCACAACCCCAGAGTCTGTCAAGACTGGCCCGTACGGGCAGGGGTACCTTTACCTTTACCTTTACCCTCCAAGTGCCCCAATTTTCCAGGAATATTCCTGGAATTACAAAAGCTGTCCCGGTTTCTAATTTGATCCCTCTTTTTCCTTCTTCTTCCCCTCCACATCTTGGAGAACAATGAAAAGTGAGGTGTGTGTGTGTGCAAAAATGGAGTCCTGTTTATGTGGAAAATAAAATACCTGCACCAAATGAAGGAGCTGGTGAAGCCCTTCCTATGATTTTGAAGGAAAAGCTCACCAATCTAATTTTTTTAATTGCAATGTTTCAGCAGCCAGCCATTTCTTAGGAAACTCAAGGAGCGTTTATTCCTTTATTGTAAATGGAGCCTAACGCGGTCTACGGAGAAGGAAGTCCCATGTATTCAATGGAGCTTACTCCCAGGTAACTGGGTAAAGACTGTGCAGCCTTACACGGCAATCATAAGCCTTTTCACTCAGAACTAATTCCAATAGGATTTACCGTATTTTTCTGTGTATAAGACGTTGTTTTTTATTATAAAAAATGTAAAAAGTTGGGGGTCGTCTTATATATGGATAGTGCAGAGGGGGGACAGGCGATTGGTGGCAGTGAGCAGGAGATTGTCAGCTGCGATTGGGCAGGTGATTGGTTGCTGTGGCAAGGCCTGCTGGCAATTGGCTGCTGCTGCAGCAATTGGGCGGGCAATTGCTGGCTGCTGGTGGCGTGCGGGGAGATGATTGGTGGCTTTGGCGAGGTGTGCGATTGGCAGCGGCGGTCGGGCAGGTGAGCGATTGTTGGAAATCCCCCCCCCCAAAAGCAGCTTAACAACTCTGGGCAATCTCCCCCCATTTCCTTAATTTGGGGTCCCAAAAATAGGGGTTGTTTTATACATGGGGGCATGTTAGACATGGAAAAATACACTACTCTCTGGTATGTTCCTGATCATTCTCACAGTTTCTATCATCATCATCATCAACAACATCATGTACCACACATTACTTTTTCCCTGACAGGGACTCAAGGCAGTTTACAATCTGCTGTGTGAGACTGTCCTCTGAAAAAATGTTGTGGGTCACGTGACTTGACTAGGAGCATGTCGCAGAAGATGTGCATCCCAGTTTTTGAAAATAAAAAGTTGGACAGTATGATCTTGGGGTGTGTGTTTCTGTCTCAGTTGAGATTCTGTACACTGCTTGGATGGATGGATGGATGGATGGATGGATGGATGGATGATGATGATGATGATAATAATAATAATAATAATAATAATAATAATAAATAATAATAATAATAATAATAATATATTATTTATACCCCGCCAATCTGGCTGGGTTTCCCCAGCCACTCTGGACGGCTTCCAACAGAATATTAAAATACAATAACCTATTAAACATTAAAAGCTTCCCTTCAGATGTCTTCTAAAAGTCTGGTAGTTGTTTTTCTCTTTAACATCTGGTGGGAGGGTGTTCCACAGAGCGGGCGCCACTACCGAGAAGGCCCTCTGCCTGGTTGCGTGATGATTCCCGCCCCCTCCCACAGTTGGAATAAATAAAGACATAGGACACCAGAATTTAGGTTAATGGGCGAAAAATGGCCACAACTTTATTGATTGCAGGTAAGAGTGGTATTGGCTTTAGGCATTGGCCCTATCAGACTATCCGGCACAGAACCGCGAAGAGTTAAGCACCAACAGGGGGAGCCCCCGAGATGCACATCCCTGAAGTGCTCCCCCTGGGGTTACCGCTCGGGAGCGCGCTTTAGGCCCTAGCCTCCATAGGTTTCGGACGAGGCGACGCCCCACGGAGTCCTTTATCGAACTACCCTTCAAGATTTGGGGGAGGTGATGGCGCTCCTCCCCCCCAACTCATTTGCATAATAATACCCCTGCCAATGCCTAACCACCAAAACCAAAGGTGTTGTGACGTTTTGCTACGAGGTAGGCGAAAAAATCAAGTGGCTTCCAAAATACTGCCAATTAGCCAAGTGGGAAAACTCCTACCAGGCCCCTTGCGGCGACCAGCCGAAGCCCATAGCAAAGTCCAAATGTGACCTAGAGGGTGGGTGGGAAACCGCAGCTGGCTGTAAGAAAAGAAAGGGGCGAACACGGGCTGCCCCGACCTTAAATGAACCCACTTAATCCCGCCCTGCCACCAGCCGATTGGCTGGCACGGTGAATGATGAATAATAATGAATCCCGGGATTCCCCAAGTCACGCAGGGCTGCAGCCAGCACTGGACAGATAGATAGACAGACAGACACTGGACAGATAGATAGACAGACAGACAGATCTGAATTCGTGGGATAGAGATGAATATGATGACGGCCCCACAATAGTTTGACTTGAAACCACAGGTAGCGAGAATGTCCCTTGTGCCCAAATTTCCCTTGAGGGCATCTTTGAGAAGAGGATGCTGGACTTAAATGGGCCATTGGCCTGATCCTGCTGTCTCTTCGGACGCTCTTATGGTTTGCTTCTGTTCCTCTGATGGCTTCTTTTCTGCCTTTTCAGAAATTCATTGCAATATCAGTTTACAACACGGCTCGTTTCTGCCTCCAATGAGTCTTTTTTGTTCAGCCTCTGCTCCAAATGAAGTCTGGCAGTACTGCTGCCAGCACTTTGGATATGAGCTTCAATATATTACTTTCCCAGCTGCTGGCCTGCAAACATGATCATGTCAAAGACCATCTGCTTTACATATTATTCCTGGGGCCAAGGACATGATTGGGTCGGGTACTGATAGCTGAGTCGTGCCTGTCAGCGATTCACATTTTCCCACAACTTCTGTTTTTATTTGGGGTCTGTGCATATCTGTGCGACTTTGCCAAGGAGGGTGGGGGACAATAATAATAATAATAATAATAATAATAATAATAATAATAATAAAATCTTCCTTGAAAACCTTGGAAAATCCTGGAACGTTTCCTTGATCGTTATTATTTTGTCCTTGATTATTTCCAACTGTAACCCTGTAAGCATCTGCATTAATTTGGAGAGGAATCGGATGGAGAATTTTCCATTCTGCTTTCATCCATCCATTGCATTGCATTTATTGCAAATTTTCTCCAGCGTATTTCAAGGCACCAAATCACCTAGAGAGCTTCATGGCCAAGGAGGCATTTGAACCCTGGTCTCCCAGGTCCTGGTCCATCAGAAGAAAATCCGTTCTGGATCAGGCAAAAAGGTGGCCGTCTAGTCCAGCATCCTGTTCCCACAGTGGCCAACCATACAGTGGCTAACCATAGTTTAGAGATCCCAGGCCCTAAGGAAGTCAGACTATCTGCCACCAGGGCCAGGGCCTTCTCAGTGATGGCTCCGACCTGGTGGAATGCTCTGTCCCATGAGACTAGGGCCCTTCAGGACTTAACCTCCTTCCGTCTGGCCTGTAAGACAGAGCTATTCCGCCTGGCCTTTAATTTGAATTCAGCCTGATCTTTTATTTCCCTTCCCTTCCCTCCCCCTCCCCTTTTATGAAGATCACTCGCTCTGAGACCCCACAGCTAATTCTCCCCTGGCCACCTCGCTGGCCCAAGTAGGACCAATTCAGCCAGCTAGCCCTGGGGATTATCTACCTGATTTTTGAATTTTATTGTTATTCGTGTTTTTATACTGTATTTTATGCTGCTTTTATAATTAAGTGTTTTAAATTTGTTGTTAGCCGCCCTGAGCCCGGTTTTTGAATCAGGAAGGGCAGGGTATAAATAAAAATTATTATTATTATTATTGAATTGTCAAGTTGGAAGGGACCCCATGGGTCATCTAGTCCCTGAAATGCAGGAATCTCAGCTAAAGCAGCCATGGCACATGGCCCTCCAACCTCTGTTTTAAAACTTCCAAGGAACCCGATGCCTATTGGAAGCTCACAAGTGGAACATGAGCAGAACAGCCCCTCTCCCCACGTATGATTCCCTGCCTCTAGTGGTTGAGGCAGAACATAGCCATAATGCCTAGTAACCATCTATAGCCTTAACCTTATCCAAATAAGTGAGTGTGGTGCAGCAATTAAAGTGTTGCATGGCGAGTTCCCGCCCCCTCCCCCCCTGTGGAAATAAAGACACATGATACAATTAAGGTTAAATAAGGCCACAACTTTATTGGTTACAGGTGATAAGCGGTATTGGCTTAGGCATTGGTCCTAACCGACTATCCGGCTTCAGCCCGTCTGCTTGAAGTCCAGGAAGGGTTAACCACCAGTAGGGGGAGTCCTGCTCATGCACATCAATTAGGAACTCCCCTGGGGGTCACCGATAGGGGGCGTGCCTTGGGCCCTCACCTCTATAGGCTTTGAACTGGGCCACGCCCCCCGGAATCCTTTATCAGACTACCCTTCAGTATGTGGGGCAGGTGATGGCGCGACCTCCCCTCTTCCATCTACAGAACAATACCAATGCCTAACCGCCAATACCAAGGAAGTTGTGACGATTTGCTACGAGGTAGGCAAAAACTAAGTGGCTGGTGCCAGTTTGCCAAGTGGAAAAATTCCTACCAGGCCCCTCAGTGGCGACCAACCAAGGTCCATAGCAAGGTCAAGGACCGAAAAGCTTATAGGGCGGGAGGGTGGGAAAAACTGGAACAGCTGGCGGGCGGCAAAAGAGGGAGATCCCCGGCTGCGTCCTGTTTTAAATAGGGCAGACCATGCTTCCAGAGCCAGTCGATTGGCTGGCCCTGGGGGTGAAGCGACCGGGATTCCCCCAATCGCGCAGGGGCTGGGCTCCAGCCACGCGCACGTGGTGGGGGCGTGAAGCCCGAAACCCCACCTCCTCTGCAGGGCGGAAGAGGCTTTGGAGCAACAGTTGGGAGACCAGGGTTCGAATCCCTACTTGGCCATGCAGCTTCTCTGAGTGACCTTGGACCAGACACTGCCTCTCAGCCTAACCTATCAAACAGGGTTGTTCTGATGATAGAATGAAGGTGGGGAAAACCAGGTACGCCACCTTGAACTCATTGGGCAAATGAGGGGTCTAAAGAGGAGGAGGACGAAGAGGACGAGGAGAAGGAGGAGATAAATGTATTGGGCTTTCTACTGACACCTTGAAGCTGTGAATTGTATAAGCAGTTCTGGACTGATTTCAGACTTATGGTGACAGAGCTCCTCTGTATATTTTTAAAATAGCCACTTGTGCATCGGAGAGATGGCTATGCTCGAATCCTGAAGTGCTAGGTTTCTATAGGTGGGGATAATATATATTCAATTCCAGAACCCCCCCGACGGCTGCCTAAATTGGTAGAGCCACCGCAGGCCTCAGGCGAGTTTCGGAGAAATCTAAGCTTGAAACATTGCCAGCCGATTCAATTTGGGGAGGATTTGCCCGAGCGTATTATGTTCCCAAATTGGTTTCAGCTCTCCTATAAATCAAAATAAATAAGCAAATAAAATAAGTGCCAGCTCTGCAGATGAGTAAGCTGAATGGGGAGAAGAAAAGAGGATGGAGGAAGCTTTTTGCGGCGGCGCAGCCCACAAGCGGGAACAAAGATTCCCGGCAACACCTCCAGAGCATTCTGCAAGCAACCACACCGCCTCGCCCGCTTTGCCATTAGTCAGTTGCCTTATACTGAGTCAGACCATTCCTCCATCTGTTCAGTAATGTCTGTACCAGGCTTGGCCAGCTTGGCACCTCTGGGTTCAGTGGTGCCCAGGAGATCTTGCCACGGTCTCCTGCAAAACCTCAGAATTCCTCCCTACACACAAACACATACTGATTACCGTATTTTTCGTCCCATAGGACGCACCTAGTTTTTTGGGGGGGGGAATAAAGGGGGGGAATTTCCTTTATTTCCCCCCCCCAAAGCAGGTCGGGGAAACCGAACAAGGTCAAGGAACAGCGGGATGGCGGCGCTGCGCCTCCCTGCTGTCCCCCGAGCTTGTGGGGTTGGCCGATGTCTGCCCGGCGCGAGGGGTGCTCTGCTTCAGGGCCCGCCGCCCGCCGGGCGGCAGGCAGCTATCCGCAGCATGGGGAGCCCTGCAGGGAACTCCCGCAGGGCTCCCCACTCTGTGGATGTGTTCCCGAAGCACCGGGCGCTCTGCTTTCAGGGCGCCCGATGCTCCAGGAAGCAGGCTGCTATTCGCAGCCTAGACATCCCTGCGGGACCTCCCGCAGGGCTGCCTAGGCTGCGGATGTCTTCCTGAAGCCTGGAGAGCGAGAGGGGACGGTGCGCACCGACCCCTCTCGCTCTCCAAGCTTCAGCGAAAGCCTGCATTCACCCCATAGGACGCACCCAGATTTCCCCTTCATTTTTGGAGGGGGGAAAGTGCGTCCTATAGGGCGAAAAATACGGTACCCTCTTGGTCAAGAGGTGGTGAGAACGTCTCCCTTGAAAAGCACATGGAGGTGAAAGGGGAAGTTAGAAAAGTGACGCTCTCTTCCCACTTCCTCTTCCATCTCTATGTGCTTCTCGGGGCTCAGGTTAATTCTGCTAGATCTGAAGTATACCCGTATTCCTTCGACAAATGATGTCTGAGCATGTGCACTTTCTGTGTCTTGGGGACGGGGGTTACTGATCCAGGAGAGAGAGAAATGATTGGGGGGGGCACAACACTTGTTCAAAAATCCAAATGTGCCCATTGGCCTGAAAAAGTTGGGGGCCCTGGTCTACACTGACACCCCTAGGGTTTCAAACAATAAGTCTTTCCTCAGCCAACCTGGAGATGCTCGGAATTCAAAGTGTTGGAGCTGACCTTTAAAGCCCTAAATGGCCTCGGTCCAGTATATCTGAAGGAGCATCTCCACCCCCATCGTTCTACCCGGACACGGAGGTCCAGCACCGAGGGCCTTCTGGCGGTTCCCTCTCTGCGAGAAGTGAGGTTACAGGGAACCAGGCAGAGGGCCTTCTCGGTAGTGGCACCCGCCCTGTGGAACGCCCTCCCACCAGATGTCAAAGAGAACAACAACTACAGACTTTTAGAAGACATCTGAAGGCAGCCCTGTTTAGGGAAGCTTTTAATGTTTGATGTATTACAGTATTTTAATATATTTTTTTGGAAGCCGCCCAGAGTTGCTGGGGAAGCCCAGCCAGATGGGCGGGGTATAAATAATAAAATTATTATTATTATTATTATTATTATTATTATTATTATTATTAGTTGAACCCAAGACATTCTACATGCAAGACAGATGCTCTACCACTGAGCTATGGTCTTCTCCCATCATTGGAAGCTTTTGGAAGAGAAAATAGCCCCCCCCCTCTTCCTCTCTCCCATATTCTTGTTCTCTCCCATGCAACATCTGGCCACAATTAGTTTGGTATCTCACATATTTCGAGTGGATGTCAGCAATAATTTTTGTTTTTCACTTCATCTCCCCACCCCCTTTGCCTCCAAAAGACCTGGGATGTACTTCGGCAAGCTGCAAAATCATCATTCGTTATGCAATGGACCTTATTTTTTTTGCGCATTTCGCTTCTCCCTGGGCAGAGAAATCCTGTACCTGCAGCCCACCAGTGTCTGAGAGGTGTTGCTGCTTGCGATGCTCAGTGCAAGGAGACCCACAGTAGGGGAGAACCAGCAGCTGAGACAGACAGGTGAGGGCAGAGCAAGGTTGGTGGGTCGATGCTCCTATTTGCCATAATGGACTAGCCTCCACTAGTTCCTACCCTGGCAGAACAGCTGCCATATCCAAATTGTGAGTGGTCTGGGATAGGAGGGTTGGCAGCCTTCCAGGTCTGGCCAGAAGTCTCCTGGTTTGCCTGCCCCCCTCCAGGTGGCAGCTGAAGGTGGGCAGCACTGCCTCTAATAGAAAACATTCTTAAGAAGACTGTGCATGTAGCTTGTAAGCTTCATCACAGCAGGAGCTGGCTGCAAAGTATAGCACAGACACAGCAGGGAATCCTCTGCTCGCCCTCTCTCAATGGACAGGCTGGATGCAGAGGAATGGTGGGAGGCAACAGCTGGGGAACCCCCAAGGGAACCCCCAGTGTAAGAAGTCTCAGAGCCAGGGGAGTGGTGGTGGGACGACAGGGAGTGATCAGAGGGAGAAGTGGGAGCAAACTGGAAGCTGGAAGTATTGGAAGCTGAAGAGGCAACAGGGTTTAGTGAGCAGGGAGAGGCTGTGTCAGAGGGCAATTCAGAACCAGAAGCAGGAGAGGAGGCAGGCTGATGAAGAGTCCAGGGAATCTCCCCTCCTGCTGCAACTAGCTCCTTTCCACCATGGTCTCCCAGGACCAGAAGAGGTATGAAGAGGGTGGAGCAATGAGAGACAAGATGATGAAACCTTAGGCTGCTGGGGAAGGAACCAATGAGGAGCCTTAGAGAGTGGTAGGAAGTTGGGGGCGGTCAGTCCTTGCAAGTACCTCCTTAGGGCAAGACTTACAGTGGTACCTCGGTTTTCAGACTTAATCCATTCCAGAAGTCCGTTCCGAAACCAAAGTGTTTCAAAACCAAGGCATGCTTTCCCATAGAAAGTAATGCAAAACAGATTAATCCGTTCAGGATTTTTAAAAACAACCCCCAAAACAGCAGGTTAACATAAATTTTACTATCTAGCGAGACCATTGATCCATAAAACGAAAGCAATAATCAATGGGCTGTACTAGAAAATAAATAAGACAGTATTGTAGATGATAAAAAATAAAATTATTATTTTTTCTTACCTGCTCTGATGATAGTCCTTGTTTGGATGGGGGGCTTTTATCCATTTCCGCAGTCACATAATCAATCGATCAGTAGCTGAACTGGGTTCCACACAATCACAGAAACAAATTAACCGGGGGAGAACGCAAAATAAATAGCAAAAACAAAAGCGCCAAACTTAATCCGTTCCAGAAGCCTGTTTGACTTCCAAAATGTTCAAAAACCAAGGTGCAGCTTCTGAATGGTGCAGGCGCCCTGGGAACAATAGCTGGCAGCCGCATTGGACATTCAGCTTCCGAAAAAATATTCGGAAACCGGAACACTTACTTCCGGGTCTTTGGCATTTGAGTACCAAGGCATTTGAGAACCAAGGTAGTGGTACTAGGAAGGGTTTCTGCGACCACGAGGACTACGTTGTTTTGTTCCCTTGAATAAAGAGTTAACTTCACTGGCATCGGATGCTTTATTGTGTTATTGCTGACCTGTGCCTGATGCCTGCTCCTGACATTAGCCTCCATCTCTAGCGCCCAACCCCAGCACCTCTCCCATGACCTCAACAGGGGCCACCCCTAAGTCACAGTTTCAGGCCCTGAAAGGGTGAGGGATGCTTATGGCCTGACAATCATAGTCTGGGAGGTGAATGAGGAAAGTCACAGAAAGTACAGAAACTTAGGCCCAAATGCCTGGTGCTCCCACAGTATCCCTGGAAGTACCTCCACACTCCGCAAATCGGGGCTCGTGTTTTTATCTGACGAATGGCCCCACCAAAGGGGAGTATCGGCTTATCGGAAGACTTCTGCTGAAATCGGTGTCATGTCAAGGTGGAGACGAATCAGCGTCTAGAGGGGAGGTCCAAAAAATATCTACATGGTGCCTAGGGAACAACTTGCACCTTAATATCAGCAAGACATAGGAGATGGTGTTGGACTTTCAGAGGAAGAGAGAACTAGCCCCGCTGTACATCGGGGAGGGCTATGTGGAGAGAGTCTCTTCCTTTAAATTCCTGGGAGTTTACCTCAGTGAAGACCTTACTTGGAAAATAAATAACAAACCAGGTGGTTAAGAAAGCCCAACAGAGACTCCATCTCCTCAGAGTATTGCAGAAGAACGATATCAATCAACATTTGATGATCTCCTTCTACTGGTCCACAATAGAAAGTGTGCTTTCATACTGCATCACAGTGTGGGACGCTGGTTTGAAATCATCTGATAGGAAGTGCCTACAGAGGGTGGTAAATACAGCACAAGATATTATGGGCTGTCCCGTGAATCTGCTGGATGAAATAGTGGAAGAACATTGCCTCAGGAGAGTGAGGAAAGTTCTCAGGGATGATTCACACCCTGGCCGGCACTTTCTTGATCTCCTGCCCTCGGGCAGAAGATATAGAAGCAGGATTAGTCGCACCAACAGGGTAAAGAACAGCTTCTATCCATGGGCTGTAAGGCTGCTGAATGAAAAGATAACAACAGGGCAACTGACTTTCGGGTTTGGTGGGTGTGCGTCAGTAAACGAGGGGAATTAAGACTAAGAGAGCTGAGTGGGGGGTGCTCGTGTAATCTCACTGTATACAAGTTGTACAAGTGACAATAAAGTATTTCAATATCCACTGGCCCCCTCCTGCGGTGTAGCATGAGATCTGTGGCTACTGATGAGTCCCAGAGCCCCTTTCGGCCGTGCAGTTCTTCAGGAGAGGATTGTGTCCTAAATGTAATTAGCCTGTGGACGTTCCGATGGCTCCCACACCAAAGCGCCATTTCCCTCCCCATCCTGTCATTCCCGACATTTATCATCACCTCATTCTTCCAGCTTTAAGCACTGCCCGGGGACGTTGCGTAACTTCTGTGCGAAGCTCAGATGCAGAAATCCAGCCTGTTAACGTACGTAGGCTGTTCGGAGAGAAGGCCAAAGGACCCACCACTGGAACACAGACAATCAAATTTATTACGGTTGTGTTGGGACCGTGAAGAGAACTCTAATTTTTCATTTTTATGGCCTCTTATGAACACCTTGGAAGCCGATCGTGTGCTGTGCGAAGAAATGAAGAGAAAATAACAGGAGCGACGTGATGTAAGCAATATTTCCTTTATGCTGCTTTTTCTACAGGAAGGACAGGATGTGAAGCTGGATGCAGAGTTCTGTTCCCCAAGGATCTTTGCTTTTGGGAATAAGAAACAAGCTTCTAGATCTCATTGACGTAAGGATATGCTTCAACATGTGTGGGCCACTCCAGCAGAAATTGTGGAAGCCAAAGGGGTGCACAAGCAAGATTTCTTGTGTTTAGAAGTCAGGGCCCTTTAGAGAACCCTCTTCCTATTTTTAGCAAAAGCAGGATAGCACCACAAACCTGCAAAGGTTGACTCAGAAGGAAAGTTCCACTGAGATTGGTGGGGCTTTTTTCCTGGTAAGAAGGCACAGGGTTCCAACCTCATTTATATTACGTGGCCCTTCAGTCCCCTTCCCTTCTGATAAATGTTATAAGTATCTTCTTCTTCTTCTTCTTCTTCTTCTTCTTCTTCTTCTTCAACTTCTTCTTCTTCTGTGATCCCTCGTTGCCGAGTAAGATTGTCTTCCATAAACACGGTTTAAACAATGAGTCCGTAAGTGACTGTGGAGGCCAATTCTGGATCCACACGTCCTTCCACAGTGGGGAAACAGGTTTCTGGATGGGAGTTGATTATGCTGTGGATTTGCCAAGCGTGCCTTCCTCCTTGCGTCCTGAGTTCAAGTGTCTTCAAAGCCCACGACACTTTTGGTAAAGGCTGTTCTCCAACTGGAGCGCTCACAGGCCAGTGTTTCCCAGTTGTCGGTGTTTATACTACATTTTTTTAGATTTGCCTTGAGATAGTTATAAGTATACCACCGCAATCACCAAATGGCTTCAAGGTGATTTAGGGTAAAAAGTAAAAAGTAGTACACACACACATACCGTATTTTTCCGTATACAAGACAATGTTGTTGTTTTTTACTGGGAAAGAGTGTCAAAAAACTGGGGGTGTCTTATACACAGGTAGTGGGTAGTGGTGACGGGTGATTGGTTGTAGCCTTGAGCTGCAGATTGTAATTTGAGATTTGGTGTTTGTCCGGTGGCTGCAGCAAAGGCTGCTTTGAATTGGCTGATGCTGCGTTCAATGTGTGTGTGATTGGTTGCTGTGTCAAGGGCAGTTGTTGATTTGCTGCCACTGTGGCAATCGGGCTTTCATTTTCCTTCCACTGCTGGCAATCGGGCAAGTGCTTTTTGCTGTCACGAGTGATTGTTAGTGAGCAACGTAAGTGATTGCAATGGTCAGATCAGTGATTTACTGCATTCGCCCCCCCAAAAACCCCAAACCCCCCAAAAACCTTTGTCAATCCCCCCCCCAAAGTTCGGCAACTCTACACAATCCCCCCTGAAAAAAGCTCAGCAACTTTGGGTCATCCTCCCCCCAAAACTCCAATCCTCACCCCCCAAAAAGAGCAACATTTTCTGAATTCTGAGCCCCCCAAAATAGGGGGCATCTTATACAAGGGTGTTATACACAGAAAAGTACAGTATGTACAGAAGAAGAAGAAGAAGAAGAAGAAGAAGAAGAAGAAGAAGAAGAAGAAGAAGAAGAAGAAGAAGAAGAAGAGTTTGGATTTGATATCCCGCCTTTCACTCCCTTTAAGGAGTCTCAAAGCGGCTAACATTCTCCTTTCCCTTCCTCCCCCACAACAAACACTCTGTGAGGTGAGTGGGGCTGAGAGACTTCAAGGAAGTGTGACTGGCCCAAGGTCACCCAGCAGCTGCATGTGGAGGAGCGGAGACGCGAACCCGGTTCCCCAGATTACGAGACTACCGCTCTTAACCACTACACCACACTGGAACATCAAAGTGGCAGACAGAAAGCAATAGCAATGCCAGATAAATAATATCAAAAGAATAGCAAATTAGAAGACAGAACCGGGCCCAGGCATGCATATCCGACAAATAATTCCTTTCTGAGTGTTTCAGTGCATTTTCAGCTACAAAATGCCCCACACTTAGGAATCTAGGATATCAGGCCAGCTCCCCACCCCACCAAGAGACAGCTCTGCCTGCTGCCATTGTGGGTTTCTATGAACTGCATTGCTGTCCTTTGGTTCTAGAATATTGAGGGAGTTCCCATGCACAATCACACACAAAATCTTCCAAGCAACTGTCAATCTTCCTGCAGCTGTTATGACTGCCTTGCCATTCAAGGCTGTAAAAAAGGCACGAAAGATAAGGCTTTGCAGTTCAAGCGACATCTCAGGTTTGAAAGGGCAGGGAGTTAATATCTGGCTTATCCTAGTTGAGATCATATACCATTTGACTTAATCTGTTTCCCCATAAAGTAGTACGCCATAAAACAATAACAGCAGAAATAATTTAAAAACTCACCAACACAGACAAAAAATAATAATATTCAGATTAAAGAGCAGGCAACTGGAATATCAGAGAGGCCTCACGCCAGATAGGGCATTGCAATCAATCCTGCACCATTTCTCTCCTGCAATCAGACTCAGCTGGCTGCTTGGGATGTGAGTTGCTGTGCTCATTAGGTCTGACACTCCTGCACAGATCCTGGTTTTGCTAATAAAGAGTTACGTCCACTTCCTCAGTGTGATTTACTGCTGGCTCAGTTGTGTCGTCTACACTGACTTGCAGCAGCTCTCCAGAGTCTTAAGACAGGGGTCTTTCCCAACTTCAGGTGCAATGCAAGGAACTGGAAGGGGGATAATTTGTGTGCAATCCTGGTGCTCTAGCAAGCAGCAAGGACCTCCTCCTGCAAGGCTGATCTACAAGGTGGTAATCCAAACCCATGGAGACCTGGCAAGCAGGATCAGGACTGGAATGGGGGTTCCTAAGACAGCATCTTAAAAAGCAGAGACATCACCTTGCTGACAATGGTCCGTATAGTTCAAGCTATGGTTTTCTCAGTAGTGATGTATGGAAGTGAGAGCTGGACCATAAAGAAAGCTGATCGCCGAAGAATTGATGCTTTTAAATTATGGTGCTGGAGGAGACTCTTGAGAGTCCCATGGACTGCAAGAAGATCAAACGTATCCATTCCGAAGGAAATCAGCCCTGAGTGCTCACTGGAAGGACAGATCCTGAAGCTGAGGCTCCAAGACTTTGGCCACCTCATGAGAAGAGAAGACTCCCTGGAAAAGACCCTGATGTTGGGAAAGATGGATGGCACAAGGAGAAGGGGACGGCAGAGGACGAGATGGTGGGACAGTGTTCTCGAAGCTACCAGCATGAGTTTGACCAAACTGCGGGAGGCAGTGGAAGACAGGGGGGCCTGGTGTGCTCTGGTCCATGGGGTCATGAAGAGTCGGACACGACTAAACGACTAAACAACAACAAGGCTGTCCCACAACAGGTCAGTTTGGAAGCAACCTTGCTTGAAGATCACCCACACCCAGAAGCATCTCCCCCAATTCCAAATATTGCGGGCAGGAGGGGGCATGCGGTGTCTGCGCTGTCCATGCAGCCAGAGGGAGGGTTTTCTTCTCCTGCTTAATGAATCCTTCACATATTCAGGGCCCAAGCAGAGGCATTCAGAGCAGGCTCCCGGCTTGAGCCCTGCCTTACATTCTAAGCCCCGGATCAGAACAAAATCCCCACATTTAATCACAAGTTAATAAACAGAATATTAAAGTCAGGGCTTGTTTTGGAAACAATGTGCAGAAGCCAAGGGGGGTCTCTTGGTGCTACGGAACTTCCCCCACACCCAAATGCTCACAGGAGCCCCCCAGGAAAGAAATTGTGTGGGCCTGATGGCAGAGACCCTCCCTAGTAGCAAGGGGGGAAGTGGTGGTTGATTAAATAGCAAGTTGTGTGACTCAGGTTGGACCTAATAGACCCCAAAATTGGACTAAAATTGCTTCTGCCCTGTAACTGGAAGTTTTTAATGTTTGATGTTCCATTGTATTCTTTTATATTATGTTGGAAGCTGCCCAGAGTGGCTGGGAAAACCCAGTCAGATGGGCAGGGTGTAAGAAATAAGTTGTTGTTGTTGTTGTTGTTGTTGTTGTTGTTGTTGTTGTTGCAGAAGCCAAATAACCAGATTGAGCCAATTAACCAAATCAACATAGTCCAAGCAGGAAAGTTCCCAAAGGAAGGAAGGGAAATCACAATGGAGGCAATTTTTTAAAAAGATATCTAGAGAACCAATATCCAGCATTGTGAAGACCTGGCTATTTTTGACTGTGGCTGAAGACAATATATTGGTGATGGTGCCCAGCTCTATAATTTATATATCTAGGTTTCCATCTTGCTCTTTCTTGGTGCCCCAGAGCCATAGTCCTGACTGAGAGTTCAGAGAGCAACCAGAGACCTCTAGTGGGCAGCCAATGTACTGCAGCCTCCGCAGACCTCACCTAGGCATGCTGGGAAACAGCCAAGAGATGAACCAATGGGCCTTTAGTGGTCACCATTTATAATCTTCTTAACCACACTGAGGTGCAGAAGTGTTCAGGGCTGGCTCACAGGTTCATATCTTAGGTGGAAAATCACTGTGAGGCGACTTTCCCCTGTAATATGCAATTTTTTTAAAGGGGTGGGGAACGGGTTCAAGGTAGAAGTTGCTTCCAAACCAAATATTCCACAATAACGACAGCTTTTCCCAAAGGAATTGCTGCTACTACATATGAAAACATTTGGTGAGACTAAGTATATGGGTCACAAAGTTGTAGACAGAAGCTGAATGTTGGAGGTTCACTGTGGAACAAGAGGTAGTGATGACTACCAGCACTGATGGTATTGAAAGAGGAGAAGGCAAATTCATAGTGGCTCAGGCTGTCAGTGGCCCCTATCCACAATGGCCATGTTCTGCTTCTGCTGTAGGGAGACAGCATGTCTCAGAGTATCTGTGGCAGGGAATTGCAGTTGGAGAGTGTGCCATTGTACACAGAGAACCAGTGTGGTGTGGTGGTTAAGAGCAGTGGACTTGTAATCTGGTGAACCGGGTTCGCGTCTTCGCTCCTCCACATGCGGCTGCTGGGTGACCTTGGGCTAGTCACACTTCTCTGAAGTCTCTCAGCCTCACTCACCTCACAGAGTGTTTGTTGTGAGGGAGGAAAGGAAAGGAGAAATTAGCCGCTTTGAGACTCCTTAGGGTAGTGATAAAGTGGGATAACAAATCCAAACTCTACTTCTTCTCTTCTACTGAGGTCTTGCTTGCAGGTTTCCCATTGGGGCATTTGACTGGCCACTGTGACAACAGGATGATGGACTAGATGGGTCCTGCTCTAATCCATTCTTACGTTCCTAGGAGTTGCCAGTGAAATCTTCCCTTGGTCATGAATATCCTCAGCAACATTCTGTGGTGGAAACCAAGCCCTAGATATCATGATCTCTAGTACCCTGGTGTGGTCCCTTGGCCACCAGGGGTCCATGAGCTTCATTCAGGTGGTCTGCATCTAGCCCAGCATATTTACATTAAACAACAGGCAGAAAAATCATTAGGTGGTCTGCCAGGAAGTCAAACTGTTGGCAGGTTGCACAGCGCCTGCTGTGGTTGTAGAGACCAATGCAAGAGAGACATGTTTCGTTGCAGCTTGGGCAGATGAAGGCGTCCAGTTGTTCTGCTGCAGATGCACCATGGCGTTTCTTCTCTCTATGCTCCTCCCAGTGGTCATTCCACTTCTGGTCACCGCTCTGGATGCACGACCTGTCTGCCTGTCTCCAGGCACTGCGGTTGTCTGCAAGGGATTCCCACAGGGGCAGGTTGATGTTGCCAGCCTTCATGTAGCATTTGCAGACACCTTTGTAACACTTGAGTTGGTCTTCTGGTGCCTGAAGCCAGTTCCCTGTGGAGCACATCTCTGCAATAGGTCTTACAGGAAAAAGCAAGGGATGAGAAGGTGAAAAATGACTTTGTCATGTATAATGAGATAAGAATCCAATGTCTTTGTTCAGACCATGTCTCTCCATGGTTTTAAGTTTGGTAATAAGTTGCAATTCAGCAGCTTATTTTTCAGCAGCGCCATTTTTCACCTTCTCACCCCTTGCTTTTTCCTGTAAGACCTATTACAGTCGTTAAGAGTCGTCAACAGGCTCATCACAGCTATCTGCCAATCACCCAATCCCACCACCCTTCTGAGTAATACCCCTCCCCACCTTCTCACTATATAGAAGGGTCTGGTGACTTCTGTTTCAGTGTATCTGAAGAAGCGTGCATGCACACGAAAGCTCATACCAAGAACTAACTTAGTTGGTCTTTAAGGTGCTACTGGAAGGAATTTTTTTATTTTGTTTTGACTATGGCAGACCAACACGGCTACCTATCTGTAACTTCCACAGTGGGGACATTGGTTTCCGGGCAGGAGTTCATCATGGTGAGGGTTTGCCAAGTGTGCCTTCCTCTTAGCACGTTTCTCTCTTGCGTCCTCAGTTTGAGTGTCTTCAAAGTCCATGACACCTTTGGTAAAGGCTGTTCTCCAACTGGAGCACTTGCTGGCCAATGTTTCCCAATTGTTGGTGTTTATACTACATTTTTTAAGATTTGCCTTGAGACAGTCTTTAAACCTCGTTTGTTGACCACCAGCATTAGGCTTTCCATTTTTAATTTCAGAATAGAGTGTTTGCTTTGGAAGACAATCATTAGGCATCTGCACAACATGACCAGTCCAACAAAGTTGATGTTGAAGAATCATTGCTTCAATACTGGAGATCTTTGCTTCTTCCAGTACACTGATATTAGTTCGCCTGTCTTCCAAAGTGATGTGTAAATTTTTTTGGAGACACTGTTGATGGAATCTTTCGAGGAGTTGGAGATGGCATTTATAAGTGGTCCACGTTTCACAAGCATATAGTAAGATTGGTGGTACAATAGCTTTGTAAACAAGCATTTTGGTTTCCCTGCAAATACACACAGAATACACACACAAACACACACACACACATTCTAAGCCACCATGAGGACTACTCAGTTTTTTTAAATGTATTTTTCTTGGTTTACAAAAGTATGTGCAGTGTCTCTTTTTTTCAAGTAACATTTTTTACAGATCAGTTTCATTTGTCAAGGCATTAGGAAGGAAAGGGGGAAAGAGGTGGGGGGGGAAAGGTGAGTGGGGGTGGGGTCGGGTGGCGATGTTTCTATTTTACTTAATTTATGTGGGGTTTTGTGTCAGCGCCACATGTGCAGGTTCTCTGCTATTCACTTGTGTTCCTCTGGTGATGAGAAAGGTTGGGGTTGGCCTAGGGCAGGGGTCGGCAACCCGCGGCTCCGGAGCCGCATGCGGCTCTTTTACACCTTTGCCGCGGCTCCGCAGGTCCTCGGGGACCCTGAGCAGAAAAGCAGAAGCGCCAGAAAGAGGAGGGGGATGGAGCTGGGCAGCCGAGCTGGGCAAAGCAAGGCGGCGGCGGCGGCAGCGGAGCTCGAGAAGTGGCGGCTGCTGGGATGAAGGAGGAGGCAGCGGCGGCCGCAGAAGGGCTGCTGCTGCTGCTGCTTCTGCCGCCGGAGGGAAGTTCTGCCAGGCGGCTTCATGGCTCATAGCTTCCCCCGGGGTAGGACAGGCGGCGAGGGGGATGCCTCGTCTGGAGGACGATGAGGAAGCGGCCGAGCAGCTCACGGCGGCGCCTCTTCCCTCATGGTGCAGGGAGCGAGGAGGAAAAGGAGGAGGGCGGTGGCAGGAAGGTGTGCTAGGGTGCAGCGACGGTTCTCTCCTCAGGTGGACGCAGCTGCCACTGCCACCGCCGGCACCTGCCACATGCAGGCGCGTTTGCTTTCGCCATTGCGGCAGCCCGCCCGCCCTTAGGCGCCGCGCGACATCGAGAGCCGCCCACCCAGGCCACGCTCTCCTCAGCCCAGTGTGCGAGGCACCTGAGGCGAGGGAGAGAGAGAGCGCGCTTGAGGGAAATGGCGGGGCAGGGTTTTTGTGTGTGTTTGTGTGTGTGGGGGGGTGCTTCTGGATCCTTTTCCGTGCCTTGCTTCTGAGTTGCCGCCGAGTTGAGGGAGAGCACCTGAGGTGAACCACAAAATGGGCCCGCCCTCCCTGTCAGGGAGGAAGGGGTGAATTACTCAGTGACGAGGAGGGGGTCCAGAGGTAGCCAGCAGGAGAGGAGGGGGAGCACGAGAGCAATTGCAGAGGGAGGGGGGGCTGTTAGGCACCAAAATCCTGCATGCGGGATTTCCCCCATTCTCTCGTGCCTATGCAATTCCTGCCCTTCTCCCTTCCCCCTCGAGATTTGCTGCAGAGACAATCAAATGAAGAAGAAAGGGAAGAGTATTAGCTGACATGTCCCCGGATCCCATGGAAAGCACCACAGATTTATTTGCTTACCAGCTCTTTTTATTTTAAGTTGGCTTCAAACCTGTAATTGTGTAGGTGTGTGTGTGTATACATATACACACATAAATATTCATATCTCTTCCCTCTCACCTTCCTTTCACCCAGTTTCTCTGGCACTGGTTTATAAATGCTGCTATGTAGAAATGATGAGAAAGTTGCACCAGCAGAAGGAATGGATATGTGCTGTTAGTAAAAAGAGAGGGAGTTGAACTGCAGGGAGGGACAGACACTTTTCTATGTATTAATTTGTATAATGCCCTCTATGCACATGGTGCTTTGCGAAAAAAGGAATATGAGAGGAACCATACCCCTCTTTGCTATCTGAAATAGACTCAGGGAAAAGAGAGAGAATGGGGGAAGGGGAAGAATGTGTGGTTATTTACATTTGGCTTGTTTTGCGGCTCCCAGTTTTTTGTTTTTTTTCCGGAAACGGGTCCAAGTGGCTCTTTTTGTCTTAAAGGTTGCAGACCCCTGGCCTAGGGTGTGGCTGTTCATTTGTGATTGGCTGTGGTGATCTTTGTTTTCATGTGTGAGTGGGGAAAGTAACCCCTTGAACCCCCTAGAGCAGTGATGGCCAAACTTGGCCCTCCAGCTGTTTTGGGACTACAACTCCCATCATCCCTAGCTAACAGGACCAGTGGTCAGGGATGATGGGAATTGAATCCCAAAACACACACACACAAAGCCACTATGAGGACTAATAACTTTTTAAAAAATGTATTTGGAGGGCCAAGTTTGGCCATCACTGCCTTAGACCTTAATAATGTCTGGCATACTGTCCGCCTTTTCGTAGCCCACTTTTTTTTCTCTCCACTGCCATGCTGGTTGTTTTACTCTGGCCAAAATTGTTAATACAATTATGAATGAACTAAACTAGCAGGCAAGTGGAGTGGTAGGGGGTAATTCTCGAAGCCAGGAGGCGACAGGCTGGAGGTACTGCTTTATTTCCTGAAACCTTTAATAACAAGTTCCTGGCAAGGAGCTTGATCAAAAACACCCAAAGCCCAAATCCTCTCTGGGAAAAGAAAAGAAAAATATGAGGCTCTCCATATTCCTTGAGCTCGGTTTATTAGTTCGTATCTTTACCCAGCGGGGGTCTGGCCTTTCATCTCAGCTACCCTACTTCCTCATTAGAGAAGGATCAGTCGTATCACATCAGCAAAAGGATCTGACTTTCGGCGGCTACCAAAGGAAGAACTTACGGATAGGTCCAGGAGGTGGAAGACCAAAGTTGGGCTCTGCAATTAATTCGATCTGGATGGAAGTTGGCTGTTTCCATGGCTGGAGGGGGAGAAGGGCGGCCGTTCTGCGTCGACATTCTTCCTTGTGTTGCCTGGGTCTCGCTTCAGCATTCACAAGCCTGAATTGTTTTCAGAGCTTGGCATGGACTGCGACGAGCCTGCGGAATTCTCCATAGCCTGTCCTCAACCCAGTTGATTGGGCTGAGGATCAGAAAACGGGTTCCTGAGATGACATTTGAGGGGGGGGGCTGTCCATTTCGATGAGGTCTGCATCCTGCTCCTCAGACATCCATTTCCAGTATGTGAGCGCAAGCTGGGAAGGTAGAATGGAGAGTCATAGAATTGCAGAGTTGACCCAATGGTCATCTAGTCCAACCCCTTGCAATGCAGGAATACCAGCCTGAGAATCCCCGACAAATGGCCATCTGACCTCTAATGAAGGAGACCTCCCATGCCTCTCCTCATTCAGTCCCCACAACAACCCTGAAAGGTAGGTTATGTGGGAATGTTCAGGGTGGCAGGAGAGGATATATTGTTTATTAATATCCTTCCTAACTTGCGTTAGCAAATTCATTTACTTAGCAGAGTTACGTTCCCCTTTTCTTACATGCACAGCAGCTAGCTGGTTGCAGGCTCGTGTCAGCCTCTCAATATTATACAATTGAGTCTGTCTCAGACTGAATTGTACGTTCCTGGTAAGTTCCCTTGAATCCCTCTTGAAATAATAAAGACACCACAATCTTATTCAAAGTCAGTAAAAGAAGTTTACTCACATCAGTTCACAGTTGGATTCCTGAAGGCAGACTTAGTTACAAGTATATACGTGTGGATCTACCCCATATGGGGGAATAATCCCAGTGCTTCTGCTAGCTGAGAGCTAGCAGGGCAGTCCTAGCTAAAAGCTGGTCAAATGAAGAAGGAAGTCAAAAAGAAAGGGAGGGTGCTGCGTGATTCGTTCTTTTGTTACCTGGACAGGTTAGGTCACGCCCACCTTCTATCACATGCAAAAGGAAGGATGCTTCAGCCAGGAGGAACAGGAAGTTCCAACTGGCTGGACCAAACATTCCCTCGCATGTCTTCTCTAGCATTTCAAGGAACTTTGTACTTGAATGCCTCTCATGGATCACATCCCACAGGTTAGGCTGGGAGGCACTGAGTGGCTCAAGATTGCCCAGCGAGGTGGTCTTGTAAGATAGCAAAAGACTTCTGGGAGATGATGTATAATGAATTGGAAAAAATGTTGAAGGTAACTTTTACCAAAAAAAAACAAAACAAAACCCAGAAGCCTTTCTTTTAGGGATAATAGGACAGGAGACACCTAAAGACTGAGGGGGGGGGGTTGTTTATGTATGCAACCATGACTGCCAGAATGCTTTTTGTACAGGGATGGAAAGAAAACTTAGCCCCAACCAAGGAGGAGTGGCAGTTAAAACAAATGGATTATTGCAGAAATGGCAAAACATACAGGAAGAAATCAAGAAGACAGGACTTTTAATAAAGAGTGGGGGAAATACTGTATGAAAAAATAATGTAAACATTTAACCGCATTAGCAGGATTAACTTAAAATCAAGCAGTTAAGGAGATAACTTATAGAAGAATTAGAGAGTAACTAATGGAAAGAAATTGCGGGGGAGATGCAGTTTTGAAAATGAATGCAAGAGAAACCACAAACTGGGGGGAAGGGAAGTCAATATAACTTTGTTTTGTTCAGTGTTTATTTTATTCATCATAATGGATGATTCATATAAAACTGGAAACTGGAAATTAATTTTTTTTAAAGAAAGTTTGCCCAGTGAGCTTCATGGGCAAGTAGGGATTCGAACACTGGTCTTCCAGGTCCCAGTCTGACACTCTAATCACCAAAGTGAATGCTTAGCTGGTTGCTAGGTGGTACCTAGCAGTTGCTGATGCAAGACCTCACCCTGCTCATCCCTCTGTCATTCCTTAGCTGGACAGCTCCCCTGCTGCCTTGAAAACCCTGGCTCCTGACCTACTGGACAGCTCCTCAGCTTCGCTGGCAAGATCAGGATCTGAGCCACACAACTGTGGTTACTGGACAGTCCAGTAGATTCAGCCACCTAATGACCCTTCACATTCCAAGCACTGCTCATAGACCTTGGTCAATGCTTGAGGCCGGTTGTTCAGCATGTTGGTCTAAGAGGAAGACCTTGGCACGTTCAAGAGAGGGTGTGCCAAGCCTCTGCCAGGTTTGGGGAGGTTTCTCTTGGCCCTGCCCCCTTCCTGTCGCTCACTGTTGCACAAATATCTTCAGCTGTAAGGAGAAGGCAGGAGAGGCTGGGAATGATGGGAGTTGTAGTCCACTAGCTTCAGGAGGATGCCGCGTTGGGTAGAAAATTGGACTGATGTGTTCCATGCAACACATCCAGATAGGAGTCTGGATATAGCGTTTTTTAGACCAATTAAGGTTTCTGAGGACTCCACAAAGGCAGCACATGGAGAGTGTATGAGTTATGTTTGTGGAGACAAGTATTTAAGGCAAGAGAGTATGAAGGCAAGAATTGCTCCTTGGGGTTCCTTCCAAGGATAATTCTGTGACTCTACTAAAACAGGCAGGCAAAGCTTCATGAAACCTGCATTGGTCTTCTATTGACTTCCAATGGTCCTTGTGTGGACCTTGAAAGTTCCTCGCCTCTTCTTCCCTTATCTGATGTTCCAGCTGAAGTTCAACAATATCCATGTCCAATTTATAGAGCTTAAATGTGGCGTTTCTTGGAAGAAAGCGTGACCATCACTTGCTTTTCAGTACAGCGTGAGACTCTTCATCACTGGGCCTGTTAGCTAGGGATGATGGGAGTTGTAGTCCCAAAATATCTGGAGGGCCAAGTTTGTCTATGCCTGTCTTAGAACCCTCCTGTCTCCTTCCAAACCCTGGGCAAACACTAGGCTTTGGGAAGGAGGAAGGAGGACTCTAGGGCCCTGTCAGAGCCCTCATGCCACCTTACTAGGCTTTGGGAAGGAGATGGGAAGGGACCCTCTCTGCTCAGCGCCCTGTGCAGGACAATCGGTCAGGCTGTCCTCAATCCACCTCTATTTATGGGTCTGCAGCTAGACCAGCAGAGCAGTGAAAGATGGGAAGAAAGTATGAGGTAAGCAGGATTGTCCAGCATAAAGCAACACCCAGCTGTTTCTAAGGTGGCTTCCATGAAAGGCAACATTCTCTTAAGTGTCTTGCTGGGTTTGGTCTTCGTTCCTCAGCGTTGCAAAGGCAACACCAAGCGGTTTGGGGCAATGCTGAATGAATGCAAGTCTCTCTCTCTCTCTCTCTCTCTCTCTCTCTCTCTCTCTCTGTGTGTGTGTGTGTGTGTGTGTGTGGAGGCACCACAGTCTGAATGGCCTTGCCAATGAGGCCCGATGCATGTGTGTGTTCTCCTCGCAGGAGGTGAGCAGAAGGCCAATTTCCCCTCCCCTTTCTCAACCTCCTTTTCAAAAGACTTCTGCAGGCGTGAAGAGAGACTGCTGTGCAGCAAGTGACCCCAGCAGCCGCCACGGGTGCCGGCTACGCTATTCTGCTCCACAGCACTATTGACTGCCCATGCCAGTTCCCGCCTGGGTGGCCTGGGTGGCATTGGCTGGAGCCTGAAGGTTGTTAGGTGAGTGCATTCGATAGAACCAGTTGCCTGATGCCTTGAACTCCTGCCTGCAGCATGCAAACACATTCTCGCTTCTCCTAGCATTAGCAACCTGGGAACGATCACTCCAGCCCACAACTCCAGGCACCAGCCGAGCAATTATGTGAGGAACTGGATGATACTGATTTGATTTAATATTTGTATCTGGCTTTTCCAATGCACCTCGCCTTCAGAAGCTGGCAGGAGATGCATGATCACTTGTTCATAGCTTTTGTGCATTCTTGGACCCCGATGTCATTCTTGAACGCTATAGTTGTGCCTTTGGTGATCTCTACCTGCGGTCTAGACAGCATCTTAAAAACATGAGACATCACCTTGCCAACAAAGGTCTGTACATACACTTCAGGTTACATACGCTTCAGGTTACAGACTCCGCTAACCTAGAAATAGTGCTTCAGGTTAATAACTTTGCTTCAGGATGAAAACAGAAATCGCGCGGCAGGGGCACGGTGGCAGCAGGAGGCACCATTGGCTAAAGTGGTGCTTCAGGTTAAGAACAGTTTCAGGTTAAGAACGGACCTCCGAAACGAATTAAGTACTTATCCCGAGGTACCACTGTATAGTTAAAGCTATGGTTTTCCTAGTAGTGATGTATGGAAGTGAGAGCTGGACCATAAAGAAGGCTGATCACCGAAGAATTGATGCTTTTGAATTCTGGTGTTGGAGGAGACTCTTGAGAGTCCCATGGACTGCAAGAAGATCAAACCTCTCCATTCTGAAGGAAATCAGCCCACTGGAAGGACAGATCATGAAGCTGAGACTCCAATACTTTGGCCACCTCATGAGAAGAGAAGACTCCCTGGAATAAACCCTGATGTTGGGAAAGATGGAGGGCCCAAGGAGAAGGGGACGACAGAGGACGAGATGGTTGGACAGTGTTCTCGAAGCTACCAACATGAGTTTGACCAAACTGCGGGAGGCAGTGGAAGACAGGAGTGCCTGGCGTGCTCTGGTCCAGGGGGTTCACGAAGACACGACTAAACAACAACAACCTGCGGTTGGACATGTACCCTTGCAAGCCTCAAACAGAGCCTTCTTTCTTGGAGAGAAGAGCCTCTGTTGTAGCGTTTCTTAGAAACCCGTTCACGAAAGCAGGAGTTTTCCGGTTGCTCCCCGGATTGTCTTCTGCGTGGTGGGCACCATGTTGGAAAGCCCTGAGAATCCAAAATCATGCAATGGCAGCAGCATCTGAGGAAGAGGTGCTCTGCTTGGCTGGTCGTTGTAGGGTGAGGGGGGACCAGATTATCTATTGGGATTAATAATAATAATAATAATAATAATAATAATAATAATAATAATTCATTATTTATATCCTGCCCATCTGGGCAGCTCCCAACAGAATAATAAAAACACAATAAAATATCAAACATTAAAAACTTCCCTAAACAGGGCTGCCTTCAGATGTCTTCTAAAAGTCAGGTAGTTGTTTATTTCCTTGATGGGAGGGTGTTCCACAGGGCAGGTGCCACTACCAAGAAGGCCTGGTTCCCTGTAGCTCACAGTGAGGGAACTCCCAGAAGGCCCTCGGAGCTAGACCTGAGTGTCCGGGTAGAATGATGGGGGTGGAGACACTCCTTCAGGTATACAGGGCCGAGGCCTTTTAGGGCTTTAAAAGTCAGCACCAACACTTGGCAACGTAAAGGTAAAGGTAAAGGGACCCCTGGCAATTAGGTCCAGTTGTGACCGACTCTGGGGTTGCGGTGCTCATCTCGCTTTATTGGCCAAGGGAGCCGGTGTTTGTCTGCAGACTAGGCCACTTCTGGCGAACCAGAGCAGCGCATAGAAATGCCGTTTACCTTCCCACTGTGCTTTGATGTGCTTTCGAACTGCTAGGATGGCAGGAGCAGGAAACTGCTGAGCTTCTGATCAGCAAGTCCTAGGCTCTGTGGTTTAGCCCACAGCACCACCTGTGTCCCACTCGGAAACGTACTGGAAGCCAATGTAGGTCTTTCAGGACCCGTGTTGTTTGGTCTTGGTTATACGGTCTCCAATTCATGCACTCATGGCATACTCCACTGAACCTTCAATGTTCGCTCTGGCTTTACCTGAGGGATCTAAGCAGCCAATTCCTTTACCGCCAGCACTTCAGACAACTGCCCTGTGCAGAGAAAGCTGCCACGTGCTTTTTTTTTTTCACAGGAGGGCATTGGCACGTCCCAGAGAGCTGAGAATATATTACTTCATCACCTCCGCCACACTAAAAATTAATATCCGCTCTATGACTACTTCCCTCCCCATCTCCCCGTGGGTTAGACCTTCGCCCTCCGCTGGTTTACCACTCACTTTCATATTTTCCTTTGCACTCTCGCTAGCTTTCCCCCTCCAGATGTCCTGCAATGGTATTGGGACAGCGATGCACAGTCCTGCTTTCAATACTATTTAAGCCTGCGAAGGTTTCAGGGAGAATATCCTGCTCCGTTTCCAGTCAGAGTGTGGCCCTGAAACTTCCCGATGGAATCCTGTAGCTTTATATCCCACAAATATTCTGCTTTACTTTTTGTCCCACTTTTGATGCATTAATGTTACCAAATTATTATTATTTTATTTATTAAATTTATATACCACCCTTCTGGGATGCGGGTGGCGCTGTGGGTTAAACCACAGAGCCTAGGACTTGCAGATCAGAAGGCTGGCGGTTCGAATCCCCGTGACGGGGTGAGCTCCTGTTGCTTGGTCCCAGTTCCTGCCAACCTAGCAGTTCGAAAGCATGTCAAAGTGCAAGTAGATAAATAGGTAGGTAGTGCTCCGGCAGGAAGGCAAACGGCGTTTCCGTGCGCTGCTCTGGTTTGCCAGAAGTGGCTTAGTCCTGCTGGCCATATGACCCGGAAGCTGTATGCCAGCCGGCTCCCTCGCCCAATAAAGCGGGATGAGCGCCGCAACCCCAGAGTCAGCCACAACTGGACCTAATAGTCAGGGGTCCCTTTACCTTTCTACCACCCTTCATTTGAGGACCACAGGGTGGTTTGCAGTATAAAAACACAAAGAACGTGCCATAATAAACAAAAGCAATGTCCACCCTCAACAGTTTGTTTATTTTGCTGAAGGGATTGGGATAATGATGATAATAATAATAATAATAATAATAATAATAATAATAATTATTATTATTATTTATACCCCACCCTCCCCGACTAGAGCTGGGCTCAGAGCGGCTAACACCAGTAAAATTACAGTAAAAACATAATGAGGGGGGGCAGTTTAAAATGCAATTTAAAATGCAGCCTCATTTTAAAAGTAACCCATAGATCAAAACCGTAAGGGGAGGGAAACATAAGGGTCAGACTGAGTCCAAACCAAAGGCCAGGCGGAACAGCTCTATCTTGCAGGCCCTGCAGAAAGATTTCAAGTCCCGCAGGGCCCTAGTCTCTTGTGACAGAGCGTTCCACCAAGTCGGGGCCAGTACTGAAAAGGCCCTGGCTCTAGTTGAGACCAATCTAACCACCTTGCGACTTGGGTAACTAAAAGTTAAAGGTAAAGGGACCCCTGACCATTAGGTCCAGTCGTGGCCGACTCTGGGGTTACAGTGCTCATCTCACTTTATTGGCTGAGGGAGCTGGCGTACAGTTTCCGGGTCATGTGGCCAGCATGACTAAGCCGCTTCTGGCGAACCAGAGCAGCATACGGAAACACCGTTTACCTTCCCGCCGGGGTGGTACCTATTTATCTACTTGCACTGGCTTCCTTTTGAACTGCTAGGTTGGCAGGAGCAGGGACTGAGGGGAGCTCACCCCGTCGCAGGGATTCGAACCACCGACCTTCTGATCAGCAAGTCCTTGGCTCTGTGGCTTAAACCTACAGTGCCACCCGTGTCCCTCGTGACTCTAACTAGGACAAGCAAATGCAAGTCTCCAACAGAAAAGAAAGTACAGTGCCAAGTTCAACTGAATGCTTCTGAACTGCTGGAAACCACAGGAGGGGTATTCGAATCCTGCTTGCGAGTTTCCCACAGACCTCTGGCCGGCCCCTGGGAGAACAGGACGCTGGACTAGATGGGCCATTGGCCTGATCCTGCAGGCCCTTCGACTGTTCTTAACCTGGCTGGCAGAAGCTGATGGAAGCTGTTGTCCCAAACATCTGCAGGTTGACTTAGACCATAACCAGGAGAACTGGGGGGGGATGGGGAAGGTCAGCTAAATAAATCCACGCGGCTCTAACTAGAGGAAGCGGCCGCAATCCCCACCCCGAATTGTCCCATTGGCATCCGCCAAGGCCAGAGAGGCAGAGCGAGATGATGGCAGCAATTACACTGCTAACCGAACTCTAGGGTGGGGACGCAAAGCAAGAGAGAAGGAGGAGGTTGCTATAGGATGGAACTGAGCTATACAAAACAGGGCTGATGCGTCTGCCAAGAAACAAGAGGCTTCCCATTGCTTTCATTTAACTGAGTGGCTGGGGAGGGAGGGGGGTCACACAGCGAGGTTGTGGTGTGGTGTGGGGGGAGAAGGCAGGGAATATCAGAGCTTTTGTTTCCCCCGTGAAACTTTAGCAGTAGAAATTTTAATTGTGGATCCTTGCGGACAAGACTCTGAAATCCTAGACGGCCGGTGGATTTTTTTGGGAACTGGCTGTGGCTCCCGATCTTGGCTTGCAGTCCCAGTCACTCGGTTCCTCTTTCTATCTCCCCCCCCCCCAAGAAAACCTCCCCACCATCCAAACCCTGCAAAGGGAATGGATTGAGCGTTAACTGTTTGTTAGCGGTGACAGGTTCAAGGCCAGCTAGCCCAGGCCTTGGGCTTAAATGCAAGTGCATGAGAACATCAGGAGAGTCTGCTGGATCAGGGCCAATGGGACATCAAATCTGGCAAGCAGGATTCAATAACAGTAACAATAACAATAATAATATTGGGCGGCTTCCAACAAGGATTAAAAATACATCCAAATGTCACACATTAAAAACTTCCCCAAACAGGGCTGCCTTCAGATGTCTTCTAAATGTCAGGTAATTGTTTATCTCTTTGACATCTGATGGGAGGGTGTTCCACAGGGCGGGCGCCACTACCAAGAAGGCCCTCTGCCTTGTTCCTTGTAGCTTTGCTTCTCGCAATGAGGGAACTGCCAGAAGGCCCTCGGCGCTGGACCTCAGTGTCCGGGCAGAACGATGGGGGTGGAGATGCTCCTTCAGGTATACTGAAGGCCGTTTAAGGCTTTAAAGGTCAACACCAACACTTTGAATTGTGTTGAACTGATTCCAGCACCAGAGGCCACTCTCTGCTCCTGCAAATTCCATCATCTGACTTTCAGAAGCATTGCTGTCTCCAACCCTGGCCAGTAGTCACTGGTAGCCTTCTCATCCTCAAATTTGTCTCCTCCTGTTTTGAAGCCATCTAGGTTGATGGAGACCACTTCCTCCTGTTGCAAGAAGTTCCATAATTTATCTCTGCGCTGCATGAAGAAGGATCTCTGTTTCTATTTCCTGAATCTTCCCACTTGACCACAAGTTCAAGTGTTATCATCATCATCATCATTTTAAATTTGTATACCGTCTTTCTATCTTACAATACTTGAGGTGGTTTACAATCTGAAGAATCAAAAAATGTACATCTTAAAATGATCTAATGCAATACGAAAATGCGATAATAAAACATAACTTTAAAATTGTCAAACCTTAATATTCCAATCTTTTGGATTGACTTCCACCCACCACCTCAATTTGAGTCGTTCTTTTCTTTCCTTAACTGCCTTCTTTGAATGTTTCCCATTTCTTGGTAGTGTTTTATTTAATTATGATAACTGCTTTGTCCTTTGCAAAAATTAATCAAGGCATAATAAAAGTTTTAACTGAGAACAACGTTTTTCTAGGTAATTTTTATAACACTCCCATTCCTTATTGACCTTTTGGCTTCTTCTGTTCCTAATTGCCTCTGTCGCTTTAGCCAGCTCAATATATTCAAATAGCTTTACATGACATTCCTCCTTCATCGGGATTTCTTCGTGTCACAGAGATGTATATCAAAGGTACAATTATCTCCATCATTGCCATTTTCTCAGAGAGAGAGAGAGAGAGAGAACAATTGTTTTTGTTTCTGCAAAATGCCCCCCACATGAACTTCAGTTTAATAAAAAAGGGGGGGCGTTTTGCAGAAACCAAAACAATGCAATCTTTTCCTTTTCCTTTTTCTTTTTGCCCGAGGGAGTCTCTATATCCCCGTGGCAAATGCTCACAGCGATTCCCTCGCCGACTGCAAACACCTCCTGCCCCAAATTCCCCGTTGTCCTGATTCTGTAAGCCCTGGCCATAAAGGCAGGTTTCTTCGCTGATCTCCCTCTTCACCTTTATAGGTATTCCTTATGGTTCTCTATGTTTATTTTTAATCAAAAATGCACCTGGGATGGGGGTGGAGGGGTGGGGAGATGCCCAAAGACCACCCGTTTGTGAGGGTCCCATTTTGCTAGCCTGTAAGTGGGCCCAAAAAGAATTGGGGGGGGGAGGTGTTTTGTGTCGCCATAAAGGGAGGGGAGAGCAATCTGTAGGCACTCCAGATGTCTCCACCCAAAGCTGTGCTAAGGTGAGACCTGTTCCTATGGCGACCGAGGGGTCATGAGGAAAGGTGGGCTCACGCTTCAAACTCTAGCTCATGGGTAGGCAAACTAAGGCCTGGGGGCTGGATGCGGCCCAATCGTCTTCTCAATCCAGCCCGCGGACGGTCCGGGAATCAGCGTCTTTTTACATGAGTAGAATGTTTAGACCACAGCACCACCCGCGTTCCATATTGTAAGTAGCTTTGTGTAATCTTGGTAAAAAAAAAAAGAAGCAACCAATACATTTTAATAATAATAATAAAAATAATAATTTACAATTAACCCTAATATAATCACATGTTAAAACTACACACCTGGGTAAGCTAGCTGAAAGGAAAAAATGATTTTACCGCGAAGGTGCCCATCTCATAGTAACGGGCATTTTTTTTTTGTAAGCAAACAGATGTGCAATAGGATTTTCTTTTTTAAAAAAATTAGATCCTGTGGAACATATATGAAACTCAGCCTAGCAGGAGGAGGAGGGGACGGAAAAGCATCTCCAGAGACATTTAAGATCTTTAACCAGGTCATCCGCTGGCTCTGGCATCCCGGCGATATGCTGAACACATACCGTACCACCTTGTTCTGTGATCCTATCTGATTTCACGTGCTAAGTAGGGTCAACAGAGGTCGCAACCCAGATGGGAATTCTTGACATTGAACCTTCCTGGCTGCAGGAAGTGCTTTGCGGGGTCGTTCACAAGGTGGCGCTCTTTTCTCCAGCAGTCAAGAGCCAAGCCTTGGAGTTTGTGGGAACGCACAGAAAAGGGAGACCCAAAAATGTAAATGTCACTGTCTTAGCCAGTGGTCATAAAAGGGGCTCATCAATTCCATCTATATTTGCTACTTTTCTCCTTGGCATACAGTATGAAAGCATGAATCTTTATTTGTGTCAGCCATCAGCCATAGCAATAAAACAACAATACAATGTACAAAGAATAGAAATAAAATGCCAATTATATAAAATACATTTTAAGGTATCGAGTCAATAGTCAAATAGTGGTTCTTATTCTGATTGCCCCGGCTAAAAACCTTGCAACCTTTGCTCATAGCTGTCAACTTTTCCCTTTTCTTGTGAGGAATCCTATTCGGAATAAGGGAATTTCCCTTAAAAAGGGGGAAGCGTTGACAGCTATGCCTTTGCTGTCACCTGCTCATCTTGATCTGCCAAGGGAAAGGACACTGTGGCAGTGGTTGGGCAACCCAGAATGGACAATAAAAGAGAGGTGATAATCTCATTCCTCAAGTCTTTATAAAGAGTGCAAGCCAGAAGGGCATGCGCCACTGATTCGGAACTGCCATCTCCACAGGGACATAGTGCTCACTGGAAGGACAGATCCTGAAACTGAGGCTCCAATACTTTGTCCCCTTTATGAGAAGACTCCCTGGAAAAGACCCTGATGTTTGGAAAGATGGAGGGCACAAGGAGAAGGGGACGACAGAGGACGAGGTGGTTGGACAGTGTTCTGGAAGCTACTGTGGAAAAGACCCTGATGTTGGGAAAGATGGAGGGCACAAGGAGAAGGGGACGACAGAGGACGAGGTGGTTGGACAGTGTTCTGGAAGCTACCAGCATGAGTTTGAGCAAACTGTGAAAGACAGGAGTGCCTGGCATGCTCTGGTCCATGGGGTCACGAAGAGGCGGACATGACTAAACGACTAAACAACAACAACTCTTTATTCCTGCTCTTTGCCTCCTGCAACTTAACCAATTCCTGATCCACACGAGGACCTCTGCTCTTATTCCTTGACTGCTAAGCTTACTCAGGAGTTGCGGGTGAGGTGCTTTGTCCAAAGCTTTGTAAAAATCCAAATGCACTGTGTCAACCGGATTGATGATAGGCCCTGCCGCGGCACTGGAAGCCCCAGCAGCTGCCTGACAATGTCACTCGGACGTAAAAGTGGTGTATAAATATATTCTTGAGTCACAAACCCAGCAAACCTTGTGCGTGTGTCATTCTCAGGCTAGATCACTCGTCATCAGCGAGCGGCACCATCCGCCATCTGGCCCGGAGCTGATGAAATCACAGACTCTCCAAGCCAGCTCATTATCCTGGTAAGCCTTCAGAAATGCCAGCCGTTTTGCAAAGGATCAGCATCCTGAACAGGGAGGGAATTTGCTGGATGGATGCTGGAAGCCAGCTGAAAAATTTTAAAAAATAAAAAAATTACGAGGTGGTTATTAAACTATCGTGCCATGCCAAGTGTTCGGCGAGGTTGCCAGCTTGTCTGCATAATGGCTGCTCCTTCTCTCCTCACCGTCTGCAGGGTTTCATCATCCTTGTAGCAGTCGGCAGAAAGATTGTCCCGGCAGCCCCACCCGTTGAGTGATGCCTCTTCCAGATTGGGTGTAGAGATCTGTGGTGCAAACACCTCCTGGGATATTCTGGATGCTTCGGACCACTGCCCCATCTCAAAGGGTCACCGTAGAGCTGGAAAGACTGCAGAGAGAATAATTGGGTGCACTCTTCCCACCTTGGATCAAATCTATGCTTCCAGGTGTCACAAGAAAGCTGCAGAGATAGCGCAGGATAGTGCACACCCCAGAAATGATCTCTTTCAGCTTCTGCCTTCTGGAAGAAGGTACGGGGTTATAAAGACTAGGACTAGCCGCCTGAGAAACAGTTTCTATCCAAATGTGATTTTGGTTTTAAATGCAGCGTAAAGTAGTCCCTAGCGACGCAGGTGGCACTGTGGGATAAACCACAGAGCCTAGGTCCAGTCGTGGCCGACTCTGGGGTTGCGGCGCTCATCTCGCTTTATTGGCTAAGGGAACTTCCAGGTCATGTGTCCAGCATGACTAAGCCGCTTTTGGCGAACCAGAGCAGCGCACGGAAACGCCGTTTACCTTCACACTGGAGTGGTACCTATTTATCTACTTGCACTTTGACGTGCTTTCAAACTGCTAGGTTGGCAGGAGCAGGGACTGAGCAACGGGAGCGCACCCCGTCGCGGGGATTCAAACCGCCAACCTTCTGATCGGCAAGTCCTAGGCTGTGGTTTAACCCACAGTGCCATAGGCTTCCCTAAACAAATATGTTCTCAGCAGGCGCCAAAAAGAGTACAGTTAATGCACCTGCCTGAAATCAATAGGCAGGGAGTTCCAAAGTACAGAAACTGTCGGAGTTAATGATTGAGCTCTTACAAATACGAAATGTCTTTGGGTGGTCTGCCTACGGAATCAGAAGGATTCCTGAATGCTGTGGGATGTTTTTTGACTGACCCTCCTTTCAAGGCTGTGGCCTTACCATTGAAGGACAAGCTGGTCAACGCTCTCAAACTGCTGCTCCGATGTGCCCTCTCTGCACATCGCCCTGTGCCCTATCTTTTTATTTTATTGCCTTGTATATTTTTTGCAAACCGCTTTTAGGTTTTGGTTTGAACCATCGAGCGGCGCACCAATTTCATGACCTGAAGAAAGAAACCTTTCCGACAAATAAACAAACAAATGCTAAATCCTGCCCTGGATATTTTGCATAAGCAGCTGTGTGAACAGGACACCCTGAAAAACAGAGAACAAAATCCTCACCAGAATCGGTGATGGATGGTGGGGGAAAGGGAACCCGTGGAAGAAGGCTATTACATATGAGTCCGCAGAGAATTCTCAGTACTAGGGAGTGCAATAGCCTCTTGGCTTCTGAGCAGAACTGGATGCCAGCGGATTTGATGGGAATGTGGCGTTGATGTTGGGGAGGGTGTTAGACCGGGATTAGTAACCTGGCGATGTTTAGACTGGCCCGGAATCCATGTTTTGACTATGACCCGTGCCACCAGGGAGCAGGGCTGCTGCATTTTCACTAGAAATGCCTCCGTAGCTTTCAACACCGGGTGTGGGGGAGGCAGTTGGCTGCAGAAGAGGGCATTTCTCTGACACTCAATGCCCTTTTGCTCCTGCCATGGGCACCCTCAAGGCGTTGGAGGGACGTGCAAGAGAACTTCAATGTCCAGCAGCTTTTGACAGACGTTTGGAAGACGGCTGTCAGTGGAGAGGCCGACATGGCGACTTGACAATGGAAAATAGTGCTGGGTGGAAATTTTGTTCTGCATCTCTCCCACCGACCCCATCTCTATGTCAGGTAATGAGAATAATAATAATAATAATAATATTAATAATAATAATAATAATATTTTTTTATTTGTACCCTGCCCATCTGGCTGGGTTTTCCCAGCCACTCTGGGCGGCTTCCAACAAAGATTAAAAATACATCAAAATGTCACACATTAAAAACTTCCCTGAACAGGGCTGCCTTCAGATGTCTTCTGAATGTCAAGTAGTTGTTTATCTCTTTGACATCTGATGGGAGGGTGTTCCACAGGGTGGGTGTCACTACCGAGAAGGCCCTCTGCCTGGTTCCCTGTAGCTTTGCTTCTCACAATGAGGGAACCGCCAGAAGGCCCTCGGAGCTGAACCTCAGTGTCCAGGCAGAAAGATGGGGTGAAGACGCTCCTTCAGGTATACTGGACCAAGGCCGTTTAGGGTTTTAAAGGTCAGCACCAACACTTTGAATTGTGCTCAGAAATGTACTGGGAGCCAATGCAGATCTCTCAGGACCAGTGTTATGTGGTCCTGGCAGCCACTCCCAGTCACCGGTCTAGTGGCCACATTTTGGATTAGTTGTAATTTCGGGTCACCTTCAAAGGTAGCCCCACGTAGAGCGCATTGCAGTAGTCCAAGCGGGAGATAACCAGAGCATGCACCACTCTGGCGAGGCAGTCTATGAGAACAGAAATTCCATTCAGAAGTCATGAAAGGAGGGAGAAAACCTCAGTGAAATCCCTGCCAAAATTAAATTGTGGAACTCACTCCCACAGCGGGCAATGATGGCCACCAACTTGGGTGGTTTTAAAAGAGGACTGGGCAAATTACTGGAGGATAAGTTTATCAGTGGCTACTAGCTGTGGCGGGGGCCACGCTCCACCACCATGGTTAGAGGCAGTGATGCTTTTGGAATACCAGTTGCTGGAAACCAAAGAAGGTGATGATGCTTAGATCCTGTTTGTGGGTTTACCGCAGGCATTTGGCTGCTCACTGTAAGATCAGGCAGCTGGGCCAGAAGGGCCATTGGGGCAGGGCTCACCAGGGTTGCACACTGAGTGTCAGGGAACTGCCATCGGGGCCAGAGGCGGAGGGAAGGCTCCAGAGGGATGCCGGAGAGGGTCCCAGCAGGGAGAGAGGCAGCACATCTGCTGGGGAAGGAAATCAGCGTAACACCAGTGGAGAAGGGGGGCAGATGGGGGAATCGGAGAGGAGGCTCCAGGACTCTTCACCGGATACCAGCGGGGAGAGCACGGGTCCTCCACTGCCCACACCCTCCCTGCGCAGGAGACTTCCGCACAGGGAGAGTAGGAGGAGACTTGGCGTCAAAGAACTTCTTTGCTGGAAGAAGTTCAAGAAACGCCCACTGACGGATTCTGCCAGCGACTGAGACAGCCACGAGTGCAAGGCTGTCCAAAGAGAAAGGGTTCAACCAGGCAACCTCGCCAGGAATGGCAGCAACCTACGCACGAGCAACCCCCTAGAACCATTACACTGAGCAATGCACTTTCTTTCTTTTTAATAATTTTTATTGATTTTCTTTTCTCATAACAAACATTCAATATCATCATTTAACATCCATTTTCTAGTTTCCCCACTCCCCGTCGACTTCCCCCAACTTCCATTTCTGGTTCATTACACCAAATGTTACATTCTGCTGTTTATACATAATGTTCTGTTATCACTAATTATGTTTCTTGTTCTCTGTAAATAAAGCTGCAAATGTTTATTTAAATTCTGCCAACGAGTCCATTTTTTGTTTTGTTTCTGCAAGTATGTTGTAAAAGGTTCCCATTCTTTCCCAAAGTCACTATTGTCCTTTTCACGCAGTTTGTCCATTAACTTTGCCAATTCTGCATAGTTCGTCCATTTTTCTTGCCACTGTTCTTTAGATGGTATTTCTCCAGTCTTCCAATTTTGTGCTATTACAGTTCTTGTTGCTGTAGCAGCATACATAAATAACATCCAGTTTTTCTTTGGCATTTCTTGTCATAAAATACCTAACGAAAAGGCTTCTGGTTTTGTTAAGGAAAGTTATTTTAAACATCTTTTTCAATTATATATCATTTCCTTTTTTTTAATACAGTGGCGCTGTGGTCTAAACCACAGAGCCTAGGGCTTGCTGATCAGAAGGTCGGCGGTTCGAATCCCCGTGACGGGGTGAGCTCCCGTTGCTCGGTCCCTGCTCCTGCCAACCTAGCAGTTTGAAAGCACATCAAAGTGCAAGAAGATAAATAGGAACCGCTCCAGCGGGAAGGTAAACGGTGTTTCTGTGGCTGCTCTGGTTCATCAGAAGCGGCTTAGTCATGCTGGCCACATGACCCGGAAGTTGTACTCCGGCTCCCTCAGCCAATAAAGCGAGATGAGCGTCACAACCCCAGAGTCGGCCACGACTGGACCTAATGGTCAGGGGCCCCTTTACCTTTACTTTACCTTGGGTTAAGAATTTAATTTGTTCCGGAGGTCCGTTCTTATCCTGAAACTGTTCTTAACCTGAGGTACCACTTTAGCAAATGGGGCCTCCTGCTGCCACCACACAACTGCCACGCGAGTTGTGTTCTCATCCTGAAGCAAAGTTCTTAACCCGAGGTACTATTTCTGGGTTAGCGGAGTCTGTAACCTGAAGCATCTGTAACACGAGTTACCAGTGTAACCTTACAGGATAAGGTTTAAAATTTCTCCCCCTCTACACATTAGCCGTCCTCATGGAGACCAACACCTGGGTAAAACTTATGGTGGAGACCAGTGGAGTGGTTTTGTGCCAGTAAGGCCAGGGAGAAGCCGTGGCGTCACCCAAATGCTCTGCTTCCAGATTTCCTGCATTCCTAAGCCGAAGGAAATACGGCAAAGGCGGAGGGGGTCGAGACGTTCCGAGAGGGATCATGAATGCCTTTCCAGGAGGTCCCACGCTGATTTTTCCACGGTTCGTGGCCCCGTCACTGAGAAGCCTCGAGAAATCAATAGAGAGCCTTGCGCTGCCTCCTAGCTCAGCTATCCTCCTCAACGTAGCACTTTAATTACTCGCAGCCTCCCGTGCATTTTGGACACTGAAGTCTATCACCCCTTAAGCTGCCCGCCCGACTCCTCGGTTCGCAAAACAAGGTAGACACCAGCTCAGGCGGCCGATGGCAAGCCGGTCACACAAGTATTATGTTTTTCCTCTCGCGGTCTACAGTTTCACCACCGTCGGAATTATACGGCCAAGACTACCCTAGGAAGAATGGCTCCATTCACTTTCCCCTGAGACCAAGGCTAATGCAGATGGCAAACACCAGAGCAGGGGAAATTAGCTTCTTGTTTCATGCGACGACTCCCATCGAGAAGCAAATTTTGTTTTTGTTTACTGGGCAGGCCTGGCCGTGGCTCCAAAGAATGCAGCTGTCTGTCTGAAGGAAAAGGCGAATTCCACGCTGGTGCCTTATGAGGGGAGGCATTCCGAAGTCACATCGGGGAATCTGGCAGCATCTTGAGAAGTTCGCCTCTCATTGTTCCTTCCTTTTTTATTTTTTAAAGCAATTTTTTTTAGCCCTTAAAGCTGTGGGGGTTATTTTGGAACTGTGCAAGCAGAGACAGTTTCAGGTGGAGGCAGAGCGGAATTTCCACAATCTGCTTTTGTTCGTTTCTCAGGGGAAAAAGCAGAATAACTTGTCCCAAATGAACCAATATTTTACAATATTTGCACCATGTGCCTGATCTATCCATGTTTGCAAGTTCGGCTCCCCACCCCATAACAGTTGCTGGTGAAATTAACTTCCAGTGGATCAGAGCATTTCACCTGTGGCTTTCGCAGAATTTCAGGATAAGCTCCCGATATCAGGCTCCATCAGAAGCGAAAGGATCCCTGAGCGTCTAGGTCAGGCACCCCCAAACTTGGACCTCCAGATGTTTTGGGACTACAATTCCCATCATCCCTGTTAGCTAGGGATGATGGAAGTTGTAGTCCCAAAACATCTGGAGGGCCGAGTTTGGGGGTGCCTGGTCTAGGTTGTAAGAATATACACACTCTGGAGAGCCAGTGTGGTGTAGTGGTTAAGAGCAGTAGACTTATAATCTGGGGAACCGGGTTCGCTTCCCCGCTCCTTCACCTGCAGCTGCTGGGTGACCGTGGGCTAGACACACTTCTCTGAAGTCTCTCAGCCCCACTCACCTCACAGAGTGTTTGTTGTGGGGGAGGAAGGGAAAGGAGAATGTTAGCCGCTTTGAAACTCCTTCGGGTAGTGATAAAGCGGGATATCAAATCCAAACTCCTCCTCCTCCTCCTCCTCCTCCTCCTCCTCCTCCTCCTCCTCTTCTTCTTCTTCTTCTTCTTCTTCTTCTTGGCCTGGTCAGAAGCCTCTTTGAGGATGGGAGGCTCTGAGGTCACAACAAGAGCATACCCTCCAACAGTTCTTCAATGAAAATAGGGACACCCCATTCCATAATGATAATTTTACTAATTATATCCCACACATCTTACTGGGTTGCCTCAGCCGCTCTGGGCAGCTTCCAACATACAGTGGAACCTCGGGTTACAGACACCTCAGGTTACAGACACTTCGGGTTATGAACTCCACTAACCAGGAAGTGATAAGAACAGAAATCTCACGCCAGCAGAGCAGTGGCAGCAGGAGGCCCCATTAGTGAAAGCACGCCTCAGGTTAAGAACTGTTTCAGGTTAAGAATGGACCTCTGGAACGAATTCAGTTCTTAACCCGAGGTACCACTGTACAGCCGTACCTCGGAAGTCGAACAGAATCCGTTCCGGAAGTCCGTTCGACTTCCAAAACGTTAGGAAACCAAAGTGCAGCTTCTGATTAGCTGCAGGAAGCTCCTGCAGCCAATCAGAAGCCGTGGAAGCCCTGTCGGATGTTCAGCTTCCGAAAGAACCTTCAAAAACCGGAACACTCACCTCCGGTTTTCAATCATTTGGGAACCGGAATGTTCGACTCCCAAGGCATTCAGGAGCCGAAGTACAACTGTATATAAAAACATAATAAAATATTAAACATTTTTTAAAAAACCTTCCCTATATGGGATTGCCTTCGGACAGCTTGGGAGTCGAATAACTCCATACGTGCCAACATTTCTCCAATGGAAATAGAGACATCCTAAGGAAAAGCAGGACATTCCGGGATCAAATAAAAAACTGAGACAGCTTCTCTAAATCCAGGGCGTCCCTGGAAAATAGGGACACTTGGAGGGTCTGCAATCGCTATCTTTTAGTTATAGGATGCTCAGCGATTGTGTGAGGAGGGTTTATCAGCTCCCTTTTGCTCTAAAAGCCAGAATACTCACCCTTTGCTTTACTTTTCCGCCTGGCCTTTGGCTTCGAATCAACTTGACCCCCTTCCCCTCTTTCCTTTTCCTTTTCCCTTTCTCCTTCTGTGATGGAAACTCCTATTTGGGGACTTCCCTGGCTTTTTTCTGGCCCACGTAGGACCAGTCTGGATAGTTGGCCTTGGTGAAGATTTGACGTTTTCATCCTCAAAAAGTTTTTGATTTGCGTTTCTACTGAAATGAGGCTTCATTTTAATGTTGTATTTTAATCTTGTTTTTAAGTTGCATTTTAATCAATTGTTTTTATACCTGGTGTTAGCCGCCCTGAGCCTGGTCTTGGCTGGGGAATGGTGGGGTATAAATAAAAAATTATTATTATTATTATTATTATTATTATTATTATTATTATTATTACTTGTGATCGGGACATATTCAGGTTTAAACAAGCAGGCCTGCTGCCCCAATGATACCTTTGAGACTCTGTCAACCTACATTGATATCAGATGCTGCTACCAAGTCATGGAAGTCAAACAGAGCCATGCAGCCTGTCTTCTAAGGTGTGTCAAGGAGAGGTCAAAGAGGATAAGGAGTGTGTTTGTGGCAGCTGCTAGTTACATTCTCTTGAGTTGCTTGAAAAATGCAATACAGGAGGGCCTTCTCTGGTGGCTTCTGAACATAGGAAGGGCCTGCTGTTCTCACAGTGACAAATGCCATCTTCCTCGGCCTGAAAGCAAGATGAGCACCACAACCCCATAGTCACCTTTGATGACTTACCGTATTTTTCGCTCCATAAGACGCACCTGACCATAAGGCGCACCTAGGCGGAAAACAAGCAAAAAAATATTCTGAATGAAACAGTGGGTGTACGATTTTTGTGATTCATGCTGTAGCCACAGGCATGTGATCTGATGGTGAATTTGGGGTGAGCCAATGTAAAAAATCCTGAGGATCCATGTGGATCCGTGCTTTGTAACCACATTTTTGCACCACTGCGGCCCCAGGAAACAGCGGGTGTGTGTGTGTTTTTGGTGCAGGCTGTAGCCATGGACATGCTATGTGATCTGATGGTGAATTTGGGGTGACCCAATGTACAAATCCTGAGGATCCATGGGCTTTTACCTCCTCCGACCCAGGCAGCCTCCTAGCGTCCCTTATCTCTCTTCCGATCCCACTGATCAGCTGCTTCCCTTCAACACTCCCTTCCCTCTTGTTTGCCTTAGTGTCTTTTCCTTAGCTAGAACAGTTTTTTGCTCCTCCATTTCTTCTAATTTCTCTCCTTATTGCTTTAGTATTCCTGTTTCCCCCCTTTGCAAGTTTACTGTCTTTACCTCCCCCCTCCCAGGCAGCCTCCTTTATCTCTAGCGTCCCTTATCTCTCTCCCTGATCGGCAAACGATCACCGGCTTTGTTTCAACACCCACTTCCCTCTTTAAAAAAAAAAAAGCATGATCTGCTTTTTGCCCCTGGGCAATTTGGCTCCAGGGACCTCACATTCGCTCCATAAGACACACAGACATTTCCCCTTACTTTTTAGGAAGAAAAAAGTGCGTCTTATGGAGTGAAAAATACGGTAACTGTCCAAGGGTCCTTCACCTTTTGACCTTTACATTAGGAAGGACCATAGCTCAGTGGCAGAACACCTGCTTTGTATGCAGAAGGTCTCAGGTGCAATCTTTGGCATCTCCAGTTTGGACTGAGAAAGCTCTGCCTGCAACCCTGGAGGCTGCTGCCAGCCAGTGTAGACAGTGCTGGTGCTAATTGGACCAAGGGTCTGAACCACCATGTGCACATTACGGGAAAGGACCATTGCTTAGTGGTGGAGCAGGTGTTGGGCATGAAGAAGGTCCTGCGTTAAATACCCAGCATCTCCAGTATGGACTGGGAAAGTCCCCGGCCTGAGAACTGCTGCCAGCCAGTGTAAACAGTACTGAGCTAGACAGAGCCATGGTCTGACTCAATGCAAGGCAACGTGTGTTGCAATGACAGAAAACGCAGCTGAAAAATGCCCTGGGGAGGAGATTCCCGCCCCCTCTTTGTTCCTCTTACAGATCTGTGTGTAATGCAGACGTTGGCCGAAGGCCGGCGATTCCACAATCACTCCAACCAATTCTTCATGCTTGCGCTGCCAGCTCCCGCATCACCCTGAGAAAACGCCTTCCCTTGGCATGCCATTGCACTTTCTTGGCATGGCGACCCCTTCCATTTCGTTAGAGCTTTTTGCTTTTTCAAAAAACGAAGAAGGAAAAAATCTCCCTCGTATCAAATCGCAACCCCAACATCATCTTGCGGTGAGAATTCAATCCCTCCTTTCCCTCTTTTGTTTATTCTGTGGTTCGTGGAAGAGCCAGCGTCCCCTTCTCCTTGACGCTCCCGGCATCCCATAGATGATCCACGCCCCTCTCTCCGCAGAGGACGGCAGAGCAGAAATTAAACGCTTTCGGTTTGCGCTTGTTTGCAAAAGCCGAGCTCTGAGAACAAATAGCTCCCTTCAGCCAGCTGCAATAATCATATTTGTTTGCGCTTGGCACGTGTCCTGTCGCCTTCAGGGCAAGTTCGCTGGGGCTCCCGAGACTTTGGGAAGGATCTGGAACCAAGGGGGATGGACAGAGGGTTTTTCTGCAGGGACAAGCCTCTCAGGATGGCTTCAGGACAAGAGTACGGAACTGGTCTCCCTCGATACGCTGCGTGGATCCCTGTGAAGGTGGTGAAGGTCCTGTGTGAGTGCCTGGAGGCGATTGGAGGATGGATGGTGGCTAACAGATTGAGGTTGAATCCTGAAAAGACAGAAGCACTGTTTTGGGGGGACAGGAGGCGGGCGGGTGTGGAGGACTCCCTGGTCCTGAATGGGGAAACTGTGCACAGCCTGGGAGTCATTTTGGACTCACAGCTGTCCATGGAGGCGCAGGTCAATTCTGTATCCAGGGCAGCTGTCTACCAGCTCCATTTGGTACGCAGGCTGAGACCCTCTCTGCCCACGGACTCTCTCGCCAGAGTGGTGTATGCTCTGGTTATCTCCCACTTGGACTATGGCAATGCGCTCTATGTGGAGCTACCTTTGAAGGTGACCCGGAAACTACAACCAATCCACAATGCTGCAGCTAGACAGGTGACTGGGAGCGGCCACCAAGACCACATAACACCAGCCTTGAAAGACCTGCATTAGCTCCCAGTACGTTTCCAAGCACAATTCAAAGTGTTGGTGCTGAGCTTTAAAGCCCCAAACGACCTCAGTCCAGTATACCTGAAGGAGCGTCTCCTCCCCCATCGTTCTGCCTGGACACTGAGGTCCAGCGCCGAGGGCCTTCTGGCGGTTCCCTTGCTACAAGAAGCCAAGTTACTGGGAACCAGGCAGAGGGCCTTCTTCGTAGTGGCACCTGCCCTGTGGAACACCCTCCCATCAGATGTCAAGGAAACAAACAACAATCTGACATTCAGAAGACATCTGAAAGCAGCCCTCTTTAGGGGAGCTTTTAATGTTTAACAGACCACCATATTTTAATACTTTGTTGGAAGCCGCCCAGAGGGGCTGGGGAAACCCAGCCAGATGGGCGGGGTATAAATAATAAATTCTATTCTATTCTGTAGTTCATGCATTGAACATAAGAACATTAGAACAGCCTAATGGATGAGGCCAGTGGCCCATCTAGTCCAACTTCCTGTTTCCACACTGGGAAACCCGCAAGCAAGACTCGAACGTGAGGTTTTCAGCAACTGGTCTTCTTAAGCACTGCTGCCTGTGACCCTGGAGGCAACGTGGCTGGTAGCCAATGATGCCCTGCTGTCCCATCAGCTTGTCCAATCCATAGCACATCATGTGCTCCGAAGTCCTGAGTTCAATACCCCACATCTCTGTTTTATTATCATTATTTTATTATCTGTATGCCGCCCACCTGACTGGGAAGCTTCCAACAAATTGCTATAAACACAATAAAACATCAAACAGGAACAAAACATCAATATCAGGAAGGGTTTCTGATTGCGGCGGGGGAAACTCCTGCATGACTTCTCTTTTTTTTAATAAAAAAATGATATTTATTAGAGTTTCAAAAAGGGTTACAAAATAAGAAAAAGGAAAAAAAAGAAAAAATACAAAGTACAGGAAAAAAACAGTTAAAAACATATCAATCTTTTCATGTCTTGTCTTTCATTTGCTTGTTTCCCTGACCTCCTCACACCTCCCTTTTTTTGTATTCCAGTTCAGTTAGTTGATTCAGCAAATCCTTTCCCTCCTTGTTTTTATCTTACTCCTTTACCTTAATGTATTGTAACTTTGCATTCTCACCTAATAACAGTTCATTTTTACATACTCCTTTATGACATTGCTGCTAAAAACCACTTAACTTCATTCCGACATCATTCTAACATTCATTAATTTTGCAGTATTTAGGTAAATAGTCTTTAAATTTCTTCCAATCTTCTTCCACCGACTCTTCTCCCTGGTCTCGGATTCTACCAGTCATTTCCACCAGTCCCATATAGTCCATGACCCTCCTGCATGACTTCTCAAAGAGCTTGTTGGATCGTGAAAAACTTTAATAACAATCTCATTTTAAAAAACAATTCAGAGACACAGAGATGGCTCCTCCTCATTGCATTTCAGGAGGGAGACGGAAATCGGCGGGGGGGGGGAATCTGTGCAAGTAAATTTGATGTCAAGACTTTCAGAAAACCCCATCCCTTCCCATCATAGTGGGGGAGACTGTGACCAAGAGGCCTATAGCACCCGTTCACATTATTATTATTATTATTATTATTATTATTATTATTATTATTATTGTTATTGTTATTGTTATTGTTATTGTTATTGTTATTGTTATTGTTATTATAAGTAACTTCACAGTCTCCTCTCTTATTGTTCTTTACCAGGCGCCGGCAACCTGCAGCCCGTGGGCCACAGGCAGCCTACAGGGGTTGTTTAAATGGCCCACAAGCCCCCCCCCGAACCAAGCCACCTGCTCGGCAAGTCCCCCCCCCCACTGCTCTAAACTGGTACAGCGCAGAGCAGGGACTCGCTTCCGCAGCGCTGAAAATTGCGTCTGCGCATGCCCCGGAAATCGCATCTGCACAGACACGGGAAAACGCATCTGCGCAGACACGATTTGGATTAATCTCTGCAGGAGTGAACTGGTCCAGGTGAGGGAAACCTTGCCGATCCCTGTTCTTTACCATTAAACCAGACAAACCTTAGAATAGAGGGTGCTCTCAAAATTGGCTGCCATTTTATGGCAGTCAGTGTGGCGGAGTGCGTTGAGTGTTAGTCTAGGACCCGTGAGACCAGGGTTCGAATCCCCTCTCAGCCAGGAAGCTCACTGAGTGGTCTTGGGCCAGTCACTGCCTTCTCCCAGCTTAACCTACCTGACAGGCAGTGGCGTAGCGTGGGTTGTCAGCACCCGGAGCAAGGCAAGTAATTTGCACCCCCTAACCCGTGGATTTGCGCCCCCTAACCCTAACCCCCAGATGTTGCGCCCGGTGCGGCCGGCCCCCCCTGCACCCCCCACACTACGCCACTGCTGACAGGGTCATTGCAAGAATTAAAGGAGGAGGTGGAGAACCGTGTGCGCCACCTCGATGGTGATGGTGGCGATAGTTTTCCCTACAAGACCCTGGAAAGATACAATGACCAAGGCATTGTGGGTAAATAAAATGGTGGCCTTCCGAAGGAGCCACAGAACTTATCTCTGCTGTAGCTCCCACTGCCAGGGAGACAAAAGACGCCCACTGCCATCAGCCAATGGCACGAAATAAAACAAATGGGTATCTTGAATGGGTGTTCAGAAATACCTATTCTTTCATCTGCACAATCTTTTTGGGATGGATAAAAAGTGGACCAAAGGGGAAGCAAGAATAAATATTGACAAAAGAAGAATGGCAGACAAAATTAATGGACTACGCAGAATTGGATAAAATGACAGGAAGGATTTGAAACCTACGGGACCAGAGATTTACAGAAGATTTGAAACAAAAAAAATTCCTTCCAGTAGCACCTTAAAGACCAACTAAGTTAGTTCTTGGTATGAGCTTTCGTGTGCATGCACACTTCTTCAGATACACATCTGAAGAATCTGCATGCACATGAAAGCTCATACCAAGAACTAACTTAGTTGGTCTTTAAGGTGCTACTGGAAGGAATTTTTTTTGTTTTGACTATGGCAGACCAACACGGCTACCTATCTGTAACTAGAAGATTTGAAGAAATAGACGAACTATTTGAAGAGCTACTGTAATCAACAAATTGCGCTAGTAGGACTACAAGAAGTTTTGTAAGGAGAAATATTTGAAATATTGCAAAAAGAGAAAGATGAGAGATATTAGTTATGAGTTTTAAATGTAATAGTGAGAATAAGAAATATTAATCAAGTAAATAGATTGGAAAATTTCCAGATGTGATTGATGGAAGTAAAAAAAATTGTATAAGATGTTAAAGTATGTTTAATTATTGTTGAAAATGATATGTTGAAAATTAATTTTTAAAATTTTAAAAAAGGAAAGTGGACCAAAAGGGGTGCCCTATGGCTCAATTCTACCTTCGCTTCAGATGTTTTTAAGTAGACCCTCAACAGTCGTCCATCAGGGATTTTGCAGCAGTGAATTTCTCAGAAATTCCCGGTCCCTTCCACCTCTGTGATTCTGCAAATGCACACCCCTAAGTCAGTCCAGACGAAGCTGCCTGAGATGGGCACGTGGCCTGACTCTGTACCCTTCGTGTGTTCCCCTCACAGAAAGCAGATTCCTCTGAGCTCGCAGGCAGCCCAACAGTGCCCCCTGTCGCCGGTCATCCCACCCCACAGCAGGCTGTCATCTGGAAGGAGCCTTTGGACTTTGCTACGGACAGAGACAGCTGTGGAGAGAAAATGCGCCACGTCAGGCCCGAGGCCTGCTGGGTATTTGCTTGCTTTCTTTAGGCACAGAGTCTGAGGGCTGCGTGGAATTTGTTTGGGACGCATCCCTGGACATTTGACCTGCCTCTTGTTGAGTGAGGAAACATCAGCTCTGGGCATGCTGGCGATGATCTGCTCTTTGGGAAATGTTCAGCGGAGATGTTGAACTTCCTCCCGGATGGACACCAGAGAGAGGTTTTGGGTTTAATGGCCCAGATGGAGTTACTCATAGCGGAGCTTCTTGCAAGGGTGGGCAGGCAGTGGAAGGGAGGCCGGGGGGGGGGAGAGAGAGAAAGTCCCAAGTATTTAGCTTGCATTGTACCAGTGGGGTTGTATACCTATTATTTGAGCGCGTTCCGCCAGACCGGCAAGAATAGAAATTCTGTGCTGGGGGACACTGAGAGACGGAGAGAAGCACCTTGCCCCAGGGCAACGAGGGAAAGCCACTTCCGCTTACAAAAGAGGTGGTATTGCGAGCTACACGCCCCACCACCACGCGTGCGGCGGCTAACTCTCAGCCTCCATGCGATTGAGGGAATCCCCGGCAGCGTCATTCCCTGGCCAGCCAATCAGCTGTCTCAGGGGGAGTGGCCTGCTCTATTTAACGCAGGTGCGGCTGGGGATCTCCCTCTTTTGCCGCCCGCCAGCTGTTCTGGTTTTTCCCACCCTCCCGCCCTTTAAGGTTTTCGTTCCTTGACCTTGCTATGGACCTTGGTTGGTCACCGTTGAGGGGCCTGGTAGGAATTTTTCCACTTGGCAAATTGGCACCAGCCACTTGGTTTTCACCTACCCTCGTAGCAAATCGTCACAACTTTCTTGGTATTGGTGGTTAGGCAGTGATATTGGTATTGTTATGTCGATGGAAGAGGGAAGGTAGTCCGATAAAGGATTCTGGGGGGCATGGCCCTGTCCAAAGCCTGGGGAGTTGAGGGCCTAAGGCTCACCCCCTATCAGTGACTCTGGCGGAGTTCCTAGTTTATGTGCATCAGCAGGACTCCCCTTACTGGTGGTTAACCCTTCCAGGACTTCAAGCAGACGGCTGAAGCTGGATAGTTGGTTAGGACCAATGCCTAAGCCAATACCACTCATCACCTGTAACCAATAAAGTTGTGGCTATATTTAGCCCATTAACCTTAAATAATTGTGTCATGTGTCTTCATTTCCACTGGGGGGGGGCGGGAACTCGCCACGCAATGCTTAGTTCTCCTTTGGGCCCATTAGGCCCATTTTACAGATGGGGATCACTAAAGCCAAGGAACTATAGCCATGGCAGGGGGTTCTTACGCTGCCCAAACTGAAAGCAGTCCTTGCTCACAGCATGGATTGACTTTGTTTTAACAACAACACAATCAGGTGTTGTCTTAATTATATTTTGGGTTTTTGAGAGTTTCAAAAAATGCAGTTCCTTATACAATATCTACATGCCCAAGGCTGCAATCCTGAGGGCATACACGTGACAGTAAATCGTATTGGACTCAGTGGGTTTACTTCTGAAGTCATATGGATACGGTGGTGCTTTAAGCAACCCTTTAAGTCCAGCTGGTTTAAAATGGTATCTGACAGAGCAAGCCTGTGCATTGTTTACTCAGGTGTAAGACCTGCTGAGTTCAGGGAGGCTTTCTCGCAGGGAAAATGTGCACAGGATTGCAGCCGGAACTTAATACAAGTAGCTCTATTCAAGTCTGTATTCATAATTTCTGAACTTAATCCGCAACTCGCTATGTATCAGACACGTTGAATTTGAAGTCTGCTTTTCTATGCAAATAGTGAATTGGGGGCAGAAATGCCCAGCTCTGGAGGCCATTATACATACAACACAATGGAGCTCAAACTGTGTGTATTATTGTGTAAATTATGAATATTTAGACCCCGTCATCCAAACAGCGCTCACTTTCAATGGATAAAAAGTATGTACTCCAAAGGCATGTGGAGGGGGAAAATCATTAGAGCACGCTTCCTCAACCTTGGCCCTCCAGATGTTTTGGCCTACAACTCCCATGATCCCTAGCTAGCAGGACCAGTGGTCAGGGATGATGGGAATTGTAGTCTCAAAACATCTGGAGGGCCGAGGTTGGAGAAGCCTGGATTAGAGGCTTGGGACTATACTCCCAAGGGCCTGTTAAGTTGCAAGTAGATGTGTTTTAGTTGTTATAGCCATCAGTTTAGAGGTTAAATAAATGACATGCATTGTGTTGGACTGAAAAATCCTATTTTGCGCAGTGCAGTCTTTGGATCGCCTGAGTGCAAAACTGTCCTTTCAGTTAATTTTTGTGTGGGTGGCGTTCTCACAGAACTTGTGGTTGATCTCTCATCCAGGTGTAGAAGCTGTTCAATAGTGGAAGGGATTCCCTCAGAAGATTGTGGACTCCCTTTCCTAGGTGGTTTTTAAGCAGAGGTTGGATAATAATAATAATAATAATAATAATAATAATAATAATAATAATAAAAATAAAAATAAATTATTTATACCCCGCCCATCTGGCTGGATTTCCCCAGCCACACTGGGTGGCTTCCAACAGAATATTAAAATACAATAACCTTTTAAACATTAAAAGGTTCCCTAAACAGGGCTGCCTTCAGGTGTCTTCTAAAAGTCTGGTAGTTGTTTTTCTCTTTGACATCTGCTGGGAGGGCGTTCCACAGAGCGAGTGCCACTACCGAGAAGGCCTTCTGCCTAGTTCCCTGTAGCCTCACTTCTCACAGGGAGGGAACCACCAGAAGGCCCTCGGAGCTGGACCTCAGTGTCCAGGCAGAACAATAGGGGTGGAGACGCTCCTCCAGGTATACTGGACCGAGGCTGTTTACGACCTTAAAGGTCAGCATCAACACTTTGAATTGTGCTTGGAAACATACTGGAAGCCAGTGTAGGTCTTTCAAGACCGGTTTTATGTGGTCTCGGCGGCCGCTCCCAGTCACCAGTCTAGCTGCCACGTTCTGGATTAGTTGTAGTTTCCGAGTCACCTTGAAAGGTAGCCCCACATAAAACGCATTGCAATAGTCAAAGCAGGAGATAACCAGAGCATGCACCACTCTGGCGAGACAGTCTGCGGGCAGGTAAGGTCTCATCCTGCGTACCAGATGGAGCTGGTAAACAGCTGCCCTGGACACAGAACTGACCTGCGCCTCCATGGACAGCTGTGAGTCCAGAATGACTCGCAGGCTGCGCACCTGGTCCTTCAGGGGCACAGTGACCCCATTCAGGACCAGGGATGGCCCTCTGCCAGGGATTCCCCATTGCTGGAGGTAGCAAGGCTTCTGAATCCCAGTTGCTGGCAACCACTGGATCGGAGAGTTGCTCCTCAGCTCCTGCTTACTGGTTTCCCACTGGGTCATCTGGTTGGCCACTGTGCTAAGACTAGACGGGTCATTGGACTGACCCAGGAGGCCCTTCTCATGTTCTTAAATAGTAGGGACAGTTCCTGGAAAATAGGGGCTACTGGAGCACGTGCAGTTCAGAGACCCCACCCCATCTAATAGCATCATCGCTTTAAAAAGAGATGACTCCTTTGACCTCCCCCATCGGCCTTGTCTATCAAGTTCCTTATAACCTCCATCCGGCTGCTGTTTCCATATCCCAAGCAGCGAGAGAGAGTTTGTATACAACGCTGTCAACACCCGTACGAGTGGGCGGATTTTCCAAATCATCAGTAACCCGAGTGGCCCTCCGAGCCCGAATTCTTTCTTCCTCAGTGTCAACAGCACACGGCCCCGGGGGTATCCCGTTACAAATGATCTCCCGTCCACTTGATGGGCAGAAGGGAACCCTGTCAGCGGTAACTGTGACAGGCTCGGGTGTTTTTATAGGCGCGGTAGTTAATAGGCTGGATAATGTGAAAGATTATCCCCTTTAACCCCAAGACGTCGGGGGCAGTGGCAGTCGAGGGAGAACCCTGTCACAGAAGCGCCTTTAAGGAAGTGGTGGCCAAAGAAACTTCCGCTCCCAAGTAAGAAGGGGCGAAATTCCCCGTTTCAATTTCACCCAGTTTCTCATTTTTCAGATCTTAAATTAGGTCCTTCACGTTGCCACGCCAGTTTTGTAGCCATTCATTTATTTATTTTTTTTAAAAAAATGTGTTTTATTGCTTATAAATGTAGTGCAATATGCAACAACAATAGCAGCCGGTCTGTCGCTTCTTCTCATTCCATTCGTTTATTTTTAAAGTCCTTGTGAAAGTTCATCATCATCATAATGCGAGTTTTCCCCAATACAGTGGTACCTCGGGTTAAGTACTTAATTTGTTCCGGAGGTCCGTTCTTAACCTGAAACTGTTCTTAACCTGAAGCACCACTTTAACTAATGGGGCCTCCTGCTGCTGCCGCGCCGCCAGATCCTGATTTCTGTTCTCATCCTGAAGCAAAGTTCTTAACCTGAGGTACTATTTCTGGGTTAGTGGAGTCTGTAACCTGAAGCGTATGTAACCCGAGGTACCACTGTATACACATTTTTCCCCAGGGTGGCGTGGTGGTTAGAGTCCTGTGCTAGGACCTGGAAGACCAGGGTTCAAATCACCATTTGGCCATTGGGTGACCTGGGGCCGGTCACTGCTTCTGTCAGCCCAACCTGCTTCACAGGTTTGTGGAGATTAAAGGAGAACTTGAGCTCCTTGAAGAAAAAGCTGGGATATAGATGCAAAAGCTAAATAACGTGCGCTTTTTGTAAAGCGATTTCCCCGGGTGCAATACATTTTTCTATGTCAATGTCACAAAGTATATTCACTGTTTGTGCACACTTGACCCCAGTTCAATGCAATCTGTCTTCTCATTACTTGGCCTTGTCTCTTCCCATGGCTAGCAGAATTAAGGGAAGCCAACTATGGAGGTGCAAATATTCTTAAATTGCATGATTTGCACAGGATGTGGAGCTGAGCTTTGGATATTTTGTGATGGATTCAAATTACAAGAAGGGAGATTCCAAGTGAACATTAGGGGGGACTTTGTGCCAGTGAGAGGTGTTTGACAGTGGCACAGTCCCCCTGTGGAGGTTGTGGACTCTCCTCCTTGGAGGTTTCTAAGCAGAGGTTGAATGGCCATCTGTTGTGGATGCTCCAGTTGAGATTCCTGCATTGCAGGGGGTTGGACCCTCTGGGACCCATCCTACCCTACAATTCTATGATTCTGAGAACATAAGAAGAGCCTGGCTGTTGGATCAGGGCCAATGGCCCATCTGGTCAACCAGAGCCAGGGCCTTTTCAGCACTAGCCCCGGACTGGTGGAACGCTCTCAGTGGCGTAGCGTGGGGGGTGCAGGGGGGGCCAGCTGCACCGGGCGCAACATTTGGGGGGGGCGCTTGCACTCGCAGCTCTCTGCCCCTACCTGGCTCACTCACTCTCTCACACTGCAGTGCTGGCTGTGCGAATCCGATCCGAGCTGCCGGGTCGCCGCCCACTGTGGAGGGGGAGGGTGCCAGGCATGCGTTGCGGTGCGGAGCGGAGAGAGAGCGAGGGAGGGACTATCTGGGGGAGGGACAGTGCAGCGGCCGCCCAGCGCAGCACTGAGTGCAGGAGAGAACCACACCCGACCAGCCCAGGCAGCAGCAAGAAGAAGCTGGCAGCGGCGGCAGGTTAGGGGTTAGGGGCGCAAATTACTTGCCTTGCCCCGGGTGCTGACAACCCACGCTACGCCACTGAACGCTCTGCCTCATGAGACCAGGGCCCTGCAGGATCTGATTTCTTTCCGCAGGGCCTGTAAAACAGAGTTGTTCCACCTGGCCTTTGACTTGGAATCAACTTGATCCCCTTCCCCTCTTTCCTTTTTCCTTTCTCCTTCTATGATGGAACTCCTATTTGGGGACTTCCCTGGCTTTTTCCTGGCCCACGTAGGACCAGTCTGGATAGTTAGCCTTGGTGAAGATTTGACGTTTTCATCCTCAAAAAGTTTTTGATTTGCGTTTCTACTGAAATGAGGCTTCATTTTAATGTTGTATTTTAATCTTGTTTTTAAGTTGCATTTTAATCAATTGTTTTTATACCTGGTGTTAGCCGCCCTGAGCCCGGTCTTGGCTGGGGAGGGCGGGGTGTAAATAAAATGTATTATTATTTATTATTAGTCCAGCATCCTGTTGTCACAGTGGCCAACCAGATACCTATGGGAGGCTGACAAATAGGACATAAGATCATCAGCTACTCTCCCCACTTGTGGTTCCACCTGGCATTCAGCAGCAGAACATGGACTTATCCTCCAAACATTTGTCTAATCTGCCTTTTAAAGTCTTGAAAGTTGGTAGCCGTCACTATCTCTTGTGGGAGCAAATTCTACCAGGTAGCCATGCACTGTGTGGTAGGGCTCCACAAATATTTTAGCCGAATTGGCTTTTGAAAGCATCTAATGGTGAGTTTGATTTTTATTTTAAGGGGGGGGGGCTACTGAAAATTCATCAAGAGTTAAGTGTGAATTTCTTAATGTGCGTTGCATGCAATTTTGCATGATTTTTGCAAAGCAATTTCCCCATCTAAGATGTATTTTTGGTGCGTTGTTTTCATGAATACTTGCATTTTAATGCACACTTTATAGCCTAGTATATGCGTTTATGTACACATTAGCTGGGGGACGTGGGTGGCACTGTGGGTTAAACCACAGAGCCTAGGACTTGCCGATCAGAAGGTCGGCGGTTCAAATCCCCGCGACGGGGTGAGCTCTCGTTGCTCGGTCCCTGCTCCTGCCAACCTAGCAGTTGGAAAGCACGTCAAAGTGCAAGTAGATAAATAGGTACCTCTCTGGCGGGAAGGTAAACGGCGTTTCCGTGCGCTGCTCTGGTTTGCCAGAAGCAGCTTAGTCATGCTGGCTACATAACCCGGAAGCTGTACGCCGGCTCCCTCGGCCAGTAAAGCGAGATGAGCGCCGCAACCCCAGAGTCGGCCACGACTGGACCTAATAGTCAGGGGTCCCTTTACCATTACACATTAGCTGGAGAATGGCATTGCAAAATTCAGAGAAGAGCAGATTTCGAGTAACAGGAGTGTTTGGGTTCACATATTGTTTTAGAAGATGCCAATTCGGTAGCCTTGCCTTCCATTTCTCCTCTATGCCAAGGCTCTTCTCTCTCTCTCTCTCTCTCTCTCTCTCTCTCTCTCTCTCTCTCTCTCTTTCCTTCCTTCCTAAGATCTGGGTATGCTTTAGGATAATTAGGTAATGAGGGTTGTCAATGGCTTGGAGCCGGTTTCTGCACTCTTTGCCAAGGCTAGTGGAGTGGGAAAGAACTAGGAAAGAGAAGATGGGGATAAATTTGTCCCATCAGGTTTTAATAAAAGAGCCTGAGGCCGGGTGAGAAATTGGTGGGGCAATTGCAGCAACTCGCTTGATGTCATCCCAAAGCCATCGCCTACAATTTGAGGGAGTTGGAACGCTCCCTTTGATACAATTTTTGGACCTCCCTCGACAGGGTGGGAGAGAGGAAAGTGTGGGCATGCAAAACGGTCAGGGTCACATATAGTCTCTGCTTAAGAAGAGGGGGTGCGAAAGGAAATGGGTTTGCTCCCGAAATTTCTCAGAATTCACCTTTGTCACTTTATTATTTTATTTATTGCAATTATATACAGTGCAACCGCCCTGCCTCATCTATCTAGCCTTTCTTGGTGCTACAGGACCGCCTCTCCTGGTATGTCCCGCAGAGGACCTTAAGGTCCACAAATGATAACATTTTGGAGGTCCCAAGTCGCAAGGTGGTTAGATTGGTCTCAACTAGAGCCAGGGCCTTTTCAGCACTGGCCCCGACTTGGTGGAACGCTCTGTCACAAGAGACCAGGGCCCTGCGGGACTTGACATCTTTCCACAGGGCCAGCAAGACAGAGCTGTTCCACCTGGCCTTTGGTTTGGACTCAGTCTGACCCTTATATTTCCCTCCCCTTATGGTTTTGATCTATGGGCTACTTTTAAAATGAGGCTGCATTTTAAATTGCATTTTAACCTCTATTTTAAATTGGTTTCTGTTTTTGATTTTTCCCCTATTATGTTTTTACTGTAATTTTACTGGTGTTAGCCACCCTGAGCCCGGCTCTAGCCAGGGAGGGCAGGGTATAAATAAAATTTATTATTTATTATTATTTTTATTCTGGCCTCCACTTCTAGGCGATCTCTGCTACCAATGAGAACCTCAGCATACCAAACCAAACTGTGCCTGGACACAAGCTACGGGCAGTGGTCTCCCCACTGGTGCCGGCCATGGTGCCAGCCAAGCTAACTTCCAGAGGCAGGCAGACTCTGGAGATTGAAGCCAATCTAAACTGGAAGAAGTCTGTCTGGAAGAAGACTGTCCTTTAGATACAGTGGTGCCTCGCAAGACGAAAATAATCCGTTCCGCGAGTCTCTTCGTCTAGCGGTTTTTTCGTCTTGCGAAGCATCCCTATTAGCGGATTAGTGGATTAGCGCTATTAGCGGTTTAGCGGCTAAGCGGCTATTAGCGGCTTAGCGGCTTAGAAAAAGGGGGGAGGGAAAAAACTCGCAAGACTCGCAAGACGTTTTCGTTTTGCGAAGCAAGCCGATAGGGAAATTCGTCTTGCGTAGCGCCTCGAAAAACGGAAAACCCTTTCGTCTAGCGGGTTTTTCATCTTGCGAGGCATTCGTCTTGTAGGGCACCACTGTAGTCTGGGCCTATGACATCTACGGAATCTAAAGCAGAGATGGGTAATAACTCTCCTGCTCACCTAGAAGTGGCTCAAGACTTGTTGAGCATTTGGTGAACCCTGAGAAAGCTCTCCTCCTCCTCTGCCTCTCCAAAGGCCCCAAAATTTACCTCAGATGGCACATCCTTCACCACCCAGTGTCCCAGAATCCCCAGTAGGAAACAGACAGACTTTTCATCAGGGAAAAGGCAGGCGGGAAATTGAAACTGTGCCCATATATAGACAAAAATAGCGAACCTTTTCAAAACTGAAATTAGTTTCTTTCAAAGCAAGTGGGTTTTTGTTTTGTTTTTTAAACCCAATTCTTTGAGAATTTCACCTCTTTCTAATCGCAAAAGGTAAAGGTAAAGGGATCCCTGACCATTAGGTCCAGCTGTGGCCGACTCTGGGGTTGTGGCGCTCATCTCGCTTTATTGGCCAAGGGAGCCGGCGTGCAGCTTCCGGGTCATGTGGCCAGCATGACTAAGCCGCTTCTGGCGAACCAGAGCAGCACACGGAAACACAGTTTACCTTCCCGCCGGAGATGTACCTATTTATCTACTTTCACTTTGACATGCTTTCAAACTGCAAGGTGGGCAGGAGCTGGGACCGAGCAACGGGAGCTCACCCAGGCTTGGGGATTTGAAACACCGACCGTCTGATCAGCAAGTCCTAGGCTCTGTGGTTTAACCCACCCACGTCCCTAATTGCAATATTTACGGGCTTGCATTTAAAAAGTGTGACCCTTCTTTATTTCCTTTCACCCACGAAAGATCTCGAAGGAGGATCCCCGGTGGAAAAAAATATCCATCTTGACTCAAGCGAGGAGGTCCTCTTTGGAAAAAGTCACGTCACGTCGGGAGATATGGAGCCTCCCTCCCTCTCTTGGTGTTTGTCCTCCCACCTGCTCCAGGAGGTGCAAAATATTCCATGGTCTTTAACAGAGGCATTCTCCACAAAGGGAGAATGGGCTGGAAATCTCTTTGGGGGAGAAGTCTGTCATTACCGACGTGCCGAAGGGATGGAGTAGGAGGCAAGTTTGGCAGGCAGTTCAAGGGACAGGAGAACAATAGACCAGGCACGCAAGTGGAAAGTCTATTTCATTTTATTCCCTTCTCTCTTTTTTCCCCTGGTCTTGGGCTGCCCCGAGCGTTCTTGGGGGCTCGAAACACAACTGGCGTGCCTTAGCATCAAGGCAGGAGTGATATCACCGCGCTGATTCATCTCTCTGCAGTTGTTCCGAATCTGAATGGAACTAGGGTTTCCCATCCTCCGAGGATTTGGGCTAGTCAGACAGGATTGCTTGGTATGCAGGGCACTTTGCCAGCCCATCACAAGTGTTTGCGCTGCTGGCTGCTTCGTTCCCGGACCTTCCCCCCCCTTCTTTCCAGAGAACCCTCGCCTTGCAAGCAATATTGGATAATCTTTAATTAGAGCTCTTTACCGCTCTGTGCTTCAGAGAGAGGGGGAGGCTGCCATGACTTGCAGCGTAAGCCTAAGCTGTCTAATCAGAAGGCCTACTGAATCAATGAGGTTTCCTCCTGGGTAAGTGGGGTCTCCTTTCTTGTAACTTGAATTCATTGGTTTGGGTGCTACCCTCCAGGACAGGAGAAAACAAGCTTGCTCCATCTTCCATGAGACAGCCCTTTGCTTGGCATCCATCTGTCTCAGGAGACAATGAGCCTTTGTGGGTGAGGTCAAGCTGTTGGAGGGTTGCAGCGCCTGCTGTGGCTGTAGAGCTCAATGTGGGAGAGTGAAATATACTCGGAGTTGAGAGTGGATTTCATGCTCTTTATTCAGCTCATAGTGTTGAGGAGGAATGGAAGTTCCCCCAGAATGTCTGCTTTATATACATTGTTTACACAATGGGCCCCAGATGATTGGCTTAATTCCAGGATTCTCCTGTAGGCCAATCAGGTTGCGGATTCACTTCCACCTGCAGCTGTCTTGGGTGGCTCCTGTGGACCAATCAGACTGCAGCATTCTGTGTCCTATTGTTCTAGGACCAATCAGACTGCTGCATTCTGAATCCTATTGTTCTAGGACCAATCAGACTGCTGCATTTTGGATCCTATTCAACTCAGTACATAACAGAGAGACCTGTTTTGTTGCGGCTGGAGCAGATGGAGACGTCTGGTTGTGCTGCTTAAGTTGCAGCATGTCCTTCCTTCTCTCTGTGTTCCTCCCAGTGGTCATTTGAAAATGGCTAATGTATATCCTCTCGTCTTTCCTAGACTGAACTCCTTCAACCTTGCCTCCTAAGGCTTGGTTTCCAGACCCTTGATCATCTAGGTTGTTATCCTCTGCACACCTTCTGACTTGACAATATCCTTCTTAAATTGTGGCACCCAGAATTGGACTCAGGACTCCAGGTGTGGTCTGACCAAAGCAGAATAGAGAGGGCCTATTACTTCCCTTGATCTGGACACTATACTTCTGCTGATGAAGCCTAAAATAGCATTAGGGTTTTGGGTTTTTTGCTGCTGCATCACACTGTAGACTCATGTTTTGCTTGTGGTGGACTTCAGAATTAAAAAACAGTTAAGCAGAGTCACGGTAATAAGGTGGCCCTGGAATCAAACATCTCAGGTGTCGCAGGTCAGGTACATTCTTAGAATTCACTGAAACCTGTACAATGAGGAAGGATTTCCACAATTTAGGGACTGCCGCAGAGAATGCTGTCTTCTGGTCCACCACCACCCAAATTTCTGAGGGAAGGTAAAACTAGCAAGAGGGTCCCTTCTGCTGGTCTTAGCACCCGGGAGGGTCTGTAGGGAAGGAGGCAGTTTTTCAGATATCTGGGGCGTACGTTGTGTGCCATTTTCTGCCCCAAAAGATGAAATTCATTCGCACAGCACAGAGCTTAACTCTGGAACTTGCTCCTACAAGAAGCGGCGAGATGGTTTAAGGTGCTGGTTTTAACCTTTAAAGCCCTATACGGCCTAGGACCCTCGTACCTACGGGACCACCTCTCCTGGTATGTCCCATGGAGGACCTTACGGTCTTCAAACAAAAACGTCTTGGAGGTCCCGGGCCACAGGGAGGTTAGGCTGGCCTCAACCAGAGCCAGGGCTTTTTCAGCTGTGGCCCCAATCTGGCGGAACGCTCTGTCACAAGAGACTAGGGCCCTGTGGGACTTGACATCTTTCCTCAGGGCCTGCAAGACAGAGCTGTTCTACCAGGCCTTTGGCCAAGGCACAGTCTGACCACCTCTCCCCTTCGGTAATCCTCACAGAACTCTAGCCCAATGGTTGCCATTAATTTGACTCTGAATTGATTTTAGAATGAGGAGTTTGGATTTGATATCCTGCTTTATCACTATCTGAAGGAGTCTCAAAGCAGCTAACATTCTCCTTTCCCTTCCTGCCCCACAACAAACACTCTGTGAGGTGAGTGGGGCTGAGAGACTTCAGAGAAGTGTGACTAGCCCAAAGTCACCCAGCAGCTGCATGTGGAAGAGCAGCGACGTGAACCCGGTTCACCAGATTACGAATCTACCGCTCTTAACCACTACACCACACTGGCTCACTGAATTGATTTTAGAATGCATTTCAATTAATTGATTGTGATTTTATGTAAACTGTGTTATTTTTACTGTTGTTAGCCGCTCTGAGCCCGGCTTGGGCTGGGGAGGGCGGGATATAAATAAAAAATTATTATTATTATGGCCAAAATGGATGTCTTTGAAAGAGGATAGATAAGTTCACAGAAGAGAAGAGCATCAGTAGCTACTAGCCACAAGGGCTATGTTATGTCTCCACTGCATCTGAATATCAGTTCTAGGGAATCACAGTGCTGTGGCACTCAGGTCCAGCTTAGCGGCTTTCCAGAAGAGATGCCTGGTTGACTGCCGTGGCAACCGATTGCCAGACTAGATGGACCTTTGGTCAGATCCAGAAGCACTCTCCTTCCCTCGACGCTACCAACATCTCAAGCGAGAGCCTCTCATAAATCGAGAAACTTTGTCGTTGCTGCTCTCCGCTGCTAACCCCCGCGGGAGCATCGACCCTTTTCGTTCCCCGAGAAAAGCATTTCAGCTTAGATAACATGCTTTGGATAGTTTGATACTGAGCGTCAGTGTTTCCAATTACATCTCCCCGTTTTTATCTCCTTTGTAGAATCTATGCAAACCCTCCCGCTAATTGGATCCTTATTTTCCATTTTTAAAAAAGAAGGAAAAGATTGATTTATTTATTTTAAAAATGCAATGTTTACCCTTCATATTGTTCCTCGCATCTCAGCTGAGCTCCTTGTTATCTTTACTTCTGAAAGATACATTTAGGTTTTATTGGCACAGGCCGGCGTTCAAACCCTCCAACTATTCATCAGAGACCCCGCAATTTTCCATAGTAAATTTGCTAGACAATCAAACACCGATCAACGTTCGTTTACTTTTTTCATCCCATTCCACATACTTTCAAAGATGGGTGGCGGGGGAGGACAGATTCTTACCTTTCATTCGCAACATGCCCTTAGGATTGGTTCGTATCTGATGATATTCCAATGGCAGCGTGCCCAGACGCTTTCTTTTGTATATCATACTTGGCTGTCTCCTCCAGACTGCGTCCAGGCTATCCTCTGATCTCTCAAAGGTTGTTCAACAAATTCTATAAGGGAGACGAGTTATGTTATGTGGAGAGATCTGACATTAAATCAAGGGAGTCGAGATACAGCCTGGTGAGTGATTCTGCAATTTAGTATCCTCTCCAATATGCATATAAAGCAAAACTGACTGTAACATCTGAACTTGAGCAGTAATTGTGCCAAACAAATTCAAGCGCATGCGTGCGCATGCACACAAAGCGCGTTGTGGGAAGGAGAGGTTGTGTTTATTTCACACCCAGAATGGTGCACACACAATTGTCTGCAGAATTCTGCACATTCTTATCATAGAACTCCTCCATCTCCTCCAAACCACTGCAATGCAGGAATCATAGCTAGTTCTCGTATACTAGACCACACCTCCCCAACTAGGGATGGGGGTAGATTTGATTTTCATGAGAAACTGTTGGGAGCAGGTGCCTGGAGCACGTCAGCAATAATAATAATAATAATAATAATAATAATAATAATAATAATAAAAAATTATTTATACCCTGCCCTTCCCGGTTCAAAAACCGGGCTCAGAGCAGCTAACAACTAATGTAAAACACCTGAAAACACTTAATTATAAAAGCAGCATAAAATACAGTATAAAAACATGAATAACAATAAAAATCAATTAGATAATCCCCAGGGCTAGCTGGCTGATTTGGTCCTTCTTGGGCAGGGGTCTGCAACCTTTAAGACAAAAAGAGCCACTTGGACCCGTTTCCGAAGGAAAAAAAACTGGGAGCCGCAAAACTCGTCATTATAAAAATAACTTTTTTGTCACTTTTTTTTATTTCTTTGTTTGACCCCTCAGAATTACTCCTCCTCATAGAAATAAACGTTAAATTAACAAGTTACCTTTTGTGTGTGTGTGTGTGTGTTCTTCACTCCACTTCAAAACAGTGACCAGTGTACATGCCCCCTTTTCAATGCGGTGACCAGCGTACATGCCCCTTACAATGTAGCGGGCGGGCGGGAAGGTGACGTCGGGGCGGTGCGTGACTAACGCACGCACCGCCCCCATGCAACGTCACAGCCAGTACAGTGCCCACCACAGTGGGGAGTGTCGGGGCGCACAATGCGCCTCCTCCCCTCGCTAGTTTCCACCCCGGAGCCGCGGCAAAGGTGTAAAAGAGCCACATGCGGCTCCGGAGCCGCGGGTTGCAGACCCCTGTTCTTGGGCCAGCGAGGAGGCCAGGGGAGAATTAGCTGTAGGATCTCAGAGTGGGTGGTCTTCATAAAAGGGGAGGGGGAGGGAAGAGAAGGGAAATAAAACATTAGGCTGAATTCAAATTAAAGGCCAGGCGGAATAGCTCTGTCTTACACGGAAGGAGGTTAAGGCCTGAAGGGCCCTAGTCTCCTGGGACAGAGCATTCCACCAGGTCGGAGCCATCACTGAAAAGGCCCTGGCCCTGGTGGAGGATAGTCTGACTTCCTTAGGGCCCAGGACCTCTAAACTATGGTTATTCATGGACCTTAAGGTCGTCTGCAGGGCATACCAGCAGAGGCAGTCCCGTAGATACGTAGAAATAACTCACACAGCTTCAGCGAAGTTACGTAACTCTTTATTCAAAGAAACATGACAGCTCAGGAGACCAGGCCAAGAGAGCGCAGCAGCTCTCCCCAGTAGATCTTGCCCCAACGAGGCTGTTGTGGGGACGGAAGATCCCTAGCTTCCCAGCGCTGCCTAAGTCCTCTCCTCCCCTGGTTCCTTCCCAACCAATCTGAGTCTCTGCCGTCTTGCCTGTCTTTACTCCGCTCTCTTCATACCTCTTTGTGTTCTGGGAAGGGAGCGGAGCTGGTCGCAGCAGGAGGGAGAGACAGCCTGGCTTCTTCACCAGCCAGACTCATCTATGCCTCTCGGCCTCCCTTCTCTCCAGCCTCCGCTTCTGCCTCTAATTCTAGACTGCTCTCTGCCCCAGCCTCTCCCAGCTCACTAAGGACACCCCTAATGATAAGAAAAGAATATTTTTTATATGCCACGGCTGCTGCCAGGTTGTTGATAGCTAAAAATTGGAAAGGGGATATCGTCCCCACAATAGAGGATTGGTTAAACAAATTGTATGAATTTATAAGGTAAAGGGACCCCTGACCATTAGGTCCAGTCGTGGTCGACTCTGGGGTTGCGGCGCTCATCTCGCTTTATTGGCCGAGGGAGCCAGCGTACAGCTTCCGGGTCATGTGGCCAGCATGACTAAGCCACTTCTGGCGAACCAGAGCAGCGCATGGAAATGCCGTTTACCTTCCTGCCGGAGCCGTACCTATTTCTCTACTTGCACTTTGATGTGCTCTCGAACTGCTAGGTTGGCAGGAGCAGGGACCGAGCAACGGGAGCTCACCCCATCACAGGGATTCGAACTGCCGACCTTCTGATCGGCAAGCACTAGGCTCTGTGGTTTAACCCACAGCGCCAACTGGCTAAAATGACAGCAGCCATTAGACGTTAGTCGAATCAAAAACTTAAGAAGGAATGGAACTGCTTAGAAGAATCTATGACAAAATATCGTTCCAAAACCAATTTAATGATATGCATGGAGCGAATGCAGGCTGTGCAGCTATCCCAGAAGCCAGAACAGCGACAGGGACCGCTGCGCAGTGCTCCCTCTCACTGTTCTAGCTTCTGGTATAGCCACGCTCTGTCCCTTCCCCCACCTCCCGGAAAAGCCCCCAAGAGCCGCGCTCTCTTTAAAGAGCCGCGTGGAGCATGTGTGCGGCTTTCGGGGGCTTTTCCCCGAGGAGGAGGAAGGGCAACCCGTCAGTGACAGGCTGCCCTTCTCCATCCTCAGGGAAAAGCCTGCAAGCGGCACACACACGCTCCACGCGGCTTGTGAAAGGGAGTGCTGAGCAGAGCCTGGGATGCATACAGGCTTTGCTCAGTGCTCCCTTTATTTTTTTATTTTTTAAAAAATAATATTTATTAAAGTTTCAAAGAAGTTACAAAAATGAAAAGAAGGGGAAGAAAAAAACAAAAAATACAAAATACAGAAAAATAAAAACAATTAAAAACAAATCAGTCTTTCCATATCTTGTCTTTCATTTGCTTGTTTCCCTGACCTCCTCACACCTCCCTTTTTTGTATTCTAGTTCAAGAGTTGTTTCAGCAAGTCCTTACCATTTTTGCTTTTATCTTGATATTTTATCTTAATATATTGTAGCTTTACATTTTCACCTGTTAACAATCCATTTTTACATACCCCTTTGTAACATTATTGCTAAAACCACATAACTTCATTCCAGCATCCTTCTAACATTCCTTAATTTTACAATGTTTCTGTAAATAGTCTTTAAATTTCTTCCAATCTTCTTCCACCGACTCTTCTCCCTGGTCTCAGATTCTGTCAGTCATTTCCGCCAGTTCCATGTAGTCCATCAACTTCATCTGCCATTCTTCCCGGGTGGGTAAATCTTGTGTCTTCCAATACTTTGCGATGAGCATTCTTGCTGCTGCTGTTGTTGCATACATAAAGAAAGTTCTATCCTTCCTTGGCACCAATTGGCCGACCATGCCCAGGAGAAAGGCCTCTGGTTTCTTCAGGAAGGTATATTTAAATACCTTTTTCATTTCATTATAGATCATCTCCCAGAAAGCCTTAATCCTTGGGCACGTCCACCAAAGGTGAAAGAATGTACCTTCATTTTCTTTACATTTCCAACACATTATCGGGTGCTCAGTGCTCCCTTTAAAGAATATTTTTTTTCTTGCATTCCCTCTCTAAAAACTAGGTGCGTCTTATGGAGCGAAAACTACAGTGCCCAATTCCCACTTTCCAAAGCAATGTGTGATCCGGAACACATCTATGTTTTTAGATCTGCCACACACACACACACCCACTGTTCCTGGGCTTCTGCCTGAGGTGACTACCTCACCAAGGCTAATGGGCCCTGCCCCTGGCCATTGGCTATGGCATGATGGAATCTGGAGCCTCACAAGATCTGGAAGGCTACAGGTCCCTCGCATCTCGCATAAGGATGTGCAGGTGGGCCTGTTCTGTGCATCCTCGCCTCTGTTGCATACGCCAGAGTGCCTTCCTTCCTGCTTAAGCCTCCATTGTATCTCAACCAGGAATATTGTTTGCTGGGTGAAATGTCAGGAGATTAGCGTTTGCCTAGTTGAAATTGGGAGGGGAGCAGCCAGCGGACAGAGGAGAATTCCCACCAGATGGCACGGCCGTGTTTCGGGGACAACGGCCCTCCAGCAGCTCAGACCTCTAGGCTCTCTCGCTTTCCCAAAGCCAAGGCAACGTTGGACATTGTGAGAAGGTCCTCTTTTGCCTCCTGATTAAAACAAGCAGAGCGTTTTCCTTCCCTTATTGAATTCAGTTAGCAAACACTCTCCCAAACAAAATCTCCAAGCCGGGGACCATTGAGGCCTGCACTGTCTCTCGCATTTGCCAAATGGATTAAGCTACTAAATTGCCGGCTCCGTCAAATACTAAAGGGTTTTAATGCATTGGGAAAGGGATTTTTTGAATTATTATGATGTTGTTTTCCTTTGTGAGGCCTCGAGATCTTGTTCTTAAATCCCCCTTTTTCATTAGGAAAAGCAACAGGGCCTTAAAAAAACCCAAAACAAAACCGCCACTGATTTGGGGAACTGAGTTATTGCTCTGGAAGGTTCTTTTAGTGCTGCATTACAAGGAATAATCCCACATTCCACAGCATGTTGGGAAATACATTTAAAATAATATAAGTGAGGGCAAAGATCAGATCAGACATTGTGCAGAATTTACATAGGGCAAAAGAAAGGAAAGGAAGGCAAGCAGTAAAACCAGGCCAGAGAGACAATCAGCTTTGGTTTGGATTTTGCTATGAAACTATGTTTTACAGGGACATTTCTGGAAGGCTGAACAGTCTCTCCAGTGAAGGCTATCATCAACTGCATGGTGCAAATGGATACATTCCAATTAACTAGGGGCAGAGGCGGAAAACCAAGGGCCACAATCCCTTCTGGGCAACTTCCCCGAGGCTACAGGTTAGTGGTTGGTGGGGCCGGAGGCAGGACAATGAAGATCATGTTTGCCTTTGAACAGCAGGCTGGTATCCACAGACGTTCGAACTCAGCTCTGTCCTCCATCTAGGCAAGGAAGAGGCACCTTCAGAGTCCAAGGATGCCCCCCAGCCAAGCAAAAACCCTCAACGAGGGTGAGAAGCATTGCCAGTAAGGTTGCCACCCGTCGCTAGGAAAATGGGATAGGACCGTTTTTGTGTGGGATGTGAAACACAAGAGCAGTCAAGTACAACATTCCTAGAGTGAACATGTTTGCACATGGGGAGGGATGTTTGTCCAGCCAGCAGGTAAACTTCCTGTTTCCTTCTGGGCTGGGACAGACGTCTTCTGCATGTGACTAGAGGTGGGTGTGGCCTCACCTGTGCAGGTAACAACAAAAACACAGGGCAGGGCAGCCATATCTCTCTCTCTCTGACTACATTCGTCAAAGAAGCAACATCTGCTTAGCCAAAGATGCTCTCTTGGCTTCCAGCTTCCAACCAAGAGAGGACAAAGGGCCTGTCTCCTTATGAGATAGTTTCCAAGTGTATGTTATTTTTCTCAGCTAAGTCTGCCTTCTGGGATCCGATTGTGAACAGAATGTGAGTGAGTAAACTCTTTTAATACTTTTACAGAAGACTGTGTTGTGTCTTATCTTTTATGAGGGAATAAGGGGGAAATACCAGAACAGTTATTATAGAGGCTTTAGCGAGCCTGAGCAAACGCATCCGCTGTGAGTTTAAAAGGGGGAATGTTACTCTGCTAAACTGTGAACTTGTTTACACAAGTTGGAAAGGCTAAAATCAAACAACATATCCTCTCCTGCATCGCTGAACATTCCCACATTTTGAACAAAAGTGTGCCCTGCCTGGTTGCACTTCAAACAGGACGCCTTTTCCCCCCAGAATGAAGCTTGGCCAGCCCAAAATAGTGGTTGTGTCTCTGTTGGTGTGGCTGACAAGGAGCCCAGGCTGGCATGAGCAACAATAGAGCAAAGGCGGAAGGAGCAACCCCCTCTCCCTTCCTCGTTCCCCTCCTTCCTTCCCTTTCACTGGTGCTCAGCCACCACCGCTGGTCTAGCATGGTGCAGGGCCACCGCTGCTTCACCCATTCCATGACCCCAACGTGATTTCTCCTCCTTCCTCTTGCCTCACCCTCCACGCTTGAGTCTCTTCTGGCGTCAGCATGGGCAAGAGACTAAAGCTGCAGCTCATTGTGCCTGTGGGAACCAGCCATCTACCCTAACGCATGCCCATCTACGTGAGTCATGGGCTTTGAACTCAGGATGCAAGGGAGAAACGTGCTAAGAGGAAGGCATGCTTGGCAAATCCTCACCGTGATCAACTCCCACCCGGAAACCAATGTCCCCACTGTGGAAGGATGTGTGGATCCAGAATTGGCCTCCACAGTCACTTACGGACTCACTGTTGAAACTGTGTTTATGGAAGACAATCTTACTCGGCTACGAGAGATCGCCAACGAAGAAGAAGACGTGAGTTGAGGGGAAGAACAGGGCTGGTAAGGTGGTAAGGGAGGTGGGAGGCTTAATGTGGGGAACCCCCCTCCACAAAGGGGAGGGAGGATTTGGTGTTGTGAAAGTGTGTGTGCCCCCAATTCCCACCCCCGACCTGTCCTGTATTTTGCCCAACCTTTTGTGGCAACCCTAACTGCCAGCATGGGATATGACTTGAGAAGAGATGCGAGGGCCAGACAGAAAGCCCTGGGGGGGCGGGCGCATCTGGTCGCCAGCCCCGACGTTTCCTAGCACAGACATCAAGCAGACCTCCCTCCTTTTAATTAATCCACTATTAATAGATAAGTAGCAAATCAGGCTCACTTCCCTTCATGGAGTTTTGCAACAACAGGTCTCTGGCCTGTTCCAGTTCTATGAAAACTGAGAGAGGGTTACAGGAGGGAGCAGATTAAGTTGCCATCCTTTGGGAAGGGTGCGACGGCTGGCAAAGATCAGTTTCCTCTGCCCTAAGCACTTTTCAGAGAGAGGAAAGGCGGGCAGTTTTTCAGCAAAGAACAACAGGCCTTATCTTGACCCGAAAATATTATTCTGAAATCTCCCCGGATTGTTTTGCTAATTTCAAAAAAAAAGACAAGAAAGACAGAGAAGGGCGGATGATCAAATAGTGAGCGATTCTTCTTCGTCTGCCAATATTTTTAATAAGCAACTTAGTCAATGTTAGCACAGCTGTTTGTCCAGATCGGTTCTCGGGATGACTCACTTTTGGAAGCGGGCGGCTTCCCGGAGTTTATCTGCTCTTTTTAACACGTGCGGCGAATATATGTCCCTGTCTCCCGTCGCCCAGAAGAGCGAGAGGTGCTACTGGATCCAAAGCACACAGGCTGCAAGGCCGAGGGCGAGGGAAAGTGGATCGGAGCAAGTAGGGAAGCAGAAGGAAGGGATCTGGCTGAGGCTCAGTCTCTGGATTTCGACGGGACGTCTGAAACTGGGTTGCGTTTCTCCAGAGGCCACCGTGGCTGCTTTATTCATGGGGAGCTTTGCATCACCTGGTTTCCCCTCTGAGTTGTTGTTTCCAACGAAGACGATGACTTCCTGAAGCCGCGCCAAGAGAAATCTTAGCTACAGAGGAGTTTTCAAACGAAACAGGAAGGAGGAGTCTGGGCGTGGCGAAGAGCGGAGTGGGGACTTGGCTCCTTGGTAGATGCTGGCTGAGGATCCAGAGATGATTCAAGGCTAAGAAGGGAGAAATGTGTGGACGCAAGAGGTAGCCCTTGTGGAAGAAAATGCAGGCGGGCAATCAGAAGAAGTTGCGCCGGGGGGATTTGTGTAGTTGTTAAGAGCGGTGGACTCCTTATCTGGTGAACCGGGTTCGCTTCCCCGCTCCTCCACGTGCAGCTACTGGGTAACCTTGGGCTAGTCACACTTCTCTGAAGTCTCTCAGCCTCACTCACCTCACAGAGTGCTTGTTGTGGGGGAGGAAGGGAAAGGAGATTGTGAGCCGCTTTGAGACTCCTTCAGGTAGTGATAAAGTGGGATATCAAATCCAAACTCTTCTTCTTCTTCTCACATAAACAGAGAAGGGCGTAGCTCAGTGGTAAGGCATCTCATTTGCATGCAGCAGGTCCTAGGTTCAATCCCCGGTCTCTCCATTTGGGATGTGTATAGATGGTAAGGGAGGATATTTTTATATTTTTATACTTTTCAGGTTTATACATTTCATTAATTTTACAATTATTTTAACATTTCAAAGCTTGACTTCCTCCCCCTCTTTCTGCGGTTCCTTAAATTTATTTTCACTATCTTCTGCCTGGGACGCGGGTGGCGCTGTGGGTTAAACCACAGAGCCTAGGACTTGCCAATCAGAAGGTCGGCGGTTTGAATCCCCGTGACGGGGTGAGTTCCCGTTGCTCGATCGCTGCTCGTGCCAACCTAGCAGTTCAAAAGCACGCCAGTGCAAGTAGATAAATAGGTACCGCTCCAGCAGGAAGGTAAACGGCGTTTCCGTGCACTACTCTGGTTCACCAGAAGCGGCTTAGTCATGCTGGCCACATGACCCGGAAGCTGTACGCCGGCTCCCTTGGCTACAATAAAGCGAGATGAGCGCCGCAACCCCAGAGTCGTCCGTGACTGGACCTAATGGTCAGGTGTCCCTTTTTATCTTCTGCCTACCCAAATTCATTTAATTTGCTGATTTAATTATTTAATTCAAATACTGGATATACTGCTATGACACTGCAGGTTATTACAATAATCCTGCCAATGTTTTCCATTCTTTTATAAAAAAATTATTATCTTGATTTCTTATTCTTCCAGTAAGTTTTGCCATTTCTGCATATTCCATCAGTTTTTGTATCCATTCTTCCTTTGCTGGGACTTCTTCTTTTTTCCATTTTGGGGTGAGTAACATTCTTGCTGCTGTAGTAGCATACATAAATACATTGCTATACAATTTACATAGTTCTGTCCCTATAATTCCCAAAAGAAATGCTTCTGGGTTTTGTTTTGTTTTTTTACAAACATTTCAAACATCCTTTCCAATTCGTTATATATCATTTCCCAGTAAGTTTTAACCTTACTACAAGACCACCCCATAAATTAAAAAGAACCTTCTTTCTCTTTTTCTTTCTAAAATCTAATAAATATCTCCTCTCTTAAAGAAAAAAGAGGATATATTTATTAGATATTATCCTCCCTGCCTCATGTTTGCGAGCAGCAGAGTGTATCCCTTTGCAGCTTAAAAGGGGAAGTTTAGATAGGCTAGATTAAGACTTTCGGTTTAAGTAATTCAGGATGCTTTAAGACAGACTGGGTTCTCATGACATTTCGTCCTTTTCTCCCCCTTAAAACAATAATCACACAAACGGTCTTGTAAAAGGTAACCATAACATTTACTCAGAACACTTGCTGAAGAATAACAGATAGCAGCAGCTTTGTTTAGGCAGGCTTAAAATGGTTTACAGAGATATCCTTTAGCTTAAAGTGGTGTCTGAGCTATGGAGCTCAGACCTGCAGATGTTCTGCATTGCTAGCATGAGGTGAAAGAGCAAAGAGGAACCTGCCCAGGCAGGTGAGGAGATTGTATGTATGGCTTTGCCCTCTCCCTGACAGGGCACAGTGGGAGTGTCTCTCAGAGTCCTCTCTGGGCTGATGCTGGAAGCTGGAGATACTGAGACATGTCTGCTCTGTGGTGGAACCCAACCTGTGACTTGGGGCTTCCCTGGAAACCGAAAGGTGAAGCAAAATCTGCTGGGGTATTAATGCTCAGAGATGCTCCATCCTATGATCAGGGTGTGGGTGGGTGGGTGTTTAAATACAACCATGTATGCTAAAGATACCACGTTGACTTCCATTCAAAGGAAACTGAGCCTTGGGTAAGTGTTGGAACCCCTGGTGTGTCTTGTCACTTGGCGATTGGGGTGTATAAACATCATAGGAACTTAAGACGTTGCCCTACACTCACTCAGACCACCATTCATCTAGCTCTATATTGTCTATACAATATGGCAGCGATTCTTCAGGGTTTCAGGCAGGGAACATTCCCAACCCTTCCTGAAATGTCGGATGTTTACGGTGCAGTCAAACCAATAATGCATGCTTGCTAGATAGGCATATGATAGGAGCTGAAGTGCAGAGTTTTCTTGTAAGTTTGCTAGAGAGGGGGAGTGTCTCCTGATACAGACATATGCCAACAACATCAATAGAAGAAGAAGAAGAAGAGTTTGGATTTGATATCCCGCTTTATCACTACCCAAAGAAGTCTCAAAGCGGCTAACATTCTCCTTTCCCTTCCTCCCCCACAACAAACACTCTGTGAGGTGAGTGGGGCTGAGAGACTTCAAAGAAGTGTGACTAGCCCAAGGTCAGCCAGCAGCTGCATGTGGAGGAGCGGGGAAGCGAACCCGGTTCCCCAGATTACTAGTCTATCACTCTTAACCACTACACCACACTGGCTCTCAATAGAATACAAAAGGCCAGTTCTGAGTCTTCAGACAAAGTTTTGCACTCCCTAATGGCCACACCCCAAAACTGAAACAGTACATCTCTTAAATTCAGGATAGTGTGGGAAGGAATATAGGAACCTACAAAGCTGCCTTATATTGACTCCAACCACTAGTCTAGTTACCTCAGCATTGTCCACACTGGCCAACAGTGGCTCTCCGGTGTTTGGAACACCTTTATGGGTCATAACTACAGATACAGGGTAAGAATTGGGGACCATTCAAACCAGCCTCTCTTCCACAGAGCCACAACCATTCCCTCAACTGGTGTGGCCACCCGTCTCATGCCATTCCCTCATTTGACCAGAGCCACATGGTGGCACGATTCCGTTCCTGTTCCCAGGTCACCGCTTGGAGACCTTGCGAGCGCCTGGCCTAAGAACCTTTTATGTTTGGAATCACAGCTGCAAATCCTGCCTGCATTTAGGCTCCTTAAATCCCATTGATGTCAACAGGGTTTAAGGAACTTGTGCTGAAGACTGTGCCCCAGTTCCCTAATGGCCGGGCTGGCTCTGTTCTGACACACGGACAGGAGGGAACTTCACAAGGCTTGAAATCCTGGCCCAAATCTGTCCTTTGAAGCCAAGTCCCATTACGCATTCTTTGCGGGCTACGATTTCCTGCATTGATTAATCAAGTCGTATCCCACCCACCCCCCGGGCCGGCCACTGTTTGAAGTGTCAGCTGTGTAGTATTGATTAATAGGTCTTCTTCTCTATACGGAAAAGAGCGAGCGGTCCCAGTCTCGACAGTCACCAATGAAAATAAAACCCACACTAACTGCTGCTCTCAGATTTATCTGGAGAATTCAGAAGGGGCTGGCAGGGTGTGGCAGAGATGGGGATCTCGAGTGACAATCGAAACCTGTAAGGAAAACCAAAACAAAATCAAAGTTGGATCCTTCCCAACAAATGGAATAAGCCTAACACGTTGAAATGTCGAAGGGGCAAGTGGAGGGGGGGGCAAGGAGGGAACGGCAGACGTTATACTTTCCAGGAGTTTAGAAAAAAAAAGGACAGGTTCTTTCCACAGTGCGAAGGGGAAACGGGTTTACTAAACAGTGTGACATAACTTGTTTGCCCAGCGCTGAGGCGACAGCTGCTTTTATTACCCTGCGCTACCTCGCAGAGTACACCCCCCCCCTCGAGCCTTTTCGAGAGAGGGGCTGGAAAAAAGGATAACGTTTGCGTGGAGCTGGGTGGCATCACCGGGAGCAGGGAGGGAGCCCCAAGCAAAGCAGACCCACCCGCCGTGTGGAGCGTAAACAAACCCCGCCGAAAAGGGAAGGGTGAGGTGGGGGGGGGAGAGAGAGCGAAGGGAAGAAACGCCATCTCCCTTTGCTCCATGCCAGCGAGACGTTGGGCATAACGTCGACTGACATATGGCAGGTACGCCCAAGTTGAATTTGCCTTCCCCATGGTGGTCGCAAAGCCGGTGGAAAGATGGCAGCCTCATCAATGCCTCCTTGTTTGGGTCCCAGAGCTTTTTCTCTTTTTTTGCAGAAAGTATGCACACCAATTAACGGGGGTTGTCGAAACAGGCAGATGTCTGCAGCTACAGCCTTTGATGGGACGCGGGTGGCGCTGTGGGTTAAACCACAGAGCCTAGGACTTGCAGATCAGAAGGTTGGCGGTTCGAATCCCCGCGACGGGGTGAGCTCCCGTTGCTCGGTCCCTGCTCCTGCCAACCTAGCAGTTCGAAAGCACGTCAAAGTGCATGTAGATAAATAGGTACCGCTCCAGCGGGAAGGTAAATGATGTTTCTGTGCGCTGCTCTGGTTCGCCAGAAGTGGCTTAGTCATGCTGGCCACATGACCCGGAAGCTGTATGCCGGCTCCCTCGGCCAATAAAGCAAAATGAGTGCCGCAACCCCAGAGTCGGCCACAACTGGACCTAATGGTCAGGGGTCCCTTTACTTTTACCTTTACAACCTTTGATGCCATTAGAAGGGCCCATCGTAGAGGATTTGTCTCACATCTCAAAGCTTCCAGGTTTGAGTCTTGGCATCTCCAGTCGAAAAGGATCTTGGGTAGCAACTTTCTCTGTCAGGAGACAAATCAACCAAACTGTTGGGAGCTTTTGATCCAGATGTGGCAAGCTGCTGTCCTCCAGAATCTGGGAGCAAAAGTCACTTCAAACCAATGGTCCGTAGCTCAATACTGGCTACAGTGAGAGCTGCCAAGGGACGTGGGTGGTGCTGTGGGTTAAACCACAGAGCCTAGGACTTGCCGATCAGAAGGTCGGCGGTTCGAATCCCCGTGACAGGGTGAGCTCCGGTTGCTCAGTCCCTGCTCCTGCCAACCTAGCAGTTCGAAAGCATGTCAAAGTGCAAGTAGATAAATAGGTACCACTCTGGCGCGAAGGTAAATGGCGTTTCTGTGCGCTGCTCTGGTTTCGCCAGAAGCGGCTTAGTCATGCTGGCCACATGACCCGGAAAAACTATCTGCAGACAAACGTCGGCTCCCTCGGCCAGTAAATTTGGATATTTAAGGCCACTAGTTTAGATACCCCAAATCTATAACAAGGGTCAATGGCTTTCCACAGTTTCAGACTGATTTTATTTAGTAAGGGTTGCATCCAGACATTTCTACATGCAAAGAACTTTTTCTTCCACCAGAAGCATTCACCCAGGCCTCAGCTGACAATACTGGAATCTAGTGTTGATCTAGATTTTAGAAATAGTGGTCCCTTTTAGGGGGAGGGGTGTGTTATATCTCTTCTGATGTACAGTGGTACCTCTGGTTAAGAACTTAATTCATTCCGGAGGTCCGTTCTTAACCTGAAACTGTTCTTAACCAGAGACACCACTTTAGCTAATGGGGCCTGCCGTGCCACCGCTGCACAATGTCTGTTCTCATCCTGAAGCAAAATTCTTAACCCGAGGTACTATTTCTGGGTTAGTAGAGTCTGTAACCTGAAGCGTATGTCACCTGAAGCGTCTGTAACCCGAGGTACCACTGTATAAGAATGCTGCAGTTGGACGCAGCAAAACTTCTGAATGTGTCTGAAACCGCAGGAAGGGAGAAGGCTCTTGTGTTCAAATCCTTGCTGGTTTCCCACAGGCATCTGAGAACAACATGCTGGACTAGATGGGCCATTGGCCTCATCCAGCAGCCTCTTCTTATGCTCTAGCTTCTATTCTGTTTCAGTTTTAGATTAGTTGTAAATTTTGTACTATAATATAAGACACATTGAGCTATCTTTTTATTTAAAAAAATGACTAATTCATATAAATGAATGAATGAATGTAATAATGTTTCTGCTACTGCACCTGACCTCAATTTCAGGGTACGTCAATGGATTCCATCAACAAATGAACTTTTTTTCTGGGGGAACGCATACCCCTAATCATTTTGTGCACCTAAATTTGGCCTCATTGAGGGGCAGTGTTTCAATATGAGTCGGAAAATGAGAGTACCCCTAAATATTTTTTAAGGAAAAAAAGCACTGCGTATGTGTACAAACTTCCAGCTGCTTTTTAAATGAAAAAAACCCAGCATCTTGAGAACTGATCCAATCTCTCTCCAGCCATTCTGATGCTACGTTCAGTAAAGATACAGGAAAGATTACAGCAGGCATAGGCAAACCCCAGCCCTCCAGATGTTTGGGACTACAATTCCCATCTTCCCTTGCTAACAGGACCAGTGGTCAGGGATGATGGGAATTGTAGTCCCAAACATCTGGAGGGCTGGAGTTTGCCTATGCCTGGATTACTGCCTTCGCCACAATCACTCTCACCACCCTCTATGATTTGGGGAGGGCGCTGTCCAAAGTGGGGACCTTTTCATACTCGTGAACATGCATTTTAGAAGGTGTGAGTTTCTAAAAGACACAGGGAGCCTCTGAAATTGCAGGGGGCTCCCCGCTTCAGTCATTTATTCTCCAGTCTACGGAAAGTCAGGCAACCACTGCAGAGAAGTGAAAGAATGAGAGCATGAGAGCTGTGGTTGTGTCCTGATTAGTGTTGGACTAGGACCTAGGAGACCAGGGTTCAAGTATACAGTCATGACATAGGAATCATAGGAAGCTGCCTCATACTGAGCCAGACCATTGGGTCATCTAGCTCCGTGTTTCTCTACACTGACTGGCAGTAGCTCTCCAGGATACCACGCAACGAGTCTTTCCTAAGCTCACTGAGTGACATTGGGGCAGTCACTGCCTCTCAGCCCAACCCACCTCAAAGGGTTGTTGGGGTAGTGATTGAATGAGGAGAACCTAGAACTCCTTTGAGAACTCCCATCATCCCTGACTACTGGTCCTTCAAGCTAGGGATGATGGGCGTTGTGGTCCAACATCATCTAGGGACCCAAGGTTGAGAAAGGTTGCTCTAGGGCCAATCCACAGCCAACCAATGTATGAGGCCTGTGGAAGACGCTCAACCATCTCAATGGTTGCACCAGGGCTGCGGAACTCCTCCAGGTATTACGGGACTACAACTCCCATCATCCCTGAACATTGCTGGCGGGGGTTGATGGGAGATGTAGTCCAAAGCTTCTAGTGGCACCAGGTTAAGAAAGGCCATAGACATTCTACACAGCCCTCTAGATCAGGGATGGGGAAGCTGCTGTCCTCCAGATGTTTCTCCACCGCAGTGTCCATCTTCTCTGACATGCTGGTTAAGGTTGATGGGAGTTGGAGTCAGCCAGAGGTTCCTCATCACTGCTCTAAGGTGGTAGCCAGCTACATAGACCAACCACCACGAGGAACTGAAATTCATTAAAGGGTTGAGTGATCCTGTTCCCAGCCTGCACTGGAAGGACTTTTGTTTTGTTTTAAACAAGCACATTTGTGGTTTGTGAAATAAATAGGGTGTTTTAACATCTCGGCAGTATGAGGCCCATATGGCAAAAGCCACATTAAGGGAGAGATGGGTGTTGTGCGTCTGTTGTCTTAGTCAAAGAGCCAAAGTAAACAAAGGCATCGCAATATCGGCCTGGATAAAGGCAAGACAGCAAATGACAGAATCAGGCCTGGATTAAGGTTTAGGGTAAGTACACTGCAGCAACGAAGTCTCGATTTAGGGTCAAAATGGCCTTCACTTTCAATGCATAAATGGATATTTGACCCAACTCAGTCTCATTATGCAGATGAAGATCAGCTGTTGGGAGTTGTGGGGAACCTTTGGCCTTCCAGAACTACAACTCCTTTATGATCATACTACATAGACAGTTGCTCTACCGGTGGAAAGCACTCTGTTTTTGGAGACTTCTAGAAATCTTGGAAGACCCATGGGACCCACACTCCCTCCCCACCCCAGGGCCATCATTCCACCTCAGCAAGATATCAAGACAGGCTCCATGATATAATTTAAAATACATTTATTGTTTCATTTGTTCTCATTTGTTATACAAAGATGTTAAATAATTTAAATACATTCTCCACAGTCACTCAAGAATCAGATTTATACCTAAACAAAGCTGTACATATGAGGTAGAGAAAAATAATTTAGGCTCCCATAAGACATTAACCACCCCAAACCCGCCCCCTGGAAAATATAATAATAATACATACTACAAATCCTTCATATGTCAGAATTTGCTCCTCACAACCCTTCCCAAAAGGAACTCAGTTTGCACAACAAGTCCCTGTTCATGCTTCCTAGATGAAAAATGGAATCAGAGACCATTAATGAGCTAAACAATACTTTTTTTTTTACTAAAAATCGATACACCCAAAACAGAAACGGAGGATGCTGATCCAATTCAGATGGCAATTTTTAAAACTTAATCATTCATACCCAAAGGCTGGTTTTGTTTGTTTGTTTCCTATTCAGGGAGATCACCTCTCCGTGTCTTTCTCCAAACCAATAAATAGAGGCTAAAACGATGAACCTTAAAATTTAAGAAAAGTGCTGCTGAACACATCTCCTGCAAAGTTCTCCACCTCCCCTTTTGCATTGGCTTAGGTAAACAGGAAGCTCTCTTACGCAGACTCAAACCTTTGGTCCATCTAGTACAGTGCTGTCTACATGGACTGGCAACAGCTCTAGAGCATTTCAGGCAGAGATGTTTTCCAAACCTACCCTGAGATGCTGGAAATTTGAGCCTGGGAGCTTATGCATGCAAAGCAGACACTCTACCACACAGCTACAGCCTTTTTGACACCATTTTAAGACTCTCTGCCCCTACAATCTCCACTCCAAATTGTGACATGCAAGGGAAAGAGATCCTAACAATTTTTGGCAGGGAAAGAAAACCAGTTGACATGGGGGTGCCATTTTGGCAGTACTTTTAGCTTCAAAAGGGAAGCATTGTACTTCCCCCTTTCTTCACATCTCCAAGCTTGGAAGTAAGACCCTAACAGGGCCTCTGTTCATAACCCTTTTATTACGGCACCTGATAGGACGTTGACAACTTTCTATGCACACCACTGACTCTTCCACCTTCGGCCTAGCCTTCCCCAAGTTGGTGACCTCTAGATGTTGAACTACAGCTCCCATTGTACCTAACAATGGGCAAAGCTTGCTAGGGTTGGTGGGAATCGGAGCCTCAATACCACCTAGAGGTCCACAAGTCAAGGGCTGCCTCAGGCAGTCATAGAAGATAGAACCTGGTGTGGTGTTTTGTGGGTTTGAATGTAACACTGGAAAACCTACCACAAAAGGTGTCTCAGTTACGTCAGGTTGGGAAAAGTAGTTTTGTAACTATATTATTGAATAGTAATTTATATAAATAATGGATGCACCCCACTAGAGGAAGAATGTCGGGAAGACAAGGTTGATTGGGCAAGGAGAACCTATTATTATTATTATTATTATTATTATTATTATATACATTTATTTATAGCCTGCCTTTTCTGCTGATAGGACTCAATGTGGTTTCCATCAAGATTGAGAGAGAGGAATAGGAAATCAATGAGATGCAAGATGGCCACCACAGCAGTCCAACTCATGTACAATCCACTGGTGCTGTGCTCAACCAAGTCTGCTTTGTGTGCAGAACATTCCAGGTTCAATTTCTAGCATCTCCAAGAGGAGCTGAGAATGTCTGCCTCATCTGAAACCCTAGAAAGGGGCCACCAGTTAGGATAGACCATGCTGAGCTAGATGGACCAAGGTTATGACGTGCTATGTTATGACTTGCCTATGTTCCAGCCTTCTCCATGAATGCCCCTAGCTTGCCCTGGGCTAGCACAGCTGTGGCAGGTTCTTCTCCATTCTCTCCCCTTCCTTGGTTAGCTTTCATGTGGAGTCAGATTTACACTTTGCCTGGAAAAGACTGGCAGTCAAAGTGTACTGTCGCTCCATGTTTGACAAAGGAGCCAACCCTTATGATTGTCACAACAGAACCAGTTGCCTTAGATTGAAGCAGCAAAAAGTGTTCTAGGAGACCAGGAAAGTGTCTACCTTAAGGCATAACCAATATGTTAAAACAACACAAGATCATTTTCAGCTTTGGGTCAACAACTTACTTTTGGGCTACAAATAGGAACAGCCCACTGCTAGGTCATGGAACAAAAAACCCATTAAGAGCAGATATTTCTTGGACCCAATGAGAATTTGGCAGATGATGAAAAACCCATCTCCATGAACACCATGATCATGACCCAGTACAATTCAATAGGGGAGCAAGAGTCTCAACATGCCCATTTAAGTCAATTGGTGACTGCATGGGCGATCACAGGTTCTTTGCAACTTCAGTAGGTTCAACAAAACACATTCTCCTGGGTTTGTGTCATTTTGTCTTGCAAAAAAACACCCTAACGCTGACTCTCCTGGCTTTCCACAAAACTGCCATAAATATGCAGAAGGCAGATGGTCACAAGGGCACTTGCTACAAGGCACCATGGCTGAGCAAAACATCCTCTGCAGTGTGTGCACCCATATTGCATATATATTACTACAAAATATCGTTGTGTGTACATTAGGAGCATTTGCTAAACATGTTAACTTATGAAACAGCCGCAAGAGATTAAGCAACAAAGAGAAGCAAAATGGAAGGTGTAGAATACAAGGGATCTGCTGGCCCTCATCTACTAGAGCAGTGTTTCCCAACCTTTGGTCTCCAGCTGTTTTTGGACTACAACTCCCATCATCCCTAGCTAGCAAGACCAGTGGTCAGGGATGATGGGAATTGTAGTCCAAAAACAGCTGGAGACCAAAGGTTGGGAAACTACTAGAGGACACTTTCATTAAAACAATGGAATTTAATGCCTCTCTTCACCCACCTGGTACCCTCCAGATGTTGTTGGACTGCAACACCCAGCTGTGGCTGATGTGAGCTGCAGTCTAACAACACCGAGAGGTGGGTGAAGGCTGGATTGAGGACTCTCCCTCCCTTGTTCTGTTTCATAGGGAGCATCTAAAGAACCAACACGGCTAGCTAGTTACGCAGAACCCGGCGGGCTTTCGACTTGCAGTTCCACAAACAACAGAAACTCCCTCGCCCATCTCCAGGACACAAAAAGGTTTTTTCAGAAACCAAGGAGAGTCGAGAGCAGTTTTGAGATTCAGCTCAGGGGTTAAACTCGAAATCAAAAGTCTCACTGGACACAAGCCAACCTTTGGAAGCTTCTCCAAAGGGTAGCGTGTTGGATCCTGGTCAATTGTCTCTTCACCAACATTGATAGCAGGGGGAGCCAACATATTGTCCTCATATTGTGTAGAGACTCATAACCCTCACCACACTCAGTCTGCATGGGCCAATGGTCAGGGCTGGAGGGGAGTCTGAATCCTACATAGTACACAAGACACCATATTAGTTTCCCAGAATTTAAGGCAAGGAAAGCACTCACACTAGCATCACGTTTACTGGGGAGGACAACTTGTAATATGGCCTTGGGTTGATGAAAGCCCCATAAAAGCTAGCCCAATCTCAAAAGGGGAATAATAATAATAATAATAATAATAATAATAATAAGTGTATTACACCTGCCTATACAATTCAATGCATGTGCCTCAATACTATTTATATATATATATTTAAAAAACCACAGGAGAATAAACCTTACTATTTACAATATATATATATAATCTATATAACATGAAAGCAATAATATTTGCATTAACATAAATACATTTTTAAATACTTACAGAAACACCCGGGCTTCAGTGCGCGAATTATTATACAAAGAGGAGTTTCTCCCACTCAGTAGTTCACTCACTCCTTTGCCTCTCAGCTCAAAGGCCACAATCCTACACACGCTTTACTCAGGAGGAAGTCCTATAGAATTCAGCAGGACCAATTTCTGAGCAAAGGTGGGTGGAAGAGATGCTCTGCTTCTCCTTTCTTTGCACAGCTGCACATAAGACAATGTTCACACATCAGGGTAAGCCATGGTTTACTGTGCATAAGCCAATTGTGTTCATTTTACACCTCCCTGCAAGAGGTGAGGAATAACAAACCATGGTTGTTGGCTTGCATTCATTCAAACCAAGGAAGAGGGTTTATTTTGCTCCCCAAGCAAACCATGATCTGTAGCCAATTGTGGTTTGTTTGAGTGAGATACACCATGATCCCTGGGTTTAGATATAACACCAGGCAAGGAGTTCTCTGTATGCAAGAATAGGTGTGTTCATGCAAGATCGCTGACTGTGGTTTACTGTGATGTGTGATCTGGGACAATGTTTCAACAAGACAAACATGTACAAAAAAAATGGGGGCCACATTCTCTGAATGTACACCTGCAATTTCACTATTCTGCCTATCTGAAGTCCTAAAAAGTTGGCCTTTTACTATTGCAATGCTCTCAGTTCAGAAGGTTGAGACATTTTTACCCACAAGGGAAATCCATCCAGGATTTGGAGCCTAAGACATTTTGATGTTGGAGGCAGAAAATGCAGAACTTCTCCTTCCCCTTTACTGGGGGTAAAATTACTAACCTGAAGCTGCAATCGAATGCACACTTACTTGTGTAAGTATCTCAGTAGGGCTTACTGAGGAGTAACAATTCACAGGATTGTCTTTAACGATACACTCAAATTTGCCACCCAGTTAGAGGCTGACCCACTTTGAGATGCAATATAATTTAGGGCTGTGATCCTAAGCGAGCCCAGAGATCCGCTCCTTTTTAAATTGCACAGGACCAGTGATGGATTCCCCCACGTTTTGAGAACCTTTTTGCAATAGAATGCAGGCATTTTGCAGGTTCCCAACTCCAATTCAAACTGGCATATCAATATTTGCAGCAAAGCTACAGTCAGTTACAGCGCCATCCTACCCATACGGGAAAAAGCTCATTCACACTTGCGCTTTCTGGTGAACACAACATTTAGCCAGATCCCCAATGGCAAAATACAGCAGTGGCATACAATTACAAGGGTTTGATTCCTTACAGCTAGGTTTATCACCAGTGGCAATCCATTGAGTGAAACTAGCTCAGCATTGTCTGCCTGGCAGCATCTCTGCCAAGTATCAGACTGGAAATTTTTCCAGCCTGACCTGGAGATATTGAGGATGGAACCTGGGATCTTCTGTAGGCAAAGCTCTGCCACTGAGCTACAGCCATGAAGACTATCACCTAGCCAATGGCACTTGAGGTGGGGCTGCCCCTTCTTCCACTTAACTTAAAGCCAATTCATTGCATGCTGGTCTTAATCAGGATGGTTTCACTCTAGAGGAACCCCAGCAAATGCAAGAAACGTGTGTGTGTGTGTGTGTGTGTGTGTGTGTGTGTAAGGATGTCTGCCTTTCGTCAGCCAACCTGGGCAAAGATCCAGAAAGCAAGGTCATCTACAGCTGATAAGGGGGACAGGCCCAGGAAGGCACAAGGCTACCCCAATCATGGGGGCTGCACAGGGCAACAGAGTTGTGGACAAAGTTGTTGGCTCGGAAATGGGGGGAAGAAATCCCCTCGCTCCCTCTTCAACACAGATCAGTGTCTTTGGCAAAAAGTTTCCCAGATTATACACTTGTTCTTGCCAATTGCAAGTTGGGAAACACTCCCTAGGGAGAAAAACATAAATGGTGGCCCTCCCCAACTCAACACGCTCAAACAGGTTTCACCTGGGGCAGCAAAATAGTTCAGTCTGGCCCTGCCCCCAGTTTAGAATGGAGCTCAACTGTAATAGTTAAGGTACCATAGGGAGATCAGGCATGGATGAGTCAGTACCCATAGCCCAGGCATAGGCAAATTCGGCCTTCCAGATGTTTTGGGACTACAATTCCCACCATCCCTGACCACTGGTTCTGTTAGCTAGGGATCATGGGAGTTGTAGTCCCAAAACATCTGGAGGGCCGATTTTGCTTATGCCTGCTCTACCTCATATCAAATTCTTAAGAATCAATTCCTATATCTGTTTGGTTCTATCCCATTTTTGCATCTGGAAATACATATTTTTTTTCCCAATCTGGAGATGGGCAAGAGCCAAAGGAAAATTATGTTCCAAGTCGCACATCAAACCCAGGGGGCGTAAATTCAGGTCACTTCAATGAAAAAATTGTGGACTGGCCTAAACTTTCCTCCCTGACTATTTGCGATCCGTTCTTCCAGTGAGCGAGGACTGAGCTGAGTAGTCCAGATCCCACACACAAGAAGAAAATCTGGAGAATGTGGCATGCGGCATGCATCTTAAATTTTGTCCAAGAAGTAATGATTTGGATAAAGTTATGTGGGCGTGCAAAACAAGGTGGGGAGGAGAGATCAAGCATGCTCAAGAGAGGACTGGACATAATACCACATTGAAACCATAAGAAGGTACTTCTGAAAGACTTAATAAATAAATGTTCCATATTTATATTTAGGCATATATATATATATATATATATATATATATATATATATATTTATATATATCCACATTGAATAATAGGTTTCTATTCAGCCTTTTCTTAAACCAATTTGCACAGAACTTCAGGACTGGTCCATCTGGTGTGACACCCAAGGAGAGAGTTCAGATTGAGGAGTCTGTTGCATGGAGAGCCACCAGGGCAGAGAGGGAGGGGAATATGTGTCTTTGAGGTTCAACATCTGTTGCAACCGGTCTCATCTGGCCTTCCAAAAGATGGACAAGAAGTACCGTCTTCCAATTTTGCAGAATCCTGGGCCAGCATAAGTAGGCCTTGCCTCTTGACCACCCTCAATCAGTTTTCCAATCTGACAGTATACAAAAGCCAGTCAAATCCATCCCCTCCCAGTAGATGCACAATAATATAGCTTAGATACGAGGCGAGTGGCTACTATTTTTTATTATTTTTTTAGAGAAGCGGCAGTAAAGGGGAAAAAAAGATAGAGAGGGCATCCTTCGAAGATTGGACAGCCCCAGGCACACAAACGGAAACTATGCAGAAGGTTTTTTTCTTATCCAGCTCCCCACTGAAAACCAGGTCAACAGGTTAAAAAAAAATAGTTTGTTTTTTTAAAAAAATGCTACTACTGGAGAATCAGAAATGCTTAACGCCAATTATCACTGCCTACAGTAGGCACTTTGCCAAGTTAGCTAGCCACTTCTGATCCAAGTAGTATTGTTGAAGGAGGAAAATTGTCGCAGCCCAGTCATCAGATTTGTAACGTTCCAATTCTAAAAAGCAATGGAAGAATCGCAAGTAGCCCAGAACACCCTTTGGTTTTGGTCACTGCTGTTGGGTCTTCTCTGGCTTCCCTTCCCCTCTTGATGGTCGCCAGTCAGTCACTCAGAACCCAGTATTTGCACTGCTGTTGTATTTGATTTCTAACACACATGATGCCTCAATCTAGTGGCTTAAGGAGGGAAATGTTACAAAGATCTTTACAGAGATCTGTGCCGGTATAAACCACTATCGCTGTTGAGTGTAACTGGAATGAGATCCGAAGAGACGTAGAGTAAGTTGGGTTGTGCGATCCGGTCAAGAACGGCTTATGAGGAAAAGTCAAAGCAGCATTGCAGCCTATAAGGCAACAGGGTTTCTCCATAAAACCAGGAAGGCAACTTGCCTAAACAGCATGTCCAGAAGTTAGGATTTCAATACGTACTGGAATTTAAGGCAGCATCCACAGGGTGAGTTTTGAAGCAATAAGAGGTACAAAATAAAAACAATAATAATAATAAGGAGTTATAGAGTGCTGGTGTGTCCCTGGGAAGGTTTAAGAAGGCCTCTAGTGGTTTTCATCATTTACAAAAGTAGATCGTGAAGGTGACAAGAAGTGAGAGGGAGATTGAAGTGGGGCAATGCAATGGGACGTCTTGACATCTGGAAGGAAATCTCACAATGTCTGCTTCAAAGTGGAGGTGGTCAAACCAAACCCTCCACGTTGAGGAACCACAACTGCCTTCCATCAAGCAGGCCACATTGAAACATCCTATTTTAGGAGATCCCAGTATGTAACTTTTTAAACCTTGACTCTCCTCCTTTCAAGAGGTGCTGAAGTCCGACATCACCACCCCTTCCCCTTGATACACTTTTGGTATCGAATTCTTCATAAAATGGGGTGGTGCTTTTTCCCGTTCCTCACCATGGATCTCAAGGCAGCCATGGAACAAATAGGACAATCCAGATTACAGGCCAGAAGGTTCTCTAGCCAAAAGAGAATGCCTGATGTAGCCAAAGTTTCGTGAAGGGCAGTGACGAGGGAAAACCGCTAGGAATCCCATCTCAGTCGTCACCACAAATTATTTTGTTGCATTTTTCGCAACAGCGCACAATTGACACGGACTCCATGCAATAGGCACTTGTCTCCAGAAGCGTCAGCTGGGTTTGCAGAGAAGGGGGCAGAAGGTCAAGGAAACAAGAAGACAAGAGTTGGGGGGTCACCTGTACCCTACAAAGTGCTTACACCATCTTGGCATCGCTTCTCAAGTCAACCGTGAAAAACACCCTTTCAAACCCTGTTTCACCTCCCTGGGTGGGCCCTCTCCCGTCATCAGCAAAGGCAATCGGCTGGTGTGCAAGACCCCTCTCGTGCGCTACATCAGTCCTTGCACGTGTAGACCTCCTCCCTCTGCGTACACTGTTTGCACTCCACGTAGCAGCACCAGCGGACCTGGCACTGGCAGGGCCTGGTCACCACGCGGCTCTGGGTGTTGTGCCCCCGGCCACAGCAGATGCTCTCACAGTTCTTGTCTTTGTAACACTTCCTGCCCGACGTGCCGGGCGAATAGCGGCTCACCAGGCAGAAGCTGGGCGAGTCGTCAATGTAGACGAGGTCCGTAGTCCGTGGGATTTGGTCGCCATGGCCCGGGATGGACTTCTTGGGCGGGGAGATGTCCCCCTCGCCCGTGGCCTCGTTGGTTGTGCTGCCCACTTTGAGGGCCATCTCGTACCTCTGCTTCAGCTGCTTGCCAATCTCGTGGAACGGGGAGAGCTGCCGCCAGCACGTCCGGACAGTGCAGGATCCAGAGACGCCGTGGCACTTGCAGGTGGTCTCGACACCAGCTTTGATGACCTGCAGGTAAGGAACTGAGTGTTAATGACGGGCAAGGCAAGCGAGCCAGCAGCAAAATGGTGCTGCAGGGAGCGGCTGAGTTCAGGCTTCCAGGCAAATGAATTGTGCCCTCTTTCCTTTTAAAAAAGAGCGTTTCTAAAAGCTAAAAAGACAAGCGTTCTCTGTTAACATTGACAAGAGGTTCCCAGAACTCTACACATGAGAAGAGGAGCATAGCCTTGGCTAGATCACGTCAATGAGCCATTACGTCTAGCATCCTATTCTTACAGTCACCAACAGGGTTGGATTTAGGTTGGATGAGGCCCTAAGCCAGGGATCAGCAAACATTTTCAGCAGGGGGCCAGTCTACCGTCCCTCAGACCTTGTGGGGGGCCAGACTAGATTTTGGAGGGGGGAAATGAACGAATTCCTTAGCCCCACAAATAACCCAGAGATGCATTTTAAATAAAAGCACACATTCTAATGTAAAAACACGATGATTCCCGGACCATCCGCGGGCTGGATTTAGAAGGCAATTGGGCCAGATCCAGCCCCTGGGCCTTAATTTGCCTACCCATGCCCTAAGCTACTGAAGGTAATGGGGCCCTTTATATGTCCAACTGTCCCTGTCAACAACAAATTGTCACAGTTTTTTGTGTTGAATATATGCTATATGGCAATTTATGGACCTAATAGGTTGTTATTGTTGTTTAGTCGTGTCCGACTCTTCGTGACCCCATGGACCAGAGCACGTCAGGCACTCCCTAAAGCCATTTGCACATGCAGAATGTAGGCACCCTATATACAGAAATGAGCAAACCAGTGATATTTTAGGGAGCAGGCTAGCAGGCGGGGCACATGACTTACATCATAGGAGCCTACACAACACAAAACACTGTTGCTGCATGTAGGTTTTTATTTTATTTGTTTTTTATCTTGTATTTTGGAAATGTACATCCAGTTTCTTTTCCTTTAAATTTTTTGGGGGTCCCAAGAGAGTGGGGCCCTAAGCTTGTTTAGCTTATACGTAAATCCAGCACTGGTCACCAACCAGTTGTCTCTGGGAAAGCTCAAAAGCAGGGCTTGAAAAGTTATCCTGCCCCCAATGTCTTGACTATTCATTTAATTGGTATAATTCGTATGATTCCCATTCTCTTAGAATACTTGCTCCTCTTTTGTAAGAAATGAGTATTTTTGTGGGAGCACCCACACTTTGGATGAAATTCAAAGACAATTCAACTAATTCATAGAGGAGAGGGCTGTCAGTGGCTCTGCCTCCACGGTCAGAGGCAGCAATGCTTTTGAGTACCAGCTGATGGAAACCGCAGGAGGGCAGAGGGCTCTTCTGTTCGAATCCTGCTTGTGGGTTTCCCATAAGGGGCATCTGGTCAGCCCCTGTGAGAAGAGGAAGCTGGGCTAGATGGGCCCTTGGCCTGATACCAGAAGGCTCTTCTCCTCCTCCTCTTCTGATGAAGCCAGCAAGACTGGGATGGGCAAACATGGATATTATCCTGACCAGGGTAACAGCCTCCCCTTTCATGGTGCCCCTCAGATTTGTAAGACACGCTTGAACAGACATACCTCACCGGGGGGGCGGGGGCGGGAGGTGGAGTGGAAGGGAACGAGAAAGAAAGAAAGAAGGGGTCAGCTCTTTGGGGGATTAAGGAACTTAGCAACGCTCCGGAGAGGTAGTCAGAAAGTTATGCTTAATGATACTTTGCTGAGAAACATGGGCAAGAGGCCGGGGGGGGGGGGGGTTGACGGAGAGGCAGATTTAATTAAAACATCACTTAACTCCGGCCTGGTGGAACAAAATCAAGTGTGCTAACACTCTGACTTTTCATTAATGGGACACAAAAGGGAGAATTGCAATCGAGGGGAGTTTTGGTTTTTTTTCAGGGGAGGGGGAAGGTACCATATGCAGAAGAGAAGGGGGGGCATTGCTGGAATTATACAGCAGCTCGTTTTTAATATACATGAAAATCATTCAGCAATCTTAGAACATGGGAGGCCTGGAGGGTGTGTGTGAGAGAGAGTAGTCTTTGGTTTCTCCTGCTTCTTTCTCCACTATCCCATTCCCAAGAATAGTTGAATGAACTGGGATGGATCTGGCAGGAGCCAGGGGGGACACTTCCATTTTCTTTTTTTAAAATAAGCTGCAGAATTCTTAGGCTTGTTTTTTTTCTTCCCCTCACCCAGAAAGAAAAAGAAGGAGATTGGCCGAGTCCTTCTGGCTAATTACCTCAACCCCCTGTGCCAGACAAGCTGGCCTTGTCACCAGGGTTGAGGTCATATCGTAAGCGCTTGAGCGAGGCATGAAATGGGTGCAAGAGGGTCAAAGAGGGCGATTCTTGCACTCTTCTGGGGCAAAGAGGTGGGTGTGAAAAAAAGGAGAAATGAAATCCTCAACGGGAAGCAAATTTTTAAAGCGGTGGCAAAGGGGTGGGCTGGACGGCAAGCGTGGCATTGGAAGACTTGCGTCACTCAGAAATTCTCCAGCACGGGGTCAGGAAAAAGGTTCCCCTTGTCCCCAAAGCAGCAAGCAATCTCGCCTGCCAATAGCTTAAAGGGTCGGGAGGGAGAAACCCGTCTACTGACCCTCAGGAGAGCTGTTATGATCAGAAGCGCAGCAAGTGTGTGTGTGTGTGTGTGTGTGTGTGTGTGTGTGTAATGGAAAACACAACATTCCAGACCGCTGAGAGACCACCAAGCCAGGGCAATGGAGAAGACACTTTCACAGGGCCCAACAGACCAGCCTATTTCTAGAGTGTATTTCTCAACCATCACAAAGATGGGGAAGACCATTTGATGCAGCTCACCTTTAACGGCAAACCTACCAGATCTGCACTCCCCGAAACAATACAAGAACCAAACAAAACACAGCCATGCTTGGAAATGCACACTTCTCCGAATTTTGCAATGCTGTTTTCTAGCCAAGTAACATCCATAGAAATGCGTATGTGTGAGGTAAAAAGTGAAAACTTACAAAAAATGCATTCTATTCCAGGAAACAGCTTTGCAAAAGGGTCGTTTTAGGCAACGTTACGAAGAACGGGTGGTTCTAGGAGAAATTTGCACCCAAAGGCTGGTGAATTTTCAGGACTTAAAAAATAAATTGCATGCTAATGTGGAGAACCAAATTTAAGCTTAGAGAAATTGACATAGACTCCCTAATTATCACCTGGGAGTCATACAGTGGTACCTCTGGTTATGTACTTAATTTGTTCCGGAGGTCCGTTCTTAACCTGATACTGTTCTTAACCTGAAGCACCACTTTAGCTAATGGGGTCTCCCACTGCTGCCACACCGCCGCCGTGCAATTTCTGTTCTCATCCTGAAGCAAAGTTCTTAACCCGAGGTACTATTTCTGGGTTAACAGAGTCTGTAACCTGAAGCGTATGTAACCCGAGGTACCACTGTAGTTGTGTGTGAAGTTACAGAGCCACAGAATTCCTCAGTCCCCTCAAGAGACAATGCCCAGGATTCTTTGAACAGGGAAAGTTCTGTTAACAGATAAACATTTGAAGTGGGATGGGACCTGGCCACTAAGTAAGCAGAGCAAGAGGCCAACAGGGCATGGTTCACCAAGCCACCATGGGCCCATCGCATGGCAGCCGCAGGTCTAAGGAAACAGATTTGGAATGGAGAATTGTGCTGGAATGGCAGCAAAGCCTAGGACAGCTCTTCTATCTCCTTTGACTGTTTCTTGCACCCCTAGATTAGAATTTAATCTGCGCATACAGCAACCATCTGTAAATCACCACTGCTCAAATTCAGGGTTGATCTTGGAGGGAAACTTAGAATAAACTCTATTGAGCGCTTGTTATCCATCTCTCTGGCTAGTCATGGGCTGGGAGCTATGCGGGATTATCCGAGGAAAGTCTATTCATACATCCATCTGGTAATTTAACCAAGAGATGTCCAGCCCACTTGGAAGCATCACTCTGTAAACTTCAGAACTACAAACTTGCCTTTTTAATACCAACAAAGAGCCAAAATCCTCAAAGTACACACTACCACTCCCCCCTTGGCCTGCCATACTCCCACAGAAGTGTGGGGTGACAGGTATAGGGTCACCTGGGTCCTAGTTTCACAGTTAAGGAGCTAGGTGGGGAGGAACCAGCATGGTATAGGGGTAATAGCATCAAAACTGGTCCTGAGAGTCCAGAGTTCAAATCCACATGAAGCCACAAAGCCCACCAAGTGAGCTTGAGCTGGTCACTCTTCTCACCTAGCCTACCTCATATAGGACATGCTCTGCATCCACACAAGTCCTGAGCTTTGAGGCCAGCCTTCCCTATCTGGAAGATGCTTTGGCCCACAATTCCCATCCATCAAGACGCTTTGGCCCACAATTCGCATCCATCCCAGCCAGTGGTCCAGAGCACTCTTATTTACCATCCCAGGCCACCCATCTGCGGCCACATTTTTCTTTCTATTATCAGATCAAAATGATCAGACAACAGCAAAGGTTGCTAGGTTTATCGAGGGTGCAATGAGATCAAGGGCCACTATCTGAACGATAATCTTGGTCATTTGATTGCCTTTTTTACCCATTGTTGTCCTTTTAATTGTATATATTGCTTGTTTTGTGTTGCTATGGCCGTTGGCTAATGCGAATAAAGTTTATCTATCTGGAGGAGGACACCAAGCCAAGGAAGGCTGTGCCAGGAAGGGAAAAAAATAGGACAGAAACCCAATCAAGATCCTTGTCAGAAATGCCAACTTTTCTGTTCTGCAAGAACCTGCAGATTCTAGATCTGCCCTGCTCAATGTGCATGCACAAAACATTTCCGACAGCTCTCTGTCTCAGAAAAGCTGCACAGACACCCATGCCCACCCCAAAGCCATTCCCATAGCAACACTCCTGCGAATCTTCTCAGGTCTGATTAACACACTGCTCAAACCCAAATCTTATTAGTGTCAGCTTACCATGATCAGTTCCCCTCCCCTTTCTCCCCCCAACCCAATGGAGGCTCTCTTGGTTTGCACTGAAACAGAATCTCAGCGACTTCAACCAGCTTATAGCAGCCTTTAAGTTTGGGGTGCAACTGCACTTGTTGCGAAAGCCTAAGTGGCAGCAAGGCCTTTCCGATACAGGACGCCACTTTTTTTGGAGAGTTACACAGCAGGGCCAGGGTGGAAATAAGGTGAATGATCAGATTCTCAAGTTGTTGGAGTGCGATCCCTTTCATTCTCCCCACTTGAACTGCAACAGATTTCCATAGTGCTTGTTCTTTTCCTGCAAGAAATCCCATTTGGGAACACTACAAAGTTCTCTCCAAAGTAACACCTCAAAGGCAAGGGAAGAATTGGCCTTTGATGCAAAACCTGACCTGCCAACTCTGGCTAGACCAGCGGTTCTCAACCTGTGGGTCCCCAGATGTTGTTGGACTACAACTCCCATCACCCCTAGCTAGCAAGGCCAGAGCTCAGGGATGATGGGAGTTGTAGTCCAACAACATCTGGGGACCCACAGGTTGAGAACCGCTGGTCTAGAGAGTGGGAGAGCCACATTGACCAACAAGATACCTGCAAGCAGGACTTGAGCACCTGTGATTCCTAGGAACTGGAATTCAGTAGCATTACTGCTTCCAACCTTGGAAACCATCATGGCTAGAATCCATTGATAGCTTTCTCCTCCATGAATTTGTCTAAACCTCTTTTAATGCTATCCATGTTGGCAGTATCAGGACCACAATAACCCAAGGACTGCTTCTCTCCATAGGAACCTACCCAGACCCTGTGATCATCTTCTGAGGCCCTTCTTCATGTCCCTCCTCCTCGAGAGGTCCAGAAGGTAGCAACACGAGAACAGGGCCTTCTCTGCAGTGGCTCCTCATCTGTGGAATGCTCTCCCCAGGGAAGTTCGCATGGTGCCTTCATTATACACCTTTAGGTGTCAGGCAAGAACCAGACCTTTGGTTGATCTGCCTGACATGCTATGCCCTTTTAAAATGTGGCTCTTTCTTGGGGAAGGGCTGTTATTGGGTTGTTGTTTTTATTTTAATTGTATATATTGTAGTTTTTCTGTTGATCTTTTCTGTGAACTGCCCTGAGACCTCCAGGTATAGGATGGTACAGTGGTACCTCAGGTTACATACGCTTCAGGTTACAGGCTCCGCTAACCCAGAAATAGTACCTCGGGTTAAGAACTTTGCTTCAGGATGAGAACAGAAATCGTGCTCCGGCGGCGCGGTGGCAGCAGGAGGCCCCATTAGCTAAAGTGGTGCTTCAGGTTAAGAACAGTTTCAGGTTAAGAACGGACCTCCGGAACAAGTACGTAACCAGAGGTACCACTGTATATAAATCCAATCATTCAAGAAGAAGAAGAAATAAATAATAATAATAATAATAATAATAATAATAATAATAATAATAATAACTATCGCCTCCATCACTCACACAGCCTCACCTTCATGCCGACCAGGTTGTTGTGGAAGTCCACCCTGGCTCGCAGGTCCTTGTTGGACTTCTTTCCCAGGAATTCTTTGACAAACTTGTTGCTGTACTTGAGGTTGTCGCCGCAGCCACCCCATTGCCAGGCCTCCCGATTCTCTAGGTCGGGGGCCTCGTCGCAGGTGCATCGCTCCATCCGCCCGGCGCTGCAGGCCTTGGCCATGGCATGCGTAAGTCCTGCCGAAGAGATGGCATAAAGGAAGGCTGTCTCCTTGAAACCTGCAAAGGACAATGGCAGTGTTACCCAGAGGAGGGTGGCACCAGTTAAGCCTACAGATACACACACACACACACACACACACACACACACACACGGGTTTGGGTTCACATCTTTTAAAATCCTCGTTGTATGTCTCTAAGGAGCATCTCCACCTCCATTGTTCAGCCCAGACACTGAGGTTCAGCTCTGAGGACCTTCTGGTGGTTCCCTCACTGCAAGAAGTGAAGTTACAGGGATCCAGGCAGAGGGCCTTCTCGGTGGTGGCGCCCGCCCTGTGGAACGCCCTCCCATCAGATGTCAAGGAAATAAACATCTATCTGACTTTTAGAAGACATCTGAAGGCAGCCCTGTTTGGGAAGTTTTTAATGTTTGATCGCATTTTAAATATTCTGTTGGGAGCCGCCCATAGTGGTTGGGGAGGCAACATGGGCGGGGTATAAGTAATAAATTATTATTATTATAATCCTTGTGGCCCACAGAGTTTGTACGGAAGCATTAGGCCAGTGTTTGCTGAAAATGAAATTCCATAAGCTAGAAAAGGCTGACTAACGTAGGTCTTCTAATAACTGAAGGTGAGACGTTTATGCACTGTCTAGCTTCTGCCCCCCTCTAAATGGCAGACAAAACCAGAATCATGAAAAAAGAGTATTCTCCAAGCACACAACAGGAACCAGCTTTTGCTTAACATGGTGAGTCAGGTGACGTCTCCTCAACCTTTTAATCCCCTGGGAGATTAGGGGAGAGGGGAGCTTGTTGCAGCAGGAGAGGGAGACGCCTGTGATTCCTCACCAGCTGGACTCCTCCCTGCCTCTTGGCCTCCTTCTCGCCTGCTTCAGCTTCTGCCTCTGATTCTGGGCTTCTCTCTACCACAGACTCTCCCAGCTCACTAAGCCCTGTTGCCTCTGCAGCTTCTGATACCTCCTCCTCTGAATCTGTTCCCTCTTCTCCCTCTGAGCACTCAATGTCACCCCACCACCAACCCCTGAGCTGTGAGAGCCCTGAGAGCCAGACACAGACACTTGGTGTGATGGCCTGGGAATCCAATTCAGAGGCTGAACCGGAGGAATCCCAGCCTGCACAGGAGTCCCCGCCTCCAGGGCTGGCTGAACTGGGGCAGGGCCTTGATTCTGAAGCGCCTGCACCTGTGCCGGATCCTCAGGAGCAGGCACCAGGTGAATCCACTCTGGCTCCAGAGGTGGTTGAAGACTCAGTGCCTACAGGTGAGCCTCCCCCAGGGCCCAGTAACCCTTCAGCCTCTCCTGAACTGCAGAGGCTCAGGGCAGAGAGGCGAAGGGAACTGGTTTCTCCCAGGAGTGCTCGCCTTAAGGCCAGGAGAGGCGGGTCTCCTGGGGGCCGGGACCGCCCCTGGCCTCAGAGAAGATAAAGGCCAGTCAGCCCGGTCCCAGGTTGCGGGAGCAACATCGTTGAAGAGCTGTTTCGGTCAGCATCCAGTCCTGTTTCCCCCAGAGTTCCTGTCCTTGCCCAGCTTCCCGCTGTGGACCCCGCTTCGCCTGTGGAGGACTGTCTGCCGACTCTCAACTCAGGTCCTGGACCTCGCCCCACGGTAAACTCCCCCCTGGACCAGCACACCTGGAGGGCCACATCTGGCCCTCGGTCCAGAGGCTCCCCCACTCCCGTTCCTTTGCCTCCCTCCTCCGACTGCTCACCTCTCTTCAGAAGGCTGGCCCGATAGCGCCCCTCGAGGGTGCAGTTCCACCGTTCAAAGCGGAACTGGTACTGGCACTCGAGGGCACTCATGCTGATGGCCTCCATCAGGGTCTCGGCCACACCGGGATCTCGCCGGCACATCCTCCGCTGCTTCTTCTCCAGTTTCAGGCGGTCACAGACTTTGTAATGGGCTTTGACGGCAGCTTCCTCCATTTCTGAAGTCAGAGGGAGGATGGTCAGGGGTTCATTCCCAGTCAACCTTTGGAGAGGAGAAGAAGGCGACCCACGTCAGTGATCTTGAGGCTCAGACACAACACAGCCACAAGCAACAACCTCCCATCATGTATGCCATATCCGTGAATGCCAAGGGGTGTGTAGTATCGCGCCCGCTATTTCCAATGTCCAAGGCGTGTGTGCCATTCCTTAAATAGCCTTAACAGCACCATCCATGTTCAGCCAATTGGTGGTAAAGAAGGATAGAACTTTCTTTATGTATGCCACAACAGCAGCAAGAATACTTATTGCAAAGTATTAGAAGACACAAGATCTACCCACCCTGGAAGAATGGCAGATGAAGGTGATGGACTATATGGAACTGGCGGAAATGACTGGCAGAATCCGAGACCAGGGAGAAGAGTCGGTGGAAGAAGATTGGAAGAAATTTAAAGACTATCTGCAGAAATATTGTAAAATTAATGAATGTTAGAATGATGCCGGAATGAAATTAAGTGGTTTTTAGCAGTAATGCTATTAAGGAGTATGTGAAAATGGATTGTAAACAGGCGAGAAAGTAAAGCTATAATATATTAAGATGAAGGATTAAGATAAAAACAAAGAGGGAAAGGATTTGCTGAATTAACCAACTGAACTGGAATACAAAAAAGGGAGGTGTGAGGAGGTCAGGGAAATAAGTGAATGAAAGATAAGCATGGAAAGATGGATTTATTTTTAATTGTTTTTATTTTTTCTGTATTTTGTATTTTTTTGTCTCTTTTTTATCTTTTTATTTCTGTAACCTTTTTTTCTGAAACTTTAATAAATATCTTTAAAAAAAAAAACAGCACCACCCATGCACAAAGAGGAAGGCAGCAGCAGGCTTGTGGAAATGCAGAGGTTTGAGTAAAAATGAACCAAACCCTTGGAAAAACGGGTTTTTAAAAACCCAGTAATACTAATAATAATTTATTATTTATACCCTGCCCATCTGGCTGGGTTTCCCCAGCCACTCTGGGCAGCTTCAAACAGAACACTAAAATACAATAACCTATTAAAACATTAAAAGCTTCCCTAAACAGGGCTGCCTTCAGATGTCTTCTAAAAGTTTGGTGGTTGTTTTTCTCTTTGACATCTGGTGGGAGGGCGTTCCACAGGGCGGGTGCCACTACCGAGAAGGCCCTCTGCCTGGTTCCCTGTAACTTGGCTTCTCGCAGCGAGGGAACCGCCAGAAGGCCCTCGGCGCTGGACCTCAGTATCGGGGTAGAACGATGGGGGTGGAGACGCTCCTTCAGATATACTGGACCGAGGCCGTTTAGGGCTTTAAAGGTCAGCTCCAACACTTTGAATTCCGAGCATCTCCAGGTTGGCTGAGGAAAGACTTATTGTTTGAAACCCTAGGGGTGTCAGTGTAGACCAGGACCCCCAACATTTTCGGACCAATGGGCACATTTGGATTTTTGAACAAGTTTGGTGGTTATTTTTCTCTTTGACATCTGGTGGGAGGGCGTTCCACAGGGTGGGAGCCACCACCAAGAAGGCCCTCTGCCTGGTTCCCTGTAACTTGGCTTCTCGTAGCAAGGGAACCGCCAGAAGGCCCTCAGTGCTGGACCTCAGTGTCCGGGCAGAACAAGTGAGGACTAAGCATCCTTAGCAGCCATGAAATGCAATTGCTGGGATGAAAAGCCTGATGCAAAGGGAGATGATTAGGGAATGGATTTGAGTGGTTGGACTATTGTATAGCAGCACTCCACAAAACAGTTGCAACTTTAACGTAACTAAGGTTTTGCATGGCGTGCCCCGTTTCAAAACCAACCTCGTTCAAAATTAAAAGCTGGATTTCAAGCTTGCATGCCCCTTCTTGCAGTGAAGTCCCAATTGCCCAGTATGAAATGTCTGCATCAGCCTTCCCCAAGCTAGTGACCACCCCCACTCCAGAGGTAGTTGGCCATAACATCCCTGGACATGGGCTGCACTTGCTGGGGCTGATGGGAAACATAGTGCAAAACATCTGGAGTGAAGAAAGTTGGGTGGGGGGGAGAAGCCAGTGGTTCCCAAAGGGGACAGTATTATCCCCTGGGGGAGTGATGGGATTACCTGCGGGCACTGGAAATGCACACGACCATCAGACTTTGAAAAGCTGGTACCACTGATTAAGTTCCATTTTGTCAACTCAATTAAACTAAGTAGCTGTAATTAGATTTAATAAATGAGCAATTCCTTGTTACCGTTTTGCATTTTATTTATCTTCCTTAGTAGGTCGTGCAAGCTGCTATTCTGAACAATGCTCTTTATAGGGTAGAGGGATGAGTTCATGGAACCAAGGGCGCAGTGGCCACAAAAAGATCGAGAAACACTGGTTTTTAAGCTCTCTAAAGCAGGAAGTGCTAAGGAGCCACACATACTGCTATGGACTGAGTTGAAGAAAATCCAAAATGCAGCAGTCTGATTGGTCCTAGAACAACAGGATTCAGAATGCAGCATTCAGATTGCTCCTAGAACAATAAGATTCAGAATGCAGCAGTCTGATTGGTCCTAGAACAATAGGATCCAAAATGCAGCAGTCTGATTGGTCCTTGAACAATAGGATTCAGCATGCAGCAGTCTGATTGGTCCTAGAACAATAGGATCCAGAATGCAGCAGTCTGATTGGTCCTAGAACAATAGGATCCAAAATGCAGCAGTCTGATTGGTCCTTGAACAATAGGATTCAGCATGCAGCAGTCTGATTGGTCCTAGAACAATAGGATCCAGAATGCAGCAGTCTGATTGGTCCTAGAACAATAGGATCCAAAATGCAGCAGTCTGATTGGTCCTAGAACAATAGGATCTAGAATACAGCAGTCTGATTGGTCCTAGAACAATGCAGCAGTATGACTGGTCTGCAGGAGCCACCCAATCCAGCTCCAGATGGAAGTGAATCCACAGCCTGATTGGCCTACAGGAGAATCCCGGAATTAGCCAATCACGTGCAGCCCATTGTGTAAATAATGTATATAAAGCAGATACTTTGGGGGAACTTTCATTCCTCCTCACCCCTACGAGCTGAATAAAGAGCATGAAATCCACTCTTGACTCTGAGTATATTTCACATACGCAAAAAAGCAACCATATTTCAACCATCTATTCCACCCACAGAGCAGTCCTTTCTGGAGAGCAGCCTGCTAGCTCCCCTCCCCAATATCCCAGTACCTGCAGCCCACCCAGATCCTGACACGGCTTAAGGGCCCGACTAATTTTTGGGAAGGAAGCCTTCGAAAACAAACAAACCAACCCACCAGGAACACGGGTCCCTCCCTGTTCCTTCTCCCAGAGCTGCTTCGCAACACATGGCCCGGGCTGTTCTCTCACAAAAACGTGCAGCGAAGTGTAGCCAGGACAGTGTTCCCAGCGCCGGGTGACAACATGCTGGATGGGGACCAGGCTGGCACTGGCACTGGCTGTGGGGGGGGGGGGGAAGAGGTGAACACAAGCAGCAGAAACATCTGTTGGCACTGCGAGCAGGACTGCTGGCCAATCACCCAAGATCCTGGCTCAGGCTCTCCTCTAACCAGGTGTCAGGGAGGGTGGAAGCTGGAGAGTCAGGAAAAGCTGCCGTAAAGTAGCTTGGGTACTTTTCCCCAGCGCTAAAAAGAGGAAACACACACACACACACACACACACACACACACACACACAGAGAGAGAGAGAGAGAGAGATTCACTTCTGGTGCCAGAATTAGGGATTGGCTAAAACTGCCAGGAACTAAGGATGTTGAGGAAGAATCCTGAAGTCATGCTGGATTCTGGTCCTCAAGCGAGGTCTTTGGTTCCGTAAAGAGGCTGTGATCCAGCATGTTCACAAAGGAGGTGGTGGATCAGGCCAAAGACCTGTCTAGCCCCGCATCCTGTTTTCACAGTGGCCGACCAGTTGGAAGCCTGGAAAGCTGGGCCCAAGCCATAGCTGTCAACTTTTCCCTTTTCTTGCGAGGAATCCTATTCAGAATAGGGGGGGGGAGGGAAACGTTGACAGCTACGGCCCAAGCACAGGAGCCTTCTCCCCTCCCAGGGTTTCCAGCAATTAGTATTCAGAAGCGGAATGTCTCTGACAACAGAGACAGAACATAGTCATTGTGGCTAGTAGCCATCTAGAGCTTTCTAATCCTCTTTGAAAGCCATCCAAAGTCGGTGTCAGCCCCCTGTGGAAGGGAGTTCCATAGTTTAACTCTGGGCAGCATGAAGAAGCAGTGTCCGGAATCTCCCAACATTCCGCTTCAATGGGTGGCACCACTGGAGAATATCCACTTTCTCCTGTTCATGCAGAATTTTAATACACGGGTGGTGCTGTAGGGATGCAGGTGGTGCTGTGGGTTAAACCACAGAGCCTAGGACTTGCTGATCAGAAGGTCGGTGGTTCAAATCCCTGCGACGGGGTGAGCTCCCATTGCTCGGTCCCTGCTCCTGCCAACCTAGCAGTTCAAAAGCACGTCAAAGTTCAAGTAGATAAATAGGTACCACTCCGGCGGGAAGGTAAGCGGCGTTTCTGTGTGCTGCTCTGGTTCGCCAGAAGCGGCTTAGTCTTGCTGGCCACATGACCCGGAAGCTGTACACCGGCTCCCTCGGCCAATAAAGTGAGATAAGCGCTGCAACCCCAGAGTCGGTCACGACTGGACCTAATGGTCAGGGGTCCCTTTACCTTTATCATGCCCACCTCCCCTTTAGTAGTCATTTCTCCAAACCCCCAAAGCATTGCAGCCTTTCCACATAGGAAAGGTTTTCCTGTGTTAGGTTAATCTGTGCCTTTTTGATCTCTGGGCTAATTTATTGCAAGTAGTTCTGTGCCAACTATCCTGTGGTGCTTTGAAAGGGTTCAAACAACCCCGATAATTCTTCAACACAGCTGAGCCACCATCTGAAACATCAAAACCAAAGATTACTCCCCCTTCAAAAGATAGAGAGGGAAACACTCTCCATGGTTGTTGTGGACAAAGGTTTTGTGTACATAAGCAGTACGTTTTTGCTATAGGATTTTGATATTTTGTGGCCCAAGGTACTTTCCCTTTTTTTAGAAAGTGTTCGCAAGGACAGGAATTGCAAGCCAGATCCATGCCCAGGGCTTAGGACATTAGTTAGGAGTAGCCTCTGCATGGCACCCATATAATCCCTTAAAACTCTTTTATGCAATTTACGAAAAGGATGGGGAAAAGGTGGGGGGGTCATGTGCGGCCACTGTGTCAAAAGAGACCCAGCTGAGCCCTTTGGCACAAGCTCATCGGAGTCCCCATCTGGAATGCCAAGAGCAGCAGTGTGTCCTGAACGTGCGACCGACACGCAGCTTGCTTTGGTGTTCAAGGGGATTCAGACAGAAAGAGGTCAGAGGGATTCGTCAGGACAAGAGCTGCTCTATCAAAGAGTCAGGAAACCTTACCCAGCCCCAGGGCCACCTTCCCTTCCAGGCAATGTTCCAAGGGCCACATGCGAGGTGTGGAAGGGTCAGAAGCAAAGCTGGGAGGAGCAACAAGGGTTGATTTACTTAAACGTGCCTGTAGATCTAGGAAGCAAGAGGCATCATCAGAGTTCAAGGGGACATTATGGACAAGTAAAACAGTTACTGCAAGATTAGGAGCATCATGCTGCTACAGTCTTGGAGTTCTGCAGAATTAAGGCAGCCTTCACCATTCTGGATAGAACCAATAGGAATTGTAGTCAAAAAAAACCTGGAAAGCACCATGCTGGCATAAGCCGGAGTGATGGAATTCAACAAATTTGTGGCATGCACCTATTTAAGAGGGGGAACCAAATTTGTCACTAGGGGCATCTTTTTTCAATAACGCAAGAGATTCTTGGTTGCAGCAATCCAACCGATTTGCATTCCAGCCCTGCCAACAAACTGGAGAGAGAAGACCCAGCTACAGTGAGGGACTTGGCTGTTTTATCCAAAGACGAATCCTGCGTGTGATGCCTCCTGGCTTTGGCCATGTACTCCTGGGAGAGCAACAAGAACTGTTGTCACGCAGAGCTGCTGAAAGCTTGCTTGATAAATCACTGAAGATAGGAAGGCTCAAGTCCTCATCGCTAGAGGGAGAGGCCAGGCAAGAAGCATGATTTGCCAACAGGAATATAGGAGGCTGCCTTAGACCACTGGGCCCATCAAGCTCAGCAGTGCCTACACTGACTGGCAGCGGTTCACCAGGAAATGCCAGGGCTTAACCTGAGAACTACTGCATGCAAAAAGCAGGTGCTCTACTCGTGAGCTACAGCCTTTCCCCAACAGCAGTGGGGAACTGAAAGGTTGGGAGGGGGAAAGAGGATAAGACTAGCACTGGCTCATAGGCACAATGGCTATGTTCTACCTCCATTGTCAGAGGCTGTATAATAATAATAATAATTTTTTATTTATATGCCGTCCTACTCAGCCAAGGCTGGGCTCAGAGCGGCTAACAACAATAAAAGTAACACAGCATTCTAAGATCAATTCATTCTAACTAGAACACAAAAAAGGGAGGTGTGAGGAGGTCAAGCAAACAAGCAAATGAAAGATAAGCTATGGAAGAATTGATTTGTTTTTAATTGTTTCTATTTTTCTGTATTTTGTATTTTTTGTTTTATTTTCTTTTATTTTTGTAATTTTGTTGAAACTTCAATAAATATTTTTTTTTAAAAAAGATCAATTCATTCTAAAATTAATTCAAAATCAAATTAATAGCAACCATTGGGCTAGAGTCCTATGAGAACTACCAAAGGAGGGGGTCAGACTGTGCCTCGGCCAAAGGTCTGGTGGAACAGCTCTGTCTTGCAGGCCCTGTGGAAAGATGTCAAGTCCCGCAGGGCCCTAGTCTCTTGTGACAGAACGTTCCACCAGATCAGGGCCACGGCCGAAAAAGCCCTGGCTCTGGTTGAGGCCAGCCTAACCTCTCTGTGGCCCGGGACCTCCAAGATGTTTTTGTTTGAAGACCGTAAGTTCCTCCGTGGGACATACCAGGAGAGGCAGTCACGTAGGTACAAGGGTCCTAAGCCGTATGGGGCTTTAAAGGTTAAAACCAGCACCTTAAACCTGATCCTGTACTCCACCGGAAGTCAGTACAGCAGGAAGCAGCAGTCATGGATCTCAGAGATGCTCACCTCCTTTGTGCTGGGACATGAAATTCAGAGTTTGCTCTCCTCAACAAGTCTTTTGGGTTTAGGATGGGGACTCAAGATACAGGACGATTCCACCCCCCCCTCACTTGCAGATATCAAAAGAATGCTTCCCCAATTACACACGAGTTTTGATGTGCCAAGTCCCACCCCACAACATCAAAGAGCAAAAACACCCATTTAACAGCCAGCTGGGCTGACAGGCCTGATGAGATGCTGAGGAAATATTGCATTCCTGTCCCAAACCTCCCACTCTGGAGGAGTCCTCCTAAAGAGTAAGCTTTAAGAAAATCCAGAGAAGAACAACTTGGCCCACATTCACACCACACATCTAAAGCACTATGGTACCACTTTAAACAGTCTGTTTCCCCCAAAGTATCCTGGGAGCTGAAGTTTGTTAAGGGTGCTGGGAGTTGTTGGGTGAGACCTGTTCCCCTCCTCAGAGGTACAATTCCCAGGAGTGATTTAACCATCAATCTTCCTAGGGAACTCTGGGAATTGTAGCTCTGGGAGGTGGCCGGGGGAGGTCTCCAAACAGATCCCTTGAAAAGGAGAAGCGTTTGGTGCTTATTCAAGTGCTGTTTCTTGGGCTAGTTCTGCTCACTTAAGGAAGACACCATGCATGGGGGAGCTGAGGCTCCAGGAGCCCAGATGTTGACGGACTACAGCTCCCATCATCCCTGACTACTGGCCACACTGGCTGGAGCTGATGGGAATTTGAGTCCATCAAGACTTGGAGGGAATGGGGTCAGTTACCACTGCAAGACATGATCTTTGATGACATAAAGCAGGAAAGGGCCACATTCCCTTCTAGGCAACCCGCCAGGGGCCACCTGGTGGTGGTGGGTGGGGCTAGAGGCAAAAGTGGGTGGAGCAATGGATGCAAATTTGACTTTTGCACAGTAGCTTCTCCACACATTCACACGGCTCTCTCCATCCAGCCAAGAGGCATCCATCAGAGTTTCAAAGACACATTCCAATCAGGGGAAAACAGTCAAGGAAGGAGAGAAGGAGGACCAGTGAGGCGTGTGGCTTAGGGAGAGTTCCAAGGGCCAGACAGAGAGCTGCGGAGGGCCGCACCTGGCCCCCAGCCTTGAGGTTTCCCAGGACAAAGGAAAATGAACCATTTTACTCCATGGCAAAGCAGAGTCCACAGCAGAGTTTGGCATGCCAAGAATTCTCTGGTTCAAACTGCTGGCACCTTCAGGCAGTGGAACAGAAAAATGCATCTCTGTCCTGAGACCTTGTAGAACCCATCGGGACAAACAGTCCTGGGTTCAAAAAGTCTGAATTTGTTAAGGCCATCTCACAAGGACAAATCTGCATTGTGAAGGGAAAGAAAGCACTGCTCATACAAGATCCTTTTGCTGGTAGATTTCTGGACTGAATGCCTACAGCCACTTTGCACTAACTATGCGCTTCCTTCCTGGACAACAGCATGGTGCAGTGGTTAGAATGTCAGACTAGAACCTTGGAGAGCAGGGTTCAAATCCCCAGCTGTCCAGGGAGCTCCCTGAGTGATCTGGGGCCAGCCCCTCACTCTCTGCCTAATCTACCTCTCACAGGGTTGTTGTGGGGAGACGGAGAATGTTGCACACCACCTTACAGGAAAGGTGGGATATGGAGGCAATTAAGAAATAATAAGATGCACAGAAAATATGGTTTGGCTAAGAAGGGCTCCCATGGGAGTGTTGCATGAATGCAGCCTCCTCTGCCATCATCACTTCTTCCTCCCCCTCTTCTGGTTTCCTTTATCTCAGAAAAACTAAGCCAACATAGCTGCAAAGCTGCCAGAATTTGATTCTCATTAGAGCTGTGCAGAAATCCGTCCTCTCAATTTCCCCAGAGCTTCCTTCCCCATGTGAAAAGCAGCTTCCATTTTTCTGCCTCATTCTTTGGGTGCTTAAAAAAATTCACCGGCTAAGGGGGTTCGAGCTTCCCTGATCCCACCAACCCTAATTTTAGCATTCCATTAACTGACACGTCACGTTTAAGCCTCAAGGCAATTTGAAAGCATGCAGCAAAAACAACTAAAAGGAGGGTTTTGCAAGCCAACACAAGGAAAAAGCACCCAAGGCAAAGAGACCAATAGAATCATGGAGTTGTAAGGGACCCTGAAGATCATTTAGTCCAACCCCCTTCAGTTTGTTTCCAGAAAGTACAAATAGTGGGGGGGGGGGCTGTCTTCCATCAGTGAAGATGCTGTTCCACAAAAGCAGGGGCAGCCACACAGAAGGCTCTGCTCTGAGTTGCTATGGAGCTGGCTCCTGGTATTTTAGTGATTTTTAGGAAATTCTGCCGCAGGTGGACGAGACTGGGGCGTATGTTTTTCTTTCCAGTAAATATTACCAAATATTATTTCCCAATATTTCTTCCCTGGCTACCCGCACTTCCTGATTTTAAGAAGTCCCTTGGAAAGAGTTAAGAACAGAAGAGCCAGGCTGCCACCATGGCCACTGAAATGGAATTTCTATTGCCCATTATCTATGAAGCCAGTGTAAGGTATGGAAAAAGTATCGTCTGACCACAAAACTTGTAAGAACCAGTTTAAAGGTAAAGGTAAAGGGAGCCCTGACCATTAGGTCCAGTTGCAGACGACTCTGGGGTTGCGGCGCTCATCTCGCTTTATTGGCAGAGGGAGCTGGCGTACAGCTTCCGGGTCATGTGGCTAGCATGACTATGCTGCTTCTGGCAAACCAGAGCAGCACATGGAAATGCCGTTTACCTTCCCTCCAGAGCGGTATCTATTTATCGACTTGCACTTTGACATGCTTTTGAACTGCTAGGTGGGCAGGAGCAGGGACCGAGCAATGGGAGCTCACCCCGTCACGGGGATTCGAACCGCCGACCTTCTGATCGGCAAGTCCTAGGCTCTGTGGTTTAGACGACATCGCCACCCGCGTCCAAGAACCAGTTTAGAAGGACCCTAATATTCACTGTCAAGCTGGAAATGACTCCTGATACAGTACAAGGATGGCTCTGCGTGTACAGTAAAGAAAAATGGGTTGAGTAAGCATTTCCAAGGACTGTGGTTGGATGAGAGGTGGTGGGGTGATGGGGTGACACAAAGTGACTGGGAAGAGACCGAAACTGCCAAGATGACGTATGTTTTCCTATATAGTGTGTTCAATAATGGAATGCTCCCAGAGAATTATGGACTCTGTTGTGTAATGCATTACTGAATAAACTCCGACCAACTGGTGTGAGCTGCCTCTGTACTTGAATCTGCATGAGAAATTTATCCTGTACCACCTAGATGCCTGTGGGAAATGAGTTAGCTCAGGAAGTCTTCCCTTGGGATTTAATCAAAGCAGGGGCGCCCGGGAACAGTGCCAGATTTACGTAGAAGCTAAACAATCTATAGCTTAGGACCCCTTTCTCTTGGGGGAACCCAAAAGAATTAAAGGGGGGGAAACTGGATGTACATTTCCAAAATACAAGATAAAAAACAAATAAAATAAAACCTACATACAGCAACAGTGTTTTGTGTTGTGTAGGCTCCTATGATGTAAGTCAGGGTCCCCGCCTCCTAGCCTGCTCCCTAAAATATCACTGGTTTGCTCATTTCTATATATAGGCTGCCTATATTCTGCATGGCAACATGTGCAAATGGCTTTAGATACCTATTAGGTCCATAAAGTACCATACCTTTATAGCCCTAAACAGCCTCTGTCCTGTATACCTGAAGGAGCATCTCCACCCCCATCATCCAGCCCAGACACTGAGGTCCAGCTCCGAGGGCCTTCTGGTGGTTCCCTCATTGTGAGTAGTGAGGTTACAGGGAACCAGGCAGAGGGCTTTCTCGGTAGTAGCGCCCGCCCTGTGGAACGCCCTCCCATCAGATGTCAAGGAAATAAGCAGCTATCCTATTTTTAGAAGACATCTGAAGGCAGCCCTGTTTAGGGAAGTTTTTAATATTTAATGCTGTATTGTTTTTAACACTCAATTGGGAGCCTCCCAGAGTGGCTGGGGAAACTCAGCCAGATTGGCAGGGTATAAATAATATATTATTATTATTATTATTATTATTATTATTATTATTATTATTATTATTATTATTATTCAGCAGCATATATTCAACACAAAAAAACAGTGACAATTTGTTGTTGACAAAGGACAGCTGGACATATAAAGGGCCCCATTACCTTTAGTAGCTTAGAGCCTCATCCAACCTAAATCTGGCCCTGCCCCAGAAAACTGCAAAGTGCAGGTGGCTGGTGATGCGATTTTGCAGCATGAAAAAAAACCACCTTAAGACACCTCAATGTTGCAGTAGGTGCAATGAAACCCCTGCACCACCACCCCATGAGAAAGTTCCTCTCCCCTTGGTAATTTTTGAAGGCAATGCCATTTGCTCATTTATCAAGGGAGAACAGTCAAAAACCATAGGGTAAAATTCTGGCACAGCACTAGTTATTATAAACAGGATTTCTTACATAATGAGAGCCTCACTCCCTGTTAGCATTACACGCCACTGGGTCAATCTTCTGTATTAGCTGTTAAATATATATTGGCTAAAACGTATAGCTGCATAACTGAGCAAAGCGGCACAATGCACAATAACTTTTTGTGTAAGAACGGCCGATGTGCGCTGCATGAGGACTTCGGCACTTGAAGTCAGCGCTCAGGGGCAAATTCAAAGGGGCTCATGTTCAGCGAGAGAAACCGCCGAGCACTTTGGGCATGTCCATGATTTTGTTTGCACCACCAAGGGACGGAGGCTGGTGGGAAAGTGTTTGCACCTTGCTTGCCAGAGATAGCACTTTGTTTGCACCTGCGATGCTGGCAGCAGCTGCACATCAGATCAAGGGCAAACATGGACTCCATTGCCAACAGCCAGATTAATGGAGGGCCATGGAGGGCATCCCACTGAAAGGCCAACATCTAGTGCATCTTTAAGCGGGACAGGCTGAACACACCCTCCAGTTGACTCCGCGTAATTGGCCAAAGTACACACAACATGAAATGTGTCTTAGCATTTAACATATACTTTTAAAAATGCATCCACTGAAAGGGCACGGATAAATTGAGACCACAGCATGCTGGTGGCAGGGCAGAATTGGTGCTGGGGGTGGGTGGGTGTTAAACTGGCTACAGCTCAAAGGGAAATCCCTCCACCGAAACAGTTTGCTTTGGGGGTGGGGAACCCCACACAGCTACCCCTGGGGGCAGTGGCGTAGCGTGGGTTGTCAGCACCCGGGGCAAGGCAAGTAATTTGCGCCCCCTAACCCGTGGATCTAGGTAGGGGCAGAGAGCTGCGAGTGCGAGCGCACCCCCCCCCAGATGTTGCGCCCGGTGCGGCCGGCCCCCCCTGCACCCCCCACGCTACGCCACTGCCTGGGGGTTTCCTCCCAAGGTAAATAGCACCTTCGGAGGAGCAATTTGTCATATGAGCTGCAGCAGACTGAGATCTTTGCCTTCTAGAACTTAAAACCACTCCTCAGCAAGTGTTGGGAAACGCTGGAAACCAGAACACTGGCCGGGGCAGGCTTTGCTTTCTGAAGGTGGCGGGCCTTTTGATTAAACGGGGATTTGCAACACCCAAGGCAGAGGTGTGAAAAGTTAACCATTTCACCTCCGCCTGTTCTCATGACCTCCCAAGATCAGGACAGTCCAGCGACAAAACGCTCTAACTTTTGGGATCAGGTTTGCAGTCCTGTCGTTCCAACTGCCAAAGGCAGCACATGCCGTCCCGATCAGCAGGCAGATTCATGGCACGAGATCTTTGTCTTTGCATGAGGATGCCTGAGGATTGGCAAGCAATTGTAGCAGTAAGACAACTTGCCCTCCCCGCTGAACATGAATAGAGGGGAACCCAGACCAAATACTATGTGCGTTAAAGGTAAAGGGGCCCCAGACCATTAGGTTCAGTCGCGGACGACTCTGGGGTTGCACTGTTCATCTCGCTTTACTGGCCGAGGGAGCAGGTGTACAGCTTCCGGCTCATGTGGCCAGCATGACTAAGCCGCTTCTTGCGAACCAGAGCAGCGCACGGAAACGCCGTTTACCTTCCCGCCGGAGTGGTACCTATTTATCTACTTGCACTGGTGTGCTTTCAAACTGCTAGGTTGGCAGGAGCTGGGACCGAACATCAGGAGCTCACCCCATCGTGGGGATTCGAACCGCCGACCTTCTAGGCTCTGTGGTTTAACCCACAGCGCCACCCGCGTCCCTTACTATGTGCGTTACAGGAGACCTATCAATGGTCGCAATTCACAAGCCACATGCTACAGGAGCAGGCAGAACGGTTTCCTGATCCCACATATGTAGTCAGATAAAACATTTAGCAAGGGGGGGGGGGCGGGACAAAAAAAAAACAACAGACTGTTTTGGTGACCGAACCAACCTCCCTTTGACCCTCAACCCAGCAGTATTTTTAAAAAATAGCAAAGCACTTCAATCCGATTAGGCTGTGTTCAAGCTGCAGTAATTGGGAGCAATCTAGTTATGTAAAGGGCTCCCCCACAGTGTGCCATGAGGGTTTCCTACCCAGCTAAAAATAGATCCAAGATTTAGGCAGAACTTACCATCCTGATTTAGACTGACCCAAATACAAGCCATAAAGGAGTGTGCATTGTACAGTGAACTGGAAGGGAATGAGAGGAGAGAGAGACCACGATTGCAGGAGCAAAAGACTACCCCATTTCTAAAGCCTGTTAAGTACCCTGGTCCAGAGATTATGGGTGAGGGAGAAATTTTAATTCAGTTTGCACTTTACAGTGGTATCTCGGGTTACAGACACTTCAGGTTACAGACTCCGCTAACCCAGAAATAGTACCTCGGGTTAAGAACTTTGCTTCAGGATTGTAAACAAGATGATAATTTGCTTGAAAAAACTTTTCAACAATGTAAGTGGGAGCAGGAGACGCGAGGAAGTCTAAATAAGTTATGAAATTTTGTTATGATATAAGCAATGTTGTTTATTACTTATGTTTTTCTTTCACAAAAAATCTTAATATTTATATATATAAAAAAAAGAACTTTGCTTCAGGATGAGAACAAAAATTGTGAGGTGGTGGTGCAGCGGCAGCAGGAGGCCCCATTAGCTAACGGGGTACTTCAGGTTAAGAATAGTTTCAGGCTAGGAACAAACCTCCAGAACGAATTAAGTTCTTAACCAGAGGTGTACCACTATACTGAAAACCTAATTCACGCTTCCCAAAAACCATATGCGAACCAGAGGGCGGGTAAGTTTCTCCTTAACAATTTTAATGGCTTATTTTAGCAGGTATGTGGTGGCATCGGAGAAAAAGGAGAAGGAAATAACCAAGAACAATGAAGCAGCCAAAGGGCAGGAGTACAGCAAGTCTACATAAAAGCAATAGAGCTGTACAGAAACTATAGGAGTGTAAAACAGAATCACAGCATCGTAGAGTTGGAAGGGACCATGAGGGTCATCTAAGTCCAACCCCCAGCAACCCCAGAATCTTCTGCCCAATGGGGGCTCGAACCCATGTCCCTAAGATTAAGAATCTCATGCTCTACCGACTGAGCTAGGAAGGCATATGTCCATAACAAGGCTAGCAGAGGATGAAAACATTTCCCAAGATATGTAGGGAAAAGGCAAGCAGCCAGGGCAAAAGTTAGAGGCATTTCCAGACAAACTCATACTTAGCAGGGACCATATTAAGATGTGGGCAATGGTTGACCTATGTCATGAGTCCACCAGACAGCTGCATAATCCTCCAGGTTTCACAGCATCCCGCAAAACACAGGTGGTGAGTTTTTCCATGAAGTGCAATAGGCACAGCCAATTTTCAGTTTTAATGTTTGAACCATCTTTCTACCCTGGGCCAACACCAAGCTGGCAGCTACCAGTGGCTTCAATACAATCAAGTAGACATTGTGACATCTAAAGTCACAGCAGACCCAAAGGTGCAAACCAATAAGTGAGATCACAAAAGATCACAAGTCTATAGGCAGGAGGCAGCTTTTCTTCAAGATCTTCATTCTTCTGAATGGTGGTGCAGCTCTCCAACCCAAAAATCAATTGCAAAAATTGTATACATTGTGAATAAAAATGAATAGTGAAAACAACATACAAAACTCACGGGGCAAATTGTTTGCAAAACTATGTATTGCAAGAAATGTGCCCTAAAACTGACAAATTTTGCTGACAAATTTTGTGAAGGGCATTTTGTTGTTTAAATAATTACAAACTCGATGTTGAAATGTGGTGAACTGAACTAAAAATATTGGGGAAATGAGCAACTGGGAAATTGAACAGCGGCAGGTTCATCAATCCCTAGCAGAGAGATTTCTCTGAATATTAAGGTCCGTATAGTTAAAGCTGTGGTTTTCCCAGTAGTGATGTATGGAAGTGAGAGCTGGACCATAAAGAAGGCTGATCGCCGAAGAATGGGTGCTTTTGAATTCTGGTGCTGGAGGAGACTCTTGAGAGTCCCATGGACTGCAAGAAGACCAAACCTCTCCATTCTGAAGGAAATCAGACCTGAGTGCTCACTGGAAGGACAGATCCTGAAGCTGAGGCTCCAGTACTTTGGCCACCTCAGGAGAAGAGAAGACTCCCTGGAAAAGACCCTGATGTTGGGAAAGATGGCGGGCACAAGGAGAAGGGGACGACAGAGGACGAGATGGTTGGACAGTGTTCTCGAAGCTACCAGCATGAGTTTGACCAAACTGCGGGAGGCAGTAGAAGACAGGAGTGCCTGGAGTGCTCTGGTCTAGCGGGTCACGAAGAGTCGGACACGACTAAACAACAACACAGGTAAAGTCCATGGGAACCAAAGTGGGACTTCATCCTACAATTGCACTGTTCAGAGCCAAACAACACCATAAAAACGCTATTTGAGACATTTATACGGCGCTTCCTCATAAGCATTTCTAAGCTGCGCAAATAAAATAAACCACAGAGAATAAAACAGTAAGATCGGGATAAATCAGAAAGCCAAACACTGCCCTTTTTAATGCCTGCTTGAATAAGAAAGTCTTTGACACTTGCCTGTAGCCTTCCAGAGGTCGCTGGACTCCAACTCCCATCAGCCCCAGCCAACATGCTCGACAGACAGGATCATGGGAGTTGTAGTCCCCAACATCTGGAGTGATGCAGGTTCCCCACTCTAGCTCAAATTTAAGGAATGAGGTTTTCCCACCCCACCCCCAATGCCAAGTTCAATAAGATCAGCAGCCACTGAAGGTGGCTGAAGGAGCTGTGAATTGCAGTGTTTGTAGTTTCTGGGGATCCGTCCCCCCCTTTAAATATGTTGAAACTTGGAATCTTTTTGCTCTTGTCACCATTCACCAGCCTTCAAGCCGAGCGATGGGAGTCAACTAAGAAGCCTTGCTTGCCAAACATTTCTGTGTTGACAGCCAAGTTTTCACTCATCTCCATCCATCCCTGAGAGCAGAGGGGGGGTTTTCTGGGGGGGGGGGGAAGAGAAGGATGGTAAAATCATCTTGCCCAGGAGAGCCTGGAATTTTTTTTATTTAATGAAACTGGAGAGGCCGGCCACAGGAACTGCCCAGGTTTCACACGGCATGTTCCAATGGAATTAGTTCTTGCCAGATTACAACATGCCAGAAGGGGAAAGTGGAGTTATGAGGCAGGGAAAACTGCTACACCCAAAAGGTTTGGCGTGGAATCAACAGATGGGTTTTTCCTGAAGAAGAGAGCCTGGTTTGAACAGGGCAGCTATCACACAGCACTGCATATAAAGACACAGCACCCATGAGTGTGCAAATGGCACACTCGAGGTAGATAATAAATAATAAAATAAAATAATAAAATAATAATAATAACAACAATTTTTTTATTTATACCCCGCCCATCTGGCTGGGCTTCCCCAGACACTCTGGGCGGCTTCCAAAAAAATATTAAACTACTGTAATACATCAAACATTAAAAGCTTCCCTAAACAGGGCTGCCTTCAGATGTCTCCTAAAAGTCTGGTAGTTGTTGTTCTCGTTGACATCTGCTGGGAGGGCATTCCACAGGGAGGGCGCCACCACCGAGAAGGCCCTCTGCCTGGTTCCCTGTAACTTGGCTTCTCGCAGTGAGGGAACCGCCAGAAGGCCCTCGGTGCTGGACCTCAGTGTCCGGGTAGAACGATGGGGGTGGAGACGCTCCTTCAGATTATTAGCATCATTGTTGGTGAACAGGTCCAACATTCAAACACACAACCAAAGAACAAATGTTATAGAGTAGGCAGAACATAAGAAGCTGCCTTAGACTGATTCAGACCACTGGGTCCATCTAGTTGAGTATTGCCTACACAGACTGGCAGCAGCTCTCCAGCATTTCTGATGGGGACATTCCTAGCCCTACCTGGAGATGCCTGGGATTGAACCTCAAGCCATCTGCATGCAAAGCAGATGTTCTAATGCTGAGCTATGGTCCTCCCCACATTTTTCATGCCAAACTTCTGCTAACAAGGAAGACTGTCCCAAGAGAAGTGCACCATATTAAAGACAAAATCAATGTATCCAAGCGCCATTGGTAACCCAGCTTCAAGTCAAGGATTCTCTCCAGGAAGACCTGGGAGTCGGTGGTGTTATGTAGTGAAGTTTCACCCTGGGCCAGCAGGGGGATACTGTATATAGTTTTCACTCAGGTCTGTAGATAGTTTTCACTCAGGTCCACGTCAGTTATTTTAGGCGGGAACTCTGGGCTGTTGTTGCTACAATGTTGACAGCCGGCTGCCTATAAAAGCAGGCCGGCTGAGCTGTTTGCAGTCAGTTCAGTTTTCTGTTCCAGCTTACAAAATAAAGAGCTGCTTGGAGAAATCGCTGTGTCGTCTGCCATGTCTACCCACAACTTAACAGGTGGAATCCAAGCTCTCCCAGATTGGATTAAGACAGAAAACAAAAAGGCATCTAATCAGCATCAAAGGCGTCGTAAGATTTTGCCTTTAGCCAGCCCCCCTCTCTCTCTCTGCAAAAAGCTTGTCAGCTAATGCAAAATACCAGGTTCTATTATATCATTCCCTCAAGGCAAATTCTTTAGAACTCCTCAGCTGGGAATGCTCGCCTTGGAGAACTGCTGGCAGTCAGTGTAGGCAATCTGAGCTAGGTAGACCAATGGCCTGACTCTGTACAAGACAGTTTCCTGCGCTCCTGTTGCAATTTCAGTTTCACCAAAACCGGTACATCAGATGCAGCATGTCAACATTTGTCCTGATTTATGTGATCCCTGATGGGTTGGACTCCAGAGGCGTCAAAGGAGAAAGCAACAGCCATTAAGGGAAGCCCTGGCTTTGAACAAACACTCGTGCACCTATACATTTGTCCAGTCAACACAGTTCAGGGCAAAGTTGAAAGCCTATCAGAGTCACTGGTTACAGCCAAGATCGTTTAATTTTTGCTAGACTCACGAATATCTCTTCTCACTCCTTTGCTACCGCATTTCTCAAAGTGTTCTTACAAAAAATGCCTGCGCCCCAAAGATCTGGCCAATTTCAAACCAATGCAACACCGTTCCAGGTCATGACTCCATGGACCCAGGCCCCAAACCCCATTGTCAAAGGTTTCGCAATAAGGAGGCAATTAGTGTTCACCTAGGAAAGGGTCAGGACACGGGTGGTGCTGTGGGTTAAACCACAGAGCACAGGACTTGCTGATCAGAAGGTTGGCAGTTCAAATCCCCGTGACGGGGTGAGCTCCCGTTGCTCGGTCCCAGCTCCTGCCAACCTAGCAGTTCGAAAGCACGTCAAAGTGCAAGTAGATAAATAGGTACCGCTCCGGCGGGAAGGTAAACGGCGTTTCCATGCACTGCTCTGGTTAGTCCTGCTGACCACATGACCTGGAAGCTGAATGCCGGCTCCCTCGGCCAATAAAGCGAGATGAGCGCCGCAACCCAGAGTCGGCCACGACTGGACCTAATGGTCAGGGATCCCTTTACCTTTTAGGAAAGGGTCAGAGCTCATTGGCAGAACAACTGATCTGAATGAAGGCAGGCTTGGGTTCAAAAGCGGGCATCTCTTGGTAGAACTGGGCAAGACTGCTACCTGCAGCCATGGAGTGTTGCTGCCAGTCAGTGCAGACAGTATTGGGCCAGATTGGCCAATGGTCTGACTCAGGATAAGGCAGCTTCCTTCACTTCGGTGTATACTCATCACACGGAAAACTCTAGAGGGGTAGCAACTCTTCCAGAGTCCCAAGGCAGAAACCTCTTTCGCAGCCACATCAAAATATTTTCACTTGATAATAATATATTATTTATACCCCGCCCACCTGGCTGGGCTTCCCCAGCCACTCTGGGCAGCTTCCAATAAAATATTAAAATACTGTAATACATCAAACATTAAAAGCTTCCCTAAACAAGGCTGCCTTCAGATGTCTTCTAAAGGTCTGGTAGTTGTTTTTCTCTTTGACATCTGGTGGGAGGGCGTTCCACAGGGTGGGTGCCACCACCAAGAAGGCCCTCTGCCTGATTCCCTGTAACTTGGCTTCTCGCAGGGAGGAACAACCAGAAGGCCCTCGCCGCTGGACCTCAGTGTCTGGGCAGAATGATGGCGTGGAGACACTCCTCCAGGTATACTGGACCGAGGCCGTTTAGGGCTTTAAAAGTCAGCACCAACACTGAATTGTGCTCGGAAATGTACTGGGAGCCAATGTAGGTCTTTCAAGACCGGTGTTATGTGGTCTCGATGGCAGGGGCTTGCAATTGACCTCTCTTGCACCCCCTGCCTTGTACAACATCTGCTCTGCCCCTGAACTGCAGGCACTCCCCACTTTTGCAACAAGCAGAGAGAGAGAGACAAAGTGGCTCAATTTGGCTCTCGCCGTGTCCACAGCTCCAGTTTCGTGCTTTGCCTCTCGAGTTCAGAGGCACAAGTCTTTTTGTTGGCTACGCCGCTCCAGTTTTTCTGCATTCGATCCAAGCTGGGTCTCTCCTCTTCCCGCGCCGCTACCCTCCCAGCCCCCCCCCCCCCGATCCCCTCTCTCCCCACATCCCGCACAATCCCCTCGGCTGCTGTTTTGATTTATTCCTTGCCATCTGCATGCAGCAATGTTTTCTAGCGGGCAGATTATACAGGGGAGAGCAAGGACGGCTCTGTGTGTGTTCTCTCTAGTTAATGTTTCCTGTGCGGTTCAATCTGCTCTGCCTACAGGTATGTTTATTTCACTACTCTAGCAAAACCAGCAGACTTTTTAATGGAACTGTTGATATTTTCTCTGGCTGAACTTCCTGGAGAGGAGAGAGAGAGAGAAGCAAGCAGTGCATGGCCGAGGTCCTCTCCCAAGCTGCGGCCTAAAAAACTACAGTCCTCCCCTCCTGGAACTGGAGGTTTCCATTGCATTAGGCAAATTTCTTCCCTTTTACAAGCCGAAGGATACATAAACAGAAAGCTTAGTGGCAGCTGACAAGCAGTTCAGATGAGCCTCGCCTTGCAAGTCAGAGAACACAAGGAAGCCTTGTGGCTCTGTAGTAATGTGCATGCCTTTGCATCCATCATGTTCCAGGTTCAACCCCAACATCTCAGGTATTGGTGGGAGAGACCCTTGTCTATAACACCGATGAGCCTCTTGACAGGTAAGGTGGATAATAACAACCTTCCGACATATAAACCAGCTGCCCATTTACTGCTTCCCCACCCTTGGGCCTGCCAATTGTTCAGATTTCGCCCACCTCATCTTAACAGTTCACCGTATTTTTCGCTCTATAAGATGAACCCGACTATAAGACACACCTAGTTTTTAGAGGAGGAAAACAAACAAAATATTCCGAATCAAATGTTGTTGAAGAGGCTTTGCATGGCTATCCCTGAAGCCAGAACAGCAAGAGGGATTGCTGTGCAGCCTCCATTCGCTCCATAAGATGCACACACATTTCCCCTTACTTTTTAGGAGGGAAAAAGTGTGTCTTATAGAGCGAAAAATACGGGGGTTTTTTGCCATACGCCTGGTGCAGTTGGAGCAATACAAGACACCCAAGCTCCTGATTGCGACAGTCCCTCATCTCAGCGGCAGCTACACAGCCCATAGGTCTCACCCCTAAAAGGGTGTTATAAAGCTTGAGAAAGGCAGAAATGGTTTGGAGGGGTAGGCAACATTTGGCACCAGAAAAGTAAGCTATCAGGGCGAGGTGGGGAGATCAGAGTTGAGGTTTATGCAGTTTTATATTCCATTGGAACAAATGGAGGTAGATACTAACCCCCCACCCACCCAAGCATTAGAACGTGGGTGGCGCTGTAGGTTAAACCACAGAGCCTAGGATTTGCCGATCAGAAGGTTGGCGGTTCGAATCCCCGCAACGGGGTGAGCTCCCGTTGCTCGGTCCCAGTTCCTGCCAACCTAGCAGTTCAAAAGCACGTCAAAGTGCAAGTAGATAAATAGGTACCGCTCTGGCGGGAAGGTAAATGGCGTTTCCGTGCGCTGCTCTGGTTCGCCAGAAGCAGTTTAGAAGCTGGCCACATGACCCGGAAGCTGTACGCCGGCTCCCTCGGCCAGTAAAGCAAGATGAGCGCTCACAACCCCAGAGTCGGCCACGACTGGACCTAATGGTCAGGGGCCCCTTTACCTTTACTAGCCCCCCACCCAACCAAGCATTCGAACTCTGGGTCACCATGTGGCATCAGTGAAAACAGATCTAACTGTACCTTTCAGCTCCTGGTTTCTGGAAGGCAACGTCAAAACAATGCAGCATTATGCAATAGCAAGGGTGGCTTTCAGGAATATAAGAGCATGTCAGACAATTTGCTCACCTAGTTCAGCATTACCTACACTGACTGACAGCAGCCCTCCAGGAGTCCTTTCCCAACCCGACTTGGTGATGCCAGAGGCTTAACCTGGAAGCAGAAACCTTTGGCATAACAATGCACCAGCTCTGCCACCAAGCTCTCTTGTCCTGTGCAGCTGGACATGTGAGTGGGTGATAGCCAAACAGAACTTTCTGCTTCAGAAGGCATTATATTTCGATATACAAAACAATGGACAGAAATTGCCTTCACACCCCACTAAGTGGGCTTCCCAGAGGCAAGTGGTTGCTCAGTAATCTGGAGTGGGAAACTGGAAAACAGGCAGGAGAGGGGTATTATTTTTCTGCAGAATATTCTGCTTTGCAAGTTCATTAGTGACAAGGGATGGACACAACTGGAAATGCAGTTATCAGGCAGGTTCAACAGCTTAAGCATTTAGCTTTGCTCACTAAACACAAGCAAAACATAACATTCCAAATAGGTTCACTCTCTAGGACACTGAATAACTTTCCAATGGAAATTACCCTTTGCAACTTTAGCATCATTTGCGGGGGTTTTGAAAAAAAAAACCCAAATCAAAAATTCCCATCAGGCCTTACATCTCTTGCTCCCAACATCAGAGACAAGATCCTGCACTTAATGGACTTTTGGTCTGATCCTGCGAGGCTCTTCAAAGGAGTGTTAAAGGGAGACCTGCTTATACCCAGTTCTCCATTGTAGGTCTCCCATAGAATCGCTGACCTGCTTTGACTCAGCTGCCTGGCGGGATCACAGCACATAGTGGCGTGGCAATGCGCCACACACAGACATACACACACCCCTCGCTGAAGCTATTTTCATTCATGGTTTGCTCCTTCAGAGAATAAAGCAGCCCAAGAGGCAAGTAACCAAGGTAAATAAGGCTCTAATGACCAAGGTTTAATAGCAGCCCTACACTCTCTATTACGTCCTGTTCGAATCCACCCCAGATAAGGCCAATTAGAGGCAATAGTTAATGACACAGTCCATGGAGTTAACTCCTTTTGCCCTCCATATCCTGGGCAACCCAAGACTATTCTAACGGCCCTCCATGCTCAAGCCCTGTCTACCTTCACTGGGCTTCTCAGCTGCATCAATTGCAATCACTGAATTTTACAGCATGTTCATCTCTGAAGACTCAATCAACAAACTGCAATGGGAGACCTGCAATGGGAGACCTGTACTGGGAGCCAAAGACAATAGATGCACAAGTACGTTTCTGAGTACAATTCAAAGTGTTGGTGCTGATCTTTAAAGCCCTAAACGGCCTCGGTCCTATATACCTGAAGGAGCGTCTCCACCTCCATCGTTCTGCCTGGACACTGAGGTCCAGCACTGAAGGCCTTCTGGCAGTTCCCTCGCTGCAAGAAGCCAAGTTACAGGGAACCAGGCAGAGAGCCTTCTCGGTGGTGGCACCCGCCCTGTGGAATGCCCTCCCATCAGATGTCAAAGAGAAAAACAACTACCAAACTTTTAGAAGACATCTGAAGGCAGCCCTGTTTAGGGAAGCTTTTCATGTTTAATAGGTTATTGTATTTTAGTGTTTTGTTGGAAGCCACCCAGAGTGGCTGGGGAAACCCAGCCAGATGGGTGGAGTATAAATAAATTTTTAATTATTATTATTATTACAAGGTGTCACAACTGCCACAGCAAGAATATAATCCAGTAGCTTCGAAGGGAAATTACTTTGCAAAGATGGGTATTTTAGGACAACTCACACAGAAATGCTGGTGAATCTTCATGTGGATTTTTTTTTTGGGGGGGGGTTGAAGCAAACTGATGGGGATAGCTGAAAAAAAGAGAAGCTGCAGTTGATGGATTCACCCGTGCCTTAAGAGCAACTACTAAGTGTCTCAATAAAGGCATTTCTTCCAGGCTTCCCTGGGAATGCTGTAGATTGAATTCCAGGCCTTCCGCACGGGTTGCAAACCTTTTGCAGGAGAAGGAATATCACAGGGTGTGTGCATTTTTAAGATCAAACTTACTCGATATTGAATTGACATCAAGCTTTCTGTGTGCATGTGCACTCCATGTTTTTAAAGATCAGGAAATTCCAGCGACTATATTTTTCAGATAGCGAGTTTCCCAGCTTCGCTTCAGAACTCAGCAGCATATCTGCTTTAAGTTCATGAACCGACATGGTGGAAGACCTATTGCGTACTCTTAATATTGCAGACGGCTGCCAAATTTGAAGCCAGAGGGAGTAACTCAGACTTTAAAATGCTTTCACACTCCCCAAGTTTTTCTTTATTTATTTTTTTTAAAAAAAAAACCAGAGCCATGAAGTTACCCCACCCTCAACTCTTGCTGGAAAATGAGCGATTTAATATCAGAAACAGAAGCTGAGAACCACATGCAACATGCAAGACATGAAGTTATTTCAACTCCTTGGAACAAGCGCCATAAGGAGATTTTGGTCTGCTTTTTCCATCCGGAGACCAGAAAACCTTGGCATTTGCCAGCCTGTTGAGTCCAGTGTTTCTTTCCCATCAGTTACAACTGTGCTTCTGCAAACAGGGGGAAAGAAAGTTCACTGGAGAACAGACAAGATTTAAAACCAACATCAGGGCTTGCTTGTTGTCCTGTTCCACAGACAAACTGCAGATGGGTCATTCATCCCCTAAAAGGAAGACCCTCAATAGCCTCATCTGCGCTATCTGCCAGAGCTTGGTTGCTTGTTGTCCTTCCCCATGATGTCACTGAATGCTTGCATTCTTTGTGTCATTTCCTGAAGCTTATTCAAAGTACAGCAGTTCAGGTGGCGCTATGCATGGCTGTAACAACCCAGCCCATTGTTAGGCCAAACTTGACACGATGGAGCAGCCATATACCGTATTTTTTTCTCTATAAGACGCACCAGACCATAAGATACACCTAGTTTTTGGAGGAGGAAAACAAGGAAAAAAAATATTCTGAATCTCAGAAGCCAGAACAGCAAGTGGGATCGCTGCACAGTGAAGGCAGCAATCAGTGGCGTAGCATGGGGGGTGCAGGGGGGGCCGGCTGCACCGGGCGCAACATCTGGGGGGTAGGGTTAGGGGGCGCAAATCCACGGGTTAGGGGGCGCAAATTACTTGCCTTGCCCCGGGTGCTGACAACCCACGCTACGCCACTGGCAGCAATCCCTCTTGCGCAGCCTGCATTTGTTCCATAAGATGCACACACATTTCCCCTTACTTTTTAGGAGGGAAAAGGTGAGTCTTATAGAGCAAAACATACGGTATTTCTTTATCCACATGGTTTCCTCGCTCATATGTACAGGTGAAGTGGACATCTGGGCTGCAACTTGAGACCCAGACATCAAGCTGAGGAGGACTGGAAGCAGAGTGGTCCTCCCAGCAGCTTATATAGGAGAGGCTCCCTCTCCATCCGCTCTGCTGAAGACCAACTCCATCAGGCTACTCTTTTAAGCAACATCCACAGCTGCTATTCCACCAGGCTACAGCAGATGAAGAGTCATGGTACTACAGGGCTTCTGTATCTGCTCTGCTGAAAGACCTGCGACTTCCGGCTCCCCTTCCACTCCTTGACACACAAATTTTGAAGGATGACCATGTTTTGGTTCTCAGATCATTTTGGAAAGGGTGAATTAGATATATTCAGCTTTAAACACAAACTGAATTGGTTTCCACCCACCCTTTGGAACGCCCTCCCACCAGATGTCAAAGAGAAAAACAACTACCAGACTTATAGAAAACCTCAGAAGGGTTCAGTCTCCAGACAGGCTCTTGTCTGAAACCTTGGACAGTCACTGCCAGACAGTGCAAACACTACTGAACTAGATGGCCCATTGGCCTGACTCTGTATAATGCAGCTTCTTCTGTTCCTTTGCAACTGCTGCCAGTCAGTGCCCAATGTACAGGGATCCAGTATAAGGCAGCTTATTATGTTCCTATGACAAAATACACACATAAGCTTTTTCCCCCTGCAAATGTATGTATTGCAGTTAACTTCCTCTCCCCTCCCCTCCCCACCCCACTCTGAACACTCAGCCTCCTGCCTTGAATGCCAATTAAATTACCTGCTCACAGGAAATGTCCAAATAAGAGATAAAGCACGTGCCCAGTAATGATTAAACAGAAATGGTTTCCTGTTAAGGGGGTACCATGGAGGTCTGCATATTTCCCCTCTGCGCCTTCAGTCTCATTGCTGCCACTGCGGCATCTACAAGGCTACGTTAATCATTGGCACAGCCACAACTTCGTTTCATTGCAGGTATGCCCCCCCTCCCTCCATCATCACCCTCCCCAAACAACTGCAACCTTGTTGCTTGCGAGCCCCACCTACTACCAGAGTGTCTATGAAAGGGGGGGGATGTTCGCTTTTTATTTAATTATGTACAGTGGTACCTCAGTCGTTGAATGTAATCTGTTCCGGAAGACCGTTCAACTTCTGAAATGTTCAGCAACTGAGGTGCAATGGGCAGTCAGCAAATCTCATTGAGAAAAAGAAGAAACGTGCTTCAGAAGCCATTCGACTTCTGAGGCGTATACAAAAATGGAAGCATTTACTTACAGGTTTTTGGCGTTCGGCTTCCGAAACATTCGGCAGCCGAGATGTTCAGAAACTGAGGTTGCACTGTACAGTGGTACCTCTGGATGCGAACGGGATCCGTTCCAGAGCCCCGTTCGCATCCTGAAAAGAATGCAACCCGTGTCTGCGTGTCATGATTCGCCACTTCTGCGCATGCGCATGACATCATTTTGAGTGTCTGCGCATGCATGAGCAGCGAAACCCGAAAGTAATGCATTCCATTACTTCCGGGTCGCGGTGGAGCGCAACCTGAAAACGCTCAACCTGAAGCAACTTTAACCCGAGGTATAGCTATGGTTTTCCCAGTAGTGATGTATGGAAGTGAGAGCTGGACCATAAAGAAGGTTGATGGCCAAAGAATTGATGCTTTTGAATTGTGGCGCTGGAGGAGACTCTTGAGAGTCCCATGGCCTGCAAGAAGATCAAACCTCTCCATTCTGAAGGGATTCAGCCCTGAGTGCTCACTGGAAGGACAGATCCTGAAGCTGAGGCTCCAAGATTTTGGCCACCTCATGAGAAGAGAAGACTCCCTGGGAAAGACCCTGATGTTGTCAAAGATGGAGGGCACAAGGAGAAGGGGAGGACAGAGGACGAGATGGTGGGACAGTGTTCTCGAAGCTACCAGCATGAGTTTGACCAAACTGCGGGAGGCAGTGGAAGACAGGAGTGCATGGCGTGCTCTGGTCCATGGGGTCACGAAGAGTTTGACACAACTAAACGACTAAACAACAACAACAACAACAACAACTGTATTTTGTGTTTTCCTTTTGCACTTTTATGTTATCCGCCCTGTGATCTTCAGATGAAGGGTGGTGGTGTAGTATGAATTTAATTAATAAATGAACAAACAACATGGACCATGGGCTGAAAACATTTCCCTGATCTAAAGCCATGTAGACACAACCCAAATCTCGCCACAGGCCATCCTGACCCAGTTCTTCCTGCCTGTATTATGACCACTGCACCACCCAGCATGGCTTTGCCGTGGACATGGAAGGGTTATGTCAGCAACTGGAGTAACCCCACTAGCTTCCATAAAAAACCGTGCTGATGTCACGGCATGACATCATGCTGGGTGGAGGCAGCTGTAGTAAAAGTGGAGGCAGCTGCAGGACTTTTGAGGCTTGTGCTGTTTATGGGCAGGGCAACCCATTTGCAAGGCTTTAGAATTAAGAGGCACTTACGGTTAGGGACCAACCCAAACTAGAGTATCTAATAAAGCTCAGCTACGTTTTGTGCATTTAGAAACTGGGAAGATGCTTGTGCCAAAATGTGGGATTCCTCCCTTTTTGCACGCAGGGCAGAGGCAGATGAAAAACTCTCCCAGTCCTACCCCACTATCCACTGAATCACACCGTCCTCCAGACTTGAATCAGCATGGGGTTGGGGACTCTTTAAAGAGCCGAATTTTGCTAATAAAGATAGTAGCTCTAAGCTCACAAAGGAAATCCACACACCCAGCCAAGCATAACAATCGGGCAAATTGCTGAGTATTACGGATACTGTGGTTCAAGCATCTTGCCAAGAGCTGGCTAAACCACCAGGACGACTGACTCGCCGATGCAAAATTGCGTGCTTTGATTTAGATGGGGAAGCTATTTCAGCTTGCATTGTTGAACACCTTTGGAGCAACTACCAATACCAGGGGGCAAGTGGAGAAAGAACACAAGTTAAGCCATTCAGCGCTCCTTCCGAAAATGAAAGCAAATTCTCATATCCTCTTCCAGCCATGGCACAATTGCAGGTTGCATAGACCTTACATGCTTAAAGCTAGGCCTATGTATTGGGAGGGCACAAGGAGAAGGGGACAACAGAGGACGAGATGGTGGGACAGTGTTCTCAAAGCTACCAGCATGAGTTTGACCAAACCACGGGAGGCAGTGGAAGACAGGAGTGCCTGGCGTGCTCTGGTCCAGGGGGTCACGAAGAGTTGGACACGACTAAACAACTAAGCAACAACAATGCACTCGTGTCAAAACATGATGTCTCTGCATCTAACACACAACATACCACACCCTCCCCATTCAGGTCAGAGGAGGGTGTGTTTGTGTGTGGAATATAGCTAAACACAGGCCAGACACAGCACCTTAGAGGCCCACTAAGTGGGGCAGCCCTACAAGGCCAGGCCAGCATTTTGCTGCCCAAGTCTGAGGACATATACAAATGCGTCTAAATAAATGCACTGGATTTTTCTTTAATAATAATAATAAATGACACTCTGATGGGGAAATAGAGCATACCAATCTTTCACACTGGAAAAAACCAAAAAATGGAATTGACAAGTTCCGCTCATTCCTATATGCCACGATATACCTAACCCTACATAATCACTCTCCTTTAAAAACACACAACTGTTTACGGTTAAGAACCTTGAAAATCCCAGTGGGCACATCACCTAGCGAAGACCCTATCCAGGCCTGCTAACCTACCCCAGGAAAGGAAAAAAAAGAGGACCACCTGACGCAGCCTTCTTCCCACCCAGTTGCCAACACAGTCGAGTTGCCAGACAAGCAGCATAGCTTTGGGCTGACACCATCTCATTAACAGGCAACCATGAAAGATTTGTCCCGCTGCTCCAATTCCTGGATAGGCCACACATTTGGAAAGGCCAAAAATTCTTTGCTCGAAATAAAAGAGGGGAAAAAGTTTGGGGTTGCTGGAGATTAGCCCCAGCTGTCTCAATTGCGTCGGCAGACCGTGAAACAGAGCAGCGGTGGCCCAAGCAGGCCGCTTTACCAAAGTGACATCTGTTTAACACGGCTGCTGGTGCCCTGGATGCACAAGAGCCACATTAATAGCTGCTACTAGGAAGGAGTCTCGTTTATCAGGATGCTGTGAAACAGGCAGGGCGGTTTGCCTTAAAACAGCAGAGATCTCCAGGGCGTATATATATACACAGACAGATTGCTTTGCTTGTGAAGAAGAGGAGTTTGGATTTGATATCCCGCTTTATCACTACCCGAAGGAGTCTCAAAGCGACTAACATTCTCCTTTCAACAACAAACACTCTGTGAGGTGAGTGGGGCTGAGAGACTTCAGAGAAGTGTGACTAGCCCAAGGTCACCCAGCAGCTACATGTGGAGGAGCGGGGAAGCAAACCCGGTTCACCAGATTACGAGTCTGCTGCTCACCACACTGGCTCTGACTGACGTGTTAAATCTATTAGAGAGCTGCCATTTACCATGTCAGGCTATCGATCCATCACTGCCTACACTCCCTGGCCGTGGCTCTTTGGGATTCCAGGCAGGATCTTTACCCGGAGATGACGGGGATTGACCCTGGAACCATCTGGACTCAGGCAGATTCTCTACCACTAAGCTACACCTCTTTCTCAAGCCAGGGTCCTCCCTTGTCCCGAATGCAGGCCCCACTTACACACATACCTGCTACTATGATTATTTTCTATACCACCCTCAACCTCTCCATTCTTAAGGAAATAGGCCCTGAGTGCTCACTGGAAGGACAGATTGTGAAGTTGAGGCTCCAAGACTTTGGCCACCTCATGAGAAGAGAAGACTCCCTGGAAAAGACCCTGAAGTTGGGAAAGATGGAGGGCAGAAGGAGAAGGGGACGACAGGACGAGATGGCTGGACAGTGTTCTCGAAGCTACCAGCATGAGTTTGACCAAACTGCGGGAGGCAGTGGAAGACAGGAGTGCTCTGGTCCATGGGGTCACAAAGAGTCAGCCACGACTAAGCAACAACCACCACCAAGACAGTCCTGCTCTTTCTAGCTACCAGCAGAAGATCTTTGTGGCACTTCTGAGGATTTTTTTTATTAACAGACACACGCCGCACCTCCAAGCACCACAACACCAATCCAAACTACCTGCTTGCAGTTAAAGGGTGGAGGGGAGAAAGAGAGAGATATCAAAAGTTTCAAGCACAAGACTTCTGCATCAGGTCAAGCTTGGCTCTCTGCAGTCATAGCACTTTGTATGAAAATTTGTTTTCAGCAGCAGAACCGAACACAGTCCTTTCACACAGAAGTCCACTCCTGGTTATCTTTGTCCGTTTCACCGTCTAACTAACATGAGAGGAGAGAGATCCCCTGAAGATCTACCAGCAGATCCTGATCTACCTTCTGCCCATGACTGCCCTATGAGTAGCCCAGGGTTTCGCTAGCAGGGTCTCCAGACAGCAGTCTAAAGTAGGACGATTCAGCTGGCGCAACCTATACAGGCAGACAGAGGCTTAAGGAAAGCTGACATGCCAACAAGACTCACTGGAAAAGAGCATTAAGCACGTTGCAACAGCTGCTGCTGCTGCAGGCCAAGCCAAAGACTGAGGCAGTGCTGCAGACAGCTCCTGCATTATGGCCGTCGAAACCACACACACATTGCACAGTACTGAGGAAGGTGGCCTATTCCACTAGCTTTAAGCTTTATCAGGAGATTCTGGGGCAAGCTCTATTACCATCCCTCTTAAGATAAGAAGAACCTGATGGACCCATCTAGTCCAGCATCCTGTTCACACAGTGGCCAACCAGATGGTTGAAACAGAGAACTGATTGGTTTCTCCCAAGTAAACAGCACAGCTTCCCCAAGCATTTCCTTTCCGCTGTGTCCAATATTTTGCTGCTGATCATACCAAGGTAGGGTTATCAGATGTCCCTGGTTCCCGGAGACAGTCCCTGGATTTGCAAATCTGTCCCCGGGCAAATCTGCTACCAGGCTGGCTCCGGGCTGCTGACTGCCACTGCCAAAGGGGAACTGGGGACGTTCGGCGGTACAGATCTCCTAGGAAGCTGACTTCTACAAACTCAGTCCAATGAGCTCAGCATTCTTTCCACCAGAGATGGGGCCCTAGAGCCCTCCACTCTTCCTTGTACACCCATTAGCCTTTGCCGGCAAGGGCAGTGGTCCAGAGTGATGGAAGCCATTGTTGAACCAGCCTGGAAGGATCACAGGATCCACCTCCTGTGTCTACACTAGCTAGGAGAGGTTCTTCTCAGGTTTCACACTGGGGTCTTCTCCCCAGCCCTCCCTAGAGATTCCAGGGACTGAAACTGGGTCCTTTTGCATGCGAAGCAGATGTTCTACCATTCAGCTATGGCCCTACTTCAAACTGCCTTGAGATCCTTGGAAGAAAAGGCAGGGATATAAAGATGTAATAAATGGAAAAGGGAAATGCATGGAAAACAGATTTGGGAACATGCTCCAGAACTCTTCACATTTCCTGCATCTGGACCCTAGGTACAAAGAACAAGTTCCCCTTCTGTCAGGATTTTGTGGATTGTGGCCAAGTGAATTTTACTCAGAAAAGACCCACTGAAATTAATGAACCCAAGTTAGCCATGCAGGAGTGCTTTGGATTCGAATACCGTTAGATACAGCCCTGTGACTCCTGGCACATGGATATCCTCCACCATTGCCCCTCCTGGGACGTCAGCATTGGACTGAAACATCTACAGGTGTTCTTGCAAAACTATATCACAGCCAGAAACTGCAGTCTGCTGCTCACTTATCAGCAGTAAAGCGTATCATCCAGCTTCAGAAACAGCACCAGATTGCTGTGCCCTCTGGAACAGATGTCTTCTACATCAGAGTGAGGTTTGTCTTAGCCCAGCCTTCCCTTTCTATCTGGCACCAGTTGCCTCTGGAAATGAGATGCATAAGACACAGTGATGATAGCCATCCTCCTTTTCTACCATGAAATGAACTGATGCCAACACTGGGGACCTCAGTGACTTTGCCTGGGCTAATCCAGAAACCATCTTCCTAACTAGCTGGGACTGTTGAGTCCAGTCGATACTGGAGCTCAGACAATACAGTCAAATATTTGCAAGTTAATTGACAAAGGGTGATTTCCTCAGCTGCTTACACTGGGAAAGTCGTAAGAGGCAACAGTTACAGATGTTTGGCCAGACTGTCCCCTACACAATTACCACCAGGTTCCAAGGGACACTTCCGCGCAATGTGCTCCAAGCAGCTGTGGCCAGAACAGATTTGGTGGAAACTGCAAGCATCCTTGCAGCTTGCTCGTTTCTTTACAAAGCATCTTCCAAAAGGCAACGTCCATGTTAAAAACACACTTTGCCATAGCCGCCACCTTTCCCAAGCACAGAGGATGTAACTTGCCCCAAGTGGTGATGAGGATCTGCTCTGCCCAAGGAATTCTACACAGTCATCATGCCAAAGGCTTTCCCCGTTCCAGCTCCATCACCCAAAAACCTCCTGCCTTCAGGACTCTCTGCCCACTCTCCCATGCCATCCCATCAGCCTAGAACTGCCTCGGCCTTTTATTCCAAAGGCTCAACCTCATTCTAGCAACAAGCCTCTGCCTTAACTCCATAGCCTTCATCCCACGACAAAACCAGGCCTGAAGAACATGAGTCTGGTGGCCGATGGCCCATCTAGTCCAACACCCTCTTCTCACAGTGGCCAACCAGATACAGAATGCATTGCAATAGCATTTACTCACATTCATCCCATGCCAATATCTCCACTTCTCCTACCCCTCCATTCTTAGACACCTACCTCACTGCCTGGGCACTTATTTTTCCTACCTTGCTCCATAAGGCACCTTGAACAGTTGATGCTGCTGCTGCTATATCCAAGCCAACTCACAACATTCTCGCCTGACATTTCATCACACCATGTTGTGACCAAGAACAAAACCCAGCAGGAGGCAAAGCAAAGAGGAGAAGGCTTGATCGCAAGGTGATCAGGACCCCACAGGTTTCTGCTCCAGCCACAGGTGCATGAGGACAATATCAGAGCCCAGCTAGGTAAAGGTACCCCTGACCATTAGGTCCAGTCATGACCGACTCTTGGGTTGCGGCGCTCATCTCGCTTTATTGGCCGAGGGAGCCAGCGTACAGCTTCCGGGTCATGTGGCCAGCATGACTAAGCCACTTCTGGTGAACCAAAACAGCGCACGGAAACGCCGTTTACCTTCCCGCTGGAATGGTACCCATTTATATACTTGCACTTTGACATGCTTTCGAACTGCTAGGTTAGCAGGAGCAGGGACCAAGCAACGGGAGCTCACCCCATCACGGGGATTTGAACCGCTGACCTTCTGATCAGCAAGTCCTAGGCTCTGTGGTTTAACCCACAGCGCTAGACCACACTAATAGTTCGCCAGGTCCATCCATGCCCAGCCTGGTGCTGGCTGGGGCCAATGGGTGCTATACTCCAAGACTTCCAGAAGGCACCAGGCTAGGAAAGGATGGACTTAGTCCAATATCCTGCTTCTGGCTAACAACCAGAGGTATTTGGGAACCCCACAAGCAGGACATGAAACCATCAGCCTCCCTCATCAACGGTGTTATAAACACTAGGCAAGTCAAGCCTTCTGCCTACAGTGGAGACCTTAATAGGCATTAACATTTCTGCAGGACAGTCACTCTCTAAAGGCATGCCCTGAACACCCATTAATGCCCATGCCTGGCGTATTAAGTGACACTCTTTCCCTGTGGAGTTGCAATGCACCCATGCACATCAACTACGCTGCAGGAATCTCTGCAATGCCCTGGCTTCCCCTGTTAAAGGCACAGATAGGTAGCCGTGTTGGTCTGCCATAGTCAAAACAAAAAAAATTCCTTCCAGTAGCACCTTAAAGACCAACTAAGTTAGTTCTTGGTATGAGCTTTCATGTGCATGCACACTTCTTCAGATACACTTCTTCTGTTAAAGGCATCGCACACATGAATTAAGTGGCCTTTTCAACAGTCTTGCATGTAGAAAGGATTCTGTGGGCAAGTGCCGTGCTCTGCACCCATGCACCAATTCCTGCACTGCAGGGGGTTGAACTGAATGAGCCTTGGTGTTCCTTCGAGGAACTGCAAGGGTCATCTTGTCCAACTTTCTGCAATGCGGGAATCTCAGCTAAAGCATCCAACCTCTGCAATCGTATGATAAGCCTTGTTTACCTATTCCACCATATGTGGCACCCAGACTCCTCTTGTCCATGCAGAAAGAGATCCGTGCATGATTGTTATGTGCCTGTGCGCACAAACACTTAGGAGTGCTTCTTTTCCAAGTATGATACTTGTCCAAAACATCCATTAAGAACCGAGGTTTAAGAGGAGGCAAGCGATGGCCACACTTCAAGGAGAGTACCTCAGCAGGTTGAAGAGGTGGAAGTTACAGAGGGAAGCAGGTTAAAGCAATCTCCTTGCATTTTATTCAATTCTTTCTGCACTAAAACAGAAACCTCATCTTGCTATGGTGCTTGTGGGTTGGGGGGGGGGGTGAGAAGCTGGCTATTTGCCTCCGATCCCAGCCTACAGAGAATGGATTCTCCCAGAGAGAAACAAAATAAATAGAAATGAACAAGACGAGGGGAGGGAGGGAGAGTGCAAAAAGAAACTTTCCCATGAAAATATTTTATTTTCTTAGAGAACAGGATACACCTGCGAGTCTTAACACCAGAGGGTAGTTGGGGGTGGTGGGGTTTTTTAAAAACTTAATTCATGGATTAATGGACCCCTCTGCTGGCAGGAGCCTGAACTGCACTTAAAACCATCTGCTCCCCACCCCCCTCAAACTAGAGTGGTTTTAACAAGTGGTAAGGAAGGTCAACTTTTTACAACTGCATCCAATTGCTCCAATTGCCATCAGGCTTAATTAGTAGGGGCAGCAAAACACAGAGCCACAGGGATGCTTTTGATCAAACAGGAGCAGATTGTGCTTCTCTTTCAAACTTCATTAAAACAGGGGAAGATGTAGCAAGTCTTTGGCGGGTGGGGGAGTAAGAAGGAGAGAGCAACAGCAGCCACAACAGGACACCCAGCACGCAATCATTTTGCTCATTTTTCCCTCTCTGGTGGGAAGGATCTGAGATCAGAAGAACAGCCTTTCGACCTATGACAGCTCCCCACCCATTTTGCATTTCCAGAAAGGAAGCTGCAGAAATCAGAGCAGGCACACAGAGGAGGGAGGATGGGGAGGGACTCAGACATACCAGCTCAGAAGGGTGGGGGACCTACTTCCAAGACAGGCCGGTGAGGTTTTTTTTTTAAAAAAAGGGGGGGAGGGCACTTTCCCAGACACAGAGTCTTATGAAATACAGGAAGAAGTAAAGAAACAGCTTATTCTCGCTGTTCTCTTTGATTGCCTGCCCACCAAATGCCAGAGCTTAGAAACACATGGCAGCAGTAATCACTATAGCTGGGGCAGGGTGGGAGAGAGAAGGAGCCACACACACACACACACCAGGGCACCAGAAACGCACATTCCAGACCCTGCAATTGCATCTCGACAAACGCATTCACAGGAGCCCTGATGCCCCTTACAGCAGAAGTCTCACACACCATCTCTGCAGCATCAGTGTACACCCCTGGTGACTAAAGCTCATTCTCACAGCTGGCTTCCAATGTAAGAGCTCACAGACTAAGTGGTTAAGTTCCACCATCTCCTTGGTGGAGCTACCTAACAGTCTCATGCAAAATGCCTCCCACCTGTGAACTCCAGGTGAGCAACAAGTAAAATAAATACTTTGGATTTTCTTGCACGAACCTGTTCTTGTAAGCCACTGCAGGTAAGTATGGAATCAGAGGGCTACATCCTTAATTGGCCTGTAGGGTTGCAGGAGGACCATGCATCTGGCAAAGTAGACTGTTGCCTTCTAAGTTTGTTCTACATTGAGCCAATTCAGCCTCAAAAGGTAGCACAGCTCCACAAGCCACTCCAGCCTACTGCTATAAGGAACAACCAGCATGATCCATCCCATAAATTAAACGTATCTTGCCATTTCCTAACAGAGTCATCTGTAAATTGCATGGCCAGCAAAAAACTCACAAGACACAGAAAGGAAGAGTGACCACAAACATTTAAAACCGATGTCAGCTTGCAGAACCCAGGCTGTTGCCCACCACTAAACGCCACGGAAAAGAAAAATAAATAGAGGGCGTCCAGATCAGCACAATGTTTTATAGCAAAAAAGAAAAGAAAAAAACCCTCTCACCTCACTCTTCCAAGCCTGCTCAGCTTCCAGGGAAATTCAAGGCAAGCCAAGCAATGGATATTCTTCCAAAGCGGAGCGGGGAAAGAGCTCAACAAACTGTTCCCAGCTGACAGCCTGGAACTTCAGACATGAAGTTAACATCGAAAGGGGGTGCAGTTCAAGCAAGCCAGGAGCCATGCCTTGAGCAGAAAGGCCAACTCGCCACCAGCAGCATTGAGACTCAGGCCAATTCCTCAAGACCAGCCTAATGCCAACTTAAAGCAAATCCACAGGGTTTAAACAGGTTGACATCGCCATCATCTTTGCCCAAGACAAGGCTCATGAGTCACCCACACAAGCAGCACCAGGGAGGAAGGGAGGGGTCATTGCTAGAGTGCCAAAGTAGAAGCAAAGACCCAGCCCCCTTAAGCTTAGCCACTTCTCCCAAAACACCCACCACTTTGACACCGGGAGCCCAGGAACAGTGTATTGTTCTTATGCAATCTACCGAAGATTTTCATTGCAGGGTGAGGAAGACAATACAATCTTTGGACATTTCCTAACACGCATTTAAGAAGAGTCTATGTGAGTCTTTGGAAAGAGCATCAGAAGGGGCTACACAGGTAGTTTGCAAGGAGGGGAGGGGAGACAAAAATTGTGCATTTGTGTTTCACACACACACACACCAAGAGAGTCACTTGGTTCTGCGGGAAAAGTGGCACCCCCAAATTACTCCTCTCCCACTTCCTGTCCCTCCCTTCAAATTCAGTGCAATCAGATTCTTAGAAGGGTGACTGCATGGAACAAGGAATCGTTTCCCGCTTGTTGGATGCACCTGACCCCAAATAATTTGGGGAGGGGGATAATAAAGGAGGGGAGGATTGGTCTACATAGCAAACTGCCAGATGCTGCAGAACATCCTGAACAACCTATAATGCGGAGAAGGGAGAGTGAAAACAGGTGGTTCAGGTAAGAAATTCGTGCAAAGTACACCCTTCATGCCTAAACATTCCTACAGAGCAGGGAGGGGGGTCTGCAAAAACTTTGCCGGGAGATGTGGTGGGCTTTGGGTGGAGAGAGGGGGGGAAATACTGAAAAGGGGTTTTAGTAAGGGGAAAATACAGACTGCATAGAGGCTGGGTTAAGCAGCCTGCACGAGATTTTCTTAGGCAGTATTTTGGAGCTGTGCGTTTTACGCGCCGGAGAGAAGCGCTCGCGGGTCGTCAAGCGGGCAGGGACGCCGCCGGAGCGAGCGAGCAACCTGCCGCGCTCTGCTGGAAGGTGAAGCGGGATTATGGGGCACACCTAAGGGAGACAGAGGCAGCCGGATTGCTGCCAAGTCACGCAGGGGTGGGGAGGGGGCACCGCGGGCGCCCTATATGAAAATGGAAGGGAGAGAGAATAGGGAAGGGCGTCGAGGTTTTGGCTTAAATGCAAAAGTTGCAAAACCTCAGGGTTGGAGAAAGGGGGAGGAAGGGGCAGGCTCGACGGTATGGTGATGGGCGCACGCCTCGGCTGCGAGGGGGAACGCTGCTAGCAGGTTGTAGTCGGGGCAGAGAAAGGCACGAAGGTGAACTTGCAAAAGACAAGCCCCGTTTCCAGGGAAGCATTTTAAGAACAAATAAAAAGCGGGCAGCGGGTTTGCTCTGAAGCAGGCCCCTCCCAGGTCGAGGGCGCTTTACTCGCGAGTAAGCGCTGCAGCCCGAGCCACCGCAACCGGATCCCGCTCCCCTTGCTCCTACCGACCCCCGAATACCCAGCGGCGCTTAACTTCCCACTAAGCGCAGCGTCGCTTGCGCGCGGGTGAAGCGCAGCGCGATCCAAAGGCAACCGATCGCGGAGCAACCAGCGGCGGCGGCGGCAGCAGCTCAGAACAGCCCGGGGCTGGCTTCCTCGCGAGCAAAGCGTCGCAGCGCCACGCGATCGCCGGCGCAGAGTCCGACCCCGCCGCGTTACCTCTGGAGAGATGATGAGGGGGGTGTCAGATAAAAAGCAGCCCCCGTGGTGAGGCAGCCGCGCCCGCCGCCGACTTACCCGAAGTAGGCAAGGGACGGTCCCGGGGCGCCGGCGAGCAGCAGCACTAGGAGCGCGCAGGAGGCGGAGGAGAAGAAGAGCCAGCGGAGCAGGCGGTGTCCATCCAGCATTTTGCTGCGGCGCTCGGGCTGACCATCTCGTTCCTTCCCCCGCGGAGCCGGATCAGCAGCCGGGCGGCTGGAGGCGGCCGCTTTATAGGGAGGCCGGCGGCGGCCCGAGCCCAGCTGCGAGCCGGGGGCGGGGCCCCGAGCTGGGAGGCGAAGGTCGGGGGCGGGGCCAGGAGGGGAGTCCCGCCCCCTCCGCTCCGCCTCCCTCCCCCCCTCCCGTGCGCTCCGGGCGGAGAGCGGCGCAAAGGAGGCAGCGCTGCGCTCGGCGAGAGCGAGGCTGAGAGGGGAGCTTCGGGTCCTGAGCTGAACACGGAGAGGTGGATCCAAGAAGGGGAAAGTCGATCTTCGGCCAGGGCAGCAGCAACTGGTCTCTGAAACTCCCCGCCTGTTGCCCTGCTGGCTTCGCAGCCTGCTAAAAACTCTCCTTTCTCCCCAACCCCCTTCCCCTTACGCATCAGGAAGAACTTTCTAATGGTAACTTATCTGGCAAGGTGATTGGACTTACCTGGCAAGGTGATGGACTTGACTTTGTTGGAGGTTTTCCAGCAGAGGTCGGGGGGCCACCTGCCAGGGATTATCCAGCAATGATTGCAGGGGGTTGGACTAGATGACCCGAAGGGGTCCCTTCCAATTCTACAATTCTGTGTTTCCAAGCATTTGGAGGTTTTTTTTAAAAAACAACAGTTGATTTTGCCTATATCTTGATGCTTTTAATATGTGCACTGTTTTTAAAAGCCTGCCATTTTTAAAAAATGACAGATTTGTTTATTTACTTACAGCATCTATTTATTTATTTTACTGAAGGTATACAGTGGTACCTCTGCTTGCGAACGGGATCCGTTCCGGAGGCCCGTTCGCAACATGAAAAGAGTGCAATCCACAGCGGCGTGTCTGCGCACCACGCGATTTGCCACTTCTGTGCATGCGCGTGACATTTTGCGTGCATGCGCGAGCGGCGAAACCCAGAAGTAACCTTTTCCGGTACTTCCAGGTCGCCATGGGATGTAGCCTGAAAGAACATAACATGAAGTAGACGTAACCAGAGGTAAGGGACCCCTGACCATTAGGTCACCAGTTGTGACCGACTCTAGGGTTGTGGCGCTCATCTCGCTTTATTGGCTGAGAGAGCCGGCGTACAGCTTCCGGGTCATGTGGCCAGCATGACTAAGCCGCTTCTGGCGAACCAGAGCAGCGCATGGAAACACCGTTTACCTTCCCGCCGGAGCGGTACCTATTTATCTACTTGCACTTTGACGTGCTTTCAAACTGCTAGGTTGGCAGGAACTGGGACCGAGCAACGGGAGCTCACCCAGTCGCGGGGATTCGAACCGCCGACCTGATTGACAAGTCCTAGGCTCTGTGGTTTAACTCACAGCACCACCCGCATCCCAACCAGAGGTACCACTGTGTGTGTGTGTGTGTGTGTGTGTATATATATATATATATATATATTTGCTTTCGTAGATTTTCACGGGTACAGGAATGCAGGTTTTGGTGTCCTCGGGTGTCTTCCCGTGTAAAAGTTGGGGTGTCTAGGCGACGTTTCGACGAGGTCTCACTCGTCATCTTCAGGCTGGTGCTTTCGGCTTCTTGTTACTGGAACAGAGCGGGATCTCAATGTTTGAGTTCCTATAAATACTGTAGAGGGGGTGTGGTGTCTAGCCTCCAATGTTCTGGGCAGAGAGGAAGTTCCCAGGTTAGTGTGCCTTTTCTTCTTTTGTTCCTTAATTACTTGAGAGATACCTTGAGTGATTTCTTGAGTGATATCCTGAGTACCACTTAGGTGGGTCATTAGGTGTGGATTAGTTGCTAAAGTCTTTGTGTCTTGACCTCTTGAACTTTGTGAAGAGTTTTCCTGAGAAGATGGCTGTATTGCACTTAGTTGTGCTTTGGCTTGGCTTCGTGTATAGGGGCGAGCTGTGGTTTTGTGGCTTGTGTCAGCCAGATCTGTGTAGGGATTGCAGGGGGGTGCAGCATCCGGAGGTGCCACCATGGATTGGCTACTGGATGGTGTCAGTAATTCATCTGTGGAGAGGGTCTGGGTTTGGGTCTGGTGTGGTTGATTGGTGTTGGCGTTCTGTGTGCCTCTGGATCTGGTGTCAGTTTTTGTGGAGAGGGCTAATTTCCAGATGTCTGGCAAGCGGGATGTGTCGTCACGCTTGTTCATGTTGTGAGGGTGTTTCTCTATCTCGATGGCTTCCATGATTATTCTCTTGTGGTGATGTTCCGTGTTAAAGAGCAATTTGGAATCTCCTTCCTTATATCAAGGGCACTACAGATAAAATTAGCAAAATCCTCCATAAACACAATATCAAAACAGCCTTTTGCACCAACCAAAAAATAGCCAATATCCTCAGAAACCCCAAGGATAAAATCCAGTTGGAAAACCAAGGGATCTATGAAATACCCTGCAAAGTCTGCCCAGCCACGTACATTGGACAAACAAACAGACGAATAAATGCACGTATCGCAGAACACAAGAATGCCGTCAAAAAAGAAGAAAAAACTTCCTCTCTTTTCCAACACATGAAAGAAACAGGACACGAAATTAATTTTGCAGATTCCAAATTGCTCTTTAACACGGAACATCACCACAAGAGAATAATCATGGAAGCCATCGAGATAGAGAAACACCCTCACAACATGAACAAGCGTGACGACACATCCCGCTTGCCAGACATCTGGAAATTAGCCCTCTCCACAAAAACTGACACCAGATCCAGAGGCACACAGAACGCCAACACCAATCAACCACACCAGACCCAAACCCAGACCCTCTCCACAGATGAATTACTGACACCATCCAGTAGCCAATCCATGGTGGCACCTCCGGATGCTGCACCCCCCTGCAATCCCTACACAGATCTGGCTGACACAAGCCACAAAACCACAGCTCGCCCCTATACACGAAGCCAAGCCAAAGCACAACTAAGTGCAATACAGCCATCTTCTCAGGAAAACTCTTCACAAAGTTCAAGAGGTCAAGACACAAAGACTTTAGCAACTAATCCACACCTAATGACCCACCTAAGTGGTACTCAGGATATCACTCAAGAAATCACTCAAGGTATCTCTCAAGTAATTAAGGAACAAAAGAAGAAAAGGCACACTAACCTGGGAACTTCCTCTCTGCCCAGAACATTGGAGGCTAGACACCACACCCCCTCTACAGTATTTATAGGAACTCAAACATTGAGATCCCGCTCTGTTCCAGTAACAAGAAGCCGAAAGCACCAGCCTGAAGATGACGAGTGAGACCTCGTCGAAACGTCGCCTAGACACCCCAACTTTTACACGGGAAGACACCCGAGGACACCAAAACCTGCATATATATATATATATATATATATATATATATATATATATATCCTCCAAGGAGCTTGAAGTGGTTCTCTCATATCCTAGTTCCACACTCTAAGCCAGGCTTCCTCAGCCTTGGCCCTCCAGCTGTTTTTGGCCTACAACGGCCATGAATCCCTTGCTAGCAGGACCAGTGGCCAAGGATGATGGGAATTGTAGTCTCAAAACATCTGGAGGGCCAAGCTTGAGGAAGCCACTACACTGCATCATGTTATATACCCTTAGAGGTATATTTTTGGGGAGGGGTTTAATCGAGCACTGAGACCTCCTGGTATAGGGTGATATATAAATGCAATTAATAATAATATATTGTATTTTCTTTGCTGTTTTTATTATAGGTCGTTCTTTTTTGGCATTTATATCTCACCTTTTTTCTCCAAGGAGCTCAAAGTGGTATACATGGTTTTCCTTTCCCCTCCCCAATTTAATACCTGTGTGAGACAGGCTATTGGCTGGGAGCCAGTGACTGGCCTAAGATCCCCCAATGAGCTGCATGGTCAAGTGCAGAAGATTTGAACCCTTTACATTGCCTGGAGACGTGCATGTAGAAGGTGATTAACAATTAATAGCAATTAAATATTGCATAAATCTTGTGTGGCAGCGGCTGTCGGGGGGGGAAAGGCAATCTCAAGGCCGCTTGTAGATAAAATAAGAACAGCTAAAAACATAGAAAAAAAACTGTAATTAAAAACAAAAGTATGCAGACAATCTCAACAGAAACAGAATGACCCTCATTAAAAGTGGCCAGTTCCAAAAAAACCCTTCACCTGCCAGCAGAAAAAACTGCTGTAGGTGATGATTAGATTAGGCCTGCTCTACAAGGGCACCTAACGGAATGAAGGGGTAGAAGAAGGAAGCGGGGAAGTTCCTTGAAAGTTTAAAGTTCATAGAGTCATAGAAAGAATTGAAGAGCTTGAAGGGACCCCAAGGATCATCTAGTCCAACCCCCTGCAATACAGGAATCTCAACACATGCTCCCCCATCCAATTTGTAACCAGACCAGACTCTGCTTAGCTTTGTAAATGTGCTCGCGGTTTTATTGCTGCACCAATAAGAGGACAGTTCTGTTTCCTGCTGTGCTAGATTTCTTATTTCAGGGAGGTTTGTTTTTCTGGGGTGGGAGGTAATGCAAGGAACCGTTCAGAAATGGAATCTCCCGAGACAATGCATGTAAACCAAGAAAATCTTTAATGAACATAATTTTTAAAAAAGAAAGAAATGGAATCTCCCCCCGCAGCCTGGTGTGGTACCATTTGCAGAGTTTGGACCCAGTTTATTCATTAAGTGGCTTCGTTTGCAGCATGTTTCATTCATGGTTGCTAGCCATGATGGCTATGCTTTTCCTCCACAGTCAAAGGCTGCTTGCTTCTGAATAGCAGTAGCTGGAGACCACAAGATATTTATTTATTTATTCATTCATTCATTCATTTATACATACATACAAACATACATATGGGACATACATATGAAACACGGGTGGCGCTGTGGGTTAAACCTTCTGGCAGTCCATGGGACTCTCAAGAGTCTCCTCCAGCACCATAATTCAAAAGCATCTATTCTTCGTCGATCAGCCTTCTTTATGTTCCAGATAGATAAATTGAGGGTCTTTACAATTTTATAATATGCAGAGAATAACATGCGCTGAGAAACCAGAGGGAGGAGCTGAGGAAAGTCGGGGTGGGGTGGGAGGGCGGGTTTTGGCTTTTTAAGCGGGGAGGGAGAAATGGGGGGATGTGGATGATGTATTTTTGATAAATTGTTGAAATCCCTAATAAAAAATATTTATTAAAAAAAAAGGTTTGGTCATGGTATCTCATGAGGCTCTGCATGCCTGGCTATGCCTCTCTACCTCCCTCTTCTCTCACCATAGAAGGCCAGTTCCCAAATGTTGGCATCTACCAAGAGGCCATGACAGAAGATCCAGCAGATTCTTGTATTGCTGATTGGTCTCCTCTAGCCCTGTTCTTCCACAGGCCCTGCATTACTTCCTATTCACAATAATAGCTTTGGATTCTGCGCTACGTGACTGGAGCTTGCTCCATGGTAAAGGTAAAGGGACCCCTGACCATTAGGTCCAGTCGTGACCGACTCTGGGGTTGAGGTGCTCTTCTTGCTTTATTGGTCGAGGGAGCCGGCGTACAGCTTCCGGGTCATGTGGCCAGCATGACTAAGCCGCTTCTGGCGAACCAGAGCAGCAGCACACGTTTACCTTCCCACCAGAGCAGTACCTATTCATCTACTTGCACTTTGACGTGCTTTCGAACTGCTAGGTGGGCAGGAGCTGGGACTGAGCAACGAGAGCTCACCCCGTCATGGGGATTCAAACTGCTGACCTTCTGATCGGCAAGTCCTAGGTTCTGTGGTTTTAACCCACAGCTCCACCCACGTCCCTTGCTCCGTGGTATCCTCTTGAAAAAGAGGGAGAAGAGAAGATGGGGACAGGGCTCTTGCACTGAGATCCTGTTCGCTGGATTCATACAGGCATCTGGTTGGCCACTGTGAGAACAGGTTGCTGGACGGATGGGCCATAGGCCTGATCCAGTGGGCTATTCCTTAATCAGTTGTTGATTCCCAGCAACTGGTCTATAGAGGAATTCAGCCTCTGACAGTACTTGACGGAATCCCATGCCAAATCTTTACATCCATAGGCTAAATTTTCAGAGAAGGAAATAAAGGTCAACAGCCCCCGCACTTCAGACTTTTCTCCTTCCAAGAGGAGCATGCATATATATATTTTTTATTTCTGCATGCCATGCAGTTGTGAAAGGACGGTTCTACGCAGCCAGCAACCCAAAATTAAAATGCATTTCATTTTCGGAAAACAATATCGCCCTGTTTTTGGAAGCCGTCCCTCTCTGTGTGCCTGGAATTCAAATATTTGTTTCCTTTACCAAAAAGAACTGAAAGGGTCTCAAATATTTAACCTTTCAGAAATTTGCTATTGTGTGCTCAAAAGAGAGAGGTTTGCCTCTTAGGATGATTAGGCGTAATTCAGTTTGAACGCATTAATTTGATTTAACTCTAGGATTGCTTTCATAGGCAATCCTAGGGTGAATGATTAATGATTTGGGCTGAACAAACTCCACCGGGGTTGAACTTGCTTCTGATAGATTTTTGAGCTGGCGCAATTCACTTCAGCCTGATTTCTCTTCAGATTGTGTCGGGCGGCCTGTCTACACCGGTTCCCCTTTGTTGGATTTAATTTGATCAGGTAACGCAGTGGCGTGGGCCAGGCTCACTCAGCCAATAGCTGAGCTTGATCGGTTGCCAGTTTAAACCAAACATCCACGCAATCCAGTATCGGCCACCAACAAATTCCACAAAGGGTAGCCTGATGCCTACATCATCAAATCAAAGGTGTGTCAGCTGCTGATGTCTTGATCTGTGGCGTTGTTGCAACGGAATTGGTTTCGGAATCTCAGGCATCCATGCTTGCTCCATTTTAAGGAAGAACTTTGGGTTAAATGTAAAATCTTCCAGTCCAGGACTTGAATCTGTTTGGTTCAGGGGGTGGGGGAGATAGTTTTACAAGTTGTGTGTCCTTGTTTCTCAATTTGATCCTTTAACATGGTTTTGTATGTTTTGTAGTATTTTACGCATTGTGACTTGCTGTTGTTTTTATTGATTATAGATTGGTAATTCTTTATTGTGGCTGATAAGTGTAAACTGTTTAATTATTATTTGCTGATGTTTAATTTTACTCATTTAGTTTCTGGTAGTTGAATGTTGCTTTGTCTGATAAAAGTTGTTTATTTTAAAGCTATTGACACTTTTTATATTGGACCAGATTGTTGCTGTCTGCTGTTTGATTGTGTTTTTTGTATGTGTTGGAAGCCGCCCAAAGTGGCGGGGGCAACCCTGCCAGATGGGTGGGGTATAAATAAAAAATGTAATAATACTATAAGGTACATCTCATTAGTGGATAGGGCTGAGGACACAGATGCTGTTCAGAGATGTGGGAAGGCTCTGGTCACTTAGAGCCTAGGGGTCGGAAGTGGAGGGGGTCCTGTAGTTGTTGAATGCTGGGGGAAAGTGTATAAATCCCAGGTCAAAAATAAAAACTGGATCAGGCCAGTGTCCCATCTAGTCCTGCATCCTGCTTTCACAGTTGCCAGCCAGATGCCCCGATGGGTAGCCCAAAAGCAGGACCTGAGTACAACAGCATTCTCCCCACATCTGGTTGGAGGAGAGGATAGTCAGTGCTGCATTTATGTATAAGCTAAACAAGCTATAGCTTAGGGCCCCACTCTCTTGGGGGCCCCAAAAAAATTAAAGGGGAAAAAAACCTGGATGTACATTTGCAAAATACAGCATACCTTACAGATGCTTCAGGTTGCGAGTTTTCGGGATACGGATGCGCCGGAACCCGGAAGTACCAGAACGGGTTACTTCCAGGTTTCGGCGGTTGCGCATGCGCAGAAGCACTAAATCACACTTTGCGCATGTGCAGAAGTGCCGAATCGCAACCCACGCATGCGTAGATACAGTGCTATGGGTTGCAAACGCTGCAAGTTGTGAACATGCCTCCCGCACGGATCACGTTCGCAACCCAAGCATCCACTGTATAAGATAAAAAAAACAAATAAAATAAAACCTACATACAGCAACAGTGTTTTGTTTTGTTTTGTGTTGTGTAGGCTCCTATGATATAAGTCATGGGCCCCACCTGCTAGCCTGCTCCCTAAAATATCACTGATTTGCTCATTTCTATATACAGTGGTACCTTTGTTCTCAAACTTAATCCGTTCTTAATTACCATATAGCATATATTCAACACAAAAAGTGACAATTTGTTGTTGACAAAGGACAGCTGGACGTATAAAGGGCCCCATTACCTTCAGTAGCTGAGGGCCTCATCAAACCTAAATCTGGCCCTGAGGATAGTGGATTGATCCAGCATGGCCTGATCCAGCATGGTTCATCTTATGTTCTTTATAATAGTGGTGGGGGGCATTTTTTGAAGTATTAACGCCAGGGTATTTTCCAGTGAGGGACGCGGGTAGCGCTGTGGGTAAAAGCCTCAGCGCCTAGGGCTTGCCGATCGAAAGGTCGCAGTTCGAATCCCCGCAGCGGGGTGCGCTCCCGTTGCTCGGTCCCAGCGCCTGCCAACCTAGCAGTTCGAAAGCACCCTCAGGTGCAAGTAGATAAATAGGGACCGCTTACCAGCGGGAAGGTAAACGGCGTTTCCGTGTGCAGCTCTGGCTCGCCAGATGCAGCTTTGTCACGCTGGCCACGTGACCCGGAAGTGTCTCCGGACAGCGCTGGCCCCTGGCCTCTTGAGTGAGATGGGCGCACAACCCCAGAGTCTGGCAAGACTGGCCTGTACGGGCAGGGGTACCTTTACCTTTACCTATTTTCCAGTGACTTGGAAGAGTAAAAAAAGGAACAACGCATGTGTATTGGGAGCACAGTGGTGGCTGCTCAAAGGCAGATACTGTTTAAATTGAAAGACCATACTGCTTGGCTGCCCTCACCCCTCCCTAGATACCTGGCTCCACCCACCCCACCCACCCCGGAAGGAGGAAAGACAAAAGAACACACCCAGCATTGTGTCTGGGATTCAATTACTCCACTGCCACTCTCCCACTGGCTGTTGAAAAATCTAATCAATAAAGACCTGAGGAAATTTAATCATGGATATTTCACAACAATGAAAAGCAATGACAAACCTAGACAGCATCTTAAAAAGCAGAGACATCACCTTGCCAACAAAGGTCCATATAGTTAAAGCTATTGTTTTCTCAGTAGTGATGTATGGAAGTGAGAGCTGGACCATAAAGAAGGCTGATCGCCGAAGAATGGATGCTTTTGAATTAAAGTGCTGGAGGAGACTCTTGAGAGTCCCATGGACTGCAAGAAGATCAAACCTCTCCATTCTGAAGGAAATCAGCCCTGAGTGCTCACTGGAAGGACAGATCCTGAAGCTGAGGCTCCACTACTTTGGCCACCTCATGAGAAGAGAAGACTCCCTGGAAAAGACCCTGATGTTGGGAAAGATGGAGGGCACAAGGAGAAGGGGACGACAGAGGACGAGATGGTTGGACAGTGTTCTCGAAGCTACTAACATGAGTTTGACCAAATTGAGGGAGGCAGTGGAAGACAGGAGTTTGACCAAATTGAGGGAGGCAGTGGAAGACCAGTGCTCTGGTCCAGGGGGTCACGAAGAGTCAGACACATGTAAACGACTAAACAACAACAACATTTCACAACAATTTGTGTTTCACCTATAGTGGTACTGTTTTGCCTTTAGGACACAGGAAGCATCAAGAGATGTTGAGCAAAAAAGAAATGCGTCTCAAATATGTCCCCCCCCATGGGTTTAGTTTAATTGTTAAATATGCTCAACATATTTTGGCATAAAATAAAAAAAAATCATTCCAGTAGCACCTTAGAGACCAACTAAGTTTGTTATTGATATGAGCTTTCATGTGCATGCACACTTCTTCAGGTACACTGAAGACCAACACAGCTACCTACCTGTAACTAGTATTTTGGCATGACGGCTTAGCCTTAAGAAATAATATTTATTTATTTATTTATTTATTTATTTATTGCATTTGTGTCTCACTATTTCCTCTCAAGGCGCCTGAGGTGATGCATATGTATCTCCTTCTCCTCATTTAATCCCCACAACAGCCCTGTGAGGTAGGTCAGGCTGTGAGGCAGTGAGTGGCCCAAGGTCACCCAGCGAGCTCCATGGCCAAGGGGGAATTGGTCTCCCAAGAGATAATAATACCAGAAGTGTTCATATTGCTTGTGTAAAAATTGCAACAATACAAGAATTGCTAAATCACACATATAACAAACCCTTTGGAATTTTTTTTTTTAAATACACTAAAAAGAATCATATCCAAGTGAAATTATCAATAAGAATCTATTTAAACTACAACCAGCCATATTTTACATGGCCCGTGCAAACACACACTCTTTCTTTGGTTACCTTGTGAACTGGTCAAGCAAATCTGTTGTTTGTTTGTTTGTTTGTTTGTTTGTTTGTTTGTTTTAAAAAACCTTGCTGGACAAGAGCTTCTAAGAGACTCGCCTGGCATTACAGAACTAGATACTTAATGCCAGACCCAGGTGTCTTAATAATAATAATACAGTGGTACCTCGGGTTACAGATGCTTCAGGTTACAGATGCTTCAGGTTACAGACTCCGCTAACCCAGAAATAGTACCTTGGGTTAAGAACTTTGCTTCAGGATGAGAACAGAAATTGGGCAGCAGCAGTGTGGCAGCAGCGGGAGGCCCCATTAGCTTAAGTGGTGCTTCAGGTTAAGAACAGTTTCAGGTTAAGAACGGACCTCCAGAATGAATTAAGTTCTTAACCCCGAGGTACTACTGTAAAGGTCAATGCTACCTTCCTTAACAGCCCCCGAGATACTGCTGTAGTAGTAGTAGTAGTAGTAGTAATAATAATAATAATAATAATAATAATAATAATAATAATAATTAATAATAATTTATTATTTATACCTCGCCCATCTGGCTGAGTTTCCCCAGCCACTCTGGGCAGCTCCCAACCGAATATTAAAAACACAATACAGCATTAAACATTAAAAACTTCCCTAAACACGGCTGCCTTCAGATGTCTTTTAAAAGCAAGATAGTTGCATATTTCTTTGGCATCTGATGGGAGGGTGTTCCACAGGGTGGGCGCCACTACCGAGAAGGCCCTCTGCCTGCTTCCCTGTAACCGCACTTCTTGCAACGAGGGAACCGCCCGAAGGCCCTCGGCGCTGGACGTCATGGGCACAGAAGGAAAAGGAAAAGGAGCATCACCAAACTTCCATATCCCTTATAAATAACCCCTAAGTGCACCTTGAGAGCCAGCGTGGTATAGGAGTTAGTTTCTGGCTTCCACCGCCTACCCCTCTGAGCCACCCCAGACCAACTGCAGTCAGGAATATTGCCACCCTGCAGAAATCAGTTATCATTGTTATACCATACATTCTCCAGAAGAGCTTTTCTCCCTTTTTGGAAAATAATAATAATAATCCTCATGTGTGATTATTATGTTTTGGCTGTTGCAGAGCCCTCAAGTGCCCTCCCAGCAGGGTGGACCAGGAAGGGACAGTATCTTGTGTGCAGCAGTTGCTGTGAATCACAACAAACTCTGGAAACTCAACGTGACGTGGCTGGAAGCGGGTAACGCCGCGGAAGGCTGCCAAGGCTTTGCGTTGCCCTCCGCTGCAACCCCAGCCCCCCTTGGGTTTCCTTGTTGTTCTTGGATGGCAAAGGGGACCTTAGAAGAGATGGAGGGGACTCAGCCAGGCGGGAGGGAGACCCAAGAAGGAGGAGAAGGAGGGGAATTATCCAAGCAGGGAGATCACAGAATCAGCATGACCCCGGCTCCATAGCAAATGCATGGCATTTTTCATTAGTACTCATTTCTAGATTGCCTAGGGAAAGTCAATTCGGTCCATGTTTTAATGAGAAACGACCTAAATCGCACTTCTCGGAGTGATACGCAAACCAGACTGAAGCCTTTCAAATTTGCACAGCTCCAAATTTTGCAACTCAGTTCTCCCGCCTCAGTAATGGGTATTTACGGTATATTTGGGGTCAGTGTGGGGCACAATGCAGATGATATTATTATTATTATTATTATTATTATTATTATTATTATTATTATTTTATTATCTATACCCCGCCCATCTGGCTGAGTTTCCCCAGCCACTCTGGGTGGCTTCCAATCAAGTGTTAAAAACAATACATCATTAAATATTAAAAACTTCTCTAAACCGGGCTGCCTTCAGATGTCTTTTAAAGAGAAGATAGCTGCTTATTTCCTTCACATCTGAAGGGAGGGCATTCCACAGGGCGGGCGCCACTACCGAGAAGGCCCTCTGTCTGGTTCCCTGTAACCTCACTTCTTGCAATGAGGGAACTGCCAGAAGGCCCTCGGCGCTGGACCTCAGTGTCCGGGCTGAACGATGGGGGTGGAAACACTCCTTCAGGTATACTGGACCGAGGCCGTTTAGGGCTTTGAAGGTCAGCACCAACACTCGGAAACGTACTGGGAGCCAATGCAGCTCTCTCAGGACCCGTGTTATGTGGTCCCAGCGGCCACTCCCAGTCACCAGTCTAGCTGCCGCATTCTGGATTAATTGCAGTGAGGATGACATACAGAATGCGTTGTATATGGGGAAATGGCTTGCAAGAATGTGTGTATTAATAAAAATCAACAAAATGTGAATATTTGGTTACATTTGTGTTAAAATGTTGACAAATTTCCGTGAGGATATTTTTTTAAAAAAAGAAAAACACAGATTGTTGTGGAAATGTAGAGAAGTAAATTTAAGGTTGGAAAAATGAGAAATTGAGAGAACCAGAATTGACAGACTTGTCCATCCCTACCTAAAAGCATATGTAATTGATGTAGGTCTGTGAGAGAAGAACTTCAGATTTTCATCAGTTAATCTGCCTGAATAGTCAAAGAATGAGAAAACAAACTACACTTTAGAAACACCTTTGTAAATTAAAAATGGGCTGTAACTCCAGAAGTACTCAGATCCATCACTGATCTTGGCAAGGAGTTGTTTTATCTTCTTTGCAGTACAAGAACTCTGATTTCAGAACCTGTCTTTGAGGTTGCTCTTCTGTCTTCCCCCATGCACCCACCCATTCCATTTTCCTAGCATGTCCTGTCTTTCTAGATCTTAAACCTGAGGGCAGGGACCATTTTAATGCTAATTTTCGTAAGCCTCTCCGGGAGCAGTTTTTTGGCTAAAGGGTGAGGTTCTAAATGCTATCAAGAAATAAATGATAAGTAAATCAGTCCAAATTGCAGCCCTTGTATTTGCAAATCAAGCTATTCATGCATACATCTGTTTACTTTTGCAAAAATTGCTTGGTTTCTTAATGTCAATCATGGAGAACATGATGCAGTGCTGGGCAATGAAACCTCACCCTCAGATATACCCCCTTTGTTCACGATCTTGGCTTCTAAAATTTGCCATACTTTCAAATTGCCCACACGTTCTCAAGGTTACCACCATAGGCATGAGGGACAGAAACCCGCTAATAAAATTTGGGGTTCATTTGGATTTCTGTACATTGTGAATTTCCACTGGTGTGATCCTGGCCCTGGCAGTAGCTCTCTTACAATGAATTGCCTTTTCTTGGTGTGCATTCATTCATTAACCCATTCTTGTTATTGTGCCCCTCCCCCAAAAGAGGGACTTGCATTTTAAACTATAACCACAAAAATCTAGAATAAAAAGAGAGGTTTGAAAACAAAAATAAACACTAATAAACTGATTGAACAGACAAGCTTTTTGACAGATGAAACGGTTGATCCCAAGCAGTTGGACAGCACATTTTTTGTAATTATTCGTTAATGTTTTAGTACAGAAACATATCACAATAATATGAATAGCTTACTGCGACTGACAGGCACCATCTCAGAAGAGGCAGTGCACCAGTGGTCTCTCCCATGGGGCAAGACACCTCTCCTGAGATGAGAGGCCTCTGAAGCGAAAGGTAAGGTAAAGGGACCCCAGACCATTAGGTCCAGTCGTGACCGACTCTGGAGTTGCGGCACTCATCTTGCTTTATTGGCCAGGGGAGCCAGCGTACAGCTTCTGGGTCATGTGGCCAGCAGGACTAAGCCGCTTCTGGCGAACCAGAGCAGCGCACGGAAACACTGTTTACCTTCCCGCCAGAGCGGTACCTATTTATCTACTTGCACTTTGACGTGCTTTCAAACTGCTAGGTGGGCAGGAGCAGGGACCGAGCAACGGGAGCTCATCTGTCGCGTGGATTCGAACCACCGACCTTCTGATCAGCAAGTCCTAGGCTCTGTGGTTTAGACCACAGCGCCACCTGCGTCACTTGAAGCGAAAGGTAACATCATCCCTAAACCGAATACTGTATAGGGTGAAAGTCAACGTCTTACAATTGTAAATGTTCCCTCTGCAAAGTCTTGTAGTTTTCCTTTCCTCCCACACACCCCCATGCACCCCTGTTCTGGTGATTCTCCTGACTGTCTCAGAGCCAATTGAGATGGGCACAGTGGAACCCCCATTACACAAATGTAAGTCCTTCCACAGCGCTTCCACTCACAGGGCACATTAGATGAATCCATCCTGCTCATCTCCTTCAGATCTGGGGCTTGAGATGTGTGCAATCTGGCAACCACCCTCTTTCAGACTCATGAGTTTCTACTCTACAGTATGTTTCCCATGGGCTCAATCCAGTTCCAGTTGCAGCGATGGATGTTAATGGAAATACACACACACACCCCTCTTATCAAGTTCAGCACAGACTGGATGATCAGGTCATTATGTACCTATGCCAGCATGGGTGTAGCCAGGGGTGCGGTGGAGCAGCTGCCCATCCTAAATCAGTAAAAATACAAATCTGAGGTTCTGCCTCCCTAACAAATGCCTGCCCCCCCCCCAACAAAAAATCCTTGCTATGCCCATGCATGTGAGCTATCTGTGGAGATCTCTGCAACAGATCAGAAAACAGCTGTAGAGACAGCCACAGCAGCACTGTTATTACTATTTACAAATTCATGTAACAGATACAATCTTGCTTAAAATGTATATAGGAAGTGCAGTGTAAGCAATGGAAGTCAATCAATGAAATTTTATTATTATTTTCATATTGAGTAGAATCATAGAATCATAGAGTTGGAAGAGACCACAAGGGCCATTGAGTCCAACCCTCTGCCAAGCAGGAAACACCATCAGAGCACTCCTGACATATGGTTGTCAAGCCTCTGCTTAAAGACCTCCAAAGAAGGAGACTCCACCACACTCCTTGGCAGCATATTCCACTGTCGAACAGCTCTTACTGTCAGGAAGTTCTTCCTAATGTTTGGGTGGAATCTTCTTTCTTGTAGTTTGGATCCATTGCTCCGTGTCCGCTTCTCTGGAGCAGCAGAAAACAACCTTTCTCCCTCCTCTATGTGACATCCTTTTATATATTTGAACATGGCTTACCCCTTAACCTCCTCTTCTCCAGGCTAAACATGCCCAGCTCCCTTAGCCGTTCCTCATAAGGCATCGTTTCCAGGCCTTTGACCATTTTGGTTGCCCTCCTCTGGACACGTTCCAGTTTGTCAGTGTCCTTCTTGAACTGTGGTGCCCAGAACTGGACACAGTACTCCAGGTGAGGTCTGACCAGAGCAGAATACAGTGGCACTATTACTTCCCTTGATCTAGATGCTATACTCCTATTGATGCAGCCCAGATTTGCATTGGCTTTTTTAGCTGCCGCGTCACACTGTTGGCTCATATTTGAGATATTTGTAGAATAAATTTGGAAGAAATTCTTCCAACTTTGCTTATTCTTTTCTCTTTATTTTTTTCTTCTTCTTTTTTCTTTTCTTCTTTTTTCTCTTTTGTTCCTTTTTTATATATGTGTGCTTATTTGAAATATATATATGTATGTATTTGCAATATTTTGCTTATATTTTGTAACAATTATGTTAAATAAATTAAAATTTAAAAACAAAACATAACAAAACAAATTCATGAATCACCTTTTATCCATGTCTCAAGGCGATTTACAAATGCACCATAAAAACAATTTTATTGATTGATTGATTGATTGATTGTACAAAAAAACTGAAGATACAACGAGCACCTATGGCAGAAACTGTTTTGCATATCATTATCATTGCCAGGGATCAGGCTATCTCAGCTTCTGCCAACCTGCCTGGGACAATTTGGCATTGTAGTGCAAAGCTCACTGGAAGGACAGATCCTGAAGCTGAGGCTCCAATACTTTGGCCACCTCATGAGAAGAGAAGACTCCCTGGAAAAGACCCTGATGTTGGGAAAGATGGAGGGCACAAGGAGAAGGGGACAACAGAGGACGAGATGGTGGGACAGTGTTCTCGAAGCTACCAGCATGAGTTTGACCAAACTGCGGGAGGCAGTGGAAGACAGGAGTGCCTGGCGTGCTCTGGTCCAGGGGGTCACGAAGAGGCAGACACGACTAAACGACTAAACAACAACAACAACAGTGCAAAGTGGCTGTAGGGCTGCTTCACGCATGCAACAGCTGCCAAAAAAGGTCTCTGCCCTCAGGAGCATGCAGCCAAAATTATGATAGCTGGAAAGAGGTAACACCTTAGAGCAGATGGGAGAGAAGAGATGATAGTAAGAAGGTGGTAAACGAAAGCAATTTAGGTTGGGAGTTTGGAGGCATCCGAAACAGCCCCCACCCCAGTTAGAAAGCCTTCCTACGTGGTTATTGGGTCGGCAACCTCTATTGCTTTAATGGTTAATCATCTATCCACGTGGTTCAAGTGAGTTAACCCCCACCTCCAGATGAAGCTCTGGGTGTCTATGGGTCATGACAAGCCCCACTGGTTTGTGAAATGCTACTGACCAGGTGTCTTATTGAGACGCGGTTGAAACTGGAAAAACCAAACCAGGAATATCTTGGAGAAGTAGGGTGTGTTCACTTCCTTCAAGTGCAGCAAATTTGTGGCTGGTTTCAGCGTGTTGAATCACCCCTTCTCCACTTGCTGCTCACATCAGCATGGCTTCATTAGTGACCAATTTGTTCTCCATTGGTGTCCATACCAGGAAACACTGATGGGGGGAATGTCTTTACCCTACACAAAGGTGTTCACACCTTGGCTAGGAGGTAGGACCAGATGACCCTTATTATTATTATTATTATTATTATTATTATTATTATTATTATTGGCACTCTCACCCTCCTGGAGATGACCAGGCAAACCTCTTCATACCTGGAGGTCTGGCAACTCTACTGGAGTGAGCCAAGCAACCCAGAAGGAAGCTTTGGCAATCTGTTGCCCTCCAGATGTTTCTGGATCACAACTCCTTGGGCCCCCACAAATTGTCATAGTCTATGAAGAAGAAAGGGGGACGCAGGTGGCGCTGTGGGTTAAAGCCTCAGCGCCTAGGACTTGCCGATCGAAAGGTCGGCGGTTCGAATCCCTGCGGCGGGGTGCGCTCCCGCTGCTCGGTCCCAGCGCCTGCCAACCTAGCAGTTCGAAAGCACCTCCGGGTGCAAGTAGATAAATAGGGACCGCTTACCAGCGGGAAGGTAAACGGCGTTTCCGTGTGCGGCTCTGGCTCGCCACGCTGGCCACGTGACCCGGAAGTGTCTCCGGACAGCGCTGGCCCCTGGCCTCTTGAGTGAGATGGGCGCACAACCCCAGAGTCTGTCAAGACTGGCCCGTACGGGCAGGGGTACCTTTACCTTTTATGAAGAAGAAGAGGAGGAGGAGGAGGAGGAGTTTGGATTTGATATCCCACTTTATCACTACCCTAAGGAGTCTCAAAGCGGCCAACATTCTCCTTTCCCTTCCTCCCCCACAACAAACACTCTGTGAGGTGAGTGGGGCTGAGAGACTTTAGAGAAGTGTGACTGGCCCAGGGTCACCCAGCAGCTGCATGTGGAGGAGCGGGGAAGCGAACCCAGTTCACCAGATTACGAGTCTACCGCTCTTAACCACTACACCACACTGGTTCTCAGGTTGGCTATGACAAGGGTAGCCAACCTGGTGCCCTCCAGACACTGTGGACTCCAACTCCCATTAGCCCCAGCCAGCATAATCAAGAGTCAGGACCGATGGATATTGCAGTCCCCAAAACATCTGCAGGGCACCAGGTTAAGAAAGCTTGCATAAAGGGACACTGGTGCCAACCGGTCCACAATACAGAAATCTGCCCCATGATTTTGGGCAGGAAACATTCGAGCGCTGCAGCTTTATCTCGACTTTGAATATTCCATATTGAAGATTTTTATATTTATATTCTGCAAAGTGCCCGATATCCTCCCTGAGCCTGGGGGAATCGGACAAGCTTTATATATATATAAGAAAAGAAAAGAAAACCCTAAATAAATAAATCGACACGTCCTTCCAGCCTCGGCTTGTTTACATTACTAGTTTATCGCAGGTCAGTCCTGAGTTGAAGTTGATTTAGCCTGCAGGTGACCCACAGCTGGTGCACTGGAAACATCTGGAAATCAGTACAGCCAGGGCCTAGCAGAGAAAGAATGCAGAGCTGCTGTGTTGCTTGACGTTTTTAGGGAAGAAAGGAGACAGTGCCTCACCCTTCATTGGATATTCTTAATAAATGGAGAGCAGGGTTGACATAGACTGCTGCTCTCTTGAACTGACAGATCTTCAGGGCAAGAATGGGAAAGCTCAGGCCCAAATGCGGCCCTCCAGGTCTCCCTATTTGGCCCTCAGAACTCTTCCCAGAAAACACCTCTTGTCCCCGTGCCACACCCCTCATGGGCCCTGCTTTACACCCCCTTCAAGTGTTCCTATCTGAATAGAATGTGCCTTTGAACTCCGATAATGGCTCATGCTTGCCAGAAGTTAATGTAGTCGTCCATCTGAAAAAGGGAGTACCAACCACTGCTGCTTGAACAGCTGTTCAGCCTGCTTTCAGCACAATCCGTTTGGATTTTATTAGATCCTGCTGTCTTTTATCTTGTTTGTAGAGGATAATATAGATTTCTGTTTTTTGCCCCAAGTTTAGGCTTTGTTGTTGTTGTTGAGTCGTTTAGTTGTGTCCGACTCTTCGTGACCCCATGGACCAGAGCACGCCAGGCACTCCTGTCTTCTACTGCCTCCCGCAGTTTGGTCAAACTCATGCTGGTAGCTTCGAGAACACTGTCCAACCATCTTGTCCTCTGCCGTCCCCTTCTCCTTGTGCCCTCCATCTTTCCCAACATCAGGGTCTTTTCCAGGGAGAAGTTTATGCTTAGGGTGGGCTAAACATTTCAATGAATGTAAAACAGGGGTCAGCAAGGTTTATCTTGCCTGGGCTGGATCGGATCCCGCAGAGATTTTCGGTGAGTCCCCAGTTTAGCACAGCGCAAGAGTGGATGGCTCAGTTCGCGGACTGTTCGGGGGCCGGTCAAACTACCTCCATGAGTCGCTTCTGGCCCATGGGCCTTAGGTTGGTGACCCTGATGTAAAAGGTAGAGTAGCCCCACTGAAGTTAATGGACATGACTCAGGGTTCATTAATTTCAGTAGGTTTACTCTGAGTAGAACTTAGTTGGAGACAACCCTGAGGCTGCAATCCTGTATGGTACACTTATCTGGGAATAATGGAACTGAGTTTGAAGGAAGCATGCGTAGGTCCCCCCCCATTACTGTTATTTCCTGCAAAGATGAAATTCATTCATTTACAGAGCAATTTTATTAATGTTTGCCCCAAAGTAAGTCCCATTGAATTCAATGGGACTTACTCCAATGTAAGTAGCCTTAAAGAACCATACATATATGCTCTCCAGCACGTATATTTTTAATTAATCGGTGTAGCTGAGACCACAGGGACCTCCATTCACCAGGAAGCACTACAGCATCAAAGCAAAGCCTTATTGAGTACTGTAATTACTTACAAGGTATTTTGGCTTTGCAAAGCTTAGACCACTTTAAAACCAGCACAATTATTTTGCTCCATGGTTTGTGAACCCAAGCACAAAGCAGTTTGATTTGAACCCCCCGAGAGAGCAGGGATCTGGCTGTTGTCATCTGTGTATTTGGAAAGATTGACTGCTGCAATCTGCTCTGTGCAGAGCTGCCCTTAAAGTTGTTGCTGTTGCAAAAATATATATATATATCCTACCACCTACTGCTTTTCAGGGTTTACCAGGAGCCAGTGGCGTAGCGTGGGTTGTCAGCACCCGGGGCAAGGCAAGTAATTTGTGCCCCCTAACCCGTGGATTTGCGCCCCCTAACCCTACCCCTAACCCCCAGATGTTGCGCACGGTGTGGCCGGCCCCCCCTGCACCCCCCACGCTACGCCACTGCCAGGAGCACAGACCTGAGTTCTATAATTTCCACCTGCTGTGTGTTGGTATCCAAGCACAATTCAAAAGTGCTGACAATTACGTATACAAGCTGGGCTTATAATAGACTTGGGGTGGATGGGATGTGGCCTGTTCTGGATGGAGTTATGCTCCCTCTGAAGGTCAGGCAAATAGACTGGAAATGTGCACTTCTGGATAAGCTACTGTTACTTAAGGTTCCTGTGGCCTCGATGGCACAGTGTGCCTTCCATCAGCTTTAGCTGGTGGTTGAACTGCTCCCCAATCTATACAAGGACAGCCTACTTTCAGTTGTCTGTGCTTTGGTAACCTCTAGGCTGGACTTCTGCATTTCATCATACATTGGGCTACCTTGGAAAACAGTATAGAAACTGCAGGAATTGGCAGCCAGATTGTTGTTGTTGTTTTTTTAAAAAAATTATTAATAGTTTTGTTAATACAGTAAAGAAAAGAAACAGAATACACAGAAAACAGACAAAAAAGAAACAAACATAAAATTTGACATCTTGTGATAACCATCTTTTCTTCATTTTTGGACTTCCTCACATCTCTCGCTCCTGCGTTCCAAAGTTATAAAACTTTAGCCAGCAACTTATCACCTTGTTTCCATTCTTATTGTACACATTTCCAATATTTTGTCCCTAACTTTGAATACTTTTATCTAGGTCTTAAATACCTAATTTTGACATGATATTTATTCAAAATTTATTTTTCTCATAAAATTCACTCATTCTCATAATCTTTTCAACTAACTTTATGATGCCCTGTTATTTTCAAATCTCTCATCCTTCTCAACACTCATATAATTTACAGTGTTTTTGTAGATAGTCCTTGAATTTCTTCCAATCCTCCTCCACTGCTTCCTCTCCCAGGTCTCGGATTCTGCCAGTCATTTCTGCTAGCTCCATGTAGTCCATCAGTTGCATCTGCCATTCTTCCAGTGTGGGCAGATCTTGAGTTTTCCAATATTTAGCGACAAGTATCCTTGCTGCTGTTGTTGCATACATAAATAATGTTCGGTCCTTCTTTAACACCCTCTGGCCAACAATGCCCAAAAGGAGGACCTCTGGTTTCTTAGGGAAGGTATACTTGAATACCTTTTTCAGCTCATTATATATCATTTCCCAGAAGGCCTTAACCCTAGGGCAAGTCCACCAGAGGTGAAAAAACGTTCCTTCAGTTTCCTTACATTTCCAACACTTATTATCTGACAGGTGATATATTTTTGCAAGCTTGACTGGGGTCATGTACCACCTATATATTGGCAGCCAGATTGTTGACTGGCTCAGAACCATCCAAACATATATCACCAATTCAAACACAATAGATTTTGACCTATAAAGCATCTGGTTGAGGACCCTTGTACCTCAAGGACCACCTCTTCCCACATGAACCAACCCAGACCAACTTCAATCATCATCTGAGGTCCTTCTTTGTGGGCCTCCTTCATGGGAGGTTCAGAGGGCAGCAACGTGACGAGAACAGGCCTTTGGAGTGTTGGTCCCTAGCTTGTGTAATCCAATGAGGCACATCTGGAACCACATTTATCCATTATTTATTTATTTATTTGAAGGGTAGTACCGTGGCCTTCCAGCTGTATAGCTGTATTTTAGCTTTTTGTTGGTTGTTCTTCATTGCTTTTAAAGTCAGTTGCTTTGGATCACCCCATGAGAAAAGCTACTGGAAGACCTTTTTCTCCCTTATAACACACCCACCCTCTAAGATTTGTGGTGTCATCTACTAAGGTTCTCTATACTCTGGCTTCTTCTCACTTCACAGTGCTTTTTTTCCTGGGGGGACGCAGGGGTACTCATACCCCTAAACATTTTGTGAATCTAAGTTTGGCCTCAAGCAATGACAAACCTAGACAGCATCTTAAAAAGCAGAGACATCACCTTGCCGACAAAGGTCCGTATTGTTAAAGCTATGGTTTTCCCAGTAGTGATGTACGGAAGTGAGAGCTGGATCATAAAGAAGGCTGATCACCAAAGAATTGATGCTTTTGAATTATGGTGCTGGAGGAGACTCTTGAGAGTCCCATGGACTACAAGAAGATCAAACCTCTCCATTCTGAAGGAAATCAGCCCTGAGTGCTCCCTGGAAGGACAGATCCTGAAGCTGAGGCTCCAATATTTTGTCCACCTCATGAGGAGAGAAGACTCCCTGGAAAAGACCCTGATGTTGGGAGAGATGGAGGGCACAAGGAGAAGGGGACGACAGAGGATGAGATGGTTGGATAGTGTTCTCAAAGCTACCAACATGAGTTTGACCAAACTGCGGGAGGCAGTGGAAGACAGAAGTGCCTGGCATGCTCTGGTCCAGGGGGTCATGAAGAGTCGGACACATCTAAACGACTAAACAACAACAACATTTCAATATGAGTAGGGAAATAAGAGTACCCCTAAACATTTTTTTCCCCAGAAAGAAGGACTGTCAGATTGTATAAATCTTTCACCATTTAAATAAAGGGAATGTGTGTGAGAGAGAGGGGGGGGGACATGCTTTTTAATAACATACACTATGCATCATATTCCAAAAAACATAAACCTCTGTCTTTCCAATTTTTCTTCAATAAACCCTGGGCTCACCATATGATATATTATGATGCTGCAGACTTTTGTAGCTTAAGAAAATTAGTCATAGGGTCTTCTGCAGAACAGCAGTGTGCAAGCCCCGGTGGAAAATATTCCTTCCAGGTTCTTTCCTGTGAGCATCTAATCTATGAATTATTATTATTTTCCTGGAAAACATTTTGATAGTTCAGTAGTTGCTTCACTTTGCTCTGCAATGTCTAGATGGATGGCTTTGATCTGTTTTACATCGCCAAGTCACTTTGAGCTTCCGATTTTGGATATTAATGATTTTTAAAAATCGAATCCATTCAATAGATTAATAGCAGAAGGGTGTCTGAAAAGCAGCCAAAAGAGTTCAGAGCATTGCAACGTTATGTGTCCCCCATATGGCATTTCTGCAGTGGCCAACAAGATGCTTTTTCTAAGATGCAGCAGCAGCTGTGGGAAAGGCAAATCCTATGCTAGGGATCATTAGGAAAGGAACTGAGAAGACAATTTCCAAAATTATAATGGTGTTATACAAATCTATGGCGAGGCTGCATTTGGAATCTACTCTGTAGACTCCAAAAAGGATATTGTAAGTGTTGGGAAAGGTTCAGGAAAAGGCAACCAAAATGGTCGAGGGGAAGAGCAACTCTCCCATGAGAAAAGGTTGTGATATTGGGGACATTTTAGTTTAAAGAAGTGACATGATAGAAGTTTATAAAATTACGCATGGCATGGAGAAAGTAGATAGAAAAAAGTTTTTCTCCTTCTCTCATAACGCTAGAACTCTTGGACATCCAGTGAAGCTGATGGCTGGAAGATTCAGGAAAGGTGAAAGAAACTATTTATTCACACAGTTCGTAGTCTAACTATGGAACTGGCTCCCAAAGGAGGCAGCAAGGGCCACCAACTTGGGCAGCTGTAAAAGAGAATTGGACAAATTTATGGAAGAGGCTGTCAATGTCTGCTAACCCTGATGGCTGTGCTCTGCCTCTACAGTCGAAGGCAGTCATTTTTCTGATTACCTCTGAAGTGAAGGACATGAGGCAGGAGTTGGTAATGCAGGTGAGCTGCAAGCAAGCTGCCGGCCAGCTCTGTGGAGGCTCCTTTTATTGACACAATATGCAAACCCAGGCAGATACATTTTGGGCTGTGGCCTTTACACATCTTCCAGTCCCAGGATTATGGGGTGGTACAAAGTTATTTTGGCACCTGTTTCCACCGCGTCGTTTCCCCCTTGCTCAATGTATGACGAAGGAGATAAAAGTCTCAGAGACAAAGGAGGTTACAGACAGGACACCGCAGACTATTGAGACCGCAGAAGGTTAGACAGAGGGCAGGATGTTCAGACAGCTGTGGCTTTATCTGTGAGGGGGAGTGTGCCCCGCACCCCAAGGTCATGCATGCAGGCAACTGAGGCTGCCTGCGGGCGGGGAGTGTGCTCCCCACCCAGCAATCACTCCTACAACCTCTTATTGAGGGAGAGCTGCGTTTGTGCTTGGATCCTGCTTACGAGCTTCCCATTGGAGCATCTGATTGGCCACTGTGCAAAGAGGATGCTGTACAACACAGGCACTTGAGCTGATCCAGCAGACTCTTTTGATGCTCTTAGGAGGGATAGCTAACGTGGTCCCCTTCAGCTGTTTTTGAACTACAACTCCCATCATCTCTCACCATTGGCCATGCCAGCTGGGGCTGATGGAAGCTGAAGCCAAATGTCACCCAGAAGGCATCACAGAACCATAAAATTGCAGAGTTGGAAGGGACCCTGAGCATCACCTAGTCCAGGCAACCCCCAGCTCGGCCCTCCAGATGTTTAGGGACTACAATTCCCATCATCCTTGACGATTGGTCCTGTTAGCTAGGGATGATGGGAGTTGTACTCCCAAAACATCTGGAGTGCCAAGTTTGGAGATGCCTGATCTAGTCCAATCCCCTGCAATGCAGGAATCCTGTCCACAACCATTCCTGGGTGGGCTCGAACCATCAACCTTCTGGCTTCAGCCAGACACACTGACTCATTGTGCTCTATGGCTACTCCTGCCATAGAGAAAAGAATCATATTCTGGGTTGCTCCACTGGATTTATAACACAAATGGGAAGCTGTGGTCCTTTGGATGTTGTTAGGACTCCTCCTCCCATCAGCCCGACCCAAAATAGGCAATGGTTAGGGGTGATGGGAGCTGGAGTCCAACTGGAGCCATAGTTCCCTACCTATGATTTATCATCACTGCCCAGTGCTCACAGTACCTTGCAAACCACAATCAGTAGTTTATTGCAACCCTGGCCCTTCTTCTGCATGATAAAGAGAGACATCTAGTGGTTATGGAGATGATGGCAATTTGCAGTGTTGGGGACACCTGTTCATTGCAACTGGGCTTTGCTTTACATAGAGAAGGCATATTAATTCCTCCAGAAGAGGGTTCTTTCTTCCCCTATATCAACATCAAAAGCAGCCCTCAGAAGATCTGGTTGTGCTTCCTTGTTTTCATGGGTTCTGCAGGTATGGAAGGAGGGCAGGTCCCGGTGGGATTCAATCAGTAGCATGTCAACCAAGGCCTGGGATTCAATCACTGTGTGTGCCAGGTAGCAAAAACCCCCTGTGATTTCAATCAAGAAATATGCCGGGCAGTGAACGGCCTGTAAATCATTGCTAGCAACACATGCCTGCCCACCTGGGTCCAAAGGTCAGGGACTAGCAAATGAGGCGTCCCATGTTTGGAAAGCTGAAGAGCATGATGGACTCAACCACACATCTGCATTTTTAAAATGGAAAGGATCCCCCCCCAAAAAAAAAAATTGGATGAGATTGTTCTATCCAGTCCTCAGCGCCCCATTCTTGAGGCCACACACCCCTCTCCAATCACATCCCTGTTTCGCACCCTCTTGTCTGAAATGTGTCCTTAACTGTGACCATGACTCTTGCTTACATTTGTGCGTATAGTCATCTCTGGCTTTTGCCTGGCAAAGAATGTAGCTTACTTTACAAGGGTCATATGCCTTAGGCCCCTCCCACCATGGCCAAGTGGCCCCCAGAAAACTGCCCCTGTGGGAATGTGGCTCTTGGCCTGAAAAACCTTCCTAACCTCTAACCCTACAACTCAGAAAGTAGGTTCTATATTCTGGCACAGACTTCAAAAAAGATTTAAACTGGACTTTCCATAATTTGTTACTATAGATCATTATCATCTACATTATCATTATTTCCATTTTTATGCAGCCCTTTCTTTTATATAAGCCAATGGTCGTGAATACCATCAATATGCAAATATGCAATCTATACAATAAAGCATATTTAAAACACAACCTTAAATACAAAATATAAACAATGTGAACTGCTGAAATTGCAAGGGCCACGTTGTTATGTGTTCCATATGTCTTTTGTCTTCATTGGAAATCCAACCATGTAGGAGGTAGACTCTCTCTCTCTCTCCCTCCCTCCCTCCCTCCCTCCCTCCCTCCCTCTCACACACGCACAGCAAAAGCAATTCCACAAACAGGGTGCCACCTTGAAGAAGGCCTTGTTACAGTTCACCACCTGTGGGGCCCAAGCTCATTGGTAACACCATCAACAGGACCTCCCCTACAGAACTCAAAGCACAGGTGGGCTGGTATTGGAAGTTCATAGAATAATAGAATTATGGGGTTGGAAAGGGACCTTGAGGGTCATCTAGCCCAACCCCCTATAATGCAAGAATCTCAGCTAAAGCATCCATGACTTCCTCGGCTTTAAAACCTCCAAGGAAGGAGAGTCCACAATCTCCCAAGATAGATTGTTCCACTGTCAAACAGCTCTTACTGCTAGGAAGTTCTTCCTAATGTTTCATCAGAATCACCTTTCTTTTAACTTGAAGCCATTGGTTCGAGTCCTACCCTCCAGAGCAGAAGAAAACAAGCTTGCTCCATCTTCTATGTGGCAGCCCCTGAGATATTTGAAGATGGCTCTCATATCTCCTCTCGGTCTCTTCAGTCACATCTTACAGGATGTGATCCTGTAAGCACGTGGGTCCCAAACCATATAGGACTTGGTTTGTGAATGCCAAAATCTCAAACTGAGTCAGGTAGCACATAAGCAGCTAGAATGTTCCCCTCTTGCCCTCCACAAACCTTGCAGGCTCCCTTCAATGGCAGAAGAGCCAAGCCACTTCTCTCCATAGAGATCAACATGTTCAAAGTTCTTGAGTGCTAATTCCATGGCTTGGAAGCAGGAACTCCTCAATACATCTGCCACAGGGTTGGATCAGAGCATTTTGATGCTTGAGGGAAATGTCTCCTTCTCCACCTCCTCTGCAGCACCAAAGTGACATCCCTGGGGCGCAAGCCTGGGCAGTGCGTCTGGAGGTCCTGCCTAGGTGACAAGACCCACCACCTCTCAGCCTTGCTGATGTGGTCCAAAGGAAAGCACAGCAAGATGTTTGGCTCCAGCTTCGATGCAGGAGTTGCTGGAAGAAGGCGTACAAAGTGCCATCCCACCGTCTCAGCGACTCCAGTCTGGAGGGTGTAGGGTTTGGTCCTGAGCCTTTTCTTCTCCTGAAGATATCCCTCAAGGCAACGTAGGTTTAGGATGAGAGTTTTCCTTTCCTTTATTGAGAGCCAGTGTGGTGTAGTGGTTAAGAGTGGTAGACTCGTAATCTGGTGAACCGGGTTCGCTTCCCTGCTCCTCCACATGCAGCTGCTGGGTGACCTTGGGCTAGTCACACTTCTTTGAAGTCTCTCAGCCCCACTCACCTCACAGAGTGTTTGTTGTGGGGGAGGAAGGGAAAGGAGAATGTTAGCCGCTTTGAGACTCCTTCAGGTAGTGATAAAGCGGGATATCAAATCCAAACTCTTCTTCTTCTTCTTCTCCAAGATGGGCTACCTTCCAAGGTTGACAAGCCCAATCTGCCCCTTAAACATCACTATTATTACTATTGCTATGAACAACACCCAGGTTTAGAGCCCAACTGTCCCTAGGCCCTTGACAACATGTGGCTGGGTCTGTCAGCTGCCCTTTGAATGTCCCACAGTGCCTCAGAGTGGGAAATTCCAAAATACTGCCTCAGAACCATCTATAGCTGGGGTCCCACCAACACAAAAGAGGGTCTCCCTTAAACATGGATTGTGGCTTGAGGCAAAATCTTACTGGCAGGCAGCCCAAGCTTACAGTCTTTCTGATTTTGGTTCGGCAGGGAGGAATGGTGCTGACCAGTCATGAAATTGAGTCGAGGTTGACCTGCAACCCATTTGGTCATGGGGTTGGCTTCAGAGGGCTCTGCAGCACTGCCACCCAACATGAGCATTGAAAACATGACTGAGCAAGCTTAGAGGATGGGCCTGGCTTCCTTCAGCATGACAGAGTTCTCTTCCCCCGACGGCTACCAACAGTTCAAGCTCAGGCCGCTGAGGAAACCCTCTGTTCTCTCGTGTTTTCCTCAGCTTGTCCTTAGGAGTGAGATTCCGCAGACTTTGTTGGCAGGGCAGGAAAGTTAAAACTGTAATGTGGGCCTCCTCGGTAGGCCCTGCCTGGAAGAGAAGGTCATAGCCCAGGTTTGGCCTTGGCCTTCTCCCCTAACAGCCGACGTCAAAATAATTCAGTCAGATGGGGCTACAAGGACCAGAACTTCTTCAGGTTGGGTGTGTTCAGTGGAGCTCACCTTGTGTGGCCCAATTTGTTGGGGCTTTCATCAAGTATGTTTCAGTTGAAATAAATTATCACCATCCCCCTCATCATCATCATCATCATCATCATATTCATTTATACCCCACCTTCTCCCCAGAAAGGCACTCAAAGCAGCTTACAGATGAAATAGGAACAGCTAAAATTATTTTAATTGGTTTGTTTTTGTTTGTTTTTTGTTATGCATTTTTGTGTTCTCATTTTGTATTTTTATGTTGTGAACCGCCCTGGGATCTTCAGATGAAGGGTGGTATACAAATTTAATTAATAATAATAAATAATAATCTTTAAAAACAATTAAACATCAATAGAATAAAAACTATAGGTATATATAAAATATATTAAAACATACAGATAATTCAATAAAAACAGCACGCATCAGCCCTTTCATTACAAGCAGTCAGTTCCCAAAAACCTATTGGAACAAGGTCTTCACCTGCTGGCAAAAGGTCTACAAGGAGAGAGCCAGTCTGCCTTCTCCAGGTAGGGAGTTCCTGAGTCTGGGAGCAGCCACCAAGAAGGCCCTGTTCTGCACCTCCACCAAGGTCCAAATAAATAGCCTGTAGTGAGGTGTTGAAGGTGGGCAAGGCCTCCTCAGCTCTTGCCTGGAGGTTGCTGTCCAGGCATCAGCTACACACCAACACTTCAAAAGGATCTGAGGACAATCAGTCAGATGGGACAAGTAGCTTAGGACAAGTAGCTGCCTTCTACCAAGCCTGGTCCACCTAGCTCACTGCTATTGTTCTTCTCCAGAAGTGAATTTCATCCCTCAAGACTTCCATATCTGATCCTTGGGACACTCCCTTCCGAGGCTATACATCCATCAGTGTTCCTACTCACTTCCCTCCAGGCGTTTTTGTCTGGTTTGAATGTGTACTTGAGCTGTGATCCTCTTTTTTAAAAAAAAATAATATTTATTAGAGTTTTAAGAGTTACAAAAAGCAAAAATAAAAACACCATATTAAACAAAAGCAAAAGAACACATCACAATAAGTAAAAAAAAGAAAAAGAGAGAAAAACGCAAAAATACAAACAATTAAAAAACACATCAAATCTTCCCATAACTTATCTTTCATTTTCTTGTTTCCTTGACCTCCTCACACCTCCCTTTTTTGTATTCTAGTTCGGTTAACTAATTCAGCAAATCCTTTCCATCTTTCCTAATTTTTGTCCTGTAATTTATCTTAATATTAGTGTAACTATGCTTTCCCTCCTTTCACCAATTAACAGTCTGATTTTTCCTAAACCTTTATAACATTTCTACTAAAACCACATAACTTCATTCCAGCATCCTTCTAACATTCATTAATTTTACAGTGTTTCTGTAAATAATCTTTAAATTTCTTCCAATCTTCTTCTACCGACTCTTCTCCCTGGTCTCGGATTCTGCCAGTCATTTCTGCCAGTTCCATGTAGTCCATCAACTTCATCTGCCATTCTTCCCGGGTGGGTAAATCTTGTGTCTGTACTTGAGCTGTGATCATGCCTCTTGTTTCCTTGGGGTGGAGAAGTGTGTGTGTGCTTGTATAGAAACGTAAGACCATAAGAAGAGCCTGCTGGGTCTAGCCAGTGGCCCCCATCCAGCCCACCATCCTCTCCTCACAGTGGCCAAACAAAGTTGCCTGGCGTAAACCCACAAGCAGGACCCGAGCGCAAGAGAATCTTCCCTTCCTGGGGTTTCCAGAAACTGGTATTCTGCCCAATAAATATTGACCACCTTCCCATTGACTTCTGCTCTTCACCTTGCAAGGGATGTGTGTGCTAGAGCCATTTATGTTATGCTGGCATTTATGTTTTCAAGGGGGAAGCAGCTGTTAGGGAGATCTGGGCTCCTCTCTTTATCAGGCATGGCCTAACCCATGGGTAGGCAAACTAAGGCCCGGGGGCCGGATCCAGCCCAGTCGCCTTCTCAATCCGGCCCGCGGATGGTCCAGGAATCAGCGTGTTTTTACATGAGTAGAATGTGTCCTTTTATTTAAAATGCATCTCTGGGTTATTTGTGGGGCATAGGAATTCATTCATTTTTTCCCCAAAATATAGTCCGGCCCCCCACAAGGTCTGTGGGACAGTGGACCGGCCCCCTGCTGAAAAGGTTTGCTGACCCCTGGCCTAACCAAATCAGCCTGCTTTCACATTCAGCCCGGAGAAGTGTGCAAGGGGCCCCTCATGTTCTCTCGCTACTTTGTAACATTTTAATAAATGCTAACGAGTTTATTACACTGCTGTCACTTTGCAGCTTTCTCCTGCACACTTGGCCATCAGAACTATGCTTGCAACTTTTGTGTGGATAGCTCAAAGAGATCTATCGCCACCTTGTGGCTGCAAATGCATTTATGCTAGGCTGTGTTGCTGTGTGTGTGTGTGTGTGTGTGTGTGTACTTTCATACACTGCTTCTTCTGGGGGGACGCATACTCCTAAACATTTTGTGAATCTAAGTTTGGCTTCATTGAGGGGCAGTATTTCAATATGAGTAGGAAAATGAGAGTACCCCAAAACATTTTTAAGGGGGGGGGAAGCACTGCTTTCACACCTGGGCCAGAGACAGTGTCAAAATGTGCCTCTTTTTTAACTTGTAGTCATGGGAGTGCTTTGGTGTTGCCTTTTTTATTTTGGTATGGAAGGTAGTCTAAGTTAATTGTGCTGTTTCTCTCTCTCTTTTTTATAATATTTTATTAAGTTTTATCAAAGAAAAGGGTTACATAAAGAAAAACACAGAGCATATAAACATACAAAAGACATCAGAATACAAAAAACAAGCAATTAACATATAAGAAAAAAAGAAAAAAGAGAAAAAGAAAAAGTTAAAACACTAAAAAAGGATTCAAAAAGTTAAAAATGAAAATCCCTCTCTTTAATTTCTTACCATTCATAAACTTATTTTCTTGACTTCCTCACACCCCCCTTTCTTGTATTCCAATTTGAAATTGATTAGCAAATTCCTTCTTATTACTTTTATCCTTGATTATCTTTCTTCACATATTGTTTGTTCCTAGTTTTCATCTAATATCTATCCCTTCTTTCATATTCTTATTTTACCTTTTTTACTAGAACCCATTCATTTCATTTCAATGTCATCAACATTCAAAAATTTTACAATGTTTCTGTAAGTAGATTTTAAATTTCTTCCAATCTTCTTCCACCGACTCTTCTCCCTGGTCTCGGATTCTGCCCGTCATTTCCCCCATTTCCATGTAGTCCATTACTTGCATCTGCCATTCTTCCAAGGTGGGTAGGTCTTGTGTCTTCCAATGCTTTGCGATGAGTATTCTTGCAGCTGCTGTAGCGTACATAAAGGAAGTTCTATCCTTCTTTGACACCAATTGGCCCTGTTTCTCTCTCTCTCTCTCCCTCCCTCCCTCTTGCTCCCAGGCTGTCACTACAGCCTCATGTGACCTCATTGCCTAGGGGGCACCTATGCAGATCTACAGCCATTCCTAGATAGATCCTGCATAGATTATTGCAGTGTGCTCTCTGTGGGACTATAGTTGAAGACCGTTCTGAAGCTTCAGTTGGCGGAGAGAGTACAGCTGCCCATCTGCCAGAGGGTGCAGACAAGAGGAATCACAGCACCCAATACAGAATCTACACTGCACTGGCTGGCAGTGAACTACTGAGCTTAAATTTTGCTATGGGCAGGTGACCTGGGTGTTGTGATCAGCAAGAGATTCCCTACTTGTGGTTCTATCCATAGCAGAAGCTTGGTGGTTGGTAACACCAGACAGGTCATTCTTGGTGGTGGCACCTCATCTATAGGACAACCACATTATGGGTGCCATTCAGTCTGCTCCCACAGGTAACATCTTTAAGAGCAGGCTTAAGACCCTTCTTCAAGAGCTGCATTCCCTTCTGGACAATCCTACAGGGGTCACACCCCAGCAGTGGGCAGGGCCAGAGGCAAAAGTGGGAGGAGCCATGGATGTAAATTCTACCTTTGTACAGTTATGCTAGTTTCTAGACCAGTGGCGTAGCGTGGGTTGTCAGCACCCGGGGCAAGGCAAGTAATTTGCGCCCCCTAACCTGTGGATTTTAGCACTCGAGTGCGAGCGCGCCCCCCCCCCAGATATTGCGCCCGGTGTGGCTGGCCCCCCCTGCACCCCCCACGCTACGCCACTGTTCTAGACACACCCCTCTTTATTCTCTATTTGGGCAAACAAGGAGTATTAGCAGAGTTCAAGGACATATCCCAGCCAGGCAAAAACACTCAAAGAGGGTGCAAAGCACAGCTTTTTTGGGGGAAATTATTCCTTCATATAAGACTATGCCACCCATTCTATTCATTTATTACACTGTTTAGATCCCATATTATGTGTTGGCCATATGAGATGGAGGGTGGGAGTCAGCTGTTTTTTTGTGTGATTTTCCAGCCCATATCAGTGTTACACTAGGCAGGCTTCCTCAAACTCAGCCGTCCAGATGTTTTTTAGCCTACAACTCCCATGATCCCTAGCTAGCAGGACCAGTGATCAGGGATGATGGGAATGGTAGTCTCAAAGCATGTGGAGGGCCGAGTTTGAAGAAGCCTGCACAAGGAAAACATACATGAGAAATGCAAATACTGTAGCCAAATAAATATCATTTGTGAAAGTGACTTTTATAGCTTTTCATCAAAACTGCAATTCCTGGCTGGGAGCAAATAGGCATTCCATAGTTCTGGCCAGGAGGTGGCAGTAGAGATTCATGCGTGTTTATTCCATCACTATGTGGATGCAGGAGGGAGCTTCATACAGAGACAGGCTATTTGTCCTAGGCAGCTTTTAAACCATATATTTTTAAAACAATATTTTACCACTTTAAATAGTCATGGTGCCCCCCAAAATAATTCTTGGAGCTCTGGTTTGCAGAGAGTGCTGAGAATTTTTAGGTGGGTTAAACCACAGAGCTTAGGACTTGCCGATCAGAAGGTTGGCGGTTCGAATCCCCACGAGGGGGTGAGCTCCCGTTTTTCAGTCCCTGCTCCTACCCACCTAGCAGTTCGGAAGCACATCAAAGTGCAAGTAGATAAATAGGTACCACTGCGGCAGGAAGGTAAACGGCATTTCCGTGCGCTGCTCTGGTTCGCCAGAAGTGGCTTAGTCATGCTGGCCACATGACCCGAAAGCTGTACGCCGGCTCCCTCGGTCAATAAAGCGAGATGAGCGCCGCAACCCCAGAGTCATCCACGACTGGACCTAATGGTCAGGGCTCCCTTTACCTTTATTCTTCTTACACAGCTACAATTTCCAGAGTTCCCTGGGAAGAGGGATTGTTTTTTAAACCACACTGAACACTCTCCATTTTCCCTTCCTGCTCCTTATGCCTGGAATTCCATTCTGACATAGACTATTAAGCCAGCGCTCAAACCCCACCAAGAATTTCTATCCTTTGACTTGGACATGCAGTCCTCTAAGCTGTAGGAACATCTGGCAGGATCTTGGTGAACAAGAAGGGAACTCTGCACATGCTCAGAGGTACTTTCTCCCTTGTCTATGCATCTGGGGCATTCCAAACAGGTTTTTCAGGGCAGAGTCTGTGACTCAATTGAAGGCCTTTGGAAGTGGCAATTTGGGGTGACAGGGGGCCACCTTTTCAGCAATGGGAAAAGGTGTACTGAGAAATCTTAGGGTGCCCTGTCAGTTAGGACAAGACAAGTGGGTACAGAGTGCCTGCAGCTTTCAAGGATCAAAGACCAACATTTTAAGGGAGTGCTGGGCCAACCAGAGACCCAAGGTATCACGTAGAAAGGGGTAGTCTGAAATAACAGCTCTCTGGCTATGGTCTAAATGGAGAAAAACGGTGAACAACACAGTGTTCTTGCCTAAATGGTAGCTTTAATGGCCTTAGCTCAGTGTTTGAGCACTCACTTTGAATGCAGAAGGTCCAGGGCCGGATTTAGGTTTGATGAGGCCCTAAGCTACTGGACATATATAAAGGGGCCCTTTATATGTCTAGATGTCCTTTGTCAACAACAAATTGTTGCTGTTTTTTGTGTTGAATATATGCAACATGGTAATTTATGGACTTAATAGGTTCTAAAGCCATTTGCACATAACAAAATATGTATTTTATCAAAGTAATTGATATAGAAATGAGCAAACCAGTGATATTTTAGGGAGCAGGCTAGCAGGTGGGGCCCATGACTTACATCATAAGATGTACACAACACAAAACACTGTTGCTGTATGTAGGTTTTATTTTTTATCTTATATTTTGGAAATGTACATCCAGTTTTTTTCCTTTAATTTTTTTGGGGGGCCCCAAGAATGTGGGGCCCTAAGCTACAGCTTGTTTAGGTTATACGTAAATCTGGCACTGGGAAGGTCCCAGGTTCAGTTCCCAGAATCTCCAAGCAGAACTGGGGGAAACTTCTGCTACTGAAGAGCCACTGCCAGTCAGTGTAGACGATACTGCGCTAGGTGGGCCAATGGTCTGACTCAGTATAAGGCAGCTTCCTATGTCACAGAATCACCAAAAGAAAACCAGACAATTGCCAGAAGCGGCTCTAGTGAGCCCGGTGCAGTAACACAGGACATAGAGCTTCTGGGATGCCAAATCAGGCTCCCCCACTATTACACCAATGAAAGACAAGAGGAGGGGCACCAGATTTTGGCGTTGCACAGGGCACAACTGAATTTCGAGACGCCAAGTTCTGCCACTGCAGTTGTCCCAACAAAGATCTTGACTGAGTTAAGAAAAATCTCTAGCCAGCTTTGCATGGAACACCACTAGGGGGCACCAGCCTGCAGATCAGAAGGCCATACCTTTGTCCCTCTCAATATGGTGGAATCACTGGCATAGTTGCCAGTAATCTCTCTTTCTCTCTCTCTCTCTCTCTCTCTCTCTCTCTCTCTCTCTCTCTCTGTGTGTGTGTGTGTATGTGTGGTCACACACAAAATGACATATTTTGCCCTGAAAGAATCCCTGGGAGCAAAAAATGCCAAGCTAAAAGGCCTGGTGCATATATTTCAAATATTTCAAATTCAAATATCCTTCCGGTCTGATACATGCTCCTGATTAGGAAAGTGGGGTAGTCATAAAAGAAAAAATAAGAGTACTGTATTGTCTATGGCATGTGGGACGCAGGTGGCACTGTGGGTTAAACCACAGAGCCTAGGACTTGCCAATCAGAAGGTCGGTGGTTTGAATCCCCATGACGGGGTGAGCTCCCATTGCTCGGTCCCTGCTTCTGCCCACCTACCAGTTCAAAAGCACGTCAAAGTGTGAGTAGATAAATAGGTACCGCTCCAGCAGGAAGATAAACGGCATTTCCGTGCGCTGCTCTGGTTCGCCAGAAGTGGCTTAGTCATGCTGGCCACACGACCCGGAAGCTGTATGCCGGCTCCCTTGGCCAATAAAGCGAGATGAGCGCCGCAACCCCAGAGTCGGACACGACTGGACCTAATGGCCAGGGGTCCCTTTACCTTTACCTATTGTCTATAGCAGGGAAGTTCTTACTAAAAGGAAATGTCTTTACAACAAGATACACATCTTCCCTTCCAAACACCATTTCATGTTGAGTCCCCCCCCCCCCCATTATGTTTTTAAATGCAAACATTCCATGCATTCCAGTTTTGGAAACCTTCTTTCAAAAAAGCTGTCCTCCTAGTGGTACAACAATAAAACTGCTAGCACATTCGCAAAGCTAAGCGGGGTCCGGTTCAAATTGGACAGGGGACTGTGTGTTGAGATTCCTGCATTGTAGGCAATTGGAATAGATGACTCTTGGGTTCCCTTCAGGTTATAAGACTAAATATCAAGAGGAACTTTCTGATAGTAAGAGCTGTTCAATAGTGGAAGGTGGTGGACTCTCCTTCCTTGAAAGTTTTTATGCAAATGACCATCTGTCCTGAATGCTTTAGGTGAGAATCCTGCATTGCAGAGTTTGGACTAGATGGGGTCCCTTCCAACGAAAGGTGCCAACTTTAATAAAATATTGGAGTGGACAGGTAAGCCCCACCCCACATAATCGGTCACAAGATACGGAGCACAATTACACACCATTTGAATGGCAGTGCTCATAAACTTGGGAGGTGGCCCCTCAAATATTTTATTGGGAAGCTGAGGGACCTCAACCTCTATGAGTTGACTCCTATGCTTCCAACTCTACAGTTCTATAATTCTATGATTCTACAGCGACTGGGCCAAGGTCACTCAATGGGCTTCACGACGCTTCATGGCTGAGCCTATTCACCACATTAAAGGTAAAGGGACCCCTGACCATTAGGTCCAGTTGTGACTGACTCTGGGGTTGCGGCGCTCATCTCGCTTTATTGGCCGAGGGAGCTGGCGTACAGCTTCCGGGTCATGTGGACAGCATGACTAAGCCGCTTCTGGTGAACCAAAGCAGCGCACACAAACACCGTTTATCTTCCCGCCGGAGCGGTACCTATTTATCTACTTGCACTTTGATGTGCTTTCGAACTGCTAGGTGGGCAGGAGCAGGGACCGAGCAACGGGAGCTCATCCCATCACAGGGATTCGAACCGCCGACCTTTTGATCAGCAAGCCTTAGCCTCTGTGGTTTAATCCACAGCGCCACCCACGTCCCTATGTACCACATCGGCCCTCTATAAAGTCTATATAGTGAAAGAGGTTCTTGCTCTGGTCTACAAGCCATTGGTGGTCCACGAGGTCCATTCAGGGTAGATATTGGTAGAACGGTCAAGGCTACCTGTATGTGGCTCTGCATTTTATTGGGCTCTGTTAGGAGAAAGGATGAGATGGAAATCTGATAAACTGCCATTCTAAATAATAATACTAATACTATATTTTTCTAAAGGTGGAGATCGACTTCATAGAACTTTGTACATAAGGACAGGCATCCAAAAGGCAAGAGAATTTGGAATTAAAATATGAGTGGGGTTTGTGCTTTGTTTAGTTGAACAAGAAAATTAAGCCGTTCGCTGACACCCCCAGCAATATTGAAGTGGTTGTTACACACTGCAGGACGGGGAGAGTTTGAGAACCTGATCTGTTCTTTTGACATCCCTGTGTTGAATATTAGACTGTAGGCTCCTAGGGACAGGGGGCTAACCACTTATACTTTGCAATTCATCAGGTGCACTGATGGTATATTAAGGACTTGTAACCTTTCTCAGGCCTATACGATGAGAATAAATTAAATGAATGAATGAATAATATGGAAATGAAATGTGGGGAAAACAATTCACCCACCTAAAGGATGTTGAACTTCACACACACACACACACACACACACACACACACACACACACACCAAATAAACCACAGAAAACAGGACAGGTGCCCATTTGTCAGCAACATTAAGATGTCCTCACTTTTCTCTAATTTGTAAACAGTTGGAAAGAATATCCTCCCTTGCCGGAGAGGGGAAAGCCATCTTTTGAAACCCCCAGGGCTGTGACCCCTTGTCCTCTCTGTTTATGAAGAAGAAAGGGAAGAAAGCTGCGGAAGGCAAGACTTTTTTTCATTGACAAAGTTTTCCGTCTTTTGTGATTAAAATGGGGGAGAGGCATTGTAAATCCTCCCCACTTTCTACTTTCTTCTCCCTTTTTGGCACATCCCTCTTACAGAATCCTTGTTCTTCTCCATTTCTTCTTCCAGTAATATGTTTATTATTAATAATAAGAATTATTTTTGCCAGCCTTTGGGAGGTAAAATAAAGTTCTTGTTATGAATTTAACTTATGGATTACTTCCCATGAGAATTCCCAAAGCAATTTTATAATACTGTACAATAAAAAGGACAATTTCATTTATAAGCAGCTTAAAAACTGCATATATAAAAATGATTAAAATACACACACAAACACACATAATTTAAAATATCAGTACATATATCTGGAGTCAATTCAAATACAATACAAGTAGCAACTTGGACACTTCTTGACTCTCTGTTGTTCTAGAGAACCCTTTGCTTTGTGTGCGTATTTGTGTGTTTGCGTGCTTTTAACACCTTTAGAAATAAGCGTTTTGTTAAAAAGAAAATACCTCCAAATATAACTTTCCTTTCCTGCCCTGAGTGAAAACAACAGTTCAAACAATTCTTGTCAAAGATCTACTCTTAGGGAAGAGGGATTTTCTACTCTAGGGAAGATCTACTCTTGAGAGGGATTTTCAGCAGTTTAGAGATTAGATTCATCCATTCATCCATTTATCTCATATGCTGCCGAAACCAGGACTCAAGGCAGCTCACAAAAATTAAAACAAGCACAGCTAAAACACAGAAAGCTAAAAACCCATAAAAGATAATAACTAAAAAGTACCGTAATTAAACTATAATGGAATTGAAACGATGGAAAAAAACCAAATCTATTAAGAAACAGATAGCAAGATAACTAAAAACAGCACTATTAAAAGCAGCCAGAATAAAACAATCTTTACCTGCCAGCAGAAGGACAGCAAGGAAGGAATCAATCTGACCTCTCTAGGAAGGGAGTTCCAAAGCCTGGGAGCTACCACCAACAAGGCCCTCTCCTGCATCCCCACCAAACATGCCTCTGAGGGTGGCCAAACAGAGAGAAGGGCCTCTCCTGAAAATCTCAGAGTCTGGGAAGGTTCAAATGGGAGAGTATGGCTCTTCAGCTAACCTGGGCCTAGGTCCACTTTTCTACTAAAATAATATTCAGAGTGAAAAATAGCAAATGTACATTTTCAAAATATTCCATATGCAATGCTAGTTGTCAATCAGGGCAAATGGGGAAGGAAGCACCAACCTCAGTCTGCCCTCAGCCAAGCCCCACCTGCCTGCTTTCTTACAGACAGTCCTGGGCATATGGGGACAAAACTAAAATTCGTTGCCTCTACCTGTCACTGGGTCACCTGCTGTTGGCCTCCCTGCCTTCCACCTACCAGCCCAAATGGTCACCAGCCACTGCTGTTCATTACAATATCATCAACAATGGTATGTCCCAACCAGTGCTCTTTTTGCTGTCCTAACAGAGCTTCTTGCTGGAGGAGACTCTTGAGAGTCCCATGGACTGCAAGAAGATCAAACCTCTCCATTCTGAAGGAAATCAGCCCTGGAAGGACAGATCCTGAAGCTGAGGCTCCAATACTTTGGCCACCTCATGAGAAGAGAAGACTCCCTGGAAAAGACCCTGATGTTGGGAAAGATGGAGGGCACAAGGAGAAGGGGACGACAGAAGACGAGATGGTGGGACAGTGTTCTTGAAGCTACCAGCATGAGTTTGACCAAACTGCGGGAGGCAGTGGAAGACAGGAGTGCCTGGCGTGCTCTGGTCCATGGGGTCACGAAGAGTTGGACACGACTAAACAACAACAACAACAGAGCTTCTACTGATATGACTCATATCCTACAAAAGATTTCACACAAAGGGTTGTCTTTCCTTACAGATGGATGTTCTCATGGAATTAAAATTGAGACGTGGGGATAGATACCAACTGTGTTCATGGAAAGGAAGCCACTGACTGCTGTTGCAACAATGCCCTGCCAGCTGTATCATGACTCTAACAGTGACCAGTACATTGAGGTGGAGGCTATAGGGCAGTGATGGCCAAAACTGGCCCTCCAGCTGTTTTGGGACTACAACTCCCATCATCCCTAGGTAACAGGACCAATGGTCAGGGATGATGGGAATTGTAGTCCCAAAACAGCTGGAGGGCCAAGTCTGGCCGTCCATGCTATAGGGCAGTGTTTCCCAACCTTGTGCCGCCAGCTGTTTTTGGACTACAATTCCCATCATCCCTTGCCACTGGTCTTGCTAGTCAGGGGTGATGGGAGTTGTAGTTCAAAAACAGCTGGAGGGCCAAGTTTGGCCATCACTGCTATAGGGTAACTGGCTAAGGAACCAAGCCTAACCCTGAGTCTGATGCTTATTTCTGGGGAGCACTGACCTCAAGGCTAGCAAGGCAGGAGCTCTCTGAAGCACTTCCCATTGCACCAGTGCCAACTTCCCATTGCACCCAGGGCCAACACCTTCAGGTCCACCTTTCTCTGGGCTTGAGGAACGGAGTGCCTCCTGAACTACCTTTCCAGACCAGCAGCATAGGGAGCACACCAAGCAGGAGGCCATGGAGTGCAGGAGAAGGACTGGTCTTCAAGCCAGAAGGCTTTCTGAGGTTCCACTAGTAGGTGGTGCTTCGCTAGACCAGTGTTTCCCAACCTTGTGCCTCCAGATGTGTTTGAACTACAATTCCCATCATCCCTGACCACTGGTCTTGCTAGCTGGGGATGATGGGAGTTGTAGTCCAAAAACAGCTGGAGGCCCAAGGTTGGGAAACACTGCGCTAGAGCAAGTGGCTCATACAGAGCTCTCCGTGGTGCTGCAGGCCTTGCCTTCCCAGCTTCTCCGTGGAATGAAAACAGGGTAGTATGGACGCCAGCAATGACAGCATGTCTTCTGCCACTGTGCTATGGCTCTTCCGTATGATAACTAGAGAGTGGTCTTCCTAGCCCTTCTATCCAAGATCCACTGTAAAACTGGAGGTAAAGGTAAAGGTAAAGAGACCCCTGACTATTAGGTCCAGTCGTGGCCGACTCTGGGGTTGCGGCGCTCATCTCGCTTTACTGGCTGAGGGAGCCGGCATACAGCTTCCGGATCATGTGGTCAGCATGACTAAGCCGTTTCTGGTGAACCAGAGCAGTGCACGGAAACACTGCTTACCTTCCCGCCGCAGTGGTACCTATTTATCTACTTGCACTGGTGTGCTTTCGAACTGCTAGGTTGGCAGGAGCAGGGACAGAGCAATGGGTGCTCACCCCATCATGGGGATTCGAACCGCCGACCTTCTGATCAGCAAGCCCTCGGCTCTGTGGTTTAACCCACAGCACCACCCACGTCCCCAACACTGAGATATGACCTCTGGCAGAGCAAAAAAAGGGGGGTGAAGGGAGCTGAACCCTCTCCCCATAGCAACTTTTCTCCCCAGTCACATTGACTTCTGTAGACCCCAAATCATGGAGGAGAGGACTGTCAATGGCTACTAGCCATTATGGCTGTGCTGTACCTTCACAGTTGGAGGCAGCAATGCTTCTGAATACCTATGGCTGGAAACCAGGGTGCTTGATTCCTACTTGCTGGTCTCCCACAAGCATCTGGTTGGCCACTTTGGGGACAGAATGCTGGTCTAGATGGGCTATTGGCATTATCCAGCAGGCTCTTCTTAAGTTATTAATTGAGGTAAAAGTAGAGCTGAAGGCAGGGGAAGGGTTAAACAGCAGCACACACACACCTGGCACACACTTTCTGCCTTTGATTAGAGGCCTCCACAATGTAGATACCCAACTCTGGGCCAGACCCAGATATAAGATTCCCTTCCACCATCTTGTCTGGTCAGAGCAGTGGTAGTCAATGTAGTTCTCTCTGGGTGTGGTTGATAGGAACCCACAGCATCCCTGATGTTTGACCATGCTGGCTGGGGCTGATGGGGGTTGCAGTCCAGTAACATCCAGAGGGCACCCTATTGGCTACTCCAGTACCAAAGGCTCCAGTTGAAGCCTTTGCTCAAGCTTCCTTGTCAAGCAGATGATGACCACTAGGAGGCACACTTGATTGGAAAAAACACACATGCCAAACATCTCCAGGGATATCCCTGTTCTCTCCCTGTGGTCCATCACCTGCCTCTTCTGCTAAAGTAAGGATGGGGAACTGATCTTGTAGCCCACCTTCCCCAACCATTGGCCATGCTGGTTGGGTCTGAAGATGTCTGCAGGGCCACAGCTTCTCCTCCCTGGGCTAAGGGCTCAGTGGCATTTTTGATAATACACAGCTACATCTGCTTAGCCAACTTCACCAGGGCTAGGATCTCAATCACCACTGTCCCTGCTCATTGTTGTTTGTTCTTGGCATCCAACTGTCTTAGGAGATAATGGAGGGGTGCGCCTTTGGAGGTGAAGTCAAACTGTTGAAAGGTTGCATCGCCTGCTGTGGCTGTAGAGACCAATACGGAAGAGACATGTTCTCCAAACACTGTGGTCATCTGCAAGGGATTCCCACAGACACAGATTATGCAGACATCTTTGTAGACATCTCTGTAAATTGGCAGAGTTGGTCCACCAATGGGTCTGGTGCCTGAAACTAGCTCCCCATACAGCACCTCCTTGGGGATCCTGCCGTCTTCCATTTTGTAGCCATGACCAAGCCAATGTAGATGGCGCCAAGACAGGAGTGCCAACATGCTGGGAATATGGGCTTGGAAGAGCACATCTTTGTTTGAAACTCTGTCCTGCCATGTGTTACCCCAAATCCTCCTATTATGGTGCATGTGGAAGGCAAAGCAGCATTGCTCCTGACAGTTGTAAGTTTCCCATGACTCGCTTCCGTAAAGCAGCATGCTCAACACGCAAACCTGGGTAGACCTTCATTTTGATATCGGATGCAAGCATCTCGCATTCTTTCATACCCATTTGGAGAGGCAAACCATTGCCGTAGCTGCCTTGCAAATGCGTGTGACCAGCTCAGCACTGATGGAAGGGTTGCTGGTTATGGTGGAACTCAGGTAGACAAAACCATCTACAGCCTAAAGCGTGTGGTCACCAATGATGATGTGCACATGCAAAGTGGGTGGAGCAAGGAATATAAATTTTATTTTTGAACATTATGCTGGTTTCTACAAACTATCCTCCATCATCATCATCATAAATTTATATTTGTACCCGTCTCTCTGGCCGGAGCCAGGCTCAGGGCGGCTAACATCATAAAACAAACACAGTATACAAAGAACATAAGAACAGGCAATCAATTAATTAAAATACCTCTTAAAATTAGTTCAGAACAAATTAATATCTGGACAGATGGCAGTCCATGGGTAAAATTGAGAATGGTTCATATTCTCCAGGGCCAAATGTTAAAGGTAAAGTTAAAGGGACCCCTGACCATTAGGTACAGTTGTGGCTGACTCTGGGGTTGCAGCGCTCATCTTGCTTTATTGGCCGAGGGAGCCGGCGTACAGCTTCCGGATCATGTGGCCAGCATGACTAAGCCACTTCTGGCGAACCAGAGCAGTGCACGGAAACGCCGTTTACCTTCCTGCCGGAGCGATACCTATTTATCTACTTGCACTTTGATGTGCTTTCGAACTGCTAGGTTGGCAGGAGCCGAGACCAAACAATAGGTGCTCACCCCGTCGGGGGGATTCGAAAAGCCAACCTTCTGACTGGCAAGTCCTAGGCTCTGTGGTTTAACCCACAGCACCACCCGCGTCCCTAGGGCCAAATGTTACCACTGGTCTTATAAAGGACCTGTGAGCGGACTAGGAGGCCTCTTTAATGCTTGTTCTTATACAGAAAGAAAAGAATCAGACTGAACCCCGACCAAAGGCCTGGCGGAACAGCTCTGTCTTACAGGCCCTGCAGAAAAATGTCAAATCCTGCAGGGCCCTGGTCTCTTGTGAGAGAGCATTCCACCAGGGGCCACAACTGAAAAGGCCCTGGCTCTAGTCGAGGCCAGTCTAATCTTCCTGGGTCCTGCAATCTTCAGAGTGTTATTATTTGCAGACCTTAAGGGCATACCAGGAGAGGCAGTCCCGTAGGTACGAGGGTCCTAGGCCATGCTGTCTGGGGCATGATGAGAGTTGTAGTCCAAAACGTCTGGAGAGCCCCAGGTTGGGAAAGGCTGCCACAGAGCCTTCAAAGCATTTCTCATGCATTACATCATTGCATTCCTTAAAAAGGAATGCAGTCCCATCGGAAAGATGTAGAAGCCCCTTTCATGTCAGCCACAAGACCTGAATTGTGGCTTTACTATTTCATAACTCTAGGCTTTTAACCACATTGTTACATTGCTTCATATTCTCAAAGGTCTGTTCCCTCTGTGGAATGTGATGAAAAAAAAATCAATGCTAGTTTTTTCCTCCAAGTTGTTTCAAAGCCAGCAGACATTTTGCACCTCTCAAAGCTGGGCCAGCTGTGTTCTATCACAAGGGGGCAGGCAGCGAGAAGGCCCTGTTTCTTGTCCATCCCTCCCACCCCACCTCCAAAGACATTTGTTTTCTTAAGAGAGCTTCCACCGGTATAGGGATCATTAAGGGAGTATCACAAATGTCTCAGAAGGGAGAGGATGGCAGAAGTGTGGATTTGCCTTTTCTTAACCATGAGATCCCATTTTTGCAAGCTATTTGCAATTATCATTGCCTCTGAGTGTATGCAGAACACCTTTCCCTCATCATTTATGATCCATATGTGGTACAGAGGAGGGCTTCTTTGTTTTTTCTGGTAGCACAGTTCTATAGAGAGGAACAACTGTTCCATATTATTAATCTATTCCACTCGGTTAATAAGCACCATGTCAGGAAAATATATTTTCTGTGTCTTTTGTTGTTGTTTCGTCATTTAGTCATGTCTGACTCTTCGAGACCCCCTGGACCAGAGCACGCCAGGCACTCCTGTCTTCCACTGCCTCCCGCAGTTTGGTCAAACTCATGCTGGTAGCTTTGAGAACACTGTCCAACCATCTCGTCCTCTGTCGTCCCCTTCTCCTTGTTCCCTCCATCTTTCCCAACATCAGGGTCTTTTCCAGGGAGTCTTCTCTTCTCATGAGGTGGCCAAAGTACTGGAGCCTCAGCTTCAGGATCTGTCCTTCCAGTGAGCACTCAGGGCTGATTTCCTTCAGAATGGATAGGTTTTATCTTCTTGCAGTCCATGGGACTCTCAAGAGTTTCCTCCAGCACCAGAATTCAAAAGCATCCATTTTTCGGCAATCAGCCTTCTTTATGGTCCAGCTCTCACTTCCATACATCACTACATACATCATTTCGTGTCTTTTATCCCCCTACAAAAGTAACAACAGCTTGGGGCAGAGGAGTGGGGGAAATGGCATGAGAAGAAAAGGTTTAAAAACCCAGAGCACCACATCTCTGCTCTTCAGAGGTTGCTGATGAGCAGAGCAAAAAAATGACATTCTAATCGTCTGGGGCCCTACCATTTGCATCATGCCATTTGGGCATGCGTAATACTTCATAACTGAAGGGACGTGGGTGGCGCTGTGGGTAAAACCTCAGCGCCTAGGACTTGCCGATCGCATGGTCAGCGGTTCGAATCCCCGCAGCGGGGTGAGCTCCCGTCGTTCAGTCCCAGCTCCTGCCCACCTAGCAGTTCGAAAGCACCCTTAAGTGCAAGTAGGTACCGCTTTATAGCGGGAAGGTAAGCGGTGTTCCGTCTGCTGCTCTGGTGCCGGTTCGCCAGAGCAGCTTCGTCACGCTGGCCACATGACCCAGAAGTGTCTGCGGACAGTGCTGGCTCCCGGCCTCTAGAGTGAGATGAGCGCACAACCCTAGAGTCTGTCAAGACTAGCCCGTACGGGCAGGGGTACCTTTACCTTTACCTTTAATACTTCACAACAAAGGGACGCGGGTGGTGCTGTGGGTTAAACCACAGAGCCTAGGACCTGCTGATCAGAAGGTTTGAATCCCCGTGATGGGGTGAGCTCCCGTTGCTTGGTCCCAGCTCCTGCCAACCTAGCAGTTCGAAAGCACACCAGTACAAGAGATAAATAGGTACCGCTCCGGTGGGAAGGTAAACGGCATTTCCATGCGCTGCTCTGGTTCTCCAGAAGCGGCTTAGTCATGCTGGCTACATGACCTGGAAGCTGTACGCCGGCTCCCTCGGCCAATAAAGCGAGACGAGCGCCGCAACCCCAGAGTCATCCAAGACTGGACCTAATGGTCAGGGGTCCCTTTACCTTTACTAATACTTCACTAACCCTACAGAGGAGGGTTAGCCAACATGGTGCCATTCAGATGCTGTTGTATTGCAACTCCCATCATCCTTATTACACTGCCTGGTAAGCGCATTATGCTCAGAGGCAGGCTTTTGCACTGGTGGTACCAGTGACGTGCAATGCCCCCCACCTGCTGAAATGCGAGAGGCTCCCTCAGTGTTGGCATTCTGCCATCTCTTGAAGACGCACCTGTTTAGGCAAGCGTTTCCCTGAAATGAACTTCTGGTTTCATTGTTTCAACTGGGGTTAAAAAAAAAGTTTTAATTGTTATACTTTTTAATTGTTTGTTTTATTGTATATTTTAATGAAGGCTGATTTAATGCCCTAGTGGATTTGCTACTGTGTGTTTTAATTATGCCGTAAACTGCTCAGAAGAGGCCATTCTGGCATATAAGTAGCATATTAATTAAATTATCATTATCATTCCTGAACATCCACCAATCTAGCTGGGGCTTGTAGGGACTTGGGAGTCCAACCAATTTGAGGGAGCATTCTCTTGGCTGCCCTCACTTGTGGATAAGTATTCCTATTACCAACAGGGCGAGAGGTGATGGCTTTTCTCAACCCACCTTCTCTACTCAAAGCTAAGGTGACATTTTCACCCAGGATTCCCTTGGCTGTCAGGCAACACATCTGCTGTGTGGGACATATCTGTGTTAAGGGTAAATGCATACCGCCCACAGCATCCTCACACAGGGCAGGGGTGGGGAACATGCTTTCAACCCAAGGGCCACATTCTCATTCAAGGTTACCCAAACTTGGGTCTCCAGCTGTTTTGGGACTACAACTCCCAGCAACCTTAGCTAGCGGGACCAATGGTCAGGGGTGATGGGAATTGTAGTCCCAAACCTACTGCAGGCTCAAGTTTGAGAAACCCTGATCTAGGCAACTACGTGCCAGTGGCAGGCAGGGTAAGAGGGGGAAGCGGGTGGAGCAATTCATGTAAATGTTATCTTTGTAAGGTAAAAGTAAAGGGACCCCTGACCATTAGGTCCAGTCGTGGCCGACTCTGGGGTTGCGGCGCTCGTCTCGCTTTACTGGCCGAGGGAGCCGGCGTACAGCTTCCGGGTCATGTGGCCAGCATGACTAAGCTGCTTCTGGCAAAGTAGAGCAGTGCACGGAAACGCTGTTTACCTTCCCGCTGGAGTGGTACCTATTTATCTACTTGCACTTTGACGTGCTTTTGAACTGCTAGCTTGGCAGGAGCAGGGACCAAGCAACGGGAGCTCACCCCGTCGTGGGGATTCGAACCAAGTCCTAGGCTCTGTGGTTTAACCCACAGCGCCACCCACATGAGGGCTAATTTCTTCCATCCAGACAAAAGAGAGGCGTCACCAGAGTTAAGGGACACATCCCAGCTTCGGGGAGGGGTGGATATTCAGGGTACAAAGTGAGGTGTGTCGTATGGAGAGATATCTGAGGACCAAGTAAAGAGGTTTAGAAGGCCACATTTGATTCCCAGGGCTCAGGCTTCTCTCTGCCCCAAAAAAGAAAACTGATTTAGGGTTGCCATAGGTTCAGATCTTCCCGGACATGTATTCAGAATACTGCAGTCAGCAGCAGTGCCTGGGCGGAAACTGGGAAACTGTATGGGGAAATTCAGATGTATTGCAGCCCATGTTGGCAGTGCCGTTTTTGCCATTCTTCCATAAAAAATAGCTCAAAAACTGCATTTTTGCGATTTTGCCCAATGAGCTCAACAACCTTTCTGTCCAGATTTTCACTGTTTGAAATCTGGCAACCCAACTGTATCAGGTTAGGAGAATGATCCCCTGAGCCACTTCTAGCAAGAGTAGTGGACATTTCTTACATATTTACATTCCGTTGACCACTTGGTCAATAACCCGAGTTCTCTGGGTGCAACACAGGTGGAGAAAGACTTTAAAACCACAGTTTGGAGCATGAGTCAATAACAGCACTAACACACAGGACAGCCACATCCAAGCAGAGCTTAACACTATTTCAGCAATGATACGGAGAGCCACATGATACAGAGAGCCACAAGAAAAAGTTATTTGCTGAGCTAAAAGCCACAGTTCTTAAACCACATCGAAATGCAGGCATTACAGTAATAAAATAATTGTTTTTAAAGGCTTGAAAAGATGTTAAAGGAGGGAGCCAGGTGAACCCCTCTGAGGATAGCCTTTCACTATACTGATTTATTGTAATAATATGAACCTTTCAAAGCCTTTACCACCCTCACAATTAAGTTGTTTTAAATTGCTTTAAATAGTGTGTTGTGCTGCTGTAACCCATCCTGGGACCTTAGGGTGAAAGTCAGGAAATAAATTAATAACAATAATCCACATACAGATCTCAGAGTGTCCTCCAGAATATTATATCATCTGTGTTGAAGAAAACCAAGCATCAGCAGTTTAAAACTTTCCCCACAAAACAGGTAAATAACCCCACACAGCAAACCATTTTCATGGACCAGATTCTAAAACAGTTTTTTGGTGGGGGAATGGGTTGTATGGTCTGACATGTGCAGAGAGAGGGAATGTCATCATTCCACTTTTTACCATATATCTCCCCTTCGGAAAAGCTCTCTCCTCCCGCTGCTTCTGGTTTGACTCAGCAGGCAGTCTTTTTATTGAGCATAGGTCCTGATTTGTAGGGACGTGGGTGGCGCTGTAGGTTAAACCACACAGCCTAGGACTTCCGATCAGAAGGTTGACGGTTCGAATCCCCACGACGGGGTGAGCTCCCATTGCTCGGTCCCTGCTCCTGCCAAGCTAGCAGTTCGAAAGCACGTCAAAGTGCAAGTAGATAAATAGGTACCGCTCTGGCGGGAAGGTAAACAGTGTTTCCATGCGCTGCTCTGGTTTGCCAGAAGAGGCTTAGTCATGCTGGACACATGACCCGGAAGCTGTACGCCGGCTCCCTCGGCCAGTAAAGCGAGATGAGCGCCGCAACCCCAGAGTCGGCCACAACTGGACCTAATGGTCAGGGGTCCCTTTACCTTTTACCTGATTTGTAAATCTGGGAGGAGGTTATACAATATCTCTACACTTTCCAGTGCTTTTTTCTTTCGTTTGGAAAAGATTTGTTGCCAGGAAGGTGTTTCCAGATAGGTTTTATTATGGAACGGATGCTCTTAGTACATGCACATTTTATGCAGCGTTCTATATGCATGCACATTTTTTTAGAAAGCCTGTTGCCAATGACCCATTTGCAATAGCTCAGTGACCTCCGTACATTATTAAGCCCCCATCTGGAAGTCGCCAGAGTGCTTGTTATTACTCCAACATACCGGTAATAAAATACCTGGGAAAGGTAGCCTACTTAAAAGGAAAACTCTGGTCCCAAACCTCCTTGCAGGATCTTCAGGAGAAGAAAAGTCTTAGGAGGCCTAAGGCAGTTGGACGGCACTTTGTATGCCTCCTTCTGGAGACTCCTGCAGCCAAGCTGATGCCACACATATTCCTTTACTTTCCTTTGGGCAGCCCAGGACCTCCAGACACACTGCCCAGGCTTGCGCTCCAGGGAGGTCACTTGGGTGCTGCTAGCGCAGCAATTTGACTTCACCCCAGAAGGTGGACTCCAGTGTCTCATGAGACAGAAAGGTGCCAACAACCAGTTTTCCTGGGGGTGGGTTATGAAGCTGGTCTTCATTGCTTGAAGGACAGGGGCCAGCATCTAACTGATTAAAAAAGGTAAAGGTAAAGGGACCCCTGACCATTAGGTCCAGTCGTGGCCGACTCTGGGGTTGCGGCGCTCATCTCGCTTTATTGGCTGAGGGAGCTGGCATACAGCTTCTGGGTCATGTGGCCAGCATGACTAAGCCACTTCTGGCGAACCAGAGCAGCGCACGGAAACGCCATTTACCTTCCCGCTGGAGTGGTACCTATTTATCTACTTGCACTTTGATGTGCTTTCGAACTGCTAGGTTGGCAGGAGCAGGGACCGAGCAACGGGAGCTCACCCCGTCGCGGGGATTCGAACCCCGTCCTTCTGATCGGCAAGCCCTAGGCTCTGTGGTTTAACCCACAGCGCCACCCACGTCCCTCATTTAACTGATTAGGTGAGAGATAAATATAATAAATAATCCATAAACTTTAATTCTCTCTAACCATTGGCCATACTTGTTGGTGTTGATGGAAGCTGGAGTGCATCAGGTTCTAGAGGGCCATGGAGTCCTCATTCTTGCTCATCTAATCCAGTGGCCAACCAGGTGCCCATTGGAAGCCCACAAGCAGCTCCTGAGCATAGCAATGCTCTCTCGCCAACTGAGGTTTCCAGGCATACTGCCTCCAACACAGGTAGCAGAAGGTAGTTATCACGGCTAGTTGTTTTTAGCAATGGTGCCTCTACAATGACTTGGCCATGTCCACAGAATGGAAGATGGCAGGATTCCCAAGGTTGTGCTCTACGGTGACATGAAAGCTGGCAACATCAACTTCACCCTTTGGGAATCCCTTGCAGATGACTGCAGTGCCTGGAAGAAATGCTTGGTGCATCAGCATCAGCACAACCAGACGCCTTCATCTGCCCTGGCTGGAACAAAACATGTCTCTCTTGTATTGGAGTCCACTGCCACAGCACGTACTCCAGCCTTCCAACGGTTTGAGTGCACCCCAAAAGGAACACTCCTCCATTGTCTCCTGAGACAGACAGATGCCAATAACAGTAGGCATGGTGCCTGTTAACTTATACACCCCTTCTTGGAAGCAAATGCCATTGAAAGTGAGAGTTACCTGCGGCGGGGTGCGCTCCCGCTGCTCCATCCCAGCGCCTGCCAACCTAGCAGTTCGAAAGCACCTCCGGGTGCAAGTAGATAAATAGGGACCGCTTACCAGCAGGAAGGTAAACGGTGTTTCCGTGTGCGGCTCTGGCTCGCCACGCTGGCCACGTGACCCGGAAGTGTCTCCGGACAGCGCTGGCCCCTGGCCTCTTGAGTGAGATGGGCGCACAACCCCAGAGTCTGTCAAGACTGGCCCGTACGGGCAGGGGTACCTTTACCTTTACCTATGCCTAGAAATGGTTAGGAGCCCCACTCACAAGTCTGATTGGGCAGCCTAAGCAAGGTTTAACTTGTAGACCAAGATCTTAAGAGACCTGAAAGCAGGAAGAGAAAGTGTATCAGCAACATCAGTTGCAGCAAAAATAGCTCTCAGCTTTGTCAAGTCAAGTCAAAGCAAAGCAAGCCAATGTCTTTCCATTGGGGAGATTCCAGTTTCCCTAAATATAATAATAATAATAATAATAATAATAATAATAATAATAATAATAATAATTTTTTATTTATACCCCGCCCTCCCCAGCCAAGGCCGGGCTCAGAGCGGCTTACAAGCAATAATAAAAACAAGATGAATGATTACAACTTAAAAACAAAAATAAAATACAACATTAAAATAATGGAACATTAAAATATTAAAATGTAGCCTCATCGCAGAAGGAAAAGAAAGAAAGAGGAGAAAAGAAAAAAAAGAGAGAGAGAGGGAGGGAATCAAATTGGCTCCAAGCCAAAGGCCAGGCGGAACAACTCTGTCTTACAGGCCCTGCGGAAAGAAATCAGATCCTGCAGGGCCCTGGTCTCATGAGGCAGAGCGTTCCACCAGGCTGGAGCCAGAGTTGAAAAGGCCCTGGCTCTGGTTGAAGCCAATCTAACTTCTTTAGGGCCTGGGACCACTAGGGTGTTGTTATTTATGGACCTTGAGGCTCTCCGTGGGGCATACCAGGAGAGGTGGTCCCATAGGTACGAGGGTCCTAGGCCGTGAAGGGCTTTAAAGGTCAAAAGCAGCACATTAAATCTGACCCTGTACTCCACCGGGAGCCAGTGCAGCTTGAAAAGCACTGGGTGAATATGCTCCCATGGCAGAGACCCCGTGAGGAGCCTCGCTGCAGCATTCTGCACCCGCTGGAGTTTCTGGGACAGCTTCAAGGGCAGCCCCGCATAGAGCGAATTACAGTAGTCAAGCCTGGAGATGACCGTCGCATGGATCACTGTTTGATCAAATCAAAATTTGAGTTGATCAAATGTTTCTATTTCTGTAAATAGGGCTTTGTTGTTGTTGTTTGTTTGTTTGTTTAAAAAAAGCTCCAACCCAACCCTATGTATATTTGCTCAGATGTAAGCCCCAGCTGGGGACGCGGGTGGCGCTTTGGATTAAACAACAGAGCCTAGGACTTGCTGATCAGAAGGTCGGTGGTTCGAATCCCCGCAATGGGGTGAGCTCCCGTTGCTCGGTCCCAGCTCCTGCCAACCTAGCAGTTCGAAAGCATGTCAAAGTGCAAGTAGATAAATAGGTACCGCTCTGGCAGGAAGGTAAACAGCATTTCCGTGCGCTGCTCTGGTTCACCAGAAGCGGCTTAGTCATGCTGGCCAAATGACCCGGAAGCTGTACGCCGGCTCCTTTGGCCAATAAAGCGAGATGAGCGCCACAACCCAGAGTTGGCCACGACTGGACCTAATGGTCAGGAGTCCCTTTACCTTTACTAAGCCCCAGCTAGCCTCAATTTATGTTTCAAAAGGGGCATCTGCAGCTCAGGTTTAGCAGTGGTAGTCTTAAACCACCTGAACTGATATTTTGCACAGCACGGTTGTCCTCAGTGATGAACTTCAGTTATGATTTCCAGGTTTGAAAAAATCATTAATTTTCAGAGCAGCTTAAAAAGGAGTGGCGAAGATAAGTCCACCAAGGGTTGGTGTCTGTTTGAAGAAGCATCCCATTGTAAGAGGGAAGGAGACACCCCCCCCCCCCGCCATCCAGCCGGCTGTCTACCTCCCCTTCCTCCCCACGTCCCTTTCTTTCTGCTTCGCTCGGCTTGTGTATTAGAAGGACGCGTGTTTGGGTGTGTGCATTTCAGTCTGAAATAGAAGCAATTTCCCTTGAAAAGGCTGTGAAAATCCCCCTGCCTTTGAACACGGAGGCACTCGCTCCTTTCCCTGTAATGCTATAATTGCCTGGGATTTTCACCTAATGCAGAGGGAAAGTCCAAGAGAAGAGCGCGCGGCTGTTTTGCTTCTCTGTCTCCATCACCCCCGCCGCTCTTTTTCCATTATCCCCACCGACAACCATCACCACATCAGATCCTTTTTGGCAGAAGCGCATACAGCAGAAGGCACGGGTGGGGTTCTGGGAGCGTCATCCGAAAAGATGCGAGTAATTGTGGGTCCAAAACTAAGGGAGTCGCAATCGCTGAGACACACCAGACTACGTAGCTGGCCAATCCCACGCCATTCAAAAAGAGCCCCCCGCCATATTTAAGCGCCAGAGGGGCTTCCAATGTGAAACCGGATTGACTCCAGATTGGTCGGCCCGCCGCAGAGATCTAGGTTGTGATCCCAAACACACTTTCCTGGTATGGGCGTAAGCCCCGTTGGCCACAGCTGGATTTCTTTGCATAGGGTTGAGCTGTGAACTAAGTATCTCAAAGTTAAATGCGTCTACTCGGGTGTAAAACCACACTGGTCTGCAACAGAAGCTACTTCCGAGTGGGCGTGTTTAAGTGGCTGACAGGGCAACCGTATTCGCGGGCTACTCAGGAGTAAATCCACTGTGTTGGATGTGGCTTACTGCCGGGTAACCGGGTAGAGGACTGCAGCCTAAAGGGCTGGTTTTCAAAGCATATGTGTCTAGATTCGGAGTCTAAAGCTGATTGGAACTTTTAGTGGATTCAGTTCAAACAAATTAGCGCACAGTCGCGTCCGGATTCCTATAGATAAGCATGCATACGACTGAAATGTTAAATAGGCCGCGGATCGGGATCTCTGAAGGCTGGGAAACGGAAGAAAGAGTACAATTGTGTGTGTTTTAAAAGGATTTGGGGACTAAGGGACTCACATCCACCACATATTCACTCATTCATTCATTCATGTCGTAGAAGTCGATTTATTGCTTTAGCCGTGTGGCCATAGCATAATATACATAGAAATAACAACATAAAATGGGGGTGGGGAGGTAAAAGGAGATGTCTATATCAATATCAATATCACTATCAATATCAATATCAATATCTCGGATTCCTTAACACATCAAGGTTTTAAAATACCCGCAAAATATAATCGCACGAGGGCGGGCTTTTAAAATATAATTTCCTTCCAGGCCTCGTTTGTGTGTGATCTTTTTTTTAATGATTAAATAATTAAATTTTAATGTCAATATTAAGATGAGGTGGCATTTCTGGTACGTCTTTCAAGGCATGGAGGATGAGAGCGAGTAATCCCACCGGATGGACTGGGGCTTACTTCCAAGTAAACGTACAGAAACCCAGGTTCTAAAAAGTTCCATCCCCAAACCTATATGGGACCTTCTAGTCAAGAAAAGTCTGGGGCAATGGGAAGTGGCAAGGAAGGTCTCCATTAGGGCCGAAATCTGTCAAAACCCACCGCCGTCTCCACCTCTTTGTCTAATGCCCAGCAAATAGCAAACAGAGGATCTGATGGGGATGTTGGGTGTTGTTTTGGCACGCTTGTTTGGGTGGATAGACTTCTTTTTCTAGCGGGTCTTCCTTTCTCTGTGCGGTAATGGACGCTGGTGCTCGCAGGAACCGAGGAGATTTGGGAAGGATCGCTGCTGGTGGGGGAGGCGGAAGAGAGCCACCCTTTATTCTCCCAAACGGCTAAGGCTACATGCACTCGATCCTCTGAATCTGTACTGTGAAACGATCTCCCTCCCTCTCTCTGTCTCTCAGTTTGCCTTATTGGCGTTAGTTCCAGACGTTTAATAGAACACGTGCAAAGCAAATTCTCTAAGAGTGCACGCCTATACACGCCTCCTCAGAAGGTAGTCCATTTGAACTCAATGGGGCTTACTTTCGAGTAATTATAAGAATGCAGCCTCAAAAATCTAAGCCGAAGGAAGGCTGCGATCCTGCTCCCCTTGTTTACTGGAGCTGGAGGAAGCGCCGCTGAACTCACAGTGAGGACTTACCTCCAAGGAACTATCTCAATTTAGCGCGCGCCCTGCTTAATTGAGTTCTGGATCACGGAGTGAGATTCCACTCCACCTCCCTTAACGCTGCAAGGGCGATCCTGATTCTTATGTGCGGTGATCTGTTCAGAGTTCAGCTAGGCAGCTATTTAAGCGCGCCGCCGAATTAGAGGATATGGAAATTTAGTGTGGTGGAAATCCCAGGTAAATGTGTCTCTCTAGGTCTGGAATGTGGGCTCCTGAGGATTCATCCGGATGAAACCGGTTTAAATCCAGATTCCTCAACTTGAATGTGTTGTGGATGAGAAGTGTCTCTCCCCCGCCCCGGGTGTCATAAGGAAATTGACTCTCCATCCCTCGAGAGTGAAGCAATCTGCCGCAACAACTTCACTGCCCGGTGAATTCGGAGCGCAACGGATTCGGTCCTGCTCCGCTTAACCATCCCAATCCTAACCACGCGCGCAGCTCCAAAGTAACTCCCTGGTGTTTTTAAAGGAGCTTACTCCAGAGTAAGAGGGCAGAGGGTCGCCTCCAAGTTCTGCCTTGGAAGCAAACCCAAAAAGGAGCCTTTGAAATCAAAGAGTTGCGTTACGGGGACCCGTGTACTCCGCCTCAACTAGGTCGTGCGGCTCTCTCACTTAGGGACTTAAGCCGGCTGCTTGGGAACAACGCTGTTGGGCGCAAGTATTTCCTTCCGCTCACACATAATAAAATAAAATAAAAACATTGCATCAACACGCCAACCTAACGATGATTTAGTCGGGTAAAAGCAGAGATCATTTGAACGATGACTGGAACGTTCCGCCGTGGGGAGCGGGCGGGCGTGGATGGGGGGGGGGAGAAATAAAGATCCCCCCTCCCAGATCACACCGGTTCCTCAATGGATGTCTCGCCTTGGCTGAAAGTTCCTGAATTCCTCCGATTTTGTTGAAATGTAAAAGAAGAGGGTTGGCTTGCCGGGGGTGGGGGCGGCGGCGGAGGAGGAGGGAAAGTCCTTTGAAAATGATTATTAATAGAGCGGGAAAGCGGCTCTTAACATTGAGCAGGAGCCTGATGCTGGTGTTTGGGAGCGATAAAACAGATATAATATTTATTTATTTATTTATTTACTTACTTACTTACTTACTTATTTATTTATTTATTTCGGGTGGGGGTGGTGATAAGCACACCCGCTCCCACATGCAAGGAAAAGATCGGCGACTCGGGTCTTTATAACGACCCAATCCTACTTTCCCCCATATTTTATAGGTGGATTTCCTCCCCCACCCCTCTTCTTTTAAAGCATTTTAGTGGCTCCTTCTACCCAGGGAGTGAAGTCCGGACAGGTTGTTATAGCTACCCTGAGCCACAGGGGTCCCCCCTGTCTATTTAAACCCCCTAAATCTTCCTTTCCCCTTTTCTTCTTCTCCGCCCCCCCCCTTTTCTTAAACCAACCCCCCTCTCTACTTCCCATCCTCCCCACCCCTCCGGGGGCTGGTGGGCCAACATGTCCTTAATGAGTATTAAAACACTATCTCTTCGCAATTAGCTCATTCCTTCGCCTGGCTTGCTGGATTGACGCACAGCGCAGAAGGAGCTGGAGAAGCCCCGGCAATTTCCCCTTTGGCGATAAGTGCTGATTGGGTCTCTCGCTCAAGAAAGCCTGCTCCAAACTTTTTTCTTCTTCTCCCTCCTCTCTCCCCTGCTAAATGTTTGCCTTTAGTGTCTCTTGGCTGCGAGAAGAGGGATTTCCCCCCCCTTAAAAAACCCACCTCTCCGATATTTATTTTTTTCTTATTTATCGTTTTCGTCTTCTTTGAGAGAGAAGACGAGAAAGAAGATAATTTCTATATAGATATTTATATATACCTATATACACCCATAGATAGATATATACAGGGAGAACTAGCTACCTGCGTGGGCTGGGTTGGTTTTTAATTTTTTCTGGGGGGTGGGGGTATTTTCTCCGCCCCCCTCCCCTGCATCCAAGAAGAGAAAGTTGGACGTTTTGCTGGTTTTAGAGGGGGCAGATATTAAAAGGCTTTTTTTTTTGCCAACTTTTGGGGGGCGAGATGGCCCTTTTGGGATATTTCCTGTTTCTTTGTGGGCTGACCCAAGGTCTCTCAAGCTATCCCATCTGGTGGTAAGTTGACTTTCTTATTGATTGATTATTTGGGGGGTAGGGTGAACCCCTTTTTCTCCCTCTAGCGCTCGCTTTTCAAAGAGATGTTGGATCCCTCCCGTTCCCGAATATGTTGAATGTGGAGGGGAAAGAGATTGTGGTTCCTAAAAGGGTGGGGTTTTTTTAAGAACGCACTCCCCAGCCCCTGTCGAAAGTCTTTTTATTTATTTAAGCTGTATGTTTATTTTGACTGTGTTAGCCCTGATCTACCGTTCTCCTACTGTAAAGTTAAAAAAACCCCAAAACCTGAAAAGGTGGGGAGGGGTGAGAGAGAGAGAGAGAGAGATCAGAGTTGCTGGGTTGTGTGTTTTTTTTTTAAAAAAAAGCTTGCTTTGATCCTCTCCTGCCAAGAACAAAAGGTACTGAGTGAATTAAACAGATAATGATACAAGTCGACACGAGTTTTTCAAGGTGATTTTAAGCTAGTCATGTGGAAGGAGAGGAGGAGGAAAGCAAACGCTCTCCGACAAGAGGAATATATATATGTATAGATTGACGTGCAAAATAATGTGTACGTGTGTTTTTTTAAAAGCACGAGCAAAATATTGTACAAGCGCGCAATATATATATTTTTTTTCGTGGCGACCGAGATGGACTTGCTTTCCCCTTGGTAAGGCGAGAGCCTCCCCGCCCGATTCTTAAATAACAACAAAAACGACAATCAGGGGATCTTGAAACTTGGAACGAAATTCCTAAATATTGTGCCTGGATGAAATTCTGTCAACATGTGGGTGCCAGGACCTGCGTCAATGCTCTTTCGGTAGAACTGAGAGGTGTGTGTCTGTAGATACCTATCGCCAAAATATACACAGATTTTCCTTGGTCTCTATAGTGGCTGCAGGCAGATTCAGTGGGACAGGGCATCATCGTCACCCCCCCCACCCCCCCAAAAAAACCCTCTATTCCGATTTGAGACAGTGAAGGTTCTTTAAGCACTCAGTGCAGAGATATGGACTCTGTATCTAGATCCCTAACTACCCGGCGTCCTCTCTCCTTCGGTATATCGGAGATGGTCCTACTTAGGTTCTTAGGCTATTCGATCCCTCTTTTACGCCTGGGTCGAGGCGCCTTTCGGATCTGGCTCTTCCTCCAAGGAAACGGCTGAGAGGCTTGTGCGTCTCGCTGGTTCAGTCTGGGGAGTCCTCAACTCCTGGAAAAGGATCCCCTTTTCTCTCTTTCTGTCCGGGGGAGCCGCGCCAGGCTGCACAGAGACTGTAGGCGGCGGCGTTTGAAATTGACCAGCCTCGAACGAAAAACTTCGGGAAGGGAGGCGAAATTGACTGGGGCTTGCGCGGGTGTCCGGAAGGCAAAGCCTCTTTTTCCTCTCTCCACCCCACCCCGCCCCCGTCCCGCAACCATTCCCAATGATTCCTGGAAGCAAAGAGAAACGCGACCAAGAAGGAAATCTGATTGAGGGTGGTGGCGAAAGGTTAGGCAAAGATTAGGGTTTGGTGGGGGGGGGGGAGGATTGCGCTCGGAATGGAGAAACCATCAAGACTCTTAAATGAATGGCTGTCAGACGCTCGCTTCCTCCATCAAAGCGCAGAGCGCTCGCCCAGTTGGTGTTAATGTTTCTGATAAAAAGTCTGGGAAAGGTAACTGGGAAAGGCTAGCCGACGCTGCGCCCTGCCCCTTTAAGAGCTCGGATTTGGGTCTTTTTGCGGCCAAATGTGAAGGGACTAAAGGAGAGAGAGACTTGGAGAGAGAGAGAGAAGAGTTAGGCGCGCGGGCGTGTTGCGGCACATCAGCCCGATCGGCGGTAATTACAGACTCCAGGGAGTCGGGAAGGAGGAAGGAGGCGGCGGCGGCGAAGCCACCGCGGTCGTTCGCGGGCTTCAGCCGGGCGAAAAGTGCGCCCCCGAGCCGAGCGCCGCAGGAGCGAACCCGAGAGAAGGCTTCGAGGGGGGCGGGTAGCGCTCTTCGCCCGCCGGGGCGCGCATTCCCACGAGCGCAGAGGAGGGAATCGAGGCCTTGGCGAGCGCTGCAAGTTCTTACTAGAGGCTGGGGGCGTTCCTGGAATTTTAATAGCCCTCCGCCACCCCCATCCCCGGAGGTATTGCCTGAGCGCCACCGACTAGCAAGCTGCTGAGCCGAGTCTTGTGTCGAGTCGCCCCGCAGGCAACCGCATACAGAAGCCCCACACACGCACGTGCTCCCGGCAGAGGCTCCGCTGGAGCAGTTGGTGCACTCGGTAGAATAAAGCGGCATAAGGGTTCACGGACTGGGACACTTTAGGCAGCCGTGGGGAGGGGAGGAAGGGGAATGGACCCGCACGGCCGCCGTCCCACCGGCAAATTTCCTTGCACATCGAAAAACAGCACCGTCTTCGGGAGTACAAGAAAAGGGTGGGTGGGTGTGTAAGAGGGAGAGAGCGCAAACCGAGCGTGCAAACCTCCCCAAGGCCCAAGTGGTGCAGTCCGGGGTTAGCTTCACCACTTGCTCGCAGTTTGCGCATAAAAAGGCCCTCTGTGCGCAAATGCACCTGCCTGTTTGTAGCTCAGATGCCCTTTCTTAAAATGTTAAAAAGTGTGTACAAGGTCTAAACGAAAGTTGGCTTACACATACATGGATGGTTTCCTGGTTTCTCGGTGTTCTGCTTCTGGGGATAACCTTTAGGACACTTAAAAAAATTAAATTAGATTTGGATCTCATGAGTGATGCCTTGTGTCAGATATAGGCATTGACGAAGACGGTTTTTGCAGAGCATCTATGCACATCGTATTAAAATATCAAGCCCGGCTACTGTCTGAAACACAGGACAATATAAGGAATGGATGTTCATTTCGTTAGGGTGATCTAAAGACAGAAGAAGGGTGATACACTCGATCAATCTCTTTTTTTATGCGGTCATAAAGCCGAACAAGCTGATACCCTAGCAAAAGTCTGTGTAGGAAATACAAGAAGAGCATCTGCTGGTGTACAAAAACGCAATTTCCCTTGCACACACTTTTTTTTAAAAAAGCCGTTTTAGTCTCCTTAAGCCACCTTGCTTTTTAAAATCCGGAGGAAAGGACAAAACTGGCATCTCCTAAAAAGCTCGTGTCTGTGTTTGTACTCACCACTCGCCTTTATGTCAAAATGCGGGGCGGAGAACTGGGGTCACCCAGATTCCCAGAGGAAACAGAAGGGAGTTAAGACAGTTTCTTGAGAGTAATTCAGTACTCAGGTGTAGAATGAATTACTGCTTCTACAGCTCTGTATATGTGTAGGACAGTGGCAGACAGAAGCACACTTGACTTGCACGTTCAGATTTCATTGAAAACAACAGACCATTCCTTGCAAGTAACCGTGTTTATGAGGATCAGCTTACAAAGGCTCCTTTTATAGCAGGTCCGAAAGTGGTTACAGAATTTTGAGGGCTTTTTATACATTGTTTGTGTGTGTGTGTTTTAGAGGCACGTATAAAGCAATTTGAAAGAAGCGGCTCCCTTTACTAGCAATGCAATCCTTTACATGTCTACTCAGAAGTAAATCCATTCAATTCAGTAGGAATTGCTCCCGCGTCAGTAAGCATATGATTGCAGCCTAAATGATCAGCAATATGTGAGAGATTGCAAATACGACTTCGACCCAAAATCCAAAATACTCTACTTAAAAAATCGCTTACAAACATTCCCTCCCCCCTCCGGAAAGAATTCCAAAGAACATTCGTTTTTTTTCCATTCCTTAAAGAACGATATTTAATTAATATATAGGAAACTGGGTGGGCAGGGGGAAAGGCGGGAGAATCTCTCCTTTTAGAAAATAAGATCGATTAAGGCTGCAATCCTATAGCCACTGAGATCAATGGGGCTTGCTTCTGAGTAGACCCATAAAGGAACGCGCTGCGGGGAGAAAGTAGCAAGGCGGGCGTGTGAAGAGGGAACGCGGTTGAGGAAAAGGCCACCGTGTCTGTCAAGCGCGTTTGTTTTGTCTGGACTCCTATAATGTACACGTCTCTGAACATACATTCTCTCTCTCTCTCTCTCTCTCTCTCTCTCTCTCTCTCTCTCTCTCATTTTCTTTCGGGGGGGGGGGAGGCGGGCGTCGTCGACGGCAGAATTCCCCAAATAGTTCAGGTATGACAAAGGGCACAAGATAATAAAATGTAAATATTAAATCCTTGATAAGACAGGTTACCTCGCACACCTGGGCTGCAAGCAACGTGGGGGGAGGGAAAACAAGTAGCTACGCATTTATTCAAATTCGAAGAAAGCCCCAATAAGCGCAGCCCTTCAATTTCACTATAAATGCCCCCCCCCAAAAAAAAAACCCTGTGGAAAGCGACAAGGAAGAAGAGGGCAATTTCCTTATATTTTCGCTCAACCCGCCCCCTATCCCGCCCTAAAAAAATATAGGTTACGATCCTACGCACACTTTTATCTAGGAGTAAGTGTCATTGAACTCAGTGGGCTTACTTCTGAGTAGGCATGGCTAGACTTGCACTTGCAAGTCAAGACCAGAATCTTCTGTGCTAGTGTGATCTTTACAGGGCAATCCTAATCAGATCTATTCAGAAGGAAATCTTTCGGATCCTGGGATTTATTTTCCAGATAAATATGTTCAGAACTGCAGCTTCTGTTTCTTGAGGCGGGGGTTCAAACCTGCCTGGAAATGATACTCGCCGTCTTTGCTCCCAGTCTGCAAATGAGATGGCAGGGTTTAGTCGGCAAGCGCTCTACACATGCTCAAAGGCACTAAAATCAGACTGAAATGCTGAAATCAAAGTTTATTTTATGCTCCTCGCCGTCCAAAACAGGTTACATAGCGAACAATTTATATTAAGCATCTCCGCCATGCCATCAAACACGCAGTGTATTAATTTTATTTATGGGGGAAGAGAGCTCTGAAATCTTAACTAGTGTTCTTCCAAACTGGGGTGGTTGGGGTATCGTGGCGAAGCTCTCCATTAAGGTATAAACCAGCGAAATAGGTGCCCCAGTTTACGGTCTGTCTGGAAGCCTTAGTACATTTGCACCTTTTCACACGTGACGTCTGTTTGCTTGTTTAAAATCGTGTGCGTTGCAAATGCAAACCCATTGTCAACAAAAACATACATTTTAGAGTCTTTTCACACCCTATGCTAAAAGTGACTTTGAAGCTCTGCTATTTGTGGCACGTGTGGATGTTGTTAATCCGAGCAAGAAAGCTGAGTGGTTGTATCGAAGCTATACACTGTAGCCAAGGTTCTACAACTCCGTTACAGACCGACTGAAGGAAAAGGCTCCCTTTCATCACGTGCTATCCCATTCACACGTGTAGTAAACAGGCAATATCCTTTTGGGGGCACGTGGGAATGCAGACTTCAGGTGTTGAAACCTGGCTATTGTTTTTGATAGAAGACTAGTAGATTTCATTGAACTGCGGTTTTTTCTTTACTACCGTCTGGCCCTTTTAAAACTGGCTCAGACCTGCTGTAATAAATAAAACCCTGTTTCAAAATAAAATAAAAACCAAAGGACGGGAGGAACTCAGATTTGTAAAGTAACCACTCATATTAAATTCAGGGAGCTTATCTCATACCTCATCCTCCTAAACATGATTGCTTGGGAATAAGTAGACTGGAGGGCACAGTTTTAATGTTCAGATCCAAACGTTCCCATTTAGGATTACACTCCATTGAAACCTACTAGACTTATTTCCAAGTTAGGACAAAATTCTAGCCATGCACACTTCCTTGAGAGTCAATAACCCTCATGGATGAATACAGTGGGATTTACTTTCGAGTAAACACACACTAGACCTGACTGCGTCTGCCTTTGGAATCTGCAGTGAAATGTCACATTCAGAAGAGTTCTAAACTCTTGGAATGCGATGGGGACCATTCTGGGGGGAAGCACGATAAGTTCCACTTAGTTCACTTACACAGGAGTAAATCTCAAGAATTGAACCAACAACTTCTGATCATCTGACTGGCCACTGTGAGAAGAGGGTGATGGACTAGGTGGGCCCTTAGTCTGATTCAGCAGACTCTTCTTGTGAGTAGACATCATCACTGTGAGCCGCTGGTCTATAAATTAGAATTGAAATAATGGGATCCCTTTAGAGAGTACCTTTGTTCACACCCAGCCTGATCCTATGCACGTTTATTCCCACTGGGTTCAGAAGTAACATAGCGTCATAAGCATCTCGACTCAGAATAAGGTTTTATTGAATTGAATGGGTCTAGGATTGTAGCCCAGAAATCCTCCGCTTTCGTACCCCAGTTCCATATTATCTGAAAGGGGTTGTAAAAGTCACACCCCTCATTAGCAGCCCTCATTACCTTTGTCCAAACCCTCCTCTCCCCCCAAACCCAGCCATTTCCATTTGATTTAGGAACCTTATCCAAACCATTTCAGCAGCAAGATCCACAAACAGCTTTTTGTTTTTGTTTTAACAGGCCTGAGTGGGAAAAAGCCAGCAAAACCAAGGCTGCTATTCCGTCACTGCCACCACCCCGCAAAAAAGCGAAAAAAAAATTAATTTCACAATCATAATATAATAATCCCTGTAGCGCCTGCCTCTAGAAACCTGTGCTATTTTTATTAACGCATCTGGAGTCAGGCCTCTTTTGAATTATTATTTTTTAAAGAACAATTTGTGGGGTGTTTTTTTTAAGAACAAAGACGTTTTCTCTTCTAGAAAAAGCAGAGAGAGAGAGAGAGAGAGAGAGAGAGAGAGAAGGCCATCAAATTTTGCATCTCTTGGTGTGCATATTTCTTCTCCATCAGACCAAGATTTGAACTGCAAAGGGCGGAGGGGGCGTGTCTGGAGGTGGATGTTGTGGAAAATGCTGAGCAGCCACCCCCACACACCTAATTTGTTTCCTTGTGTAAACTAGTTTCTGGATAGTTAATGACATTTAATTATTATTTTTGGGTGTGTGTGCTTGTGTGAATAGGCAAACTGTCCTGGACAGTTAGTTAATCCAGCTTCTTTTACCCTTTCCCCATTTCAGCTCTGTGTGTGCACATCTGCCTTAGCGAGTTGGGTTGGAGCCCAGGTCACACGGCCTCTTGGAATTCTTCACCCTGTTTTGTGGGCATGGAAACTTGGGGGACCAGTTCACCCCATTTTTCTCCAGAAATGCAGGAGAAACCTTCCCAACAGTTTCCATTTTTGGGTTTAGCAGGAAGTACTTTTTACAGAGCACATAAATTGTGGAACTTGCTCTCACATGGAGCAGGGACGGCCACCAACTTGAATGGCTTTTAGAAGAGGATTTAGACAAATTCATGGACCAAGGGGAGAGTGCTCTTGCGCCCAAATCCTGTTTTCAGGCTTCCCACAGTGGGCAGCTGCTTGGCCAATGTGAGAACAGGATAGTGGACTGGATGAGACACTGGCATTATCCAGCAGGCTAGTCTTATATTCTTATGTTCCCCTTCCAGCTGCAACCATGTTGGCATCCCATGGCCATCATTTTGCATCATCTGTAATGCCCAGGACCCTGGCTTCATTCCTGGCATGGAAAGTGGAGGGGAATGGTCTCTGTCACCCAAACATGGTTGAGACTATTCAGAGTAAAAACCGAAAAGTGGCCCTTTTGGGGGGAGCGTAAAAATATCATAAATGTTCTCAAGAAACACATTCTCTGAGAAGGTTCTTCTCAACTCTACGCTGGTGGAAAGCTTAGTCCTTTGCACAAATCCTAGAAACTAAGGCTGTACCTAGCCCCTCCCCCCTTTGCCTTGAAGTAAGCTGCATAGGTCCTGATTTGTAGGGATGTGGGTGGTGCTGTGGGTTAAACCACAGAGCCTAGGACTTGCCAATCAGAAGGTCAGTGGTTTGAATCCCCATGACAGGGTGAGCTCCCGTTGCTCGGTCCCTGCTCCTGCCAACCTAGCAGTTTGAAAGCACATCAAAGTGCAAGTAGATAAATAGGTACCGCTCCGGCGGGAAGGTAAATGGTGTTTCCGTGCGCTGCTCTGGTTCTCCAGAAGTGGCTTAGCCATGCTGGCCACATGACCCGGAAGCTGTACGCTGGCTCCCTCGGCCAATAAAGTGAGATGAGCGCCGCAACCCCAGAGTCGGCCACGACTAGACCTAATGGTCAGGGGTAGCCTTAGACTAGCATTAAACTCAGTGGGAGAAGAGCAGCTGTGCACAGGGTTTTATTTTGGCACAGCTGGATTAGTAGCGTTGAGTGCAGAATTAAGACCTGCTTTGTACCCAATATTTATTCATCCAGCAGCCGTAGATCCAGGAAACACACTGGATGTTGTTATGGCAATCAGCGGTTTGCCCCCCCCCCCCAGCATTTTGTCCAGAAAGCTTCAAACATTTTTCCTCTGAGAGATTCTAGGATTGGCCAGCAAGTGTTCTAGTAAGTAGCCAAGTTTCTCAGATAGCTCCCCAGGGACCAGCCATCTCTGCCATGTCAAGAGATTTTGCTCAAAGTGAAAATTGTGAATTGAAATCTGAGGCCTTTCCCCTTTCAAAACATCTGAGGAATTTTGTGAGAAGCTCCCCCTCCCCCCCCCCCAAAAAAAAGATGGAGGGAAGGGAAAGCAAGCATAAGAGTCCTGTAGCTTCAGGCCAAAAGCCCATCTAGTCCAGCATCCTGTTCTCACAGTGGCCAACCGTTCACCATGGATATTTTGTTAACCCTGGTTGATGGGATATTGAATGGAATAGTTAAATAGTGCAGTTGATCTATTAGATTCACTCCCACAAGCTAAAGCGATTGCCAACAACTGGGGTAGCTTTAAAAGAAAACTTGACAAATCCACAGAGAATTCCACCTCTGACTGCACAGAGTTCTTCTAAACTATCAATTTGAACTGGGTACCACCTTTTGAAAAGGGACGCGGGTGGCGCTGTGGGTTAAACCACAGAGCCTAGAACTTGCCGATCTGAAGGTCGGCGGTTCGAATCCCCGCGATGGGGTGAGCTCCAGTTGCTCGGTCCCTGCTCCTGCCAACCTAGCAGTTTGAAAGCACGTCAAAGTGCAAGTAGATAAATAGGTACCGCTCCGGCGGGAAGGTAAACGTGTGCTGCTCTGGTTTGCCAGAAGCGGCTTAGTCATGCTGGCCACATGACCCAGAAGCTGTACGCTGGCTCCCTCAGCCAGTAAAGCGAGATGAGCACTGCAACCCCAGAGTCGGCCACGATGGTCAGGGGTCCCTTTACCTTACCTACCACCTTTTGAATGGAGCCAGCAGTGTGAGCTGCATGCACTGAGTCCGTCGCTGGGTGCAGGGGTGGTCCTGGAGGCTCTTGTCAAAGCCTCCAGATTTGACTGTAGCATGGGCAACTCTGTAGCCAGGATCTGACACCTCAAACAACCTTCTCTGGTTCTACCTTGGCCCGGAATGTGGGCCAGGGGAAGAGCAAATGAAGGTGACTTGAGGGAACCAGATGACTGGAAGTGGTTCTCCATGGTTCCAGGACAAGGGTCTCTTCCCTCCACCTGGAGATGCCACTGCTTGAACCCAGGACCATCAGCATGCAAGTCAGCTGCAGTACCACTCAGCTACAGCCCTTCTCCATACAAGGAACATAGTGTTCTGCCTTGCACCACCAGAATGTTGGTCCATCTTGCTCAGTATGGTCTGCACTGACCAGCAGAGATTCTCTAGGGTCCCAGGACAGGAGTCTTTCCCAGCCCACTCTGGAGAAGCCAGAGGTTGAACGGCCCTTACCTGAAGTATTCCCATCAAAGGTATGCATGAAGTTGAAGGAGTTAGAATCACTCTTTCTGGAACTATTTAAAACTGGATAGGACAAAGCCCTAAAGAATTTACAGTAGGAAACACGTCCCCGGGGAGAATGGAACGCATGAGCTCATCGTAAGCCTTCCACACTCTGCGCTCAGGTATGTGAGTCAGGGAAGGAAATGTTTATGGGAGCTGCAATGTTGTCACAAAACACAGGCTAGGTAGGGATCATTGCAAGTGCCATAGCTTTGTAAAGGGTGATGGCTATGTTCTGCCTCCACTGTTGGAGGCAGCAATGCAGTTCTGAGTTTCAGTTGCAAGAAACTGCAGGAGGGGTGTGTGTGTGTGTGCTTGCAAGATGGGTGACACCTGGCTTGAGAGCAGTACATGTGAAAAGGATCTAGGAGTCTTGGTTGACCACAAACTTGACATGAGCCAACAGTGTGACGCGGCAGCTAAAAAAGCCAATGCAATTCTGGGCTTCATCAATAGGAGTATAGCATCTAGATCAAGGGAAGTAATAGTGCCACTGTATTCTGCTCTGGTCAGACCTCACCTGGAGTACTGTGTCCAGTTCTGGGCACCACAGTTCAAGAAGGACACTGACAAACTGGAACGTGTCCAGAGGAGGGCAACCAAAATGGTCAAAGGCCTGGAAACAATGCCTTATGAGGAATGGCTAAGGGAGCTGGGCATGTTTAGCCTGGAGAAGAGGAGGTTAAGGGGTGATATGATAGCCATGTTCAAATATATAAAAGGATGTCACATAGAGGAGGGAGAAAAGTTGTTTTCTGCTGCTCCAGAGAAGCGGACACGGAGCAATGGTTCCAAACTACAAGAAAGAAGATTCCACCTAAACATTAGGAGGAACTTCCTGACAGTGAGAGCTGTTCGACAGTGGAATTTGCTGCCCAGGAGTGTGGTGGAGTCTCCTTCTTTGGAGGTCTTTAAGCAGAGGCTTGACAACCATATGTCAGGAGTGCTCTGATGGTGTTTCCTGCTTGGCAGGGGGTTGGACTCGATGGCCCTTGTGGTCTCTTCCAACTCTAGGATTCTATGATTCATGTCCTGCTTGCAGGCTTCACATGAGCATCTGGTTCATCACTGTGAGAACAGGATCCTGGACTAGACGGGCCACTGCTCTGATCCACCAAGGCTTTTCTCTCATCCTTAGGAGAACAGCAATCCTCAGGAAAAGAAAGAACACAACATCTTTTCTGGAGATGTCTCTACATTGGTTCCTGTTCCTAGAATGCCTGGTTTGAGTAACAAGCCTGCTGACCTGAAAAGGACTTTATGAGCCATAATAATAGCATTTACCAAACATTTCACAAGCACGTGTCGCAAAGGGGAAATCCTCTCTGAGTCACACTGCATCATGTTTGGATGGCTGAGGTTTTTACTCCCACCAGGTGTGCAGGTGCTGGGGCACCTGAATGAGAAGATGGCATTCCACGCTCCGTCCATAGACACCGCGGGGATGTTCCTTAAGCTAGGCCTGTGCTTTGCAGAAACCTGGCCTCTGTTTTGTCGAAAGCTTCCTCCCTCCCCCCAAAGAGGTTTCCATTTTTCGGCCTCCTTTTTCAGGCACTTCAGAATTTCTTTAGATGGTTTTGAGTTCCCCTTATCATTAAAAGGCGAATTGGGGGTAGGGTTGCTAGACATCTGGAGTTGACCTGAAGCTTCCAAATTTGCCTGGCACCCACCAGGTGGCAGAGGGAGGGCTTGAATCTCGAGGTGGACAGGAATGTCTTTAAGTTTAAAAAAAACATTAAGAAGGCTATGCATGCAACTTGCAAGCTTCAGCCAATTATTCCATCGTCTCGGGGAGGTGGGATCTATCCTCTTCTGCTCCCTCCTCCCCTCTCCCAATTAACCTCCATCTCCAGGGCTCAGTGGTGAGAGGGAGAACAGAGGGAGAATCGTTACAGCTCACCCCCATAATATCATTAGGAGATGCCCCTAGGTCTCATGTTTGTGCCCTGAAATTTGAGGATCTGGGCTGCTCCTGACCTGGCAACTGGCAGTGGTGTGTAGTATAAGCTGCCTTATAATAATTCAGACTATTGATCCATCTAGCTCAGTATTGTTTTCACTGAGTGGCAGTGACTCTTCAGAGTTCCAGACAACGGTACCTCCAAATGCTACCCAGAGATGCTGGGGTCTGAACCTGGGACCTTCTGCATGAAAGTCAGATGCTCTACCACTGAGCTACGGTCCTTCCCAATGTGTATGTTTGGTCAACCTGCCCAGCCAGGAGATGATCAGAATTGTGGTCCAGCAATGTTTGGAGGGACACAGGTTCTCCATTCCTCCTGTAAAAAAAAAAAAAATCACCAGCTCTCTGCAGCCTCCCTGCCTGCCTAATCTGGAAAAGCTTCAGGGTAGGAGTTATTTAGGGAAGTGGGTGGCGCTGTGGGTTAAACCACAGAGCCTAGGACTTGCCGATCAGAAGGTTGGTGGTTTGAATCCCTGCAACGGGGTGAGCTCCCGTTGCTCGGTCCCTGCTCCTGCCAACCTAGCAGTTCAAAAGCACGTCAAAGTGCAAGTAGATAAATAGGTACCACTCTGGCGGGAAGGTAAACGTGTGCTGCTCTGTTTTGCCAGAAGCGGCTTAGTCATGCTGGCCACATGACCCGGAAGCTGTATGCCGGCTCCCTTGGCCAATAAAGCGAGATGAGCACTGCAACCCCAGAGTCGGTCACGACTGGACCTAATGGTCAGGGGTCCCTTTACCCTTTACCTTTAGGAGTTATTTAGTAACGTCTTTCCATGTTCTTTAGTGGAAGTACAGGCACCCAGTAAGGCTGCTGAGGGCAGACAAATAGTGAGATGATTTGTAGAATGAAAGGAAGGACACTCACAAACACCCCACATCCATATTATGGGGCCCAGAATGGAGCTATACAAACATACTACATTGCAGTGAGAACAAAACCTGTCCTTGGGGAGAGGCTGCCATTTGCCTCTGAATATGGAGTGTAGCAGGCACCTTGCATCCTATGCCAGGGGGTGTATGCATCACACAGTCCTGCCCATCAGTGTGACAGGCATTTCACTAACTGAAACTGCAAAGGCATGACTGCAACGAAGGCTTTGTGTGTTGCTCTTTTCCGACAGTGTGGAGCTAAATGCTGGCATCATCTTCCAGTGTGGAATGAAAAGCGGTTAATAGCTGTCTTCAGTTGATGTTGGCAAGCAGACAGAGTGGGCCACCTCCATCGCTATTATGATATCAGCTTAGCTCTAACAAAGTCATATTAAGTTACAGCACGGAGGTGTCTGTGCCAAGGAGCGAGCTACTGATATACGCCATTAATTTGTGGGTTTTCCTCTACATTCTGGCGCTGCCGAGACCTAGTGTTTCTAAGGGCCTCCACAAAGCAGTTTGCCACATGGGGTGGGTGGACCTTCCTGTCCCCTCCAGGAAGCAAAGCAGAGAAACAAAAATTAAAAATTAAATGCTACGAGGAAACCAAACCCACCCCACCATTTATGATTGAGAAGCTGAATGTTGGGAGATTCAGAACATATAAAAGAAAGTATTTCTTCATGCAGTGCATTTTTAAACTATGGAACTTGCTTCCAGAAGAAGCAGTGATGGGCACGCATTTGGAAGGCTTTAAAAGAGGATTGGACAAATTCATGGAGGAGAAATCTATCAAGGTTGCTAGCAGTGCTGGATTTATGTATAGGCTAAGTAGGCTGAAGCCTAGGGCCTTAGATGCACTTTCTTTAAGAGATAAGTTTAGGATAAAATCCTTTATTCCTATATTCTTATATTAGATGCACTTGAAGCCAATTTAAAAAGAAGCGCTGTGTACAGTGATGTTGCACAATTGTTTTCCATTCTTGCTCCTCTGAAAGCATCTAAGCAAGAAATTTAGCAAGGTGTTGAACTGTTGATGGAAGCATACCCAGAAGATATGGACCTAAAACTTATTTAACTTTGCGCTTTCACCTGTACGTGACACAAAGCCATAGGCTTACAGCAGACCGCTCTCTGTCTCATACAGACCTTTATAAAATTATATACAAGGAAAAAATTCAGGTGGCCTTTCCTAATGTGGAAGCAATCTTGCGGCTATTTCTTAATTTTATGGTCACTAACTGCTCGGGAGAGAGGAGTTTTTCAAGACTCAAAAGAATGAAAAATGAATTAAGGGCAACTGTGTCTCAAGAGAGGTTGTGCGCACTGAGCATTCTGTACACTGAAAGTGACAAACTTAGACAAATTTTGATGAAGTTTTCTAATATCCTTTAGAGGAGAAATTGTGAATTGCAGAATTTTAAATACCCACAATCATCCTTGGCTTCACTCAATTTTGTGTATAACACTTCCATTTTCTTCTAGTTGTGGGGGTGGGGGGCTCACAAGTGGAGTAGCCTAGGGCCTCTCTTCATCTAAATCCGACCCTGGTTGCTACACATGATGGCTATGCTCCGCCTCCTTGGCAGAGGCAGTAATGCTTCTGAATAACAGTTGTTGGGAACCACAGGGGGAAAAGAGTGATCGGATCCTACTTGTGGGATTCCCACTGCTGGTCACTGGGAGAACAGGATGGTAGACTTGATGGGCCATTCGTCTAACTAAGCAGGCTTATGTTCTTAACGCAAGCAATTATGGAACATTTTCACCAACTGGAAACCAAAGTTGCATATGGACACTGGGCATAATCCAGCAAAGTGTGAATGAACCATGGAATGGAGCTGAAGACAGGGTAGAGGACTTAGCCATGATTTGGTGCCATAGCTCAGTGGTAGAGCATCTGCTGTGAATGGTCACAGGTTCTATCCCCAACATCTCCAAACTAGGATTGAAGGAGAATGCTCCCTGAAACCCTGGAGAGCCACTGCATGTCCGTGTAGACACAAATAAAAGATGGGTGACACCTGGCTTGAGAGCAGTACATGTGAAAAGGATCTAGGAGTCTTGGTTGACCACAAACTTGACATGAGCCAACAGTGTGACACGGCAGCTAAAAAAAGCCAATGCAATTCTGGGCTGCAGCAATAGGAGTATAGCATCTAGATCAAGGGAAGTAATAGTGCCACTGTATTCTGCTCTGGTCAGACCTCACCTGGAGTACTGTGTCCAGTTCTGGGCACCACAGTTCAAGAAGGACACTGACAAACTGGAACGTGTCCAGAGGAGGGCAACCAAAACGGTCAAAGGCCTGGAAACGATGCTTTGTGAGGAACGGCTAAGGGAGCTGGGCATGTTTAGCCTGGAGAAGAGGAGGTTAAGGGGTGATATGATAGCCATGTTCAAATATATAAAAGGATGTCACATAGAGGAGGGAGAAAGGTTGTTTTCTGCAGCTCCAGAGAAGCAGACACGGAGCAATAGTTCCAAACTACAAGAAAGAAGATTCCACCTAAACATTAGGAAGAACTTCCTGACAGTAAGAGCTGTTCGACAGTGGAATTTGCTGCCAAGGAGTGTGGTGGAGTCTCCTTCTTTGGAGGTCTTTAAGGAGAGGCTTGACAACCATATGCCAGGAGTGCTCTGATGGTGTTTCCTGCTTGGCAGGGGGTTGGACTCAATGGCCCTTGTGGTCTCTTCCAACTCTAGGATTCTATGATTAGACAACAGTGAGTTAGATGAACCAATGGTCTGACTTGGTATAAGGTAGCTTCCTATGTTCCTAACAAATATCTCATTTCTTTCATTGGCACTTAATAGTGACCAGTTTTTCAGGACTGTGCTGCATTAGGTCTCTGGAGCAACAAGAAGACACACACTGACCCCTATCATTAACATAACCCTATTCAAGTACATTGGTAGTGTGGCAATGATACAAATGTAAAGAAGGTGAAGGTGGTGAGGACTCCAGTTGTCGCTGAACTACAATTCCCATCAGCCCCAGCAAGCATGATCAGTAGCCAGGGATTATGGGGGTTGTAATTCAGCAACATCAGGAAAGCTGAAATCCACACCGAGGGTATCTCTTCTGTCTTTCTCTCCTCCTAAGTGCAGTTACCTCCAAAGCACAACCTCATGCAAGTTAATGGAATGGTGAAATTGACTAACCAGACAAGTTTGGTCTAGGCAATTTCATGCATCAGGGAAAATTCAAGTTTGCTGAACATCCTCTACAGCTTGAACAATCCACACAAGTGTGGATATGAGGATCAGTGAACTATACTAATTGTTGTAATTGTGAAGCTAGAACATTACTGGTGTAAGGGCAATTTCCATGAGTGCTATGTGTACAGTGGTACCTCAGTTTAAGTACCGTATTTTTCGCTCTATAAGAAGCACCAGACCACAAGACGCACCTAGGTTTTAGAGGAGGAAAACAAGAAAAAAATATTCTGAATCTCAGAAGCCAGAACAGCAACAGGGATCGCTGCGCAGTGAAAGCAGCAATCCCTCTTGCTGTTCTGGCTTCTGGGATAGCTGCGCAGCCTGCATTCACTCCATAAGATGCACACACATTTCCCCTTACTTTTTGGGAGGGAAAAAGTGAGTCTTATAGAGCAAAAAATACGGTACTTAATTCGTTCCTGAGGTCTGTACTTAACCTGAAACTGTTCTTAACCTGAAGCACCACTTTAGCTAATGGAGACTCCTGCTGCTGCTGCGTCACAGGAGCCCGATTTCTGTTCTCATCCTGAAGCAAAGTTCTTAACCTGAAGCACTATTTCTGTGTTAGTGGAGTCTGTAACCTGAGGTGTATGTAACCCAAGGTACCACTGCACTTGAGTGCATTATAATGTTGTGAAAACAACTCTCGTTGATGTCTAATGTCCAGTCATGTGCAATAATACAGGTGCATAAATTTGTGTGTGTGTGTTCAGGACACTCCAAAACCATGAAATGTTCCCAGAAAGAAGAGTCTCATGAAAGATATAGCAATCTGCTGTGGGCAAAAATCCAGTTTGATTGGTAGAGGTCAAGGGTCTTTGAGTGACCTTGCATGACCTCAGTGATTTACTTTCCACCTTCTGTTTCCTGCTGGATTATCCACCTTTCCCCAAACTGCTTCTATATAGCTGGGCTTTGGTTTCTATCTTCACTTCAACTCAAAGACACTGTCGAAGAAAAGGGTGATATGGACTCTCTATTCCATATCACTTTCTAACACCTCTATACTGTTATCTGTGCTGTTATCTGGACAAAAAGAGATCAGCACAGGTGAAGATAGGCTACAGGATTGGAACAGGGGAGGTGATATGTGGATTTGAGTGGCTAAGCTTAATCGACCTGATCTATAAACTGTATGATTCCTTAGAGCTGCTGCAGATAGTGGCAAAGACAGTAAGCTAAGAGATTCTGAATTCTAATCTCAGGGACTCAGACAATGGTCTTAGAACAACCTTGATTGCTGAGCCTCAACCTCCCAGCTGGAGTATGTTACTGGCTGACCTGCCAGGGAGATTCTGTTTGTAAGGATTACCAAAAGAATATTTGTGAAGTTCTCTGAAAACATTCAAGTATTAGATAGGTAAAAGGTAAAGGGACCCCTGACCATTGGGTCCAGTTGTGGCCGACTCTGGGGCTGGGGCACTCTTCTCACTTTATTGGCCAAGGGAGCCGGCGTACAGCTTCCGGGTCATGTGGCCAGCATGACTAAGCCACTTCTGGCGAACCAGAGCAGCGCACGGAAACGCCGTTTACCTTCCCACCGGAGCGGTACCTATTTATCTACTTGCCCTTTGACATGCTTTCGAACTGCTAGGTTGGCAGGAGCAGGCACCAAGCAACGGGAGCTCACCCGTCACGGGGATTTGAACCACCAACCTTCTGATTGGCAAGTCCTGGCTCTGTGGTTTAACCCACAGCACCACCCACGTCCCTTCTCAAGTATTAGATAGATGCCAAGTGTTATTAATTATAATACTGTGCCCTCCAAAAGTGGGATTCTATCAGGGCCAGGCCACCCATGAGGCAAGATGAGTTGACTGCCTTAAGCAGCAGGATCCATAGGAGCATCAGATCTAATGTATCTCTTTTATTTTCCCCTGCCCTTGTTCCTGATGTAGATCTTCACACACTGCTTCATTCCTGGTGGGAAGGGGCCCCCATTTTGTGATTGGGCTGTCCCTGAATTCTACTACCAGTGTACATCCTGCAGCTTAAACAATTTACACACATTTCCTTAACCTGTGTAATATCTGCAGCTTCTGGTAGATTTTTGGGGGGGTTGGGGTTGGGGAGCAATAAGGAACACAGGTCACAGAAGCCTCATTTTCCAAGCACCTCACTCTCTGGTTCCAGAGACTATCCCAGCCATTGCCAATACACTTTGAAGTTTACAGTAAGCATAAGGAAACATAAGAAGAGCCTTCTGGATCAGGCCAGTGTCCCACCAAGCCTAGCATCCTGTTCTCAAAGTGGCCAACCAGATGCCAATTATGGGAAGCTTGCAGGCAGGAACTGAGGTTTCCAGCAAGTGAGATTCAGAAGCTCTCCTGCCTCCATTTGTGGAGCCAATCACAGCCCTCATAGCTTCTCTGCATGTATTTTCAGGGAATCCTGAATCTTTTGTGAATCAGTTTTTGGACTGAATACAGATTTCTGCAGGATGCGGGTGGCGCTGTGGGTTAAACCACAGAGCCTAGGACTCGCCGATCAGAAGGTCAGCGGTTCGAATCCCCGCGACGGAGTGAGCTCCCGTTGCTTGGTCCCTGCTCCTGCCAACCTAGCAGTTCGAAAGCACGTCAAAGGGCAAGTAGATAACTAGGTACCACTCCAGCGGGAAGGTAAACGGCGTTTCCATGCGCTGCTCTGGTTCGCCAGAAGCAGCTTAGTCATGCTGGCCACATGACCCAGAAGCTGTATGCCGGCACCCTTGGCCAGTAAAGCGAGATGAGCGCCGCAACCCCAGAGTCGGCCACGACTGGACCTAATAGTTAGGGTCCCTTTACCTTACAGATTTCTGCAAGGAGATCATTGCTGCATTTTCTCGCAATGCAGAGATCATGTAAACAACAGGCAAGCCACCCCCAGTGCTATATTACATGGAACTAAATCCCGTTTATACTCTCTCCCAATGTGTGTGAGAGAGTCAGTATAACTTGCACCCGACCTGTGTTTGTGATCTATTATCATGTGATGGTTTGGCCGAGCTACACATATTTTGCTCTTTGAAATTCCTCATCCCCTCTGGCCTTGCTTTCAGCACCTTGAACTCCCTCCAGTCTGTCTGCACCTATCTGGCAACAACACAAACGCGGAGTCAAATGCAACCATCCCAGGTGCAAAAATCCTTAACTACAAAGCTCGGAGGCCTCCGTCCTGGTCTATGAAGGGCCTCTTAGAAACTGCAGGGGGGAATTCTGGTGGGCAAAAACCTGGGCTGTTGTATTTAATGCTGCACAAGATCCTTAATCCACAATGGAGGCTCTCCTCTGTGGCAGGGATGGGGAATCTGTGGTCCTCCGGCTCACACTCGCCAGTCCCAGGGATGTTGGGAGCTGACCTCCAGCAACATCTTCTCCACCACTGCTTTGTTCTTTGAACCATGGTGATTGTGTATGGGGAGTATGGCTGGGCCAATTAAGGCCCACCACATTTTAAACTGTAGCCACTTTTGTGACTTTTTATTTTATCCATTATGAGTAGGGTTGAGTAGGGAGGATTCCAGAGGAAACAGAAAAACAGGAGCCCAAATTGCCAGTGTTTGGTTACTGATCCCATGTCTGGAATGGAAATCAATCTGTTGTTGTTGCTTTCCATCCACAAACAATATGTAATTGATTACATCCTCTGCTCCATTTACACTGGGTTTCCCTTGCCTTGAAACTAATGGAGTGGAATAATGTAATGACAATGTTAAGTTACATGATTATGCTGCAAGGGACAGCACAATGAATTGACCTAGTTTTTTTGATGAAAGGCGAATTGCAGGAGAACAGAAACCCCGCTGCAGACATGCAGTGAATGCAGGGCAGAATGGAAAATGTTGCTTTCTTACATCTCTAGTCATCCATGTTTATTGCCATCATCAACAGCTCTTGTGAGGGTAAGCTCCCTAGTTTAATTATGCACTATGTAAATAGGTACTTTCTTTGATTGTTCCTTCCAACATTCAGCTTCACTGGGTGCAAGTATAGTGGGGGAGGGAGGGAAAAATCAATGGACGAGAGAATCATGTTGTTGTTGTACTATTTATATAGCACCATCCGTGCTCATTGTGCTTTACATACAACAGGTCCCTGCCGTGAGGACAAAGGGGTTGGTAGAAATATGCCTATGGGGCACAGGACCCAAATCATTTTATTTATTTATTTTAAAATTCATATCCTGCTTTTCATCATGTAGGCCTCAAAGCAGCTTTCAACAATAAAAGATGATTTTCGGGGTCTAGTGAAATGGGGTGAAAAGAAGAATTGAATTGATTTGAGGCAGTATCTATTGGCAATTAATTGGGAGTAAATGAACGGAGGAAGAATTCTATCAGGGCGGGATGAAACTGAAGAATTTACCTGATTTGGAGAGGTAAATTACTTGGGTTGCTTCTGTAACATTTGTATTATCAATGTGTGTGTGTGTGTGTGTGTGTGTGTTTATAAGCATGTGCCAGTTGTATGCACATTTGTATCTATCAGCCCATGCCCTGAATCTTTTAAGTAGTAATACTCTTTCCCGATGAGCTTACAATCTAAAATTAGAGACAGGGTTATAGGTGTACACCGAAATGGGGGTAGGGGGAGGGGAGGCAGGGGTAAACATTGGGGAGGCAACACATGGTTGTATCAGTTGAACATGCTTTTAAAGAGTTCATCCATACTTCCACTTGTGTTGTGCCTAGAAAGTATGGGTCCAAGCAGTTTCTCCCTTGCTCTGCTACTTTCAAAGGGAAAACCCACTCTTTAGCATTAGATCGGAACAAATGGCAATCTAAATTGCCATTTTCTCCAGTTGAGCACTAAAGAGTAGTTTCCCCTGGGGAAAAGCAGCAGGACAAGTGGAGGTGTGGATAAGCCCAAAGTTTAGGAAATTTGCAGACGGATGCAGAAATGTCATGGAACTTAAGATTGTAAGAATGAGAAACAGAAACTGACAGATTTGTCCATCTGGATTCACAAGCAGTGAATAGCTTCCTGTGTGGAACTCAGGGAAAGGGTTTCCTTGGAGAAGGTACAATTTCCAGGCAGATTTGAAACTCAGGAGTTTTAATTTCAAACAATAAAACCAGCAAGGTATCCATCATGGACATAGTTTGGGAGCCGCTGGAGATGAGCTCCAGGCAGAGCGTCAAGGCCACCGCAGAGAGGGAATTTCACAAGAGGTTGCTCTTTGGAAATTTCCAATCCAAAGTTTAAAGCACCTGGGGACCTGGTCTCTCAGTGAAGCATCCGAATAATTTTGGGTGCTTATCTCAAAATGCCCCAAACTTCATTGTCTTTCATCATTTGATCTTTGCAAAAGGACCCAAAGGGAGAAATAACTGCATTGACAGAAGACAGAAAACTCTCATGAATGGCAAGATTTTGCTACAGGCTGTTTCTATCCTTTTCAAAAATCCATATCAGATAGATAACAATAAAGGACACATATTTTAGCTCAGGTGATCAGCCTTACAGTTCAGGTGGTTATCAAATTATCTGGCTGTATTTCACATGTCTGTGGGCCCATCACACATGGAGTTGTGTGATTTGGCATCCGCAGCTTTCTTCCTAAAAGCTGGTAACTAGGCTTCTAGCTTTCAGGGTGGTGGAGATAAGTCCAGTGTGTTTCTTGAGTTTGGGAAGAATTAAAACTTGGAATAATTGCTGTAAAATTCTCAGAAGAGCTTCTTCTGACTTGAGATCTATAACTCTACTCCTGTTGGGAGATTGTTCTCTGTTCAGAAGGATGTGGCACAACAACAAACTGAAGTTAAAATGTTCTGGCTCACCGTATGAAGTCCATGATCATTCCCACCTAGGTGTGTCTGGCACCTTCATTGTATAGGTTTTGTTGTTCCCTAAAAGAAGCCTGCAAACTCTAGTTTACTCTTCATAGAGCTACAATTCCCAGCACCTTTAGCAAATGACAGTTTCCAGGATTTTGCGGGGATGCAGTGCTTTGAACATGCTATGGATGTATGTGTGTGTGTTTTTAGTGGCTTATTTTTAGTGAACTCCAGAGTTTAACTGTGCGCTGTGTGAATAGATGCTTTCTCTTGCCTCTCTCGAATCTTTCAGCATGTGTTATTTTAAAAAGGTAAAGGACCCCTGACAGTTAAGTCCAGTCGCGAACGACTCTGGGGTTGCAGTGCTCATCTTGCTTTACTGGCCGAGGGAGCCGGCATTTGTCCGCAGACAGTTTTTCTGGGTCATGTGGCCAGCATGACTAAGCCGCTTCTGGTGAACCAGAGCAGCGCACAGAAACGCTGTTTACCTTCCCGCCAGAGCAGTACCTATTGATCTACTTGCACTTTGACGTGCTTTTGAACTGCTAGGTTGACAGGAGCTGGGACCGAGCAATGGGAGCTCACTCCTTCATGGGGATTCGAACCGCCGACCTTCCAATCGGCAAGCCCTAGGCTCTGTGGTTTAGACCAGTGTTTCCCAACCTTGTGCCTCCAGCTGTTTTTGAACTACAACTCCCATCATCCCCGACTAGCAAGACCAGTGGCAAGGGATGATGGGAATTGTAGTCTAAAAACAGCTGGAGGCACAAGGTTGGGAAACACTGGTTTAGACCACAGCGCCACCCGCGTCCCTCATGTGTTATTTTAGTTAGCTGCAATACCCGTAGGCTGGCCATGTGTCCTTCATTAGAGGAGCAGTCCTCTACCTACACTGAAAGTCTGGCAAGAGGACATTATAATGATGGGGTGGGATTGATTTGTCTCACTCTAAATGCTGAGCACTGACTGTGGCCCTTATATAAAAAGAAACAGTCTGGAAAGGGCTTATATGGCTGGAAGCTATGGGGACGCTTATCCAATGCTCATCTGGGCAGCTATTTATGACAGGGCATGCTTACTGGACCATTCCTCCTATCTTAACGCTTTGCCGCCGCCCCCAGGATGTTTTGCGGGGGGGGGGGCATTGTTGATTGCATACAGTGGTACCTCGGGTTAAGTACTTATTTCATTCCGGAGGTCCGTTCTTAACCTGAAACTGTTCTTAACCTGAAGCACCACTTTAACTAATGGGGCCTCCTGCTGCCGCCGTAGCACAATTTCTGTTCTCATCCTGAAGCAAAGTTCTTAACCTGAAGCACTATTTCTGGGTTAGCGGAGTCTGTAACCTGAAGCGTATGTAACCTGAGGTTTCACTGTACATTGGGAGCTCAGTTCATGATGCTGTGTAGTGCTTGAGCATGGATCCTGGAGATTTGAGCCGGGAAGAGGAGAGAGGGAGCCTGGGTCAGGAGAAAGTAGTAATGGTTTTGTTGAGGCCAGGGGTAATCTGCAACTAGGGGTGAGGAGAAATATGATTCAGTTTACATTTAAAGGTGAACCTACTTAATTCACACTTTCCAAAGGAGCCATCCTTCAAATTCCACACTTTGCTGAATTTTGCAATGCAGTTCTCCAGGCAAGTGATGTGTACAAAAATGCATATAGAAGTGTCCGTTAAAATGAGTAACTGAAAGGAAACATTATTTTAAGGAAATTGCTTTGCATAAATGTGAATATTAGGCAGAACTGCATACAAACATGTACATATGAGGAGAAATCCACACTAAAATACTGATGAATTTTCGTGAGGACTTTTTAAAAATGCAGACTGATGAAGAAATATGAAGAACTGAAGTTTAGAAACTGAAAATAAAGCAGTCTAACGGATGGTGCAGGGAATCCTCCAAAACCCATGTCAATGGGGTTCCAGCAATGTCAGCAAATGTATGATTTGCACAAGTTGCTTAATTTCAATCAACATCTGGGCTGAATGGTTGATTAATATGCCCATTAACTGCATAATCAGTTGTTCAGTTGATTACATCGAAATATATCTGCCAGCACTTCAATTAACATGTCTTTTAAGCACAACTAAAGAAGAATAGGAACTTGCCCTTGATTTCCAAAATTCAGACTGTAAGTGCCAATAATTATGGAGCCAAAACAGCACCATCTCAAGCACAAGAGAAAGGAATCGGCAGACTCAGGAGAACAGAAGTAAAAAACCAAAAAGAAGTTTTTTTAATTTTTTTTAAAAATCCTAAGTGGGTGGGTGATTGTCAAGACAGAGCAGTGAGAAGTGAAAGTGCTGAGTGGTCACAGAACACTGTCCCACCTGTAACTTACAATTTACTAAGTAAATCCTACTGCTCAGTGGTCACATGCACACCATATATTTAAGGCACATTTGAAACACATCCCTTCTCAAATAATCCTATGCACTGCAGTTTATCCTTCACAGACCTACAATCCCCAGCACGCTTAACAAACTACAGTTCCCAGGAATCTTTGTGTAGATGTGACCAGTGTTAGGTTAGATAAGGGATGCGGGTGGCGCTGTGGTCTAAACCACTGAGCCTCTTGGGCTTGCCGGTCAGAAGGTTGGCGGTTCGAATCTGCACAACGGAGTGAGCTCCTGTTGCTCTGTCCCAGCTCCTGCCTACCTACCAGTTCAAAAGCACACTAGTGCAAGTAGATAAATAGGTACCTCTGTGGCGGGAAGGTAAATGGCATTTCTGTGCACTCTGGTTTCCATCACTGTGTTCCGTTGCGCCAGAAGCGGTTTAGTCATGCTGGCCACATGACTTGGAAAGCTGTCTGCGGACAAACGCCAGCTCCCTTGGCCTGAAAGAGAGATGAGCGCCACAGCCTATAGTCGCCTTTGACTGGATTTAACCATCTAGGAGTCCTTTACCTTTAACCTTTAGGTTAGAATCCATCTCACTTATAGGGTAGATCTCTCTCTCTTGGAATCAGAGAAGTGTACATAGAATCATAGAATCATAGAATCATAGAGTTGGAAGAGACCACAAGGGCCATCGAGTCCAACCCCCTGCCAAGCAGGAAACACCATCAGAGCACTCCTGACATATGGTTGTCAAGCCTCTGCTTAAAGACCTCCAAAGAAGGAGACTCCACCACACTCCTTGGCAGCAAATTCCACTGTCAAACAGCTCTTACTATCAGGAAGTTCTTCCTAATGTTTAGGTGGAATCTTCTTTCTTGGAGTTTGGAGCCATTGCTCCGTGTCCGCTTCTCTGGAGCAGCAGAAAACAACCTTTCTCCCTCCTCTATCTGACATCCTTTTATATATTTGAACATGGCTATCATATCACCCCTTAACCTCCTCTTCTCCAGGCTAAACATGCCCAGCTCCCTTAGCCGTTCCTCATAAGGCATCGTTTCCAGGCCTTTGACCATTTTGGTTGCCCTCCTCTGGACACGTTCCAGTTTGTCAGTGTCCTTCTTGAACTGTGGTGCCCAGAACTGGACACAGTACTCCAGGTGAGGTCTGACCAGAGCAGAATACAGTGGCCCTATTACTTCCCTTGTACAGTTGGAAGAGACCCTGAGGGTCATCTAGTCCAACCCCCTGCAATGCAGGAAGCTCAACTAAAGCATCCACGACAGATGGCCATCCAACCTCTGCTTAAAAACCTCCAAGGAAGGAGAGTCCATCACCTTCCAAGGGAATCTGTTCCACTGTCAAACAGCTCTTACCATCAGAAAGTTCTTTGTGATGTTTAGTTGACATCTCCGTTCTTGTAACTTGAAGCCATTGGTTCACATTCTACCCTCTGAATCAGGAGAAAACAAGTTTGGTCCATGTTCCATGTGACAGTCTTTTAGATATCTGAATTTGTTAGTTTGGGCTCAGTTCTCCAATCTGTTAAGGTAATTTTGAATCCTGATTCAGTCTTCTGCAGCATTGGCTACTCTTCCTAGTTTGGTGTCATCTGCAAATTGGATGAGCATTCTCTGAATTCCTTTGTCACATTTAGAAAGGTGTTGAACAGCAATAGGCCCAGGACAGAACCCTGTAGCACCACACTTATCTCTTTTTTTCCAGGATGATGAGGAACTATTTGGGTTTGGTCAGTCAACCAACCAGCTAACAGTTATCTCATCCAGCCAACATTTTACCATTCTATGCAAAAAACAACAACAAAACATTTGGGTACTTCATCAAAAGCCTTACTGAAATCAAGGTATACTATATCCACAGCATTCCCCTGCAATCCATCAAATTTGTAACTCTATCAAAAAAAGAATGACTTATTTTTGACCCATGCTGGATCTTAGTAATCTCAGCATCCTTTTCTAAGTGCTCACAGACTGACAGTTTAATTATCTGTTCTAGACCCCTTCCTCGTATTAATGTCAAGCTTTAGTCAGTGGTTATCTGAGTCTTCTTTTTCTCATTTCTGAAGCTGGGGTCTACATTTGCCCACTCCAGTCTACTAGGATGTTCTCCAAGAAATCTCAAAGATTATAGACACTGGATCTGAGATTACATCCGCAAGCTCCTTTAGTACCTTTTGGTGCAGCTCATCAGCCCCTGGACATCTGAATTCATTTAAAGTAGCTAGGTGTTCCTTTACCATCTCTTTTTCTATCTTGGGCTGCAGCTTCATCCTTGCTTAGTTTATTCTGTTATCACCAGGTTGGGCACTGCTTTCTCTCTGTGTGTGCATTCAAATTTTATTTTGCATAGAGTCCGCCCCCCCCCCCCCGGCAGTCTGAAATGGTGTAATTGACCCTCAAATGATGTTCTCCTCCATGAGAACTAGGAGGGCCATCCAAATCCCCGATCCTCCTTGCTGAGTTTGGAAGCACTGACCCAGCTTTCATAGAATCATAGCCAGAAGATCGGTAGTAGTGAGCAAACGTTCATGAGAAACAGCTTGCCCACAGCTCCCATTTTCTCCTGCAGACCCAGCAGAATGTTGTGTGTGTTCCAGGTAAGGATCAGCAGATCTGTCACTTTCACTCAATTCCTCCTTTTTCAGTTCCTTACATTTCCACATCAGTTTTGTTTTGTTTTTAAGATGGTCAAGTCCTCACATTATGGAAAACAGGTACAGGGCTCCAGCTACTGTTTGAGCATAAATATAGAATTGTGCCCTTCTTCTGTTGTGGTTTACAAGGGATATCCTAAGGGACAGACATTGTTGTTGTTGTTGTTTAGTCGTTTAGTCGTGTCCAACTCTTCGTGACCCCATGGACCAGAGCACGCCAGGCACTCCTGTCTTCCACTGCCTCCCGCAGTTTGGTCAGGCTCATGTTTGTAGCTTCGAGAACACTGTCCAACCATCTCATCCTCTGTCGTCCCCTTCTCCTTGTGCCCTCCATCTTTCCCAACATCAGGGTCTTTTCCAGGGAGTCTTCTCTTCTCATGAGGTGGCCAAAGTATTGGAGCCTCAGCTTCACAATCTGTCCTTCCAGTGAGTACTCAGGGCTGATTTCCTTCAGAATGGAGAGGTTTGATCTTCTCGCAGTCCATGGGACTCTCAAGAGTCTCCTCCAGCACCAGAATTCAAAAGCATCAATTCTTCGGCGATCAGCCTTCTTGATGGTCCAGCTCTCACTTCCATACATCACTACTGGGAAAACCATAGCTTTAAGGGACAGACATACACATGCTAAATGGGCAAGTGTGGTTGACCTGTCAAGGATGGGGAATCTGTAGCCCTCCATAGGTTACTGGAGTACAACTTCCATCATCCCTGACCATTGACCATGATGGCTGCTGGTGGCTGCTGGGATATGTAGTCTGAGACTACATATGGGATATGTAGTCTGATTGCCACGGTTCTCCAACCCTTTGGTATCTCGAAGAAGGTGGGAAAACTGGAAGAAAGGGCATCCAAATAGAGCTATAACAAGTGGGAACACTACTGAAAAGACACCAAACATTATTGAGGTTTAAGAAATGATGCATGCTGTGTGGGATATGGATAAGAGTGTTTCTTCACGTCCCAAAATGCTAGAACTCAGGAGGATCAGCTGATGAAACAGATTCAGAACCAGAAGTGGGACAAAAATAACCAGAAAAAATCAGAAAAATAAAACCAGAAAATCAACCAGAAAATCTGTGGCCTAAAAAGTGATGAGATTTCAACAGGAAATTATGAGATGTGCACTGATTGGAAATGAAGCCATGTGACTGCCGCAAACCTGCAAGTATTATTGAAAGTGGGATTCATATGATTGCCCTGATAGCTTCATGAGCACAAATCATCATGAATGAGCAATTAAAAAGACACCTGGAGGGACTCTTAGTTGCTTTTAAAGGGGGTTTAGAGACATGAATGGTGGAGGAAAGGTCAACTATCAGCTATTAGCTGTGAAATAGAACCTCCATGTTTTGGGGCATGATACTTCTGATGGCCTGATGTTAGGAGCAAAACAACGGAAGACATCTATTCCTTTATGCCCTGCTTTGAGAGCATCCTAGAGGCATATGACCATTAGCTGCTATAGGGAGCAGGATACTGGGCTTGATCTCATTCTGGCTTTGCTCAGTCCAGGATGCTGAGGTTCTCCAAGCCCCTGGAACCACCACTTTCCAAGCCCAGAACGCCATAGGGCTTCCTTCACAGGCCCGTTGTGCAAGGATGTTACAACCTCTGCACAGCCACCGCTCAGCTGGATGTCTCTCCCTTTTTTTGCTCGCTGTGGCTTTTTCCTGTGTGCTCCAGATAAATAGCTTGGGGTGAAGGCCTGCTGCTGTACATTCTTTATTAAGCAAAAAGAAAAAATGCTGTCAAAGTAAGGAGGCAAAATCTGTGGCCCGGGGCACCATGTGCAAAGGAAAGCGTCTCCGATCCTTTGCACGGGCTTGTTTGAAATATGCAGCAACAGCAGCCGAAGTAGCTGTCTTCTGCTTGGAAGGAAAGCGGGGGAGGTGGAGAGAATCATCCAGTTTGGTCAAGCAAGCAGATCAGTAGGGAGGTGAATGGGGGTGCCATGCCTGGCATTTAGCAGGACAGTCTTAAACACACCTAAGTACATAGCAATCCAAGTGTGTGTGTCTTATATATATTTCCCGGCTCAAATCTCCAGGATCCATGCTCAAGCACTACACAGCATCATGAACTGAGCTCCCAATGTACAGTGATACCTCAGGTTACATACACTTCAGGTTACAGACTCCGCTAACCCAGAAATAGTGCTTCAGGTTAAGAACTTTGCTTCAGGATGAGAACAGAAATTGTGCTCCGGCGGCACGGTGGCAGCAGGAGGCTCCATTAGCTAAAGTGGTGCTTCAGGTTAAGAACAGTTTCAGGTTAAGAACGGACCTTCGGAACGAATTAAGTACTTAACCTGAGGTACCATTGTATATGTGTGTGTATAATACTTGGGGCTGTGCCTCTGTTCACCAACTCCCCGCCCCCCGCCATTCCTCCCATATTAACCCCCTAGAGATTCTCTCCTCCCACTCTTAAGCAACTCTTAAGTTCACTTTTTACTTTCCCAACTCCATTTCTTCCTGCAAATCCAGGTTTGATGTAGCAGTACAAATCCTCCAATGAGAGCTGTGCAATGACAGCCTAACATTTTTATGTACATTGGAAGAGATATGCATATGGCTTAGGTCTCCTTCCACATCACACATGCTTCTGACTTCGCCATGACATTGTCTCGAGTCACCCCACAGATGTTTTAAAGCCCAGAACCACATAGGATGAAAGGAGCCAGTTGTGTGGGTCCTTCCCACATGAAGGCCACACAACTGAAAGAGAGGGTGGTGATTGGTAGGAAGAGCCCAACTGATCAGCCTCGCCCCTGCGGCCCATAGCTTCTGTGGTGGTGGTACCATGGGAAAAGGCTATGGGGAAATGGGGAAGCCTAGAAAACAGAGGGAGCACTTATTCCATTGTAGATTTCAGGATCAACTGAGCACAGCCTCTTGACTTTATCTTCATCGATGACGGGGATGCTAAAGAGGGGACGAGTCATAGCTCAGTGGGTGGAGCACATGCCTTGCATGTCTCCCAACTTTAATCCCTGGCATTAAACATAACGGCATTCAGAGTAGAAAATGCTGGGCTAGATCGTGGCTGGGGAACTTCAAATGCGGCCCTCCAAACCTGTCTGCCTGAATCTCAGGATTGTGTCCCCAGGCCACACACCCTCCCTCTTAAGACCATCCTTGGACAATTTTGCCAAAGTAAAACGTGTCCCTGAACTCTGATACTGTCTTCGGTTGCTCCCTGTGTTGAGGTTGAGAGTCATGGGCATGTCTAACTGGATTTTGTTAGGCTGGTTTGGTTATGCTCAGAGAATGATATGACATCTTCCTGTGTGATATCAAGATTTAGCCTTGCAGAGGCCCTTGGCTTCTAAATTCCAGCCCCAACCTTACTTCTGAGGCCAGGGGGGAATGAATGTGCTGCCCTAGACCTCTGTACTGGGCCCAGATCCCCTCAATGACCTGAGTGTTTTTTCTCTTGCTGGAATGTGTTGTTGAACTCTGATAATGTCTCTTGTTCACCTGGAAGGGGGACGGAGAGGGGTGTGTGAGTTAGAAACTAGCCTAGTGTACAAAGGAAAAATTTGCGTCCATTACTCTACCCACTTTTGCCTCTGGCCCTGCTTACCACTGACCTGTGGCCCTCAGAAGATTGCCCAGAAAGAAATGTGGTCCTCAGGGTGAAAAAGCCTGTCTGCCCCTGCTCTAATGGCTGCATACAGCTTAGTCCTTAGTGGCATGAGGCACGGCCAACCCAAAGCCTTCATCTTGCCAACCAATCATAGAAGCCAAATGCTGCATGCATGTTCCTTTCTGTGCTTGAAGGGGGCTCTGAGGTTTGAACCCCGACTGTCCAAAGTAGCTCGTTAGGCCAGCTTCAGTTCACAAAGTTCCTTCACCAGAGTTCTGCAGGTTTCTTTTGGGTCCAATCCTCTCTGTACATCCTACCAAGGTGGCTTCCACGCCCTTAGGCCTTCATAAGCACCTTTAGATCTGCACCTGACTTTTTTATGTCCCCACCCTGCCAGATCTTCCCCTGACAACATTCTTCACCCCATCCCTAATCCTCTAGTGCTTTGGAGCTGTGAAAGGAGTGTTTGTTGTTCTCCTTCTGGATTCCAAAGCTCTGTTCCGCAATCCTGGAAGTCTTACGGCATCCTCCCAAGAGTCTTAATTCCTCCTCCTCTGGTACAAATGTTAGTTTAGCAGCTGTCAGGCTGGCACAGGTTCAGGTATCTCAAGGAACGGAACAGGCACAGGTCTCCTCAATTTGTTTTTGAGAACCAATGTTTGCATTAGCTTTGGCCTCCTGGAGAATTGCCTCCAAGTACTCATTTGTGACCCAGGTCAAGAGAATGGCTTCTTTGCAAGCTGAGATTCCTCAATGGATTCCTTGCCTAACGGAGATCTCCCACCGCTCAACGGAACCACGTGGGGCTCCAGTGGAGATGATCCTTCCTTAGTTGGGCCAAAGTTGAACAAGCTCTTAATTTGTGTGCCTCCCGCTGTCGATAAGCAACTAGGGTCAGGAGCAGAGTTTTAAGGAGGAAGATGCAAAAATAATTGCATTTCCATTTATTTATGGTTAAAAGAGGGGTTTTGGCCAAAGTCACCCCAAAGCATTATGTGATATAAAATGCAAACCTTACAACAAAATAGAACAGTCAACATGTGCAAAATTCATCTCTATTTCCCCCCTCTCTCCAAGGCTGTGTACATACCAACCCATTATAGCACAAAAAAATATATACTTTTTCTTAATCAGGAATTGTTCATGCTCATCCTCAGCATGCTTTCGATCTAGATTGATTCTAGTTGCTGCTTCCTACAAGGGTGGGTGTGGCGCTTGATACATGTCCGAAAACCCTCCTCTTGATTAGGCTATCCCCACGTCTTTCCTCCTGAACATGCCCCAGGTGAATGAAGAAGGAAATGGGGATTGTGATCAAAGTCACTGGGCAGGGATAAGGACCATCTGTATTGCTAGGACCCTCCATTGCTAGGACCACCTATATCTGTTTCCACCTCTTTTGAAATGGATGCCCTGCAAGGTAATGAGGAAACAATCTGCAACGAGCTTTTATTTTCAAAAGGAAACCAGGTTTTCAAGAAGCGTTTTTCAAGAGCAAAAAAAGGGCAATGGATCTAGATTGTGTGTGGACTGTGTGTGTGGGGGGGTGTGAAACCCCAAGTACCCAGTCTCCATTGATTCTAGAATAATATACCGTATTTTTCGCTCTATTGGACGCAGTTTTTCCCCTCCAAAAATGGAGGGGAAATGTGTGTGCGTCCTATGGAGTGAATGCAGGCTTGTTCCATAGCCGCGCACAACCCTCCAGCAGGGAGTGGCTGCACAGGGCTATGGCTAAAAACTAGGTGCGCCCTATGGTCCGGTGCGCCCTATGGTGCGAAAAATACGCCATTATGCACCCCAAGTCAGCAGCAGCCAAACAGCATCAGAGTTGCTTGCTTGCATCCCTTCTTGGCCTTTTGGCCAAGATCAAGTGTAGTATCTGTTCTTATCAGAGTTGCTTACTTGGAACATTTTTGGGGAAAATTAACAACATGACCATAGAGCTGCTCTAAGCAGCTGTAAAACGTTGAAGGTAGAAATAGCCAGTCCACATACCACCTCTGAAGAACTTTTCTTTCTTTCTTTCTTTCTTTCTTTCTTTCTTTCTTTCTTTCTTTCGGCAGATTTTAAAATGATTTAGTCCTTTTAAAAATTCTGCCCACATATGGGATGAAATGGAGCCAGTTTTGCAACAAAGGCAACCAGCAGGAGATGGAAACACACCAATCCCCAAAGGAACCTCTACCGCTTAAGGTCCCTTTCTAAATAACCTCCATTGCAGCCCTGGCCAACCTGGGGCTGATGGGAGTTGTATGGCCCCGGGTTGGCCAAGGCTGTTCCACTCAGATCTCCAGCACTTGTGAGATGAAAGCAGGACATCGACACCCTAAGCCCTAGAAGCTGCTCCTTTTCTGTCCATTCTTCTCACTCAAGTCGTCTAATCATGGCCCTTATTGCATAATCCTCCAAGGCAATTGTACCATCAGACTGACAGGTAACACACAAGGAGCCATCTGTCAAACCCAATAACCCTGCCACTTTTATCACAAGGAGGAGGAGAAGAGGGTTTGTCTCCGGTTTCTAAAGCAAACACACATGGGATCTTGGCACAGGCCTTTGCGGATTCGCTCAATGCCGGCTGGCTGCTTCTTCCCCTCCTTTGGCAAGTCAAAGCTGGTATCTCTAGCAAACCGTGAGCAAGTGGCTGTGTGTGCTAGCAGATCACTAGCTGGAGGCCAGCCAGAGCTTCTGCAGTGCTGTGTGAAAGAAATCATTAATGGGAGTTGCACTGCTGAAAGACAGTTGGGTGCTGTGGAGTCTGCACGCTGCATGAAGCTGAGCGTTGCAAGATTCAGGACAGAAGACAGAAAGTACTTCTTTCTGCAGCACATACTTAGAACTATGGAATTTGCTGCCACAAATGGTAGCGGTGGCCACCAAGTTGGATGGCCTTGAAAGAGAATTAGACAAAGCCATGGAGAAGGCTTTCTTTTTTTTTTATAGATATTTATTAAAATTTTATAAACAGAAAAAAAATACAAAATAAAGAAGAAGAAAAAATAACAATAGAAAAGATACAAAAATACAGATGAAAAATACAAAATACATAAAAAATAGATAATAAGTTGAAAAACACAATTAAAAACAAATCAATCTTTCCAAATCTTAAGGTTCATTTACTTATTTTCCTGACCTCCTCACGCCTCCCTTTTTTGTATTCCAATTTACATGATAGTTCAGCAAATCCTTACCCTCATTGTTTTTATCTTAATTTAATATCATAACATTTTGAACTTCTTATTTTCATCTAATTATCAATCCAATTTTTACCAATTCTTTTAACTTTGTTTCTAAGGCCACCTCATTTCAATCCTACATCATTTTAACATTCATGAATTTTACAATATTTCTGCAGATAGTCTTTAAATTTCTTCCAATCTTCTTCCACCAACTCTTCTCCCTGGTCTTGGATTCTGCCAGTCATTTCAGCCAATTCCATATAGTCTATCACTTTCATCTGCCATTCTTCCAAGGTGGGTAGATCTTGTGTCGCCATGGAGAAGGCTTTCAATGGCTAATGGCCACAATAGCTATGTTTTACCTTGACTGCTGACTGCAGTATGATGTTGAATACCAGTTGCTGGGAAATGCAGGTGGGCAGAGTGCTGTCGGACTCATGTTTTGCTTGCAGGCTTCCCACAGACATCTGCTTGGCAACTTTGAGAACAGGATGGTGGACTAGATGGGACACTGGCCTGATCCAACAGGCTCTTCTTGTCTTCTTGTTATACCTCTTCTCCCCAGGCTGCACCCATGATTGGCCTGGCTTTGCACACTCCTCAAATGTTTTTTGTCTGGCTGGAATGTATTCCTGGAGTCCAACGATGCTTCTTGCTTGCTTGGGTGGGGATGTGCAGGTCAGGTTCTGCTTCCAAACTTCCTAGGCATCTGGTAGTCCAAAGCGCTGGACAATATGGTCCATTCACCAGATCCAGCAGCCAGGTCCTTCTTATGCGTTATGTGCTCCTCTTAACCTAGAATGTTTGATGTTTTCTCCCCATCTACACACATCCAATGGAATATCCCTAGCTTGAACCTCAGTCATTTTGTCCCTCAAAATACCCATGCAAAATTTTAGAGAGATGTTGATACTTTCTCTGGTGTTTTAATCCTGTTAATCTTTGTATATTGTTCTATATATAAAAAAACTGTTTTCTATTTTGTAAGCTCTTTGGGAGCTTAGGTGGGGTAAAAAATGTAAACAAAATGAAGTGTGTGAACAGGGTGTTGCACAGACACAGAAGGCCCCCAGCAGGGGAGGCAGGAGTGGGTGGCGTCCTTGCAGGCGTTGTGAAAAGCACCCATTGACAAAGAAGTGTCACATCCAACATCTATCCAGTCTTCTGCTCAGTTTGTGAGTCTCCCAAGCTGATAGCTGTGTGCTAATTTTCACACGTCCTGCAGCCAGCCCTCTCAATTGGGGGATTTGACTAAGTAAGAAATGGACCAGCCGGATGAAAGCAACAGGGAAAGTTTTCCCATTGCTATACATATTGTAACCTGGCGAGGGATTTTGGGGTGGGCAGGGGGAATAGGAAAACAGGATGTTTCTCAATCTCCTGATGGACCCTTGGGCTTAGCTAATGTGCCAGTTGTTGGAAACCACAAAAGAGGAGAGTGTTCTTGTGCTTGAGTCTTGCTTGAGGGTTTTCCACAGGCATCTGGTCGGCCACTATGAGAAGAGGATGCTGGACTAGATGAATCATTGGCCTGATCCGTCAGGGCTCTTCTTTTGTTAATGGACAGTATTTGGCTTGGAAAACCACAACCTGTGTAAGGGTCCCTCTGGGTCTTCTTTATATGGTGCATTCGTGATGATTTGTGCTTAGGTTGTATTGGAGCAGCTATATGCAAACCCACTTTTAATACCATTTGTGCCTGCAAAAGTTTTGGTGCGGACATACTGCTTTGTTTCCAACCAGCTTATGCCCCCAAATTCCATGCTGAAATTCTGAAACTTTTCATACCACAAATGTTCCAGGTTGGGTATGTTTGCCCTACTTACGTTGTGCTATGATGAAAGAATGCCCCTCCATATGGCATTAATGGGGAAGCGATGAAGAACAACTAATAAAGCGGAATGATATGTAGATAGTCCAATATAAATCCACCACTATGAGTTTATCCACACATCCCTTGCCCTGCTGCTCTCCCCTGGGGGGGGGGACCTGCTCTTTAGTGCTCAATCAGAGCAAATGGCAATTTGGGATTTCCCCAGATTGCCATTTGTTCCAATCTACCACTAAAGAGCAGGTTTTCCTTTGGAAAGGAGAAGGGTGAGGGGAGAACTGCTTGGACCTGTGCTTTCTAGGCATGGCACAAGTGGAAGTGCCAATGATATATTGCAGAATATACTCACAAAAAAATAGCACCCAGACTCAAGGACCCTAAGCATCTTTTGTCCTGTGCTTTCCCTTCCAATACGCCTTTTATTCTATTTTATTGAATCACCTCATTCCTTTCCTTTCCTTTCCTGACCCTTTCTCTTTCTTCACACTTTTTTCATGGCCTTGCCTTGCACCTTGTCTAGCAAAGGCCATGGCTTTCTCAGAGAGATTTGCTAATCGTCCTTATACCTAGTCAGAGTATTTTAATAGCAAGTATCTCTCTCTCTCTCTTAGGGACGCGGGTGGCGCTGTGGGTTAAACCACAGAGCCTAGGACTTGCCGATCAAAAGGTTGGCAGTTCAAATCCCCGCAACGGGGTGAGCTCCCATTGCTCGGTCCCTGCTCCTGCCAACCTAGCAGTTCGAAAGCACGTCAAAGTGCAAGTAGATAAATAGGTACCACTCCGGCAGGAAGGTAAAAGGCGTTTCCGTGCGCTGCTCTGGTTCGCCAGAAGTGGCTTAGTCATGCTGGCCACATGACCCGGAAGCTGTATGCCAGCTCCCTCGGCCAGTAAAGCGAGATGAGCGCCGCAACCCCAGAGTCGGCCACGACTGGACCTAATGGTCAGGGGTCCCTTTACCTTTTTATCTCTCTCTCTCTCATAGGGTATATGTTGTTGTTGTTATGTTGTTGTTGATGATGACGGTATGAAACTCGCTCCCACAAGAGGCACTGATGGCCATCTTGGGTGCCTTTAGAAGAGGACCGGACAAATTCATGGAGGAGAAGGCTTCCAATGCATACTAGCCACAACAGCTATGCCGCTGTCAGAGGCAGCAATCCTTTCAGAAGAAAGGAGGAGAGAGGGCTCTTGTGCTCAGGTCATACTTTGCGACGCCTACAGGCATCTGGTTGGCCACTGTGAGAACAGAATGCTGGACTGGATGGGCCATTGGCCTGATCCAGCACGCTGCTCTTACCTTAGTATTATTATTATTAGCTACTCTAATTATTTGCCTGGGATAAGGTAAAGGTAAAGGTACCCCTGCCCGTACGGGCCAGTCTTGACAGACTCTAGGGTTGTGCGCTCATCTCACTCTAGAGGCCGGGAGTCGGCGCCGTCCGCAGACGCTTCCGGGTCACATGGCCAGTGTGACATTGCTGCTCTGGCGAGCCTGCACCAGCGCAGCACATGGAACGCCGTTTACCTTCCTGCTAGAAAGCGGTACCTATTTATCTACTTGCACTTTAAGCGTGCTTTCGAACTGCTAGGTGGGCAGGAGCTGGGACCGAACGACGGGAGCTCACCCCACTGCGGGGATTCGAACCGCCGACCATAGGATTGGCAAGTCCTAGGCACTGTGGTTTTACCCACAGCGCCATTTGCCTGGGATACTGAATTTAAAAACTGCATGATTCTATCGTTGTTGTAACTTGAACGGGGAAGGCCAAGCAATCAATCATATAAAAAAATAAATATTGGTCCATCTCACCTCAGATGCTCAGCTCTGACTCACCATCACCCTTGGGGAATCCACCACTGGGGTTCCTGTCCAGTGTTAGGATTCAGCAGTACTCCATCAATCTTCACCACCAACCTTCTGTATTGCAAAGTACTGACTCATCATCAGAACTAAGACTTATCCAATCCTGATAAAGCTCCGTGGTGATGAGAGACAACAGGCCGCTGAGTCACCCACGAGGTGCCAAGTGATGTATTCTGCTGTTTAGGAGAAGAAAAAAGAATAAATCTGGTGGACAGGCATGTACAGCCTCCTCTTGCCTCTCTGCCAATTGAAAAGGTGGCACATTTCACTGGTTGTAGATCATTGTCTTAAGAACTGGGCGCAGTTCCCACCACCTATCTAGTTTTTAACTAAAACATTAGTGAAGGAGGCATGATGACCAAAAAATCATCTGCCCACTCCCCCTCAAAATAAAGAACTAATCTGATGCCCTTCACATTCTTTGGGACATCTGAAGCAACTTGCTATTTTATTTTGTCCTCTAAAATGCTTGCAATCCATCCTGGATTTGTGTCACTGAGCATTTCCTTTTATGAATGCTCTTCCAACTAACAATTAAGGGAAGAAAGTTGGAAAGCTAAGATGCCACAGAAATTGCAAGTACTCCTAAGTACCGTGTTAAAATCTGACGGTTTTGTGGTGTTCTGCACAGTCCACAGGGTAAGATATGTTTTGCAAATCTAGAGATTTCTGTGGATTTTCATCATGCCTGCACAATGTATAATCCAGTACATGTGCATTTATGCAGGAAAACGTCTAGGGGCACTTCTAGACATCATTTTTATTGCACGTATATGATGATTTGTGCTCATGATGGTATTGCAGCAGTTACATGTGATCTTGCTTTTAATAGTGTTTCCACCTGTCAGTGGCGTAGCGTGGGGGGTGCAGGGGGGGCTGGCCGCACCGGGCGCAACATCTGGGGGTTAGGGTTAGGGTGCGCAAATCCACGGGTTAGGGGGCACAAATTACTTGCCTTGCCCCGGGTGCTGACAACCCACGCTACGCCACTGCCGCCTGTAAAGGTTTTGGGAAGGGCATAGTCCTTTGCTCTCAATCAGTGCACACTGCATAATTTCCTGCTGGAATCTTGTAACTTTTTATACCACAAATTGTCTGCAGGGGTGGGTGGATTATACTGCTTTTGTTGTGCTATAGTGCAAAAGTGCCCCTCTAGACGGCAATAATGCAGTAGCATTGAAGAACAACGAATAAAGCAGAACACTGTATGGATGATCCAGTAAAAATATACTACTAATGCACTCCTATTGCGTCCATGGCATTTGGAATTCAAGGTAGCCTACAACATACATACATACATACATACATACATACATACATAATTTTATTTGTATGCTGCTTTTTCATAGACAAAATCATGCTCAAGGTGGCTTACAAAATAAAATAAAAAATACAAAATTACGAACAAAACAAAAGTAGTCATAAAAAAAATCAAAAAGTACAATAAACAATTTCCACATAAATCACAATGAGATCTAAAATAAAGATACAAAACATTAATATCAAAAACAGCAACAATACCCTCCAAACGATACCTCAACCCAAGAGTCTGTTCAGCAGCCTCAGCTTTTGTAGCTGGAGTCAATCCGGGCCCCATACTCCCAGGTCAGGTGGAAATAGGCCTGCAAGGCAGGGAGCAGGTTTTCCAGACCTCCCAGCCCAGATGCAATACAAAAGTATGTGCAAGGTAATAAAAGCAAACTACCGTATGATCATGTCCTGCACAAGGGTTATGTTCTGGGGATGGCATATATACACAAAAACACATATACCTTTGTATTTTGCAATCTTACTTCCCAGTCCATCCCTAACGGGTTGTCGTGTAGTACAGTGGAGGGTGTGGTGAACCCAGAAGATTCAGGGCAAATAAAAGAAAGTACAGTACAGTGGTACCTTGGGTTAATTCGTTCCGGAGGTTCGTTCTTAACCTGAAACTGTTCTTAACCTGAAGCACCACTTTAGCTAATGGGGCCTCCTGCTGCCGCTGCGCCACCAAAGCCCGATTTCTGTTCTTGTCCTGAAGTAAGGTTCTTAACCTGAAGCACTATTTATGCGTTAGTGGCGTGTGTAACCTGAAGCGTATGTAACCTGAAGCATATGTAACCCGAGGTACCACTGTACTTCTTCACATAACACATAGTTAAACTATGGAACTCGCTCCATTGGAGGCAGGGATGGCAACCAGAGACAAGGGTAGTCTATCACTGGAGACTTGGCAACTGTTGGAAGCTGTTGGAAGGGGTCAGGTAGGAACCACATAACAGCACATTCGGATCTATTGTCATTTCCCTATTGATCTATTTGGCTGTGCCTTATTTGGTCAAGAGTTTTGCAGTGCCAGCTGCAGGCAAAATCACAGCTTCATATCTTTTGGGACCAGTGGGCAGATTCTGTCCAAAGCCGCTCTCCCCAAATATGGGAATACTACTGGAAAAAGGAATAGTTCAGTGGAAGAGCATCTGCTTTGCATGAAGAAGGTCCTGGGTTCAATCCCTGGCATCTCCAGGTAAGGCTGGGAATATCTCCTGCCTGAACTCCTGGAGAGCCACTGCCTAGTACTGAGCTGGACAGACCATTGGTCTGGTTCAATATAAATCAGCCTCTGAATTCAAGCACAGGGCAAGGGAAAAATTCAAGGAGGATAACATTTGTGGTTCCATAAACAGCTGTAAGGTATGTCTCGAGTCGAGTCTGACCGGTCTACGTTGACAAGGCAATGCCTCCAATTATACAGCATGCTCCGGCCTGCAAGAGAAAAATCAATTTGCTATGTATATTTATTTATTTCTTGTTATGAGAGTATGGAGGGGAGTTCTGAAGGCTGGGAAACCCACTGCAAACCAGAGAAGACTCTGTATGAATCCTGTGATTTATGAGATTCTCATCTTCTCCCTCTTTTAAAACTAAGAACAGCCACAGAAGGAATTATCTGGATCTAGACCACGGCCAGAGGGGAGTTATTATTATTAATTTTAAAAGAAACCTATACCATGCAACATAAAATAAATTGCTCGGCTGAATTTATACATAAACATAATAAAACAACCAGAAAGCTCATTAAAAGTACATGCAAATGGGGCAACTGCAAAACAGCACGAGCAGACGGAAACATTTAAAATGTTGGAACAAAGAGGTAGCTTTTGACTTGAGATCCAGTGTAGCGTAGCAGTTGGAATGTCATGCTTTGTTGTTTAGTCGTTTAGTCGTGTCTGACTCTTTGTGACCCCCTGGACCAGAGCATGCCAGGCACTCCTGTCTTCCACTGCCTCCCACAGTATGGTCAAACTCATGCTGGTAGTTTCGAGAACACTGTCCAACCACCTCGTCCTCTGTCGTCCCCTTCTCCTTGTGCTCTCCATCTTTCCCAACATCAGGGTCTTTTCCAGGGAGTCTTCTCTTCTCATGAGGTGGCCAAAGTATTGGAGTCTCAGCAGGGTTTGAATCCCAACTCAGCCAACATAGCTGAATGGTTGGCCTTGGCCTAGTCAATGTCTCTCAGCCTAACCTACAGGATTGTTGTGATGATAGAGTGAGGAGGGTGGGGAGTAGCCCTAAGCTTCTTAAAAGAAATGTGGGATATAAATGTAGCAATGACATAAACTTGGTGCCTGAGTTATAACAGTGCCTGCTATGCTTGAGAGGAGAGGGCATCCCACAAGAAAGGGGCCACCACCAAATAAGGCTCAGTCCCACATGACCACACAACAGATTTCATCTAGCAGCAAAGCATGGAGATGATTCCCTGAAGATCTTAAGACACAGCTGACCCTTCTCCTTCTGTACCATTTTCCTGGTGAAAATTGCCCCCGAAGCTATTTGCTGCTATTGGCAGCTTAAAGGGAGGAGGAGGGGTATTCTCGTCAGGAAAATGGCATGGAGGAGAAAGGGTTAACACTCCCTCCCATGTGTATGGCATGGTCAGCCAGTCATGGGATTCACAGGACCCCTCCAGAAGGGGTTACTCTGCTTTCATCTTGATTTGCTTGCAAAAAGCCTTACGCAGTGATTAGACTATGCCCAATATCCATTGAGCATCCTTATGATTTGCTTATGAGGGAATGAGACTCTTAATTTCAGGGTCATAGGTTTCAGGCCCACATTGGGCAAAATGAATCCTGCATTGCAGGTGGGGGGGGCGAACTAGATGACCCCCAGGGTCCCTTCCAACTCTACGGTTCTGTGATTCGATACAGTCATGACCACTCATAATTCCTTCATCCGGATTTGCTTGCAAGGTGATTACGTGCCTTCCCACGAGTCGTTTGTTCATCCCATACGTTTCCCACTTTCCAAACTGCAAAGAGTCTGATGTTTGTTGTTGTTGTTGTTGTTGTTTTGTGGGGAGAAAAGGATTTGTTCTTCTGCCCCAGGCTTGGGGAATCTTAGACATTGTTGAACTACAACTCCCATCAAGCCCAGAAACTGTAGCCAGGGAAGATGGAAGTTGTAGTTCAGCAACATCTGAATCTGCAAAAGTAGGACGACAGAATGCTTTAACCCCCTACAGTTGTGCAAACCTCAAGTTTTCATCCATCCTGAAAATTACTGACAGTCTGGAGGTGCACATAGAGTCATTTAGCAAACCATGTGTTGTTGAACCCAAAGTGTCCCATTTTGGGCTGGGTCCTATTGGGGTATTCTGACTAGGCATGTCCAAGATTCAGGTCAGTGCACAGATGGGGGCTTCAAGCATGGGGGGCAAATGCAGCCACCCAGGCTAGTCTGGCCTCTGGGGCTCTTCCTCAGCTACACCCCTTCTTCCAAGATCACACCCATCACCTGCCTTGCTTTGCACCCTCCTTGAATGTTTTTGCCTGACTGGAAGGTATTTTTCGACTTTCATAATAGTTATTGCTTGCTTGGGTGGAAGGACAGGTCCATAGATGGCTAGAGAAGGCTAGGCAGGTGTGTAACGAAATTAGCCTATAGTACAAAGGGGGGGGAATCGCATCAAATGCCCCACCCACTTTTGCATCTGGCCCCACCCACCATTGTCATGTGGTCCCTGGGAGATTAGCAAGTGACTAATCAGAACCACGGAGAGCTCACTGGGAATCTGGATGCACAAACAGACTTGATACCAGAATACAGTCATACCTCGGGTTGAAGTCGCTTGAGGTTAAGCCTTTTCGGGTTGCGCTCAGCGGTGACCCGGAAGTAATGGAGCGCGTTACTTCCGGGTTTCGCCGCTCATGCATGCGCAGACGCTCAAAATGACGCCGCTCATGCATGCGCAGAAGTGGCGAATTGCGACCAGCACACACGCAGATGCGGGTTGCGTTCGCTTCAGGATGCGAACAGGGCTCTGGAACGGATCCCGTTCGCATCCAGAGGTACCACTGTAACTGAAAAACCAGGGGCTTAGAGGGTAACCACTGGTCTGCTGTTGACTGAGCACTGAATAAGTGTGGGAAAGAGGTGTGTAAAAGGTAAAGGTAAAGGGACCCCTGACCATTAGGTCCAGTCGTGACCAACTCTGGGGTTGCGGCGCTCATCTCGCTTTATTGGCCGAGGGAGCCGGCGTACAGCTTACGGGTCGTGTGGCCAGCAGGACTAAGCCGCTTCTGGCGAACCAGAGCAGCGCACAGAAATGCCGTTTACCTTCCCACCAGAGCGGTACCTATTTATCTACTTGCATTTTGATGTGCTTTCGAACTGCTAGGAGCAGGGACCGAGCAACGGGAGCTCACCCCGTCACGGGGATTCGAACTGCCAACCTTCTAATCGGCAAGCCCTAGGCTCTGTGGTTTAACCCACAGCGCCGCCCGCGTCCCCTAAGAGGTGTGTATGGGTGTTTAAAACTCCACTGCCCCTGAGGGACCTGCCCATGATTTAAAGGGGCAGTACTCTATTATGGCAGCATGTGTGGGCATAGTCTCAATGGACTCTTGGCATAGTGATGCTGATAGCTCCCCTCCTAGTCCTGACCACTCCTCTGGCATATCACATGCCAGTGTCCACCATTACTTGGGCCCAGTGCCAGCATTCTCTAGGCACTAGAAACTCCCTAGCCCTGGGCAGGCATACCTGAACTGGTGCAGCAAAACTGTTATTGGAAGCCAAGCAGGGTAGATCACCTACTTAACATACAGAAGTTTCAAAGTTCAAACCTCAGCACTTCCAGATAAGGCTGGGAGAGATTCCCTGAAAAGCTGCTGTCAGTTGGTGTAGATAATATTGAACTAGATGAACCAATGGTCTGTTCCTTTATAAGGAACTATACCCATGATACAATACCCAGCCAATGAAAGTGTGTGTGTGTTCCTAGCAGGTGCAGAACCAACCAGGATCATCACCCACACTGTCAGGATTGACAAGTGTTGGCAGGCAATGGCAATGGTGGCAGCAGGGGCCCTGCCAAGATGGTATTATTCCTGGTGGCCCTGGCAGTTGCCTCAGTAGACCAGGTGCTGACACCAGGTCTGGTTGTATCCCAGCATTGCCGGGATGCTTATGGCCCATGTGCTTGGTGGGTGGGTGGGTCTTCCTGGCCCGCAGGTGGGTCTGGGGCGGTTGGAGAGTCAGGTACCTCCTTCAAAGCAGAGGATAGAGGTCTCACTGCCCCCTGGAATTTTTCATCAGTAGACATTTCTAGTGGGGCAGCTACTTCACTGATTACCCCATTTACTTAAATAAGTATCCGTTTCATTTCTGCCCTACTTTTCCTTCAATGAGCTCGAAGCAGCGTATATTCTCACCCCCCTACACACAGGTTTTTCCTCACGATCACCCAGGAAGGTTAGGCTAATGAGAGTGATGGGTTCAAGGTCCCACAATGAGATTCATGGCTGAGTAGAGATTTAAACGTGTATCTTCCCAGTACTAAGATGATCATCTAACAGTTAGAGAGACCTACCACTGCACCACACTGCAGTGTTTCAGGACTACAGTCACTGAGTCCTTAGAGCTCTTCTCTGGGGGTTGTGGGGCGGGGGACGTCTTGGTCTATGACACAAATCTGTGGCAAGTTCTGGTCTGCAGCTACGATGAGGAATGACTCCAAACATGCCAACATTTCCCTGAAAAAGCCAACTAATCTTGACTTACCACCCCGCTTTGTGAATTGCCCCAGGCTCGTCTAGAAGAGATGTGCTTTGTAAAGGCAGGGTGATGACTCCAGTATGGAATTGCCAGTCCCTTGCAGCTCTTACTCCCAAAGTGTCATCTCTCTCCCCCCCCCCCCCCCCCCGCAGCACATTGCATTTCTTTGGGAAATAAATCACTAATCGGCTCATTACTCATTATCTAGTGAAGTGCCTTTCAGAAGGGTGGGTGAAAAATAGGGAAACTGCCTGTCTAAAAGTGTGTCCGGACCAACACATTCCATTTCTCATCATGGTGGCTGATTTAATTTGTGTTCTCCCAATACCCAAAACAGTTTACAATTTTTTGAAAACGTAATAAGCATCCTCCTCTTTTCAAGCACAGCCCCTTTTCAAGCACAGCAAACCTTCCTCCTTTGGGGCAGGTGGGTATGGCTTGGCTGGGACAGGCCAAATGGAGAGGCCTGGTGGGCCTAATTAGGCTTGTGGCCAGAGGTTACCCACCCCTGCTTTACATGATCATAAATTCTAAGAGGAAGAAGAAGTGAATCAAAACCCTTTTGGGTTGGCTGGTGATTCTTTTCCAACTCATTCCGACCTCTGACTCACCACTTGAACACACAAACCAACAATGAGCTTGGAGTGAGTTCAGGGGGTGACTGCATTTCAACCATTTATATCTCACCTTTCTACACTGAAGTGTTCATAAGGTGTCTTGCAGCAAAACACCAACAACTAAGAAGCTTAAATACAAATTGTAAAAGCAGATCAACAAAATAATGATGTAAACATTCAGCAATTAAAATATTAGTAGAGAGGCCAGATTAAATCAATGCTCAGGGGAATGGGACAACGTGGAAGCCAGCTGCACCTCCCTTGCAAGCTGGTCCGTCAGCTGGGGCCATACCTGAGAGGGTATCCCCTCTCTCATGTCCACTCAGTGCCTTTATTAATGTTATTAAAGTGTACACTTTATAAAGTGTGCAATCAAAAAGTGTACATAAAATAAAATTTATTTTATTTGACAGAATTTGCATCCCACTGAATCATAAAAAAACTCCAAGCAGTTTACATAAAATTTAAATGTAATATAAAACAATTATCAAAACTTGGTGAAAGTTCCTAGGACAGTTTATGGTGGTCTGCATATTGTGCAGCCAAGATCTGCCACAAATATGTCACTGAGTACGGATCTGAAACCACCTCTTAGGCCTCATCCATACTTCTGCTTGTCCCACCACTTCTCCCCGTGGAAAAGCATCCCTTTGCCGCTGAATCAGAGTCCAACAACATCTGGAGGGCCACATTTTAGGCCATGCATACCAAACTATCTCTCAAGAGTTGTATCTGGGAAATTACAGATCTGCATAGGCAGGCTGGATGTGAGAGGCAAATGGGCTTGGGGAAGGGTTTTGGTTCTCTGTTAGTCAGTTGATCACTTCTCTTGAGAATGGAAAGACCAAACTGTTCTCCTTCTCTTTTTAGGTCCTTGGCGATTGGCCATCAATATTCCTCCTTGGGAACTCAGCCCATCCTTTGTGGCAGCATCCCTGGCTTGGTGCCCAAGCAACTACGGTTCTGTCGGAACTACGTGGAGATCATGCCCAGCGTAGCCGAAGGGGTGAAAATCGGCATCCAGGAATGCCAGCACCAGTTTCGCGGTAGGAGGTGGAACTGCACCACTGTAAACGATAGCTTGGCTATCTTTGGGCCAGTGTTGGATAAAGGTGAGTACACAATGTTCTAAAATGAATGACATAGATGATCAATTTGAGAAAATGGAATTGGGGGGGGGGGTGAGAGTTTAGCTGATGAAATCTCTTGAGAAATAGACAATCTCTGTGGTGTTTTTTCCTGTCTGGGGAGTCAGACTGTGCTTGTGGTTTTAGTTATGCTCCAATGCAGTTGTTGTTGTTGTTGTTGGCATCCATCTGTCTTGACATACAATGGAGTGCACCTCTGAGGGTAAAGTCAAAGCGCTATGTTAGCAGCACCAAAGTGACCTCCTTGTGTGCAAGCCTGGGCGTGTGTATATGGGGCCTCGGCTGCCCAGACGACAGAACCCTCCTCTCGGCTTCACTGATGTGGTTCAAGGAAAAGCAGAGCAATATGTTTAGCATCAGCTTTGCTGCAGGAGTTGGTGGAAGGAGACATGCAAGGCACCATCCAACTGTCTTAGGGACTCCACTCTGGCTTTGTGGAGGGTTTTCTCCTTAGCCTTTTCTTCTCCCAAAGAAGTCAGCAGAGGTTTAGGATCAAAGCTTTCCTTCTCCTACACGGGCTACTTTCCCAGGTTGATGAGCCCCATCTGCCCCTCACTTCCCTCTACAGCACATGCAGAAACGACCTTCTTGATCGTTGGACCCACTATTGGTCTCGTCCACTCAAGTTGGTAGAGCATGTCTTCACATGCAGGAGATGTTCCTTTTTTAATATAATAATATTTATTAAAGTTTCAAAAGAATTACAAAAATGAAAGAAGAAAAAGAAAACAAAAAATACAAAATACAGAAAAAGTAAAAAAGCAATTAAAAACATTTCAATCTTTCCATATCTTATCTTTCTTTTACTTATTTCCCTGACCTCCTCACACCTCCCTCTTTTGTATTCTAGTTCAATTGTTGTTTCAGCAAATCCTTACCCTTTTTGCATTTATCTTGATACTTTATCGTAATATATTATAACTTTACATTTTTACATGTTAACAATCCATTTTTACGTACCTCTTAACCACCTTATTGCTAAAACCACTTAGCTTCGTTCCAACATCCTTCTAACATTCCTTAATTTTACAGTGTTTCTGTAAATAGACTTTAAATTTCTTCCAATCTTCTTTTACCAACTCTTCTCCCTGGTCTCGGATTCTGCCAGTCATCTCAGCCAGTTCCATGTACTCCATCACCTTCATCTGCCATTCTTCCCTGGTGGGTAGATCTCGTGTCTTCCAATACTTCGCGATGAGTATTCTTGCTGCTGTTGTTGCATACATAAAGAAAGTTCTATCCTTCTTTGGCACCAATTGGCCTACATGCAGGAGATGTTCCTAACTTACCAAGGCTTCGAGACCCACCAAGTATCCTCACCTAGTTTAGTCAGGCAGTCAAAACAGTTTCCTGGGGTGCAGCTGCTGTCACAATGCAGTAGTAGAATTTCAAAGACGATGATAAGCAGGCATTGGTACCTGAAGAGATGAGTATTATGCCCAGGGAGGGTAGCTGGGGAGTGCAGTGGCCAAGGGCAGATGGCCAAGGGCAGAACTCGTTCTAAGATGATAGGGTGGCTATCACCATCTGGTTGCCACCACTGTGTGCACATACAGCACTCACAGTGCTGAGTTTGGATGATGTTGTGGAATGTTCCCAAACACTCTCACTGATTAGATGCAAGATGACAATTAGAGATGTTTGACCACGTGTAGATTTGGTGACAGAAATATAAGATCAGCTTGGATGGGAGGTAAACCTTCCACAGGATGTTGGGTCAAGAATGTCTGTCTTTTTGATAGGAAGGAAGCACCAAAGCACAAATATTGAGGAAGTCTGGGTGCCAAGTGAATTCAGGTGGAAGTAAACCAAAGGACATGGTGTCCAAAACACAGGTTGGAAGGCTGAATGCTCTATATGGCTTTGAAAATCTCACCCAAGATACAGAGATGCTCGTTGGGGAATCGGGATTTGTTCTCAAAGGTGCACTCAATAATAAGGTTTGCTGATGTGTAATGCATGAAATGGGACTTAGACTTCCTTATGTTGGCATTTGTTTGTTGATTTAGTTTATTCATTTATCTACCAGTTAGTGATTTGCATGAAATATGGAATATAAAGTTCCCAATAAAAGAAGTTAGCCTAATTTTCTTCAAAATAAAGTTAGCAGTACACACACACACACACACACACAGAGAGAGAGAGAGAGAGAGAGAGAGAGATTATAAAATGAAATTACATATTAAAATACATGTCTGAGTAGGTTTGCTTAAACAATTTTTTTTTAGCAGATGCTAAAAATAGTCCAGTGAAGGACTCTGCTGAATACCATCAGGCAGGGAGCAGTCAAGTGACCATATTATGGGCTAAGGGAACCCTTCAAGTAAACTGTTTCCAAGCTGGACTTAGGCTTTATATACATTGAATTTTGCCCCCTAACAAAACAGCAGCCAGTGAGGATCTCTGAGCTGAGATGCAACATGCTGACAGAGTCTCACTCCTGTCAGGAATAGTGCCACAACATTTTGCATTAACTGCTACTTCCTGGGCTAAGTGAAAGGAAACCCCACATAGGGCTGCTTGTTCTGCCATTTTCTGCCAGGAAAGTCCACTCAGAGCAAACGTCCACCGGGTTTTATGCAGATTGATGTTTGCTCCAACTCATAGAATCACAGAATCATAGAATTGTAGAGTTGGAAGGTATCCCAAGGGTCATCTAGTCAAACCCCCTACAATGCAGAAATCTCAACTAAAGTATCCAGTGGTAAAGATGGCCAAACAGAGAACCACTCAGACCCATGCCCAGAAAGCACAGCACAAGCGGAAATCCTCTCGAATTAGTGCTTTTTAGGCATGATTCAAGTGGAAGTGTGGACAAGCCCACAGAATGCATTGCAGCATCTCTGCATTCAGTTATAGGTAAAGGTAAAGGGACCCCTGACCAATAGGCCCAGTCGTAGCCGACTCTGGGGTTGTGGCGCTCATCTCACTTTATTGGCCAAGGGAGCCGGCATACAGCTTCCGTGTCATGTGGCCAGCATGACTAAGCCGCTTCCGGCGAACCAGAGCAGCACACGGAAACGCCGTTTACCTTCCCACCGGAGCGGTACCTATTTATCTCCTTGCACTTTGACATGCTTTCGAACTGCTAGGTGGGCAGGAGCAGGGACCGAGCAATGGGAGCTCACCCCGTCGCGGGGATTCAAAGCGCCGGCCTTCTGATCGGCAAGTCCTAGGCCCTGTGGTTTAACCCACAGCACCACCCGCCATTCAGTTATACGTATCCCCAAATTTATTTTTTGAACATGACCTCTGTTGAGATCAAAAGCCAGAGTCCTGCTTTGGAAGGAAGCAACTTTAGCATAAACACAGGCCTGGTTTAACTGGACTGAACGTAAGCCTCTCTGGGTGTAATTATGGAAATAGCAGCCTCATACACTTCCCCAAGGGACTGACACTGCTGTTAAGATTAGCTTACCCTAATGCTAGAGCAAACACCAATTGACCTCCCGTCAGAAGTGCAAGGCGACCCTTAGAATATGTTTAAGAGAGTCCATCTTGATGGTGATTTGTACGGTTGACCTTCTAAGTTCACCCTTGGGGGAGAAAAAGGCTAGGGGTTTCACTAGCAAACAGTATATAGGGAAATTGTAGAAAGGACTCTCCTTTCCTTATTTATGTGTACTGAATGAGGCTATGAAGTTGGTTATAGCAATTCGTTAATAGCAATTCCTAGTTCCCAGTTTTGATTCAGTTGTAGTGGAGGAACTGTGCTAGCCTGGACACATCTGTACCTGAAAATAAGCCCTAAACCACCCCAAAATTATATATCTCCACCATCGGCTGACTCTGCCCCGCAGACTGCATCCCAGAACAAGCCTTAAGAACACAAGAAGCTGCTCTGCAAATTTCCTAGATAAAATCTAGCGAAATAGTTGTAGCTCAGCGGATGCAGCAACCTTGTTCTTGCAACCAATCATACATATCCAATAAGGAAACTTAGTGGCAGAGCACCCAGTTTGAACATGAGAGGTCTCAGGTCCAATCCCTGGTGTCTGCAGGTAGGGTTGGGAAAGAATCTTCTCTGAAATCCAGAACAGTCCCTGCCAATCCCAAATACTGAGTTAGAGGGACCAACAGTCTTATTTAGTATAAGCCAGCTTCCTATGATCTAGTATGGGGAAGGGCTGTAGCTCTGAGGACTAACTGGGACAAAAAGTCCCAGGTTCTTAGATACCATTGTGTGTCACACAGACCTCAAGGCCGTTTCCATACAAATATAATTATAATTACAAAATCAACAAAATTTCATAAAATACAAAATGCACGCCTTACTTTATAACCATTTCATGACATTTAACAGCAGAAGCAACAGATAAAAATAGTCATCCTCCAGAGATTTTTAAAAACAAATGAGCTTTCACCAACCAGTGAAAGCACATTGATGTTGTGGCCATGCATGCTTTCAAGGGGAGGCGTTCCACAACAGGGGAGCCACTGCAGAGAAGGCCCTACTCCAGGTCCCTTTACAACAAGCAACACCAGTGGGGCCTCGTCTGCTGTCCTCCTATATACAGAGCATCCCACTCTGACTCTCAGCTTCTTTGCTTATGAGGGTTTGATTTCATGGTCCGGCTCCAGTGATGAGCAAATCTGCCCATTTTAATATCTTCCATTTTTTTTTTTCATTTTTCCAATCTAAAATTAAGTCCCCCACCCTTCCACATCAGTTTGCAATTTAAAAAATTACATTTGTGAAAATTCATTAGCATTTTAGTGTCCATTTCTCCTAATTTACATATTTTTGCAAAGTAATTTCCCCTAATATATACAAAACAAAATAAAAAAAATTCCTTCCAGTAGCACCTTAAAGACCAACTAAGTCAGTTCTTGGTATGAGCTTTCGTGTGCATGCACACTTCTTCAGATACACTGAAACAGAACAGATAGGTAGCCGTGTTGGTCTGCCATAGTCAAAACAAAACAAAATTCCTTCCAGTAGCACCTTAAAGACCAACTAAGTCAGTTCTTGGTATGAGCTTTCGTGTGCATGCACACTTCTTCAGATACACTGAAACAGAACAGATAGGTAGCCGTGTTGGTCTGCCATAGTCAAAACAAAACAAAATTCCTTCCAGTAGCACCTTAAAGACCAACTAAGTCAGTTCTTGGTATGAGCTTTCGTGTGCATGCACACTTCTTCAGATAAACAGTTTATCTGAAGAAGTTTATCTGAAGAAGTGTGCATGCACACGAAAGCTCATACCAACAACTGACTTAGTTGGTCTTTAAGGTGCTACTGGAAGGAATTTTGTTTTGTTTTGACTGAAACAGAAGTCACCAGACCCTTCTATATAGTGAGAAGGTGGGGAGGGGTATTACTCAGAAGGGTGGTGGGAATGGGTGATTGGCAGATAGCTGTGATGAGCCTGTTGACGACTCTTAACGACTGCAATAGGTCTTACAGGAAAAAGCAAGGGGTGAAAAGGTGAAAAATGGCTATATAATGAGATAATGAGATAAGAATCCAATGTCTTTGTTCAGACCAGGTCTCTCCATGGTTTTAAGTTTGGTAATAAGTTGCAATTCAGCAGCTTCTCTTTCCAGTCTATTTCTGAAATTCCTTTGTAACAGAACAGCTACTTTGAGATCTTGTATAGAATGTCCTGGGAGATTGAAGTGTTCTCCTACTGGTTTCTCTGTCTTGTGATTCCTGATGTCCGATTTATGTCCGTTTATTCTTTGGCGTAAGGTTTGGCCTGTTTGTCCAATATAGAGAGCTGAAGGACACTGTTGGCATTTGAGGGCATACACAATGTTAGACGATGAGCAATTAAATAGTCTCGAGATGGTATGTGTGATGTTGTTGGGGCCAGTAATGGTGTTGTCCGGGTGTATGTGGCAGCAAAGTTGGCATCTGGGTTTATTGCAGGCTCTGGTGCCAGTGTCCGTGTTAAGTCTGGTTGTAGTAGTATTATACAGCGGCGGCAGGGGGAAGGGAGGAAGGTAAAGAAATAAACATCTCAGACGCCTTCTTCAGAGCTCCCTCAGGGGAAAAACATACTTGAGCTACCCAGGAAAGGGCTGGATTTCAGAGCTTAAAGCAAACACCAACACTCTCACAGAAGCTAAGATGCTTCTCTGGTCCAAGACCAAATTCACACCATACATTTAAAGCACTATACCACTTTAAACAGTCATGGCTGCCCCCAGAAAACTCTGGGTGATAAAGTTTGTTAAGAGTGCTGAGAATCATTAGGAGACCCCTGTTTCCCTCAAAGAGCAGCAATTTCCAGAAGAAGGATTGATGGTTAAACCGACATTTAGGTTGCTCATCTCTGAACCTTTCACAATGCTATAATATCTGTCACGAGGCGTGGGACCCAGAACTGTACATGGTAGTAATCCATATGTGGCCACACCATAGATTTGTATAACAGCATTATAATCTTGGCAATTCTATTTTCAGTCCTAAATATCTCTAGCGTGGAATTTGCCTTTCCCCCACACTGCTGACTGATGTCAAGACAAGGGGGAGTGAAAATGTGCCTCTATTTCCTATGTTAAAATGTGCATTTCCTATACATGTTGAGTAGGGAAGCAACTCTCTCTTCCTGTGATTCCTCCAGCAACTGTATTCAGAAGCATTGCTGCCTCTGACTGTGGAGGCAGACCACAGCCATCATGGCTTGTTGCTGTCAATAGCCTTCTCCTCCCTGAATTTGTCTAAGCCTCCTTAAGGCATCTAAGCAGGTGGCCACTATTGCATTCTGTAGCTACAAGTTCCTTAGCTTAAACTATGTGCTGCATGAAGAGGTACTTTTTCTGATGTCCATTTTTTCTAGTGTTATCCGAGAGGGAACTTTTCTCTATCAATTGTATACATGCCATGCATAATTTTATAAACTTCTATCATGTTGCCTCTCACTTGCCTTTTCTACAAACTAAAAAGTCCCAGCCGCTGATACCCTTCTTCAACCATTCTCTCCATGGCAGCTTCAGGAAGACATACAGAGCTGCCCTCAGCGACTGCATTACGCTAGCAATCCTGGTCCTCCTTCAGAGAAAGAGACTCTCATTATTCAATTAAATCCCCTCATCCACCCATTTACAAGATGCCAACTGCTCCAGTGTTTTCAAATGACCACTGATCTCCTAAAACAGCTTTTATTGGAAAATTCCTTCACTCAGAAAACTCCAGCCCTTTAAAAGTCCTCACAGCAGATAATTAACCCAGAATAAAAAAGTTCCCCTTCCCCTCAGCCCTCCCCTTTCCACTCAGAGTAAATTACTCACCGAGTATTTAAACGCCCCCTTCTTTTCACCCCCTTCCCAGCCCATTCATTTAAATGTTTCAAAAGGGAAGCCTTCTCCATCAGTTTCCTCTTGTTCCAGCCCCTCCCAGCTTGCCTCCTCTCGCTCCGCTACACACTGGCCAGAGCTCTAAACCTGCCAGACGGACTGAGAAATGGCCAGGAGTCATTGTGGAGAAGCAGCTTTTAATGAACTATTGGAAAGTGGATACAGTGATGGGTGTTGAAGTCACCCCGGTAAAGAAACCAGTTCTCAGTCTTGAGCTATTGTGGTGTAAATGCAACCCAGCCCCTCCTACTGTTTGGCCGGGGTTGAAGAGGAGAGGACAGAAGGGGGTCAACTTATAGGGTCTCTGCTCCAGTTAATCAATGTGATTGGATTAGGGTCACTGCGACCTCTAATAGTGTCAAAGGTCGTGCCCAATGGGATTAGAAGCTTTGTTGAGAGGTAGCCCGTATCCTTTCAGCGCTTGGGGATGAAGCTTGTTGATTAGCGTTTAACACTCCCACCACCTTTGAGGGAAACAGCGTCCCTTTCTGTGGCCTTATGTCTTTGCCCATGTGAGAGGAAAGGAGGAGGGAGGGGAGAAGGGTTGTACGTCCGCCACACTTAGGTGTTCAGGCTGGCCTTCAGAACACATACCTCAGATGCACACCAAACACACCAGAAAGTCATAACAGGAGATTCAAGGCGTGTGAATACCCTTTGGCCTACAGAAGTGGTTTTCAAACTGTGTCCTTAGGAATGCTTCAAGGATTCTTGATTGAGACCAGTCATGATGGGCAAGCCAACTCAGAGGACCACTCATCCACCACTATCACCTTCCCTGACAATGAACATTGGCTGGGGGATGTTGGCTGCATTTGAGAACACACCTCTGTTTATGCAGAAGTGACCTAATGGGCCTGGTCAAAAATAGTGTGCGTACCCCAGAATGCTTTCCCAGGATCTTCTGCAACACACATAGGTAAAGGTAAAGGGACCCCTGACCATTAGTGACCGACTCTGGAGTTGCGGCGCTCATCTCGCTTTATTGGCCGAGGGAGCCAGCGTACAGCTTCCGGGTCATGTGGCCAGCATGACTAAGCTGCTTCTGGTAAACCAGAGCAGCGCACGGAAATGCCATTTACCTTCCCGCCAGAGCAGTACCTATTTATCTACTTGCACTTTGATGTGCTTTCGAACTGCTAGGTTGGCAGGAGCAGGGACTGAGCAACGGGAGCTCACCACATCATGGGGATTCAAACCACCAACCTTCTGATCGGCAAGTCCTAGGCTCTGTGGTTTAACCCACAGCGCCACCCATGTCCCGCAACACACATAGAGAGGCACTATATCAGATATGCAGAGGTTTCCTAAGCAAACAAGTACATGTGGGAAAGGTCTATGTGTGGTTGAAAGTTTGAAAAACACTAGCATACCATTTCATGTTTGTGGACTTCCTACAGGCATCTCCCAGCCGCTGGGAGAATGGGATGCTGGACTATGGGGGCTTTTGGTCTAATCCAGCAGGTCTTTTCTTATGTTCCTATGCCGATTGGTTTCATATTGTGGAATCGAATGGTGTTTTTTCTGAGACAGGTTCACATGGTGGAAACTTTCCATAAGGCCTTAAAAATCCCAAAGGCCAGTCAGTCAGTCAATGACTTTTAGTCACGCTGACTATGAACCCCCTATCCCTCTGTGTACCAGTTGCAAGGGAGCAACAGCTTATTACCATCAAGTTCTGCTTGTGAGCTTCCTAGTGACATTTGGCTGACCACTGTGAGAGACAGGATGCTGGAATAAATGGACTCTTGCCCTGAACCCACAGGACTCTTTGCTATGCTCTGTGTATGGGTTTGTGTGTTAGTGCATGCACACACACTTATTCTACTATAGGAAAGTATACAAATTTATGAATTAAATATCATTTTTAAAAAACCCAACCTGGAGCTAAGGGTTGTGGTTGTGGGACAAGGGTGGAATACAGGCTCCACCCAACCTTTGACTAACTTTATTTAGCTATTTTCATAAGAAAACATAGCTCCTGGTACTTATCTCTATTTAAAAATGGGTCACTTGTAAATGTTTGAAAGGGAGAGAAGGCCCATGATTAAGTAGAGTAAACCAATAGGTAGGCTGCCAATAGCTCTGCTTGTACACCGATCTCCTCATTGAGGAACCACTAATAAGCTTCGGAACTCCTCAGGAACACAGCACTACAAAAGAGAGACTCAGTGGTGCACCTTTAGACCTTTCCCAGCATGCATTCCATTTTTAATAGCTCCTAATTTAATAATTTAATAGGGATGTGGGTGGCGCTGTGGGTAAAACCGCAGTGCCTAGGACTTGCCGATCGTATGGTTGGCGGTTCGAATCCCCGCAGCGGGGTGAGCTCCCGTCGTTTGGTCCCAGCTCCTGCCCACCTAGCAGTTCGAAAGCACCCTTAAGTGCAAGTAGATAAATAGGTACCGCTTTATAGCGGGAAGGTAAACGGCGTTTCTGTGTGCTGCGCTGGTGCTGGCTCGCCAGCTGCAGCTTCGTCACGCTGGCCACGTGACCCGGAAGTGTCCTCGGATGGCGCCGGCTCCCAGCCTCTAGAGTGAGATAAGCACACAACCCTAGAGTCGGACACGACTGGCCTTCGGGCAGGGGTACCTTTACCTTTACTTTAATTTAATAAGAGTCCTGCATGGATGGACTAAGATGCCAACTAGTCCTGTATTCTGTCTCCAGTGATGGTCAGTCCACAAGAACATGGGAAGCTGTCTTATACTGAAACAGATCCTTGGTCTATCTAGCTCACTTTTCTCTTTGTCAACTGGGATTGGCTCTCCAAGGCATCTTTCCTAGCCCTATTTACAGTTGATGTGGGTTGAATCTGGGACCACCCTATATGTGCATAGCCCACAAGCAGGCAGCGAGGCCTTTCCCCCTTTTATGTCCCCCCATCAGCTGATATTCACAAGTAAGATGCCTCTGAATATTGATGCACCACTGAGCAATGATGGCTAATCACCGCTATGGATTTATCCATGAATTTGATGGCCCATTAGAGAGCCTTCTCCATAATGGCCTCAAAACTGTAGAACTCCTCCTATATAAAGGGGCATCAGGCACCATAGGTTTACAAGTTTTACACAGTCACTGAAAATGTACCTCTTTCTCCTTGACCTCTGACAGTTGAAGTATTGTTAGTGTTCCTCCTATATATCTACTTCTTTGTTGGGAGGTAGGTATTTTGGGATGGGCTTCTCTTATTTGGTTGACTGTCTTATATTGTTTAGATGTACTCCGCCCTGGGATCCTATGAGTAACTAATGTTCATCATTATCCTCCGTTGAAATAAAATTGTGTGGAAAGGCACATTGTATTGAATAACAGAGTCTTGACTGGTTGTTAACAGGGCCTTGTTCACCATAGGCGCCAGGGGTGCGGGGCACCTGGGCGCCGGGCTTTCAGGGGCGCCAGGCTGGGAAGAGCCCGTCCATCGGCTGGAGCTCCGTGACGGGCTCTTCTGCTGAGGTTGGCTCTGCAGCGTGAGTTTGGGGATGAGCGAGCCAGAGAGGTGCTGAGGTGGCCGGCCGACTATGCCCTCTTATGTGCCTGGGATTGGCGTAGGGCTGTGGAGAAGCCCGCCCAGTGCATGCTGCTTACACCACAAGGCGCCTCACTGACACCTCAGGCTGGTTTGTTGCACTGGGCTCCTTATGTTTCCTATTTTCTTTTCCTGAGCAGAGATAAGCGTGGTATCAGCTTCCTCCCTAAAAAAAGGTTAACAACTTTGGGGTTCCCCCCTCAAAAAAGGTATGGGCAACCTGAGTGGGGCACCGGGCAGATCTTTGCACCCTGGTGCCGCATATGCTTAAAACGGCCCTGGTTGTTAAGTAAGAAGGCAGGCAACTGAGAGCTGGCTGAGGACAGAATGGGGTTGGCAGAGCAAGTGCCCCATTTGTCCAAATGAACCATCCTCCACTGGTCTGCTCATACGCAGTGCCACAATGTTCTGAGCTATGCATGAGCCACACCGCTTCATGGTCCTCGGCTCCACATTGGGGAACGTGTGTGCATATTGTGCGGGTGCAGTGATGCAATGGCAGGATTTCTAGTGCCTAAGCAGCTCGGTTGTAAGTGGCAAAATGGGAGAGGCAGTGAGCAGTGGTGAGTTATTAGAAGATAGAGCTGTGTGTTTCCATATGCTCTTTTCTACACCTACTAAGCTAGCCTGCTCCCCTTGTAAGATCCACCACCAGTGCGGTAGAAGATGGGGGAAGCACCATCTTGTCCCTCAACACACAGTGCAATATGTCTTGGGCCAGCCCTGAGAGGCAGCCAGAACTGGAGGAATATTTTCTTAGTAGAAGAAAGCGTGTTTGAGATGTTGAAGGAAAATCTGGAGGACTTGGCAACATCTTGAATATGGTAGACTGAGGGAAGGAAAATTGATGATCATCTGAGGAGTATGTGTCTTAGAGAAATGGGAGATAATGGTGTCTGACAGACAGATAAGAACATGGGAAGAAATGATATTAAGCTGTATGCTAAATGCCTAGGAGATATCACAAAAAGGATATTTTGGGTTAGAACTATTTCAGTAGTTGTAAAAGTCCAGACATAACTGAGAAAGAAAGTGATGGTCCTCTTCTTGTGCCAACTGGTTAAATTGTGTTAGAAGACCAGAGCTTTTTTCTGTTTTCCAGAATTTTCTTTTTCAGTTGTCCCATTAGCATGAATATTTTCCAGAATGTTCTTTTCCCACTGGTCCCATTGACATGGAATGTCATGTTCTCATGAACTGGAAATGAAAGAAGGATGGGAGAAAAAGAGGCGTTCAGGCAATTAATCATCACTAAATTTGTGTTTAATTGTAAGGGCATGTATAAGGCGAAAAGGCTGAGAAACGGTTGGCACTGTGATATTTGGTGAATCATTTCACATACTTCAGGTATGGTAACCTGGTCTCAAAATGGCTGTGCCTTCCACAGCTTTAGTCAGCCAAATGAGGGCAGGGTATCCTTCGCATGCATATTGCCAAAGTTTCTAATAAAGGATCTGTATTTCTTGGGGTTGGGCCTTTCCTGGCAACAGACAAACCAATGAAATAATTGAGAACCCTCCCAAAGGCCTCAGGCCGTCAACCCAAGCCGGTCATTAACTGTCAGGAATTTCCCTTCCCATAAATCATGGCTGGGCCTTAATCATTCGCAAGTCGCTCCAGTTTTGCCCTAGTCAGTTCCCCAGAATCTTTGGAGCTTCCTCAAAAATCAGGATAATAGCTGAGTCAGGCCCCCAATATCCAAAGCAAATTGTGCTACTGGAATGGAAACGGAGGAAGATCAAACACCAAATGTTTCCTTCACTTTCCTGCTACTAAAATGGAGCCCACATTTGCGCTCGTCTGCTAAAATGAAAAATGTGGGGCCAGGATCAGTGGCGTAGCGTGGGGGGTGCAGGGGGGCCCGGCCGCACCGGCGCAACATCTGGGGGTTAGGGTTAGGGGGCTCAAATCCACGGGTTAGGGGGCGCAAATCCACGGGTTAGGTGGCGCAAATTACTTACCTTGCCCCGGGTGCTATGCCACTGGCCAGGATACTAGTGATGGGCAGGACCAGAGGTCAAACTGCATAATGCAATTAATGTAAATTTTATCTTGGTGCCATAGGCTAATTTCTACATACAGTTGCACACCCCTATCCATCCTGCATCTATCTAACCAAGAGGCATTATAAAGGTCCAAGGACACATTGTCCTTGTTTCTCACTCACCTCCCAAACTATCCTAGAGAATGCTGAAAGTTTTTTGCTTTTGGAGCAAGGGTTGCTCCCACTACTCATCACCCTCCAGGCCTCTCTATCTGGCCCTTAGCGTTCTCCTCCTCAACCCCCTATCATCTTGCATGCAAAGGACCCAAGTCCATCCCTGGCATCTCCAGGTAAGACTGTCTGAAACCCTGGAGAGCTACTGCCAATCAGGGTGGACAATACTCAGCTAGATGGACCAATTAGCCTGGAGAAGAGGAGGTTAAGGGGTGATATGATAGCCAGGATGTCACATAGAGGAGGGAGAAAGGTTGTTTTCTGCTGCTCCAGAGAAGCGGACACGGAGCAATGGATCCAAACTACAAGAAAGAAGATTCCACCTAAACATTAGGAAGAACTTCCTGACAGTAAGAGCTGTTCGACAGTGGAATTTGCTGCCAAGGAGTGTGGTGGAGTCTCCTTCTTTGGAGGTCTTTAAGCAGAGGCTTGACAACCATATGTCAGGAGTGCTCTGATGGTGTTTCCTGCTTGGCAGGGGGTTGGACTTGATGGCCCTTGCGGTCTCTTCCAACTCTATGATTCTATGAATGGACTGGCTGGCTGCTTTCTCTGTTCCCATAAACATGATCCTCTGATAAATATGATATTTTCCCTATAGGCATGATCCTCACTGACCCCTCTTTGCATTCACACTGAGTGTTTTTGCCTTGATGGAATGTGTCCTTCAACCCTTACAATGCCTCTTGGTTACATAGATGCAGGATGGATAGGGGTGTGCAACTGTATGTAGAAATGAGCCTATGGCACCAAGGTAAAATTTACATTAATTGCATTATGCATTTTGGCCTCTGGTCCTGCCCATCACTGGTATCCTGGCCCCACATTTTTCATTTTAGCAGACGAGCACAAATGACTAATGCAGGTGGAGGGTTACCTGAATCACTTGCTAAATGTGTTTGTCTCAGGTTACTGTTAAAAATCATAGGAGCAGATCGGGGGAAAAGGAAGTTGGCAATAACTGTACACAACAGCACGAGGTGGAATGAGACTTCATCAGGCACTGGGTTTCCAATGCTGAACAGCTCCTTTTTCTTTGCTTCTTTGGTGATGATGAAAGATACAATAAAAACCAAGCTGTGCAGATACCATCAGCATTAAAGCCCCATGAGATCATTGCATTGCACACTTTGGAGCTCTTTAAATAGCAATTTCATTTCAGAAAAGGATTGACCAATTATGCATTTCATCAATTGCAAGAAGGTTCAGTAGCGTCTCCAGTTAGGGCTAGGTCCATTGGTTTCGTGAAGATATCGCATGAGCTTCTACTTCTCCTTCCCGTGGATTCTAGAAGCTGCTGGTGGTGATTGTGGAAAATCTCAGGTTATTTACTTAACAGCTTGTCACCATTTGACTTTAAATAAGAATACACAGGATAGCCCCTTCCTACATTCGACAAATATTTTTGAGTGAGATGTTTTGCTCAAAGAAGTTCTCCAAAACCAACCAGATGGGTGGGGTATAAATAATAAATTATTATTATATCTAATAATTTCATTTTAGGTGACATTCACTAATGACACTAGTTACTTCAGACTGCAGAGCTTGTTGGGTGGTCCATCATGGCAAATGGCAGCGGCTGACTTTGGGGTCTCAAATTTTAACAGCATCCTGTGCAATGCCACAATTTGGTGTCTCTCCACCTTTCACCTTCCAGTCTACATAATAGTTGTGGTGTCCCTGAGGCTCTGTGCCCAGTGCGACCAAACCGGCCATGCTCTCCTAAATCCACCTCTGCAAATGGGACATTACCCCACCAAACTCAGCCAGCCCCCATCAATTTGCCTTCCTACTTACAAACAGTCCTGCGGGTGGCACTGCCTGTCTTCTTCCTCCTCCTCCTCCTCCATCTCAGTGTTGCCCTAGCAGAACCCTACAGGGAGGATGAAGCGGACAAAACTAGAATTAGTTGGTTCTGTCTGTCATTGGCTCTAGCGCCACCTACTGTTGGGCTCCCTGCTTTCTGACCCATCAGCCTCAATGGGCCTCAGTCACCACTGGCTGCAAAGCAATATATGAAGAAGTATCAAATAGCCACTCTTGAGCCACTGCTTAATTTCATGGACTACAGAGGATATGTCATTCTGCAACCATTCATCTACTTCATGGCAACGAATTGCAGGTCAATTATGACAATTCAAGGAAAACAACAAAAATGATAGCAGCAGAGAAAGGGGAACCCAAAGCACAATATTTCAAATGCCTGGATAAACAGAAATGCTCCACCAACCTTGTCCCTCCAGATGTCTGGGGCTCCAACTCCCATCCACCTCAGCCTGCACCAAACCATATGGGGGCACCAGGTTGGTGAAGGCTGGGTTAAGACAGAGGTTGCTAATGTGGCATCTTCCAGATGTTTCTGGACTCCAACTCCCATGATCTCTTATCATTAGCCACATTGACTGAGGCTGCTGGGAGCTGGAGTCCAGTGGCATCTAAAAGGCACCATATTGGCTACCTTCAGGGGCACCAGCTATAGGGGGCGGAAGGGCCTTCAGCTCCCTCAAAATTTCTAAGCAGGGAGCTGAGGGCCCCCCCCCCATATCTAGGGAGTCACCATCCCCTGCTGCCCCTGAGCAAGTGCTCGCACCTAGCTTCAGTTCTGCTCCCAGTGTGGTGTAGTGGTTAAGAGCGGTAGTCTCCTAATCTGGGGAACTGGGTTCGTGTCTCCGCTCCTCCACATGCAGCTGCTGAGTGACCTTGGGCCAGTCACATTTCTCTGAAGTCTCTCAGCCCCACTCACCCCACAGAGTGTTTGTTGTGGGGGAGGAAGGGAAAGGAGACTGTTAGCCGCTTTGAGACTCCTGAAGGGGAGTGAAAGGCGGGATATCAAATCCAAACTCTTCTTCTTCTTCTTCTTCTTCTTCTTCTTCTTCTTCTTCTTCTTCTTCTTCTTCTTCTTCTTCTTCTTCTTCTTCTTCCCGAGTCACGTCTGACTGCAGGAGACACGGCGGCAGCAGCGTTGCTGTGGTGGCACCCCTCTCCTGTGGAGGACTGCACAAGAGAGGAAGCTGCCAGCTCCCTCGTGCCCAGCTGTAGTTCCACTTCTGGGTCATAGAATCATAGAATCATAGAGTTGGAAGAGACCACAAGGGCCATCGAGTCCAACCCCCTGCCAAGCAGGAAACACCATCAGAGCACTCCTGACAAACAGAGCACTCCTGTTTGTGTGTGCACAATGATAGAGATTTGGTGTCTTGCTGAAACAGTCCCCACTTTCTTTATGATACATTCCGGCAAATATGGTTGTGGTTTATTTTTATTTTAAAAGCAAGATTCTTTATCATACTGAACCTGATGGCTTTGATTTTGGCAAAGGGTGGGGGTGGAAGAGAGAGCGCGAGAGAGAGACTTTGCAACATACTTTGCTGGCATATACTTCCTAATTGGAATATGCCCTTTGGATATTTGAAAATTGGCCCAGATATGGTCTTTAATGAATAACACTTTAATTAAATTTTTACATATTTAGCATGCAGCAGGAGAAATAGTTAGGCAAATGGCACAAGCATTAATCACGTACAAGTGAGTCAGTCCGAGCAAGCATACATTAACAGAGCTTAGGAAACACCCTTTCCTTTGAAGGTGATGTAGAGGATGCTGGAAAAGCAAGGCAAATAATTAAAATGGGAGATGGATACAAACGATAGGAGATAAAGCGTGTGTGTGTTGAGGGGTGTAGGGAAGTCTGAGTAGGAAACATTTAGAACCACAAAGGATGCTGCAGAATCCTTCAGTGAAAGCTTTCTGCACTTAAAAAGAGATATTGCTAGAGCTAGCTCTAACATGAATTGAGGTTGATATGCAGGTCCAGCAGCAGAAAAATGGCCCCATACTGGGTCAGGGGATCAGGAGTGTTCTGAGGTTAAAGAAGATTAATCAGCTAAGATGTTTTTTAATTAGTTGGCATCCCTGCTAAAGATGTTTATATTTATCTATTGCCTCCAGCCCTCTCTCTATCTTTGTTTCTTTCCCCTTTAGGGTGAAGGCAGACATATTTAAACACTGGGTACGGCCCGTGGAGGCTGATCCATCAGGGCAAATGGGGCACTGCCCAATAACTTCAGACTAACCTCAGCCAGGGACGCGGGTGGCGCTGTGGGTAAATGCCTCAGCGCCTAGGGCTTGCCGATCGAAAGGTCGGCGGTTCGAATCCTCGCGGTGGGGTGCGCTCCCGTTGCTCAGTCCCAGCGCCTGCCAACCTAGCAGTTCGAAAGCACCCTTGGGTGCAAGTAGATAAATAGGGACCGCTTTCTAGCGGGAAGGTAAACGGCATTTCCGTGTGCGGCTCTGGCTCGCCAGAGCAGCGATGTCATGCTGGCCACGTGACCCGGAAGTGTCTCCGGACAGCGCTGGCCCCTGGCCTCTTGAGTGAGATGGGCGCACAACCCCAGAGTCTGGCAAGACTGGCCCATACGGGCAGGGGTACCTTTACCTTTACCTTTTAACCTCAGCCAGCCCCTACTTGCCTGATGTCTTGCTTAAAGCCCGTCCAAGGGGTGGCAATGCCTATCAGCCTGCTTCTCCTTGGTGTCAGTGGTGCACGTGCAAAAATTAACAAGGAGGAGGATGGCAACAAAACTAAAATTAGTCAGCTTTGCCTGCAATTGCCTTTGGCTCCATCTACTGTTGGTCTCCCTGCCTTATGGCTGACCAGACCCAATGGGCGCTAATCACCACTTGGTACAGCACCAGTGTGATCCTGCCTTTGCAACTCAAATTGCACCTGTATATACAGCCAAATGAGCACTGTATCAGTCTTTTCTTCCACCCACCCACATCCCCAATGATTCAGTTAATTGCTTACAGCAAGGCTGGGGACTCTGGTGCCCTTAGTCTATTGTAATTTTGACTTCAATTGTTGTTATTTTTTCTTATTGATCATTTTATTGTTTTATCTTTTTTGTAAACTGCTTTCAGGGTTGTTGTTTTTTCAATCAAGCAGTGTATAAATTTCATTAAGTAATAATACATATGTTGTTGGATTACAACTCCCATCATTTTCTGTTTATTGGATTTCTATCCTGTTCTTCATCCTAAAGATGTCCGGGACGGCTAAAAGAGTTCCCCACCACTGGTTTGTAACTATTTTCACTCAGGGCCAACAAACTAGAAATGCATGTGACATATGGTTTTGGGGGTTTACTTGGCTGCAGGTATGTGGGATGGGGTTCTGAATGGTATCAGAGCAGCAGAGGAGAGGCAAGATGCTTGTTTTAACTCTTTTCCATGGTGTTTTTCCCCAATCAAAATATCCTTCCAGGTGCTTTCCATGGAGCTGATGGTACATGGGCACCTTTCTCCCATAAAAGCAGTTGAGGCAATGGTGGCTTTGAATGTGAAAAGGATTCACTGGGAAAGGAGTGAAGCATCTCTCTCCTCCCTGCGCCCCCTTAAGGTCTCCCATATTAAGTTGGGTTAAGGTCTGCTACTCATATCTAGTTTGGCATTCAGCATTGAACTCGGTGGGATTTATGAGATGCACATGCAAAGGTCTGTGTGGTTTATCCTACTCTTCTTTTAAGGAGATCAGCTTACAAGTGTCTCCAATCCAGACATATGTGTTTAGCTTGAACTTGATTGCATGCTCTCCAGTAGTCAAATGTTGTGTACACACAGCATTTTAGTCTAGCATCAGTGGAGATGGAGTACTTGTTTTTCTGCACAGTCCACACACAATCCAGTCTATTACAGTGTGGTGTGGATATTGCCAAGATTGCAGGTGTGGTCCCCATATGGGAAAGCAGCATATTCCTGCATTGGACTAGATGATCCTCATCTAGTCTAACTCTACAGATGATCCTCATCTAGTCTAACTCTACAGTTCTATGATTCTTGAGAAACTGGTTTCTTTCAAAAAATTAAAGCTTGCTGCAGATTAAGTCTGCATTACTCCACAGTGTGTCTATTTGAAAACAAATATAGGCGATCCCAGCATTTGAGGAGGGGGCTGTATCCACACCTGCCTCATAGTATGGGTGGGCATATACCAATATCACAATCTCCACTTCCTTCTTCATTAACTTGGGGAATGTGCAGAGAGGAAAAGGTGTGCATAATCCCATAAGAGGAGGGTTAGCAGAACTTTCCTTTCCTTTTCCTTTTTTAAATTAATTTTTATTAATTTTAAAACATAAAAATTGTCATACATTCCACAAAATTTCATCTCTTATACAATCTTTTTGGACTTCCATCAGCACCTCTGGTGATCTTCCATTTGTATAATTTCTTCTGCATTTCTTAAATTCATATTGCCTTTAATTATCATAACTATCATCATCCTTTTTGTCCAATAATGCAATAGTTGAAATTTTCCCCTTACAAAACCTCCTGCAAAGCTACAAATGTAATCTGGTCATCACAACTACTTTTCAAATAGTCTGTAAATTTACACCAGTCTTCTGTGAATCTCTGGACCCGCCGGTTTCGAATTCTTCCCGTTAGTTTGTCTAATTCTGCATAGTCCATCAATTTCATCCTCCAATCTTCTTTCGTCGGTAATTCTTCTTGCTTCCATTTTTGTGCCAATAATATTCTTGCTGCCGTCATTGCATACAAAAACAGCTTACAGTCACTTGTATTTATATCATCCCCTACAATGCCTAGTAAAAATGCTTCTGGTTTTTAGCCAAACTTTCCTTTTCAAAGCGGCTTTTGAGTTGTAGATGGCTGGATTTTTTTTATTCCTTAAATATGAAGATGCAGAATACAAATAAAAATATAGAACATGTATGCATATATAAATAAGTTAAAAATAATATAAACATACAATTTAACAGGATAAACAAGAAAACTACAAATGATTCCTAATATTATTCAATTTATACTATTTCCTCAATAGCAAGAAGTGTGCATGCCACTTAAGAACTAACTTAGTTGGTCTTTAAGGTGCTACTGGAAGGAATTTTTTTTGTTTTCTCCTCAATAGCAAATAAGGGTTTCATTCATGCTTCATTCTCTCATTCCAATAGGAAACAAACTCCATTCTTTAATCAAGGTGTTATCACTTTGTCTTCCCTCACTAACCCTAAACATATTTATGAAGTTGATCATTTGGGCAATGTCCCAGATTTTATTAAACCAGCCTGTTTTGGGTATTCCTGGCTTTCTTGATGCCTGAACTATGCTCATTCATGGTACTTTATTGCATTGGTTTTTGAGAAATTGCTTGGGTCTACTACTGCACTGAGGGCAGCTTTCCATGGATGATCATCACCAGTGCTTTTTTTCTTTAAAAATAATGTTTAGAGGTATCATTTTCCTACCGATATTGAAATAATGCCCCTCAAGGAGGTCAAACTTAGATTCACAAAATGTTTAGGGGTATAAATACCCTCAGAAAAAAGCACTGGTCCTTACAATGCTACCACCTACTAAATTACGGGGAGCAACAGGGTGCCCTTTACATATGATTATTTGGACAGATCCACGCAATATGCAAGGGGTGAGCTATACTAACTTCAGAAACCATTCCTATTGTTGAAACATAAGCATTAATTCTAATTAGGGAACAGAACATTCAGAACAATGAGTGCAGAAAACAAAGGGTAATAAACTTAATAAACTTAAGTCCACTGATTGCCATGGGACTGCTCTGAGTATGACTAATGCTGGGTATTATGCTAACACAACCATTTTTTCCGCTTCAACAGCTGTTCTAACCCTTTACCTGGGCTTTTATGAAAATCCTGGAGGCCCACTTTCCCGCCTCCCCAGGCCTGCAGTTCCTCACCCCTGTTTTAAATGATAATAAATAATCACCTACTTCATCAGATAGGCACATAGGTACAGTGTAAAGCCATTGGGCCATCCAGTTCAGTGTAAAAGGTAAAGGAACCCCTGACCATTAGGTCCAGTCGTGACCGACTCTGGGGTTGCAGCGCTCATCTCGCTTTATTGGCCGAGGGAGCCGGCGTACAGCTTCCGGGTCATGTAGCCAGCATGATTAAGCCACTTCTGGCGAACCAGAGCAGCGCATGGAAACGCCGTTTACCTTCCCGCCGCAACGGTACCTATTTATCTACTTGCACTTTGACGTGCTTTCGAACTGCTAGGTTGGCAGGAGCTGGGACCAAACAATGGGAGCTCACCCCAGCGCAGGGATTCGAACCGCCAACCTTCTGGTTGGCAAGCCTTAGGCTCTGTGGTTTAACCCACAGCACCATCCACGTTCCTCCAGTTCAGTGTAATCTACCCTTAGTGGCAGCAGTTCTTCAGGGTCTCAGGCAGAAGTCTTTCCCAGTCCCACCTGAGGATGCCAGAGTTTTAAACAGGGACCTTCTGCATGCAATTGGGGCCTTCCCTACAGGATATTTGTGAAAAGTAAATGAGTGCTGTGCTTTTATATATAAGGAGTGCTGTAAACAGGATAGGAAAAAGGAAACACCCTCTTCAGAGACTCCATAGAAATTCTTAATGATCGGAGGGGAGGGGATGCACATGGAAGCTTAATAGGCAACCCTATGTTTCCCCATTGGGCTCCACTGAGCTCAGCAGGACTTGGCTTTGAATAAAAATGCAGAGTATAACTGGACTGTTAGGTGTTTTTCCATATTTCTTTTCAATATATGCATTTGTTTGTTTGTTGGTGATTCATATAGGCTACCTTCCATAAAAAATGACCCCAAAGTGGTTCCCATATAGCAATCAAATAATACAAAAAGAAATGGAAAAAAAGAAAAGAAACATAATAAACCAACAGCAATCAATCAATAAAGCTGAACAAGTAGAGGCCAAGGAATCCCTCGGTGGTGTGAAATCTAATGCATCGAATAATACGATAATATTACGATAATAAACAGTAGTGACACCTGAATTGAATTCTTAAAACCTTAAAAGTCAAAACCTGGTCATAAATATAAGCACCAATTCAGTGAAATGGCCATATTTCCACTGTTATTTGTAGCACAATACTACTTATAATGTCATATTTTTTATAAATTGCTTTCTGGTCATTGACCGTATTAAAGATATTTGATTTTGAATGCATCTAATGTTATTTTTACACAAATCCTTCCTACCCTATTCCATAGCGTCCCCAGCTACCTCAGACTGAACCATAAAAATATAAGAGTAGTTCTAGTGAGTCAGAACAAAGACCAGTCTCCAATGTAAGTCTGAACAGAGCTTGAAATGGGATGAGCATCCTCTGCTGCCTGCTTCTACCATTTAGTAATTGGAGGTACACTGCCTCTGATCCTGGAGGCTCCATTTGTAGTGATTGGGGCCAACAGTCATAGGTGACTGCTATCCTCAATAATTTTGCCTAAAAGCTGCTGATGCTGGCGGTCTTTAATATTCAGTCCACCCCAGGAAAAAATTAAAACACCACCAGAAAGCCAGAAATGAACAGAGCAATCCAAAGGAGATCAAGGAAATTGTCGGAAATGAGTTTCAGGAGGGGGGGGGTGTTTAAGCCAGGTCCTTGGGAACAACTCTGAGCTTCAGTCATCTTTTGAAAGGGGGGCTGGTAGACATCCCCAAAAACACAGGTTATGACCTGTGACCTTCCTATGAGAAATTGTTGCCTTTTAGGATGTGTTAGTAGGACCATCCTTTTCATCAAATGCGTGTTTCTCCTGGCGGTGGGAGGCAATCACACCAGTATATCATTAACTTGCAGAGAAAAGGGGCCGTAAAAGGACTTGATGGGGGACCTTAGCCCACACCCTGCTGGGGTCTGCTAGGAGCACAATATCCCAGAGACCAGGAGATTAAGCTAAAGAGAAAAAGTGAAAGTGCTTTTCACGATTCACACGCCCTTTAGATTGTTTTATTAAACCACTTGAATAGGGATTTCCCTTGCGGCCGGCGACGGGGCCCGGCCAACGCATAGTTCTAGGTTGCTATGACTTGGTTGGTTCTTGCTAATCAGTGCAAGGGCGAACTTCATATAAAATATCTTGGGCCATTGTTAGCCTAACGTGCCGTGACACCTCCATCACAAAAGGGGATTCATTCACCCCAGCAGGTAATAAGGACGACTTGCCATACCAACCAAGCTGGGCTGTCAAGAGGGATCTTGCCAAGGGCGAGGGAGCTCTTGCATTCCGTTCTCAGGTGGGCTGAGGGCGATCCTTTTGTCTAGCAGAGTCTGCTGATCACAGAAAATGATTTTCTGTAGAATGGATGGGGGAAGGGGGTGTGTGTTTTGGTTGGTTGGTTGTTGGGGTTTTTTTCTTGTTTTTAAAGTCATTGTGCAGACCCCAGAAGAACTGCAGAGGAAGATTGTCCTGGGACAGAATGCTGCCCTACTCAGAATCATAAGGGTTGGGAGAACAAGGATCATTGGGCTTCAAAATGGCCTTGTGGTGGCGGCTTCTACCTTAAGCGGCTTTTAAAAAGGATTAGACACTAGGGATTGGCAAATCTGTCAGTTTAGGTTCCTCTCAGTTTCTCATTTTCCCAGTCTTAAATTTAATCAGCCACATTTCCACAATGGTCTGCATTTAAAAAAAAAATCATCAGCATTTTAGTGTGTAATTTTGCAAGGAAGTTTCCTTAATAGATGTATTTTTATGCACACTTACCCTTAAAATATGCAGTTTTGTACACATTTGGTTGGAGGATTGTATCACAAAATTTGGAGATCTGCTAGTCTTTTGATATGCATGTTGTTTAGAGAACGGCAAATCAGATAGGTTCACTTTCAAATGTGAACCAAACCAAATTTCTCTCCCACCTTCATTACCCATATATTCTGTCCTTCCTATATACTATCCCCCTTCCCTTCATTCCAACCCTGTGTGGCAGGCAAAAAGGGAAGCAACTGATGGGCTCACGGTCAACCACTACGCTTTGTGGCCAAGCCTAGGGAATGGTTGCACTACAGGAGAACTGTGTCTCTGAATATTAGATTCAGGGGCAGGGGGTACATTGAAGGCTCTTCTGTGCATGCTCTTCTCGTGCGTTTCCCAAAGCCATCTAGCTGCTACTTTTGGAAATAAAACATTGTGCTAGGCCAGGAGTGGGGAACCTCAGGTATGGGGGCAGTATGTGGCCCTCCAGGCATCTCTAGCTGGCCCTTCAATCTCTGCTCCCCAGGTCACTCCCCCTCTCTCCAGACTAAGCACCTCAGTAGCCCTTTCTTTGTACCCTTCTTCTGTGTTTTTGCCTTTCTGGAATGTGCCCGTGTGTGTGTGTGTGTGTGTGTGTGTGTGTGTGTGTGTGTAGAAAAGAGTCTACCGTATAAAAGTAACATTTGCATTCATTGTTCCACCCACTTTTGCCTCTGGGTGGTTGCCCAGGAGAGAACGTAGCCTTTGGGCTGAAAAAGGTTCCTCACCTTTGTGCCAGATGGACCCTGGTATGATTCAGCACAGCATATTTCTGCATATTTAGCTCCACACCAGCTCCCTACTCCCCCGAAAATAAAGGGGCCACAGAAAAACACTAGCACAGCAAACACATCCTGATGACTCAAGTGAGTGAGCCAGGCCACACACAATGATAGGAAGCAAACAAATTAATATATAAATGAAACCCTTAGAGCAAATACATTTTCTATATGATGATGAGCCTGTTTCTGAACTTCACCAACCCCACCCACCACGTTTTCCCATGGGAAATTGTGTTCTGCAGGAAGCCCATGCCATTCCCCACAACTATCTTTGTATTCCCTGACAATTATTTGTCCAGATTTTTCTTTTGACACCTCCCAGGGAGCATATTCTCTAACCTCCCAAGGTAGCCTGTCCTATTGCTGAACTACCTCTTAGACTTTGGAAGTGGACCCAAATGTTACTTATATTATATTGTGATTTTGATCAGTAAAGTCTCTTATACAGATTGGCTGTGCTGGTGTGATGGTAGAGAATATTCACAAACATTCTAACTTCTCAGTGAACAAAGAATGTTTGCAGTCCGATTTCTGTGAGGGAAGAAAATAGTGGTTTAGTTGGGAGACAGCACTGGGACAGGCCAAAGTAAAGAGGTTATAGGAGTTAGGGGACCTAAAGGGCAATAAACCCAGAAGTAAGGTGGTGGTAAGGTATGCTTAAGGACATGGGCAGAGGTGACAAATAAAGGAACTTCACATATTGAATGAGCTAACTAGTAATTTTGGTTACAGGCTTCTAATATCATATATTTTTTCCCATAAATTAAACTTCATTCTCTACTGCCATAAGTAAATACAGTGGTACCTCGGGTTACAGACGCTACAGGTTACAGACGTTTCACGTTACAGACTCCGCTAACCCAGAAATAGTACCTTGGGTTAAGAACTTTGCTTCAGGATGAGAACAGAAATCGTGTAGCGGCGCGGCAGCAGCGGGAGGCCCCATTAGCTAAAGTGGTACCTCAGGTTAAGAACAGTTTCAGGTTAAGAACGGACCTCCAGAATGAATTAAGTTATTAACCCGAGGTACCACTGTATGTAGGAAGGAATTATGAGGAGGAATTAAAGAACCTTTTAATGAGGGTGAAAGAGGAGAGCGCAAAATATGGTCTGAAGCTCAACATCAAAAAAACAAAGATCATGGCAACTGGTCCCATCACCTCCTGGCAAATAGAAAGGGAAGAAATGGAGGCAGTGAGAGATTTTACTTTCTTGGGCTCCATGATCACTGCAGATGGTGACAGCAGCCATGAAATTAAATGACGCCTGCTTCTTGGGAGAAAAGCAATGACAAACTTAGACAGCATCTTAAAAAGTAGAGACATCACCTTGCCAACAAAGGTCCGTATAGTAAAAGCTATGGTTTTCCCAGTAGTGATGTATGGAAGTGAAAGCTGGACCATAAAGAAGGCTGATCGCCGAAGAATTGATGCTTTTGAATTATGGTGCTGGAGGAGACTCTTGAGAGTCCCATGGACTGCAAGAAGATCAAACCTCTCCATTCTTAACGAAATCAGCCCTGAGTGCTCACTGGAAGGACAGATCGTGAAGCTGAGGCTCCAATACTTTGGCCACCTCATGAGAAGAGAAGACTCCCTGGAAAAGACCCTAATGTTGGGAAAGATGGAGGGCACAAGGAGAAGGGGAGGACAGAGGATGAGATGGATGGACAGTGTTCTCAAAGCTACCAGCATGAGTTTCACTAAACTGCGGGAGGCAGTGGAAGACAGGAGTGCCTGGCATGCTCTGGTCCATGGGCTCACAAAGAGTCGGACACAACTAAACGACTAAACAACAACAACACCACTGTATGTTAAGCAGTATTTAAAAACAACTCCTAAGCCATTTGGACCCTGCATGGTGCATGAACCAAAGCATTCCTTACATCCCGCTGCAATCTCTCAGATCTGCCAAGGCTACTAACTTGGGCTACGAGGGCATAAAGCCTGGCAATTTCATTGGCTGTCCCATACCCCCTCCCTGCAAAACATATGGAAATTCATGACACAGAAAATGCTAAGGCTCACTGGTAGAGCATAAACTTTGCATGCAGAAGGTCCCAGGTTCAATCTCTGGGTAAGGCTGTGAAGGATTACCTGAAACTCCGCTGATCCTCTGCCTAGTCAATGGAAAAATACTGAGCTAAATGGACCAATGCTGCAAATTGTTATGAGGTGGCTTAAGATGCTCTTAGGGACGCGGGTGGCGCTGTGGGTTAAACCACAGAGCCTAGGACTTGCCGATCAGAAGGTCGGCGGTTCGAATGCCCGCAACAGGTTGAGCTCCCGTTGCTCGGTTCCTGCTCCTGCCAACCTAGCACTTCGAAAGCACGTCAAAGTGCAAGTAGATAAATAGGTACCGCTCCGGCAGGAAGCTAAACGGCGTTTCCGTGCGCTGCTCTGGTTCGTCAGAAGCGGCTTAGTCATGCTGCCCACATGACCCAGAAGCTGTACGCCGGCTCCCTCGGCCAATAAAGCGAGATGAGCACCGCAACCCCAGAGTCTGGACCTAATGGTCAGCGGTCCCTTTACCTTTACCTTTTAAGATGCTCTTATTTATTTAGCTTGAACAGATCTTTTATCATGCATGGTTTTTAAAAATGGGATGGGCTTGAGAACCAGATGGTCAGGAAGATGCATGCCCTGACCAGCAAGCATGGCCAACTTCAACCACCATGGCCAACTGTCAGGAATGATGGGAGTTGTCACCCAGCTACATCTGAAGCATCATGGGTTCCCCACCCCTGTTTTATACTGGTATCTCTTTAACCCAACCATATGTCTTATCTTTAGTCAATTGTCTGTGTGGTATTCCTGGCATGATTTGCTCCCTTAATAAATTTTCCTTAATTATTTGCATGGCTGTTTATCTGATGGAAGCATTATGCCTCCTGAGGGTAATTTGGTGCATTCAGACTTCAGACATAACAAGGCCTTATCAAGAATTGCAGACAGTACTCTGACACTAAATCAGAGGTGGAACTTGGAAACCCGCAGAAATCTTCATAATATCCTACACAAGTCTCATAGTGATGGCTGGTCCATTAGGATGCGTGGAGAGCTGCTCCACCACGCTTAGTCTGCCCTCAAGCAGCCCCCACCCTAGCAGCCTTCTTCCCTACAAGCTGTCAGGGGGATGTGGCTCTGCCTGTCATTGGCTCAGGTTCCACCTACTGTCGATCTCCCTACCTTTCACCCTACAAATCCCAAGGGCATCACCCACCACTGCTCTCTGAAGTGGGCATTTGTCACCCGGGCACAGCAGAACATCTCTTGCTTTGAGTCAGAGTACCAAAAGGTACAAACCTAGACAGCATCTTAAAAAGCAGAGACATCACCTTGCCAACAAAGGTCCGTATAGTTCAAGCTATGGTTTTCCCAGTAGTGATGTATGGAAGTGAGAGCTGGACCATAAAGAAGGCTGATCGCCGAAGAATGGATGCTTTTGAATTATGATGCTGGAGGAGACTCTTGAGAGTCCCATGGACTGCAAGAAGATCAAACCTCTCCATTCTTAAGGAAATCAGCCCTGAGTGCTCACTGGAAGGACAGATCCTGAAGCTGAGACTCCAATACTTTGGCCACCTCATGAGGACAGAAGACTCCCTGGAAAAGACCCTGATGTTGGGAAAGATGGAGGGCACAAGGAGAAAGGGACGACAGAGGACGAGATGGCTGGACAGTGTTCTTGAAGCTACCAGCATGAGTTTGACCAAACTGCGGGAGGCAGTGGAAGACAGGAGTGCCTGGCATGCTCTGGTCCATGGGGTCACGAAGAGGCAGACACAACTAAAGGACTAAACAACAACACCACCACCACAAGGTGCAGCACATTTTAGAAGAAGTGTGAGCTCATGAGAACAAACATGTAATCTTGGGTTCATTTTCTTCTTGGCTCAAAATCTGGTTCAGAATGTACACCAGGGAGGGGTGCATGAGAAGACTCTGGCTGCTGTATCAGACTTGTGGCCCATCAGGTCCAGCACCCTTTCCTCGCACTGTCCAATCAGATGCCTATGGGAGTCAGGCAAGTAGAACCTGAATGCAACAGAACTCCTAGCAATTAGTATTCAGGGGCATATTGCCTGCAACAGCGGAGGTAGTATCATAAACCTTCATCCTTACCTCTGATTATCTATCTGATAGAAGTCCTTCCTGGATCTGGCTAAAATTACAGCTAAAAGCCACCTGTCAATACACCACCCCATTTTTTTTCTCCCTTCATAGGCCCAAGGCTATATTTTGCTGGTACACATCCTATTGATTTGGCTGTGAAGTCATGAAGGTACATGGGAAATTCCCTCACCCAGGCACCTTTTTTTCCTGGGGCATTGCAAAGATAGAGAATACATGTATTTTTAAAGGCTTTTATGCTTACACAGGAACAGATAGTTTGGTAATCAAAACTATTAAACCTTGGCAGGGCACCAAGCCGAGATGGAGATCATCCCAGAAAACAAAACAAAAAAAGAGTTAGAAAAGACCTGGAAGTCTTTCGCATGTATGTAATTTATGGAGAATGCTGGGAATGTGTGGGAGGGTGTGCCCAAAGGCGGGAAGGGAGTAATATGTTGCTTCCATAAAAAAAAAAAAGAGGAAGATCCAAGCTGTTGGGAAGTTGACTTCGCTTATGGCAAAAATATTGGGAACGTTGGAAACCAAATATTGACGCAAAGCTGCTTTTTAGGGTGAACTCAACTGAGGTAGTGAACTCAACTGGAATAAAGTGAAGAAAGGTTTTTCTTTAAAGGCATAAACCTTGTGGCTTCCATTGAAGTTGACCAAGTTAAAATAAGGAGATAAATCCTGTAGATGTAATGTTCATATAACATACTATCCCACTTCTTGTAGATCAGGGATATGGAATGTTACCTCCAGACATTGTTTGACTCCAACTCCCACCAGCCTCAGACAACACGGAGAATGGTCAGGAATGATGAGCAGTGGTGTTCAGATATCTGGAGAGAACCAGGTTGCCCATCACTATTATAAGTGATTGCATGGGCCTCTGGAAAGTTCTACTAAATTGTGGAGGGTGCTCACATAAAAAGCTCTTCTCTTCTTTGTCTCAGAACTGTGCCTTTTCTATGGTGACAATCCTGGTGAGAAATGCAGGACCCAAGATGGGGAGGTGGAGCTTTTCATGGGCCCGCAGGCCCATAACGAGGTGGGGGAAAACCCAAGGCATAACTGTAGAATGGGGTGAGGAACCTCAGGCTCACGAGCCAAATGTTGCCCCCAAGGCCTCTCTACCTGGCCCTTGGAACTCTGTATTATATGGAGTGTCCAGATCTTACTAGATTTGCTTTTGAACAGAAAACACAATATTCAGAACCCAGATCTGCTTGCTCCACAGCATGCAGACATGTGATGTGCATGTACAAGAGAGAGAGAGAGAGTTTGCAGTCTGAGAGACAGAAAGGGGTTCACCCCCTCACACACTGCAAGCTCATGTGAGAGGTTTGTAGGGTTGTACTGATTAGCTCCAGACCCTTGCCAAGGCAATTTTGCAGACATCACCTTCCCATTGCACACACATTTTGGTTGTGTGTAGGGGGCATATGCATGTATGGTCCCTTCACAAATGCATGGTCAAATGTATGCATGTATGGTCAACAGGAGGCATGGGCACTAACCATTACAAACCCAAGACACCTTCAATACATGAAGCTCAGAGGCAGTGTGCCTCTGAAAACCAGTTGCTGGGAACCACAATGAATGGGGAAGGCCTTTTGCACTTGGGTCCTGTTTGTGGGCTTCCCATCGGAATCTGGTTGGCCGCTGTGAGGACAGGATACTGGACTGGATGGGCCATTGGCTCTTATGCTGTTATGGCAGTCCTTCATTTGAATATATTTGAAGAGTTGCGTGGTCCACGTCCAGTTTAAAGATAATGAACTGCTAGAAGGGGCAGGAGGGGCCTTGAAGTTGCCTATCAACAGTTAGCAGCAGGCAGGCAGGTCACCTGGTTACAGTCTTTTCAACTAGGATAATATTTGTTGTATTTCTATTTCAATTATAGAAATTGTTTGAAATATGCATCTGTGTGTGTGTGTGTGTATACGGTGTGTGTGTGTATATATATGCAAATGCAAATTTTGTACACACTCTTTGCACTTTTGGGAGGCTGCCCAACTTGAAATCAAGCAACCAAATGCATAAACAGCTTAAACAAAGGGGCTTAAAGAAGCAATAGGACACCAATCAATCCTCTAGTTTTCTAAAACAGAAAAGGGCGCATAGTATAGGAGTGACTCAGTGAGTGGGGCCCAGGGAAATTAATCATGAGCATTTAGGGAAATGCATTCTCAAGGTGAGTACCAGCCTCATTCTCAGGTGGAATTTTGCCAACAAGTTAAAAGGCAGCTTATTTTTTGAAAGTGTTCTCTATTGGTTGATTTTATCTTCTTTAAGCTTGCTTTAAAGCAGTGATGATGTAATGTAGTTTTCTTACAGTTGGGGTTTTCTACTTTATATATGGCATTTTAGTTTATGATGGTTATAGTTGGGTGGTTTTATCATTTGAATTCTGTACAAATGGCAAAGAATGAGGCCTCAGGATACCTAAATAAATGAGATGTGATTATTGCTGATTGGCTGGTTAGGTGAAAAGTAGTCAGATCCTGCACAGCAGTCCTACAAGACCACTTGATATGGCTTATGAATACAAGGCAATTTTAAAAATATTATATAAAATCGGTATTAAAAAAGGAGTTCCAAACACAGGTAGCAAAGAGTTCAGAGTCAGAAAAGAGCTGCTTTAAGTAAACAAAGGCATTATATACTTTATGAACAGTCCTATATCTGGAATTTTGTTTGTGTGTTTAGTGGATTTTGCTTGTAAACTGATTATGTGAAAACCATAGGACTTGCTTTTAAAAATAATTTTCAAAAAAATATTTTTGAGAGTTACTTCTAGGAATGGGCGAATCTGCTAATATTTGTTTCTCTGTGTTTCTTATTTTTCCAGTCTTAAGTTCAGTTTGTGATTTCTTTTTTAATTCTCATGAAAATTCATCAGCATTTTAGTAGAAATTTCTCCTAATATACAGGGTTTCTGGAATATAATTTTGCCTAATATACACATTTTTGCAAATCCATTTCCCCAAAATAACGCATTTTTCTATGTGATCTTCATGAATATATGCATTTTTATGCACTCTTTACCCTAGTAACACATTTTTGTACACATTACTAGAAAACTGCCTTGCAAAACTCAAAGAAGTGCAAATTTTCATGCTGTTTTGGAAAATGCAAATTAGAAAGGTTTAGCTTTAAATGCAAACAGAATCAAACTTTCTCCTCATCTCTAATACATCCAAGGGATATTATATTGCACACCAAGGTCAGCCTTGGTACATTGATATTGCATACAGGATGGTTTCTCTGTAGCATTAGCTTTTAGCAGGGGTGGGGAACCTTTTTAAGCCTAAGGGCCACATTATCTTATGGAAAACTCTCCAGCAGCTGCATGGGTGGGGCCAGAGGCAAAAGTGGGTGGAGCGACAGATCTGACTATTACCTTTATCCAGAAGCTACATCCCAGCCACAGGAAAGTCAGAGGTTCCTATACACCCCTCTGTCTATCCAGGCCAGCAAGAGGCATCATCCTAGTTCAAGGACACTTTCAGCTAGGCAAAAGCACTCAAGGAGACCAAGGATCAGAACAGGTGAGGAACGGGGATCTGAGAAGAAGGGTTGTTCCTTGTCCTGGTGGTGTTGCTTGCAGACAGCCCAAAGGGCTGGAAATAGAGGCCCAGGGAGCTGCATTTGACCTCCAGGCCCAGGGTTCCCCCAACCCTATCACAGCTGGCTTTGAAAGGGGAATAGATAAACTCTTTTGAAAGGATATGTGCTAAGTACACTCTGGTGGGGCTCCTCCTCTGTCCTTGGGCCTTGTCAGGTTTCTCTGGCAAAGGCAGTGGGATCAGCAACACTGATACTGGAATTGTCCACAGCGCTCCAGAGTGGTGCTGCCACATTGGGAGCATTGTGCAAAATTTAAAATGGCACCTAAACGCTGCTGCTTGGAGACCAGGCCAAGCCCCAAATCTGCCGTGGACCCTACTGGGGTTTGGGGGCTACAGCAAGCAACCCAGAAATTCCAGGTGCTGAAGTTACCAGTCCAAAGCAAACTAGTTTCACAAGCCTAACTTCTCCTAGCCCGCCTACTGGGTCTGTAATACAGGTAGCTTGCATCTCACGGGAGGATTCTGTTCCGGATGTCCACACATAAATGCAAAAACATATAAAGCCAGGAAGCTCCCAGAACCGGCATCGTGCCAGGTGGAGGGATGCCTACTCAGCTTTGGGAAGGTGGTGCAAGGGCTCTGGCATGGTTCCAGAGCCTTCCCACCTCCTTCCCAAAGCCTGGTAAGCAGTTGCCTGGCTTTGGGGAGGAGACAGAAGCGCTCTAGGACCCTGTCAGAGACCTTGCCTCTTCTTTCCAAAGCCCAGGTCCTCACTTACTGGGCTTTGTGGAGGCCACAGCCCTCACACTGCCTTTGTACTTTGCCCTCCCCTAACACGCATAAAGCTGCAATCATGTACCATATTTTCCGCACCATAGGGCGCACCGGACCATAGGGCGCACCTAGTTTTGGGAGGCGGAAAACAAGAAAAAATTATTCTGAACCCCAGAAGCCAGAACAGCAAGAGGGATCTGGCTTCTGGGATACCGTGTGGCTGTTCTGGCTTCTGGGGTAACCACACCAAGACTCTTCAGGACAGAGGGATGAAGGCTCCCCCTGCCCAAAGAGGCTGCGCAGGGCTAAAGCAGAAGCCAGGACAGACGCGTCACTGTAGGGGCACTGCGCCTTCTCTCTCTCTGCGCAGCGCCCCTCCTTCACAGGAGAGGTGCTGCACAGAGAGGGAGAAGGGGCAGCGCCCTTCAGCGAAGCTGGAGAACCCTTCTGTTCCTCCTCGGGCTTCGCTGGACAGGTGCGTCGCAGTGAAGCCAAGGAGCCTGCATTCGCTCCATAGGACACACACACATTTCCCCTTCATTTTTGGAGGGGAAAAGGTGCGTCCTATAGAGCGAAAAATACGGTAAGTAAAATAAGTAGAATCGTAGAGTTGGAAGAGACACTGAGGGCCAACCCCCTGCAGTGCAGGAATCTCAGCTAAAGGATCCATGACAGATGGCCAGCCAACCTCTACTTAAAAACCTCCAAGGAAAGAGAGGCCACAACCTTCTGAAGAAGACCTTTCCACTGTTGAACAGCTCTGTCAGAAAGTTTTTCCAGGTGCTTAGTGTAAGATGCAAGTTACCAGTACAGTCATACCTTGGACCCCAAACATCCTGGAACTCAGATGTTTTGGCTCCTGAACGCCGCAAACCCAGAAGGGGTTGTTCCGGGTTGCAAATGGTATTTTGGAACCCGTACGTCCAACGGAGCTTCCGCGGAAGCTTCCTGCAGCCAACCAGAAGCCACGATTTGGTTTTTGAACATTTTGGAACTTCCAAGGTATGGAACTTCCAAAACGTTTTGGAACTTCCAAGGTATGACTGTACTTTTCAGGGCCCCTCCCTGTCTCCTCAACCTCCATCGCCACAACCAAGCCTCTTCATAAAGTGCACCCCACAGACGTTCAGTTCACCCCCCCCCCCCAAATTTCCTCAGAGCCTTTGGAGGCTTCATGAGAATTAAAGAAGAGCCTTGCTTGATCAAGTCAAAGGTCCATCTAGTCCAGTATCCTATTCTCAAAGTGGCCAAACAGATGCCCCAATGAGAAGCTCAAAAGCAGGAATTGGGTGCCACAGCTGCTCTCCCCACCTGCAGTTCCTCGCAACTGGTATATGAAAGCACATTGCCTTTGACTGTAGAGGTAGATCGTGGCTAGTAACCACTCACATCCTTTTCCTCTGTGAATTTGCCAAGGTGTGTGAAATGGTGTAGGCTGGCTTTTCTCTCGCTTCCTTTTGCGCTCCTCTGTTAGGAATGCTCTCTGTTCCCTCTAGGTAAGGATTCCTCCCCGTACTTCTGTTCACTGACAGCTGACTTTCCAGAAAGGCCTCGTCTCTCTCAAGTCGCGACCTGCTGCCTGTCTCTTCTGCAGCTACCAAGAACCACCCAGGCTGGCTGACAAAAACAAGCCCTGCCGTTCTCCCTCTCCCTCCTCCTATCTCAGCTGAGGCTCTTACATTTTTATATGGCAGCTAAATAACCCCTCATTTCCATTACAAGTGCGTGCTTTTCCTCCTGTTTATCTTCATCTCCAAGGCCAGCCTTTCTCTTGGCCCTGAGGCCCAGGACGCCTCAGGTAAGCTCACCAAAGCTAAAGAGGGTCAGGCGAGCTATTAGCCATTGATGGTGGTGTGTGGGGAGGGGAGGGTTAGACAGACAGAGCCAAACCCTTTATCAGGCATAGGAAGCAATTCACAAGTCTCAGAGGCCTTTTCTCTCTCCCCTTCTCCTTCTCTGCGTCAAAGCTGAACCCAGATTGCTTGCTCCAGAGATAGGAGTAGGAGAGAAATTTGGTTTGGCTTACATTTTCATGGAAACCTATGAAATTATTTGATCCAATCTAAGTTGTTGTGTCCATCATTCATAACCACTCAGGGAAGGTAGGAGTGCAGAGCCTGGGAACGCAATAACGACAAAAATGCACATATCAAGATGCTTATATTGTGTGAAGATGAATATAATGTGTGAAAATGCACTGTGTTAGGGGAAGTTCCTTGCAAAAATGTGTAAATCAGGCAAAATTCCATACAAAATATGTGTATAATAAAGATAAATTAGCACTAATATGCTGGTGAATTTTCCCGAGGACTTTATTTTCTTTAAGTAAATGCAAACTGATGTTGGACCACCTTGCGTTAAGGTATTCATTCATTCATTCATTGGAGGTCATAGCTATTAAACAGGTTAGGTATTGGATTCAATTTGTACCGTAGACATGAAAAGGGCTCAGTGAGTCTTAAACAATTATAACCTGGGATGGCTATAGGTTTTTAATGAATGGCCTCCAATATTAAAGGGGAGGTTAAGGTTAAGGGTCCACATCTGAGTGTGGGTTCTGATTGGACAATAGCCCAGAGCAATAATTCATCCAGAGCTGAAACCAGCAGCACACTGGAAATAATTATTTCTAACTGGTACATTTAACTCCTGTGTATAATATTAATATAAATAAATAATTTTCTATTAATGTGGCTGATGAATTTTCTACTCCAACCTTCCAGTCTCCGAGCTATATTTGTGAAAGTAACCCCATTGTCCTTGAGTAACGGATACTGAGCATGATGTTAATTTTCTCCCCACAGCCACCAGAGAGTCAGCCTTCGTTCATGCTATCGCCTCTGCTGGTGTGGCTTTTGCAGTGACCAGATCCTGTGCGGAAGGATCGGCCACCATCTGTGGCTGTGACACACGGCACAAGGGTCCTCCAGGAGAAGGTTGGAAATGGGGAGGCTGCAGCGAGGATGTGGAGTTTGGGAGCATGGTGTCTCGGGAGTTTGCGGATGCACGAGAGAACAGGCCAGATGCTCGGTCGGCCATGAACAGACACAATAATGAAGCTGGAAGGACGGTAAGGAAAACCGTGGTTTTGTTCTATTCCCTCGGAGGTGACTACAACACTATGATAATTTAGCAACTTGCTTCAGATATAAAAGCAGGCACCAAATTGCACCATCTGTGAATCCAGTTGATCCTGTTCTCCTTGACTGCACCATTTAAGGCTGCTAGGGGGCGATCGTCTGGGTGACAAACTTTTCCTCCATGGTCAAAGGAGGAGAGAAGGAAAAAAACAAGCAAGTTGCATAGTCACCTACAATCTCATTGCTCTCACTATACTTCTACTCTACAACTAGCTAAGGTTTTACTGTCAAACATATTGGAAGCTGCCCCTTGTCCTCTAGCTCAGTATTGTCTACATTGGCAGCAGCTCTCAAGGATTTTAGACAAGTCTTCCCCAGCCCTATATGAAGATGCCATGGGACCTTCTGCATGCAAAGCACATGCTCTTTCAAATGTCAGAAAAGACATCCCCATGGTGGCAACTTCAACAGTAACAAGTAATGGTGGCAGGAACATTCAAATTGCTCTGTAGAGCAGAAAGGAGGAACCTCTGTCCTGTGGGTCTAATTAGGCACATCCAGGAGTACATTATGTCCAAGCTACACCCACCTGCCTTACACCTGATGTCATATGTGACATCAGGTGTAGGGGAGGTAAAAGCCTGGCGCAGCTGAAAGGAATTTTACCCCAATCTGCCTGATTGAGCTTCAAAATCTGACCTTGCACCTTAAAATCAGTTGGCAACTCTCAGGACATGGATATAACAAAAGTACTAAAGTGAGGGAAGATTTCTGGGTCCAGCAAATGCATGAATATTAGACTGTAAACTGGTACTGTGCCAGCATCCTAAAATGCTGAGATATTTGTTGTAGCCATTGGCAGAGCTGCGCCACACGCCTGCCTTCCTGCCACCAGTGTCGTTGCTGTTTACCAAGGAGGGAAAGGGGTGAGGTGGGTGCTGTGCAAATGCACCAGCGGAGCCAATCTGTCATTCCAGCTGGTGCATTTGCACCACGGCAACCATGATGCCACCTCTCTGCTCCCCCTCCAGGTAAACCACAGAGACAGGAGGTTAGATAAGCAGCATTGCACCACCAACCACTACTGGATAATTGGGAACTGCCAACCCTCCAGAGTTTAAAAATGCCATATTGAATGTTTCCTCATATTACAAACTAATGTTGTCTCTCCTTCTTCTGCCTTCCATGCCATTCTTCCCCCCCCCCTTTCCTTTTTCAGTCCATTATTGACCACATGCACCTCAAATGCAAGTGTCATGGATTGTCAGGCAGCTGTGAGGTAAAGACCTGTTGGTGGTCCCAGCCTGACTTCCGGGTTATTGGCGACTACCTCAAGGACAAATATGACAGCGCTTCAGAAATGGTGGTGGAGAAGCATAGGGAGTCCCGCGGCTGGGTGGAGACACTGCGGCCCAAATATAACTTCTTCAAAGCACCAACCGAGAGGGATTTGGTCTATTATGAGAACTCACCCAACTTCTGCGAGCCAAACCCTGAGACTGGCTCCTTTGGCACCCGCGACAGGATCTGCAACGTCACTTCCCATGGGATTGATGGTTGTGACCTCTTGTGCTGCGGGCGAGGACACAACACACGGACTGAGAAGAGGAAGGAGAAGTGCCATTGTATCTTCCACTGGTGCTGCTACGTCAGCTGTCAGGAGTGCATACGGGTCTATGATGTCCACACGTGCAAGTAAGATGGGATGGCCACGGAAAAAGAATCAAAGATTACTTTTTTCTATAGGAGAAAGTTGACTTCTTGAGATACACACACAAACACAAACACACTCTCAGAAGCTAGCATTGGTTGGCTAGAATAGGTATCATTTCTTCTCGACCATCACATCTGGATGTTAACCTTGCAATTCCTGACAAACCGAGATGCCAACCAACCAGCTGTTTTTGACCTTTTGCCCCACAGGTTTCTTTAACTAGTCAAGAACATTAAGCTGGATAGTGGATGGTGAGCAGGTTTCCAGAAGGTTCTGGAGTGCCTGCTCTTTCCTTTCAACTCACATGGCAAAACTCGTGCTATTAAGTGTCCTTTGAATGTTGTGTGTCTTCCTGAAACATGGCCTATTTGTGCATTATGAGCATGGAAGAAGCTTCTAGCGCAATGACTCTTAATGTTCCAGCGCAGCCTGTAGCTAAGTTTCTATGTATAGAATTAACAACAGGTGGTGTGTTGTTGTTTTTAAAGGCCCTTGTTCAACCTCTCACAGGAACTGGAGGAACTTGCAAATGACTCTTCACTCTGTGGAACTGCCAAACTTTGTAATATATTCAAATCCTGAACTGACTGACGATTCAGACAATGCTTCTACTATGGGAGAAGGAAACAGGAAGTGAGGTGGCACTTGTGTGTTATTCTTGTTAAACAATGTAATAGACAGCCCACAACTGTGGCATTATTTCATATGGTAAAAATCCCACACAAACACACACACACACACACACACACACACACACACACACACTGTTACATATATACATACATATGTATACCATCTCACAGTTTCAAGTGGGCACTGCTTATTAGCCCACTTGTACTGGGTGGGATTTTACCATAGGAAATAATGTCACAGTTGTGGGCTGTCTACCGGGAATATAACATTGTGGCTTAAACAGTTGGCTCCCTCAGGATCAACAGCAGGCCTCTGAGGACAAAATGGCTGCCAGGCCTTACTGCAGTAGATTGTTAAATGGCATTAAATCACAGTAATCAATAGGATAGGAAATTACACCCTTTCGCCTTCATACCCTGGGTCTTCATCCAAGCCATGCAATATGAGAAGTGAAATGTTGAATGGGCATTCTTTGGAGCCATCATGAATGTTCAGGCAGGTTTCTGATCAATGAAACCATTTCAGCCAGAGTTTCGCAACTGATATGTGCAAATTGTCCTTTATCTAGACATACCCCCTCAAGCATAACCCCAGAATGGCATATCTGCAGTTCCCACAAAATCAAAAACTTGGTAACTGACTCCTTTTTTATGTAGGTCATGTTTTCAGAAGAAAATCCTTCAAAGCTAACCTAGGGAGTTTCGTACCATTTCAATTTTCCAGGGCAAAGATGCATATTTCCTCTTTTTTTCATCACATGACTATTTGTGTGATCAGACAGCTGAAATTTCAGACATTGCAAACACACACACACACACCCCAGATGGTTCAATTTCCTCAGCAAATACCTTGTTGGGGGTATTTTCCTTGTTGATATATACAGGGGTCAACAGAAGTCATTCCAGTCAACAAAGCTGGCCTGCCACATTGTGGACATAGATCTCGGAGGGGGGCAGAAGTACGTTTCTTTCCCTGGCACACTCCCCAAGTTCCTAGTGTGCCCTGCAACACGCAAGCAAACGTTCTGGAAGCCCTTTCAAGATGGAATGATGTGTTGGCTGTGGAGATGTACTTGAGGGTGAATACAGATAGCCATTTACCTTAGCCTTACAAAGATGTCCAGAAAAACCCATTGAAAATATGCTGACTGGCCTTCCCACACATTTCTGGATTTCTCATGTGTGGCAGGGAGGGCCAGCTTGGTGTCTCCAAATGTTATTAAACTCCAGCCCCTAGGAACCCCAGCCAGTTCCACCACTGAGCTACAGTTCATGTAAAGGGAGGCAGAGAAGGGGAGGGAAAGCATTATTGGGGAGGGTGTTGACACATCTTCGATAATCTCAACTACAGTGGTACCTCGGGTTACAGACACTTCAGGTTACACACTCCGCTAACCCAGAAATAGTACCTCGGCTTAAGAACTTTGCTTCAGGATGAAAACAGAAATCGCACGGTGGCAGCGCGGTGGCAGTGGGAGGCCCTATTAGCTAAAGTGGTACCTCAGGTTAAGAACAGTTTCAGGTTAAGAACAAACCTCCAGAACAAATTAAGTTCTTAGCTGTAATGGTTTGATATAAGTCGGGGATGGGGGAATATGACAAGTTGAATCCAGTCAAAATTGCAACTATGACAAAGTTAAGCACACACTTAATTCTCTCCTACTGAAATAAGACTTTACAAGTTTCTCAGTGTCAGCAGGATTGTGCCCCAATACAAGTGTAGATATATGCTGGACTGTGCGCTAAATAGGCATAGATCTTTTCAGTGACCTCAACGTACTTGAAATGAATTTTCTCTGCTCTTCCAGTGATCACAGATAGTTTAAATGGTAGAGAGCTTAAGAATCCCTCTGTATTCACCCCAGGGCAGAAACACAGCTGCAATCATAGTGGAAATATGATATGTCGAGTCTCAAAATGAATGAGGTCCTCTTCAGTGAGGTTGTTTCTTTTACTTTTGATTAGACATCTCTCTCCCTCTCATTCCAGCGTCCCAGGAGGCTTTCAAAGGACCCTGGAGAAGGCTCAACAGCCCTGCTGAGAAACATTTTTAAATCCTTTTGTTTCCATTTTTCCAGAATTCTCAACTCTATTTATTCGTATTTATTTGTGATTGTGACTGACCTCTTGGAATCATCTCTCACTGTTACAAATGGCCTTTCCCAGTCAGTAGCTCCTCATTCTTTAGCTGGAAAGACATCTCAGGGTGAATATGAGGAGCCTTAATGTAGCACCAATCTTGTGGGGCCTTTTGTAGGTCATGAGGAGCTCCCAGGAAACCCCTACCCTGTTCCCAGGCAACCATGGGCAGAACTACCTTGATTCTGCAACTTTATAAACCAAATCTCTTGTGCTTAGCAGCCACTCTAAGCCCACACAGTCACAATCTATGACAGAGTAGCCAACATTGTGCCTTCCAAGTGTTGCAGATGCCCAACTCCCATCAGCTTCTTCCAGCATATTCAATAATCAAGGCAGAAGGGGGTTGTAGTCCACAACATCTGGACAGCACAAAGACCAGAAAACTGTGATTCTCCAGAAGCTATTTTTTTTGTTGCCCCACAAGAGAATGGCAAATGGTCAGGGATTATGGGGCAACAACACAGGTTCTCCATTTCTGACATGGACTGTCACAGACCTGGTTTAGATTGAGGGGGTAAAGCTGTATTGCAACTGCAAGGGTGGGGTGGGTCACAAAATGCCCTCTTAACATCTAGTTTGTATGCGTGTTGTGCATGGGCTGATATGGGGTAATACTATAGTCAAGCCTGAGGTGGTAGTCCCCGAACAAAAATTTTCTGCCTGTGTGAAAATAATGAGGTCACAGTTTTAAGAATCTACCATTTTTAGTGACAGATTATATAGAATGCATGTAGGGTGTCTCCAGTCAGTATTTTGTGGGAGGGATTCATGTCCATACCAGCAAATTTAGATTTTTACAATTAAAGGGGATTAAAGAGTTTTGTTGTCCTAGAGCTGAATCCACACCATACACCTCCCATCCCCCAAAAGGAATCATGGGAACTGTGGCTTGTTAAGGGTGCTGAGAATGGTAGCTCAGTGAAGGGTAAACTATAGCTCCCAGGTTTCTTTGGGGGAAGTCATGAGCTTGAAATGTGCAGTTAGGAAAGCAATGGTTAAATGCACTAAAAAGTGTGAGAGAAACAAATGACTAATGGGAAGACACATGAACACCATACAAGTAAAGCAGGATGAATGGTCATTATTGTATAGCCTCCCTGCAAACAAATCAGAATCAACACTGAATAAAGACCAGATAAAATCTAACTTCCTCATGAAGTTTGTGCGAGCAAATCAAGATGAATGGAGGAGTGCTGGCTATTTTGTTGCTGTAAATTAGCAGCCACAATGGACGAGGAATGGGACCATGGTGAACGGAACAGTGGGGTTTAACACTTTCTCCATGTACTGTAATCCTGAAACCCACCCACCACATATATATATCTATACTGTATATCTAGAAATTGGAGCCGGGAAATGGCGCCCCCATCTGGAATCTGTGGCCACTAGCAGCTGCTTCACATTGCTTCATGACTGGCCCAACTCTGAACATCTTAGCAGTTGCCCCTATTTCCTGCTCAGTCACCCTTTATAATGAACCCATGTATTATCAAAAACAAAGCAAACCCTGAAATTCCAAAGCTATTGTACAAAAGAAGAGTCGCCACCTTTCTCTCTTTATCTTCCTCCCCCTCTTTGGTATTTTGTTAAGTCTGATGGGTTTTTTATGATTATTTATTTTATGAATAAATGTATATATTAGTAAGAGTATATATTTGCAGAAATAACTCCTTGGGAACAGTGTTGTCAATCTGCTACTTCTCTTGTCATCTAAGTAAGGAGCGATCTAGTAGATCACATGAAACTCAGCCTGAACAGGGCCTGCTACTATCTCCCTGTGTTTAGAAATATCCTGCACACACTTTGGAGATGCTTGTACAATGCTGTTGAAAATGGGATGGGCCACCCTTTGCTCAAGTGGATCCCTTCCATTTGTGTGTTGCAGTCTGCAGAGTCCTGGATCGTGGCCCCTTGTCTTTTTATCCTGTTTTTTACCGACAACCTGCTAGCAATGTCTTGTATTTTTTTTTTTTACCAGTTATGTTTCATAGATGTGTTTAACTTTATAATGAAAATTAAAAAATATGCATTAATTTTAATTTTGTTGCCTTAAAAGTTATTGTACTGAGGGGGGGGGGGGGGACAAAGGAGTTGTATTGTTTTCAAAGGCCAAACTATACACTTGGTGTTTATCATTTAACTTTGCCTCGAGTGCCAGTGTTGGAGCCCAGTTCACAACAGGACACTGCATATTCTCCAACATTTCTCTGATGAAAATAGAGATGTCCCCTCCAAAATTCCTCCAATGAAAACAGGGATTTCCTACCATGCCCTTCAACATTTCTCCAATGAAAATAGGGACATCCTAAGGGAAAGCAGGACATTCCAGGAGCAAATCAGAAACGGGTAGCTTCTGTAAATCTGGAACTTTCCCTGGAAAATAGGCACACTTGGAGGGTCTGCAGGGAGGGGGTTGCACCCTGCTGTGGTTCTTATCTGGATCAGGCCCCCTCCTCAAACCTGTAATTTGCATTGGATGAGGGACTCCCCTTTGATCTACTGAGATGCTCCCCCCCCCCACACACACAATGCATTTGTAGGAACAGCAGGACCCCAATCTGGATCTGACTCACAGCAGGAGCAAAGAGTTAAATCATACCACCACCGATGTCTCATCCCATTCCATTCAAGGAGGAACCGTGTGATTAGTGTCACATGTCATTTGGGCCTTGAAATCTGCCCACTGCCATGCTGAAGTAGATCAATGGTCCTTATTGTTGCTCAACAGTCTCCCTGTTAAGAACATAAGAGCATATGAAGAGCCTGTCTGCTGAATCCGTCCAAAGGCCCATCTGGCACAGCAATCTGTTCTCTCACTCACCAGCCACATGCCCCATGGGAAGTTGGCAAGCAGGACCTGAGCTCAACAGCACTCTCGCCTCTTGTGCATTCTCTCAAGTTATGGCTAGTAGCCATTGATGTTGCTTAGTCGCTTAGTTATGTCCGACTCTTCCTGACCCCATGGACCAGAGCACGCCAGGCACTCCTGTCTTCCACTGCCTCCCGCAGTTTGGTCAAACTCATGCTGGTAGCTTCAAGAACACTGTCCAATCATCTCGTCCTCTGTCGTCCCCTTCTCCTTGTGCCCTCCATCTTTCCCAACATCAGGGTCTTTTCCAGGGAGTCTTCTCTTCTCATGAGGGGGCCAAAGTCTTGGAGCCTCAGCTTCACGATCTGTCCTTCCAGTGAGCACTCAGTGAGCACTCAGAATGGAGAGGTTTCATCATCTTGCAGTCCATGGGACTCTCAAGAGTTTCCTCCCGCACCATAATTCAAAAGCATCAATTCTTTGGTGATCAGCCTTCTTTATGGTCCAGCTCTCACTTCCATACATCACTACTAGGAAAACCATAGCTTTAACTATACGGACCTTTGTCGGCAAGGTAATGTCTCTGCTTTTTAAGATGCTGTCTAGGTTTGTCATCGCCATTAATTGATGCAAGCAGCCAATTAAAGTCAACTAAGAAGCTGACATATGAGGGCAGACTATTTGTCCCATCTAGCCCTTTGACTGGCAGCAGCTGTTCGGGGTCTCAGGTAGACAGGGGTCTTTCCCACTAGTCCAATATCTTACCATCATCAACCAGATGCCTCTGGGAAACCCCTAAGCAGGGCCAATAGTCCTCTCCTACCCTTGGTCCCCTTCAAAAGTCACACTTCTCCAAATTTTGCAGTGCAGTTCTCGAGCCATGTAATATGCACAAGAATGCATATACCTGGATGAAGTGTGCATGGAATGCATTCATTAGTAAAAAAAAAACCATATAAAAATACATTATATTAGGGGGAAATGCTATACAAAATGTGTAGATTAGACAAGGACCCCTGATCATTAGGTTCAGTCGTGGCCGACTCTGGGGTTGCGGCGCTCATCTCGCTTTACTGGCCGAGGGAGCCGGCATACAGTCATGCGGCCTGCATGACTAAGCCGCTTCTGGCGAACCAGATCAGTGCATGGAAACTCTGTTTACCTTCCCGCCAGAGCGGTACCTATTTATCTACTTGCACTCTGACGTGCTTTCGAACTGCTAGGTTGGCAGGAGCAGCGACCGAGCAACGGGAGCTCACCCCATCACAGGGATTCGAACCGCCGACCTTTTGATTGGCAAGTCCTAGGCTCTGTAGTTTTAACCCACAGCGCCACCTGCGTCCTACATTACACAAAATTACCTGCAAAATTGTGCATATTAGGAGAAATCTGGACTAAAATTCTGATGAGTTTCGATGAGGACTTTGGCTTTTTTAAAACATACATACTGAAATGTGGAAAACTGAAGATTGGAAAAATGAGAAACTGAAATGCATCCTAACAATCTCTCAGCCTAATCTACCTTACAAGGCGGTTCTGTGGATAAAAAATCAGGGTGGGGGGGACATGCATATCACCTTGAGCTTCTTGGAGGAAAAGTGGGATATAAATTTAATGATAATTAATTAATTAATTGCCCCATTGATTCTCCCGCAGAGCCCCATCCTCTACAGAAACACCAAACACTATTTGACTTTGCCTGCGTGAACCCAGTCTTAGAACATAATCAGCAACTGGACGTCTCCGTGCCCTGGCTCTGGAATTTGCTTGCTAGGGATACCTTACCCTTTATTGGCAGGTGGAGAGTCAATGTGTGTGTTCCATTATAAATGCACTCTTAGGCACTCAGCCAGAATGCATTCCTTGGGGCTACAAGCTACTCTGGGGCTTACCTGTGTGTGTCAGCAGGTGAAAAGTGTTAAGCAATGAACTCTGTGGCGGGAGTTAAGGAAAGGTCAGTGCCGTCCATCAGATGGCTGGCTCAGAGCAAGGAGAGTGTGGCAGGCCAAGACTCCTGCCTCTAGTCGAAAACAGTCACAACAGACCAGAGCATTGACACACATCCCTTCTGTGGCCTCCTTGAACCTCACCTGGGTGGGCATAGCATCAGTTCCAGCTCCACCCCCACTTCTAGTTTATCTTGTCTTGACTTATCACTACAGCCAGCTTGTAGCTGTTGAACATCCTCAACATATCTGACTTTTTAATTGCTTATATTGGTACCCAGGGACCTTCACGGACAGCCAGGGATTCAAACTCATAGAGGAAAATACTATTAATGGCTACTAGCCATGATAGCTGTCCTCTGCCTCCACGGTCAATGCAGTAATGCTTCTGAATACCACTTGCTGGGAAGAGTACTTTTGTGCTTGTGTCCTGCTTGTAAGTTTCCTATGGTTATCTGGTTGGCTACTATGAGAAAAGGATGCTAGACTAGATGAGCCAGGCTACAGTGGTGCCCCGCAAGAGGAACGCCTCGCAAGACGGAAAACCCGCTAGACGAAAGGGTTTTCTGTTTTGGAGGCGCTTTGCAAAACGAATTCCCCTATGGGGTTGCTTCGCAAGACGAAAAAATCTTGCGTCCCCCCGCGGGTTTTTTCCGCTTTTTCCACCCTTTTCCTAAGCCGCTAAGCCGCTTATCAGCTGTTCCGCTGATAAGCCGCTTAACAGCTGATCGCTAGAAGCCGCTAGACAGCTGTAGCGCTAATCCGCTAAGCTGTCAATGGGCTTGCTTCGCAAGACGAAAAAACCGCTAGACGAAGAGAATCGCGGAACGAATTCTTTTGGTCTAGCGAGGCACCACTGTATTCTTATGTTCTAATGATTTTTATGAACTCATTTCTTTCCCATCCAAATCTGACACTGATATGTGGCCTGTGGAGTGGTGTAGCCAATGAGGGATGGACATTGTTGTTGTTGTTGTTTAGTCGTTTAGTCGTGTCCGACTCTTCGTGACCCCATGGACCAGAGAACGCCAGGCACCTCTGTCCTCCACTGCCTCCCGCAGTTTGGTCAAACTCATGCTGGTAACCTCGAAAACACTATCCAACCATCTCGTCCTCTGTCGCCCCCTTCTCCTTGTGCCCTCCATCTTTCCCAACATCAGGGTCTTCTCCAGGGAGTCTTCTCTTCTCATGAGGTGGCCAAAGTACTGGAGCCTCAGCTTCACAATCTGTCCTTCCAGTGAGCACTCAGGGTTGATTTCCTTCAGTATGGAGAGGTTTGATCTTCTTGCAGTCCATGGGACTCTCAAGAGTCTCCTCCAGCACCATAATTCAAAAGCATCAATTCTTCGGCGATCAGGAGGGATGGACATATTACTAATTAAATAATTAATTAATTAATTAATTAAGGAATCACTTCCTGTGAAGCATCACAAAGTGATTTCACAATGCAATAAAAACATAAAACAGCTGCGTCTATAAAAAACAAATTTGTGAGCATTACTCATATTAAAAACAGTTAAAACAAAACATACTGTATATATCTATAAAAAATTCAAATCCAAGACAGGTATCAGCTGGGATAAGGATCTGCCTGCTATGTAATGTGAAGGAGTTCCAAAGGTTAGGTACCACTCCACTAAAGGCCCAATTCCAATATTTCCAGGATGGATCTCCTGATAAGCTGGTATCTGCACAATGCCCTTTTGTGGACAGTTCGGTGACTGTTTTGGTGCAAAGAAAACTGGAAGGTTTCACATAAAGGGCTACATCACACATGTGTCAAAGAATTATAGAATTGTAAAGGATCACAAGAGTCGTCTATCTTTGTTGTTGTTGTTTAGTCATTTAGTCGTGTCCGACTCTTCGTGACCCCCTGGAACAGAGCACGCCAGGCACTCCTGTCTTCCACTGCCTCCCGCAGTTTGGTCAAACTCATGCTGGTAGCTTTGAGAACACTGTCCAACCACCTCATCCTCTATTGTCCCCTTCTCCTTGTGCCCTCCATCTTCCCCAACATCAGGGTCTTTTCCAGGGAGTCTTCTCTTCTCATGATGGGGCCAAAGTCTTGGAGCCTCAGCTTCAGGATCTGTCCTTCCAGTGAGCACTCAGGGCTGATTTCCTTCAGAATGGATACGTTTGATCTTCTTGCAGTCCATGGGACTCTCAAGAGTCTAGTCTAGCCCCCTGCAATGCAGGAACATTTTGCCCAAAGTGGGGCTCAAACCGACAACCCAGAGATGAAGAGTCTCATGCCCTACCAACTGAGCTGGATCACCCTGGTGCTTCCCACAGAAATATGTGAACTCAGAATGGAAAAGGCACATCACTGCATACATTTGAAAGGCACGGGAATGTGAGTTCTGATACTGAACAAAGCTTCTTAAGCACAGAATGTGCTCAGAAGTACCCTGTTCGTTCATTATAACTGTTTGTCTTTCCCACCTGGCTCTGCTTTGTAGATCTTGGGGCTGTAGTATAAAGCAAAGTACAATGGTACCTCGGGTTACAGATGCTTCAGGTTATAGACGCTTCAGGTTACAGACTCTGCTAACCCAGGAATAGTACCTCGGGTTAAGAACTTTGCTTCAGGATGAGAACAGAAATCGCACAGCAGCAGCGCGGCGGCAGCAGGAGGCACCATTAGCTAAAGTGGTGCTTCAGTAAAAGGCGAAAGATTTATACGATCTGAGGAGAAGCCAGAGTTAAGAACGGACCTCCGGAACAAATTAAGTTCTTAACCCGAGGTACCACTGTCGTTCCAACAAGGCTGAAGTCTGCACACTCCTCTTGTAGAGAAGTGGCAGGAAGAAGATAGGTTGTGGCCTACTGGACCATTGGCCAGTTTCCAGAATATCCTGTGGCTGCTGGGAATCTTGAGAAGATTGCTGGAGTCATCAGCAGTTGTTAAGAAAGTAATTATCACTTGGCATTTATTAGTAATGCCACACCTGTAAAGAGATCCTGACTGCTACTCTTGTTTTGAACACTGAGAAACAAAACATTGGCAGACCTTTTTCCAGGGGGCAGAAAGAGCGAGAGACATGCAAGAGCAAGGTCCCACTGCTGTAGACAAGAAATAATAATAATAATAATAATAATAATAATAATAATAATAATAATAATTTTATTATTTATACCCCATCTACCTTACAGCACATAAAAAGTTGTAAATCATCAGACACTAAAAATTTCCCAATACAGGGCTGCCTTCAGATGTCTTCTAAAAGTCAGATAGTTGTTTATTTCCTTCAGATCTGATGGGAGGGTGTTCCACAGGGTGGGCACCACTACAGAGAAGGCCTTCTACCTGGTTCCCAGTAACCTCACTTCTCGCAGCGAAGGAACTGCCAGAAGGCCCTCGGAGCTGGACCTCAGTATCCAGGCTGAACAATGGTGGTGGAGACACTCCTTCAGGTATACTGGGCCAAGGCCGTTTAGGGCTTTAAAGGTCAGCACCAACACTTTGATTGATTGAAATATTCTGGGAGCCAATGTAGGTCTTTCAGGACCGGTGTTATATGGTCTCGGTAGCCACTCCCAGTCACCAGTCTAGCTGGTGCATTCTGGATTAGTTGTAGTTGCCAAATCACCTTCAAAGGTAGCCCCACACAGAGCACATTGCAGTAGTCTAAGCACAAGATAACTAGAGCATGCACCACTCTGGCGAGACAGTGTGCAAGCAGGTAAGGTTTCAGCCTGCATACCAGATAGAGCTGGTATGACTCCCAGGCTGTGCACCTAGTCCTTCAGGGGCACAGTTACCCCATTCAGGACCAGGGAGTCCCCCACACCTGCCGCCCTCTGTCCCCCAAAAACAGTACTTCTGACTTGTCAGGATTCAACCTCAATCTGCTACTCACCATCCATCCCCCAATCACCTCCAGTCACTCACACAGGACCTTCACCGCCTTCACTGCTTCTGATTTAAAAGAGAGGTAGAGCTGGGTATCATCCGCATACTGATGAACACCCAGCCCAAACCCCCCTATGATCCCTCCCAGCAGCTTCATATAGATGTCAAAAAGCATGGGGGAGAGGACGGAGCCCTGAGGCACCCCACAAGTGAGAGCCCAGGGGTCTGAACACTCATCCCCCAACACCACTTCCTGGACATGGCCCAGGAGGAAGGAGTGGAACCACTGTATCACAGTGCCCTCAGCTCCCAGCTCCTCTAGATGGACCAGATGGATGTCATGGTCAACAGTATCAAAGGCTGGAGAAGGTTCAGAGAATAGTGATTAAAATGCTCAGGAGCCTGAGCACACTGCCTTGTGAGGAAAGGAGCTTTGCAGCTCCTGAATAAGAAAGAGAAGGACATTCAAGGAGGGAGCAAATGTTTATAAAATGACAGCTGATTTAGAGAGAAAGACACAACCCAAGAGACCAGGGTTCAGATCCCCATTCAGCCAAAGAAGCTCACTGGGTGACCCCGTCAGTCTCTTAGCCTAACCTACCTCACACAATTATTGCAAGGATAAAAATGGGAGGGGAGAAGAACCATGGAAGACACCTTGAGCTACTTGGCGGATATAAAAGGTGGGATATAAAAGTAATAATCAATCAAACAAACAAACAAACAAACGATGTAGCATCAACCAATGAAACTGACCGGAAGCAAAAGCAAACCAAATGTAGGTTTTTCATGGCGCAAGGCTTCCTTGATTTTATGGGATTCAGTTCCATAGGATGTGACGACTATTAGCTTAAACAGCATTAAAAGAAGAGTAGGGAAATTCAGAGGGTTTTAGCGGCTGAAAAAAAGTTGCTTGTTCAGGGGCATGGTACTTCTTATTTCCAGCTGCCAAGGAAGAAACACGGGAGGCACGTCTGACACCACCATGCTTGTGAGCTTCTCGAGATGCCTGGAGACAGAACGCTAAGCGTGATGGACTTGTGGCCTGATGCAGTCAGGCCATTTCTAATTTTCATTTCTGCAATATGGAACATATTATTTGGATGCATCAGAAAGCTTTGTTATCATTTGCATGCTTCTCCCTTTTTCTTCCCTTTGTGTGTGTGTGTTTGACCTCTCCTACATGCTACATATATTTTCACAAGATTTATACTTTAGGCGCAAAATAATAAATTATTACAAAACCACATTATGCACTACTGGTTCCCAGCAAATGTCATGGGCCCACATCAAAGGCAGAGGGGAAACACCCTCCTTATTCGCCCTATGGTGTGATATTTGAGGGGGTGGGCCGCTAGGAGCCAACTGGGGCGGGGCAGGTTATAGTAATGCAAACATTTCTTCTGGCCCTCAGGCATTATCCACATTAGCCTAGGGATCTTCTCTCAGGTGGAGATGATGAGAGGGTTAGAGTAGTTCTGACTATTGGGGGTGGGTTGCATTTACAGGGGTCATTAGTGGAGGGACCAGCTTCGCAAATGGTTCTCACGCCTCTGCCAGCAACCTCCCCCATGGCTTCACCCTCCATTTCACACCCTCTCAAGTACTTGCTAACTTCCATTTCCCTTTGGCCAAAGTGGCAGGCCCAAGAGCCTATATCCTCAATGAATAGAGAATCCAGGGAAATGGGGATGAGTTCAGGGCTCTATTGAAACCCAAAGCCATAAACCCTTTCAAAGGCAGCAAGGCACCAATTGATGCTGTCTTTTCAGTTGCAATTTCCAACTGCTTTTGTGGGCTTCAGCAGGTTTGGGGCAGGATAGGAAAGGGAGGGGCAGAGAGGAAGAGGAATTTTTCACCTAGAGCAGTCTTCCCAAAACTTGGTGCCCTCTAGATGTTTATAACTCCCATTAGCTCCAGCCAGCACAGCTATAATCAGACTTTTCGCCTGTTTTTCACACAGGTAGGACCCAGAAGGCATGAAGCCCCTGCAAGTTCTTGCTGTGCTAGCTGGGGCTGATCACAGCTGTAGCCCAAAACATCTGGAGAGCAAGAGGTTGGGGAAGCTAGACCTAGAAAGAGCCCTATGATACAATGCAGGCTTCACACCAAGAAGACTATAGGGGATAAGGAAAAGGCATTAGATGTGTATGAGCTTCCTAGGATCATAGGAAGTTGCCTTATACTGAATCAGCACACTGGTCCAACTGGCTCTCCATTCTCTAGACTGGCAGTGGCTCCTCAAGTTTTCAAGCAGAGTTCTCTACCAGCCCTACCTGGAGATGCCAGGGATTGAACCTGGGACTTTCTGTAGTCAAAGCAGATGTTCACCCACTGAGCTGTGGCCCATCAAGACCTCGAAGTATTTTCTTGCTGCTGGGAGTTTCCTCTCATAGATTTGGCATGACATACTTTGATTACGACATCTGGTGTACACCTGCTGGAACCCTGGGGGCTCCCAGCACCCATTTCTCCCATTGATTGCCTGCCATTGTTAGCGATGCTTGGCAGAGCTCACATTGGATTTCCAGGGTGGGGAAGTGGGCCCAATAGGAGGGATGGATGCACAAGCGACCAGCCCTCTGTGAGTCACTTGGTGGATGTACAGCCATTTTCAAGGGGCCGAGGGGGGGGGGGAGAAAAACACATAATAATATTTTGCCTCTTGAGTGTGGAGAGATCATAGTGAATGTTGGTTGGCAAAATTTGTGAAACATTATCTTGTCACCATACAAATACACATGCATGTTGTTGTTGTTGTTGTTGTTTAGTCGTTTAGTCGTGTCCAACTCTTCGTGACCCCATGGACCAGAGCACGCCAGGCACTTCTGTCTTCCACTGCCTCCCGCAGTTTGGTCAAACTCATGCTGGTACCTTCGAGAACACTGTCCAACCATCTCGTCCTCTGTCGTCCCCTTCTCCTTGTGCCCTCCATCTTTCCCAACATCAGGGTCTTTTCCAGGGGGTCTTTTCTTCTCATGAGGTGGCCAAAGTATTGGAGTCTCAGCTTCAGGATCTGTCCTTCCAGTGAGCACTCAGGGCTGATTTCCTTAAGAATGGATAGGTTTGATCTTCTTGCAGTCCATGGGACTCTCAAGAGTCTCTTCCAGCACCATAATTCAAAAGCATCAATTCTTCGGCGGTCAGCCTTCTTTATGGTCCAGCTCTCACTTCCATACATCACTACTGGGAAAACCATACATGCATACATGTGCCATTTCCCACACAACCACTTAAGGTTCATCCACATTTCCATTTGCTCCAGGAAAAGCCACGCTTTAGCGCCAAATCAGAACAAATGGCAACCAGGTTTTCCATAGATAGCTGTTTGTTCCAATTTAGCACTAAAAAGCATGTTTTCTGGGGGAAAGCAGCAGGGCAAAGGCATAACCACTTGGACCTGTGCCTATAAAGCAGAAAACTGCTCAGACCTGTGCTTTCAAGACACGGGACAAATGGAAGTGAGGACGAGCTCTTATTGTGAAGCAAGGCATCTAAAGCATTATGCTTTACTATAGCTACCAGCCTATTTATATGTGGTCTTACCTTGAAGACAAAGCTTCATCTACTAATTTCGCTTTGACATTCTAAATTATCCTCTGCTGTAAACAACAATAAATCAAGATAATTGAATCTCAGTTACTATAAATCATTGTATGCCACCCTCTTCATGAATAATCTTCCATCACTTAGGCTCTTTTTCATTTCCTTCATTATAAAGTCATCTGCAGAGGTAACTGCAGCTTCTCTCAAGCTTAACCTTAGGGAGAGAGTGCTTAAAAGTTTTATTTGTGCAGAGAACAGCAACACACACTACCATTACCCTTAATGTTTACTCAAAGCACATCATACAGAATAGGACCACAAGATTAGCTCCTTATCACTCTCCAATCTATTTATACATTCATATTTCAGTTCTCAACTCTTAGTTCTTTAGGCTCTCCACCTGTCTACCCCTGACCAGGAACACCATTGTCAAAATAGCTAAACATCTCAAGCTGTGTGCTGGTTCTTAGGATCATAGTAAGACTGCCAGTGAGTGGTACTGCTTCAAACTCTAGATGGGAGCTTACATGATTGGTTTTCTGTACAAAATGGAAAACTATCATGTCAGGAATAAGAATTCTGGTCTGGACATCTCTTTAACATGCTAGTTTTCTACACACAACGTTTTGGTTTTGTATGGAATCCCATTCAATCCCATGAGCCCCAGCCCTACTCCTTACAGCTTAAAGCGGTACAGGCCCAGAAGTAAGCTTACCACCTCATCGAGAGCTGGGACTATGGGCAACTCTAGATGACCTGTTTATTGAGCATTCATCCTGATCTATTTATGAGGAGAAGATCTGATGATGTTGCATGACGCAAGTGTTATTCCCCACTTTCCTTATCGCAAAAGGTCTGATCTTTCGGAGAAGCAGGTTAGTTGCGCAAAACCTCCCAATTAACTGTAATTACCTGAATTTGCTGGTATGTTATTGAATCCTGCTTGAAAATAATGACAGTCATGAACTGCTCTATATTACTCCAGTTTGCAATGTTCTCCCAGAATGAAAACAAAGCCTCCCACTGTAAGGCTCCAAATGTCTTGAATCCAGGAGTGTGGTAGCAGGGCCTGACAATATCTTGACCCCTTTACAGTAGCTTGCACACAGCAGGGACCTAATATGTGCTACATGCAGCACCACCAGATTTACAGAAGCCGTCCCGGTCCCACTTGTCCTTAGGTCTAGGACATCCCTATTTTCATTGGAGCAATGTTGGAGGGTATGGTGTTATCTAAGCCCTGAGTCATCTGAAAGAGTGACTGGGGCAACCAGACCCAAACTTCCCCCACCTCGCATCCTTGGCTATCAAGCCTGCTTGCCTTTTTGCTCCAGGAACACAGGATGACCTTCCATCGAGTCAAACCATTGGTCCATCTAGCTCAGTACTGTCAGCTCTGACCATCAGCTGCTCTCCAGGTTTTCAAGAAGGGTTCCCTCTCAGCCATAGCTGGAGACAACAGGGATTGAATGTGGGACCTTCTGCATGCCAAACAGATGTTCTGCCACCGTGATACAACTCTTCTGCTGATAGATAGATTCCTAGGAAATCCTAAATTAGTGCCATCCCATTCAGTCATGGCCTGTTCTCAGGGCTGTCAGGAGCAAAGCTACCCGCTGTCCCAGGACAAGAAGCTTTGGGAAACAACTGGACATCTACGAGTAGAGATGGTACAGAGAGGATTGTTGTGCCAGTCTCTTCTGATCTCAAGGTGGGGCTTTAAGTAATATCAGGCTGATGAAATGCCTCACTTTTGGCAAAACTGCAGGAATGCTGGGGAATATCAGTTTTCCGAAAGAGGCAGCTAAAACCACTGCCCAGAAGAACCACTAAACCACTAAAACCCAGAAGAGCCAGTATGGTGTAGTGGTTAAGAGCGGTAGTCTCGTAATCTGGGGAACCGGGTTCGTGTCTCTGCTCCTCCACCTGCAGCTGCTGGGTGACCTTGGGCCAGTCACACTTCTTTGAAGTCTCTCTGCCCCACTCACCCCACAGAGTGTTTGTTGTGGGGGAGGAAGGGAAAGGAGAATGTTAGCCGCTTTGAGACTCCTTAAAGGGAGTGAAAGGCGGGATATCAAATCCAAACTCTTCTTCTTCTTCTAAATGGGCATTTTCTCATCTTCAAGTCACCTCTGCCCTAGGTTGGCTCCTTGGCAGGAGTATTCTGGAAAACCAGAATACTCAGGTCCAGGGCCTGTTCATGGCCATAGCTCAGTGGCAGAGTGTCTGTCTTGCATTCAGAAGGTCCCAGGTTCACTTGATGGCCTCTTCAGGTAGGGTTGCAGAAGGACACCTCTCTGAAACCCAGGAGATCTGCTGATGGTTAGTATCAGAGGTGCCAACTTGAATAAAATATGGGGAGGGCAGGTAAGCACTGCCCCGCACAATCAATCACATGACACAGTACATGCACACCATTTGAATGGAAATCACAATCAACTTGGGGGAGCACCCCCACAAATATTTTATGGAGAGGGGCGAAGACCCCTCAGCCTCGATGGTCAGTATAGACAAGCTGGAGTTTGTTGTTCACAAATACCCGCAGAAGTGCACTACCCCAGCACTCGTCACTGTGAGGGGGGGTGAAAAACACCCTCTACGTTCACCCAGCACCCATCAGCTGACAGGGGGGCTCATGCTGGGCACATGGGGATGTCTGATTTGCACGCCCCAATATTCTGCACCCAGGGCCATGGCCTCCCTAACCCGACCTCCCCCAAGCCACTGGATGGGCCAATTGTTTGACTCAGAATTCCTATGTTCCTCTCTTCCCAGGCCACATCCATCTCTGGCCTGATCTACACCTTCCTCAATTGCTTTTTGTCTGCCTGGAATGTGTCCTTAAACTGTGATAACATGTCTTGCTAGCCTGAATGAAAGCTGGAGAGGTGTTTTTTATGGGAGGATGTGGAAATCTTCAGACTTCTGCTTAGCTGGAATGTAGCCTACTGTACAAAGGTAGGAGTCATATCAATCACTCCACACACTTTTGCCTCTAGCCAGTGGCGTAGCGTGGGGGGGCAGGGGGGGCCGGCCGCACCGGGCACAACATCGGGGGGGCGCGCTCGCCGCCTCCGGAGTCGCCGAAGAGCCTCGGGCACAGGCTGTAGCAGAGCCCCATGTCTCGTGGAACTGACGAGCTGTGCGCGCGTCCGGGCTGAAGGCGTCCGGCAGGCAGCGGCTCTCAGCGCTCGCCGCGGTCCCCGTGAGTCAGAGGGCGCGCCAGGCAGCCCCTCCTCACAGCTCCGCCACCGCTGCTGCTGCTGCAGCTGCTAGGCCATGTTGCATTTTCCTCGCCTCTCTGCCCTCCTCCTCCAGGCAAGCGGCGTCGTTTGGGCGGCAGCGCCAGCGGCAACTCGCCTCAGATCACCTGACACGGACCCGCCACCGCCGCCGTGGCTACCTTACAGTAAATACCCCAGCCCAGGCAGCAGCAAGAAGAAGCTGGCAGCAGCGGCAGGTTAGGGGTTAGGGGCGCAAATTACTTGCCTTGCCCCGGGTTAGGGGGCGCAAATTATTTGCCTTGCCCCGGGTGCTGACAACCCACGCTACGCCGCTGCCTCTAGCTCTGCCCACCGCTAGCATGTGGCCTCCCAGAAGGCTGACCACTAGGAACCCCCAGACTGAGAAAGGTTCCCCACCCTTAGACAATAGCTTAACCAGCTAACTGAGGGAGTTCAGTACAGTGCAGAACTGTGCTATGGGGTCTAATCTTCATAGCAGAGATCGTGTTTGGACCCACAGGTGATTATTGGAAGATGACAATTACCACTGTTCCATACAGGTTAGAAGGTAAGTAGGTGCCCTTCACCTTTAGAGGCAAATTCTGTATATTCCAAGATCAGCCTCGGATGGCCCAGTCCTGAGGAGTTCCACATGCCATCCTGCCTGTCCATTATGTCTGGAGGGCAACTTCAACGCGAGAGGCGTGAGTCTGGCTGCTGCTGCTGCTGCACACAGAGGGTTAAACGCCAGTAGACTGAATGCCAAAGGACTTAATAATGATTTGCTGCTCACCACACTGCTCTCTGGGAGCAATGCAGCACAAGAAAAAACACGTCAAGAAATGCCAGAAAAATGCAGTGCACCAAATACACACACACACACACACACATACGGTGAGAAGATGGGGGACGTAAAAATGTAGAACCTTCATTAGCAGTTAGCTGTGGGCAACAGTGTTTCCAGCTGATATGGAGATAGACATAAAATTTTGGAATGTGCGATGTATGAGATATTAGTTCCTCTTCACTGACCTTAGAAGTGCCACCTCCCCCCCCCCCCCCCCGACATTGCAACCACCCCCTGACCTTTTACGCTACCCTGGTAAGTGATACAGGCTCTCTGTATGCTGGTGGCACTTTTGAGGGGAGAAAAGGATTGTTTATTATGTTTATTATTATTATTATTATTATTATTATTATTGCTACTACAATAACGATAATTAGTATAGCATTCCACTCTCCTTCCATTGAAGTCTCCTTCCATTGAAGTCAGAGTGATCTACAAGATTGTGGGTTATCCTTCTTCTTCCTCACAACAGCCCTCTGCAGTAGCAGGCTGAGAAAGAGTGAGTGATATATAAGTTATTGATCTGGGATCACCTGGTGAGCTTAAAAACATAAGATCTCTGCTGTAGCAGGCCCTAACCCTAACCCTATTCTCACAGGAACCAAACAGATGTCCCAATGGGAAGACTGCAAGCAGAATCTGAGTGCAATAGCAGCACTCTCCACACCTGTGATTCCCATAAACTGGTATTCAGAAGTTTTCTGTAGACTGCTGTTTGCTCAGATTCAATGGTAAACAGCAGGTTTTTACTGGGGAAAGCTGCAGGACGAAACAAAAAGCACTCAGACACAGACCTGTGTCTGGAAAGCAAAGCACAAAAGAAAGTCTGGATGAGCCCTTACTTAGAAGCTAGTCCTACTGAACAAAGTGAAACTTTAGTAGAGTTGGAAGGGACATCTAGAGTCATCTAGTCCAACCCCCTGTAATGCAGAAATCTCACCTAAAGCATCCATGACAGATAGCCATCCAACCTCTGCTTAAAAACCTCCAATGAAGAAGAGTCCACAACCTTCCAAGGGAGTCCGTTCCACTGTCAAACACAACTTACCATCAGAAAGGTCTTCCTGATGTTTAGTTGGAATGTTATTTCTTGTAACTTGAATCCATTGGTTCGGGTCCTACCCTCCAGAGCAGGAGAAAACAAGCTTGCACCATCTTCCACATTACAGCACTTTAGATATTTGAAGATAGCTAAAATATCTCCTCTCAATCTCCTGTTTTTGGCCTGACCTTCACCCTGCACATGTTGGCTCCTCATGTATACTCCTCCTTCATAATTTCCCCCTTCTTCCATTTCTTATACATGCCCTTCTTATGTTCAATTTGCCTTCAGTACAACAGGTCAAGAATCTCTTCACAAGTACAAATCCTTTACATATAATGCTACTCCTTCTTCCTTCCTACTTACCCCTCAATTTCTACATTCCAGCTATAAGCCTCATCCCACCAGGTTTCAACAATGCCTATTAGGTTATACTGTGTTTACCATCCTGTGTTCAAAGCTACAATTTGTCTTGCTTGTTTCCCATACCCTGTGCATTAGTATAGGGACAACTGAAACCATGAGATTCCCTCCACCTGCTTCTTTCGTGTAGTTTTCTGCTCTTTAGCAGGTTTGGGGGCACCATCAATGAAGCTATTATCCCCAGTACCAGGTGTTCTCTTGTTGTCTGGAATGTTGTCTCCCTCCCCTTCAAGATTTAGTTTAAAGCTGTCCAGCTGTCCTGATCAGGTTCGCAAGACTCTTATCAAACACATTGTTGCCAACCGCTCTGAGATGCTGCCCATATCTTGCCAGAAGTCCTTCCTCAAGGAAGTGCAGACCATGGTCCAAGAAGCCAAACTCTTCCTGACAACACCACCTGTGCAGATAGTGGTTTACATCCAGTATTTTCCCCTGTCTTCCAGGGCCACAACCTTCAGCAGGAAGGAGTGACGGAAAAAACAACTTTTCCCCAACGCTCTTCAGTTTCCTGTCCAGAGTCTTATAGTCCCTTGTATATGTCAAATGTGTATGGCAATATCGTTTGTACCCACATGAATCAAAAAGAAGGGTTTGTGGCCAGTGGACTTTATAAGACTTGGCAACATCTCTGTCATGTTGTGATTCTTTGCACCTCCCAGGACATCGCGTTATTTCCGCACACTACCACCTCTATCCTTCTCAGTAGGGAGTCATCTACCAACACGACACGTCTCTACTTCCTCTGTAGAGTTGCAGAAATGCTTGTTTTTTTGGAAGGGTTTAATTTGTATATGATGATAAATGTTACAGAATATTTTTGGATATTTAATAAAAATTATAATGAAAAAAAGTGTGTACTTAAATCCCTGCTGCTGAAATAAATTAGAAGTAAAAGCATTTTATATGGATTGTGTCCATTACTTGGACCAGTCTATTAGGAGTATGTTGGATAGGCACAGAGATTTGGTTAACAAGAATTCACAATAGGCATCAACTCATGACTATCAAGTTCTTTCCAATCCTCCAGAGAACTCCAGCCAAAATTGCCACTTTCCAACATATTCCCATTTCATTTCTTCTTCCAAGCCTGGAGCTACACAAGCATCTCTGTTAAAACTCCCAATCTCATCTTGAAATGAAAAATGAAACAGCGTTAGGGGTTTGGTTGTCAGCCAGCGTGTTGACAGAGCTCTGACATGGTTTCAATGGTTCTAAAGGGTGCAACATTGCCAAACATCATCAGAATTGTTTTTCTTGATAATTGTTTTTCCCCAAATTATTTTTACAGTCTAATTAATTTCCACGTACCTTTTGTAATACAGTCAGCATAAAAAAAACAAGCCATTTTAACACATACTAAACAAACAAACAAAAACAAACAAACAAACTACAGTATCTATGGACTATATATAGTCTGGTGTATGGATCTTTAAAGAGCAAAACCATAACAGGGGGCAGGGAGGAGAGACAGTTAAACCTTTATCCAGCCAGTTCATATCCACTCTGTCTGAAATACAGGAATACCGAACGATGAGCTTGGTTCCATGCAGATAAATACGAGCAACATGTATATGTCTTTGTATATAGAAAATTAAATGTAAACATTCACCCATTTTTAATATTGTGCACCATAAACTACCCAACACGAACAGTCTTTTAACTTTTCTGAAGTAGTTTAATATAATAGACTAGATGGCAGGACTAGGGGCTGAGAGAGGGGGGGTTGGGGTCCCCAACTATAACCACTGAGATGCAGGTCAAAAAGCCTATGTTATCTCAACTTAATACATGAGACCCAACTGTTACGTGAAAGTGAGTCACCGAGGAACAAATACAAGAGGCACTGAGATTATGAAAGGCTTCCAGGCTGCTAAGGCTTCTGGGAAACAACCTCAAAAAAAACACCACCTTACAAGTTTTTAATGAACTTGTGCAAACGCCCCCCCCCCCGAACTCTGCCTCCTGAGGAATGTGGCTGTTGCTTTGTCCATGTTTTGTAATTTGTGTGTGTGGCACAATTAAGAACTGATATGCTTAATATGAATGGAAATACTTGTGCTGAATAGAGACAGCAACTCCCGAAACACTGGGGGGGGGGGGAGTCCACTTCCCCCTAGACACCCCCCCACCCACCCACCTCCCCGGCTTCCAGCTACCAACTCCGCCTGGGAGGGAAAGTTGTGTATCAATCTAGGCCTATAATGGTGTAATTTAGTAGGTAGGCCTGGACTCTGGTGGTGATATTGTACTGGAATGAATGAAACTGTGGGCTTCAGGCTGCGCCATACTGCTAGGCCCTGCCTGGTTCTATTCAGCCCAGGCCTAATCTGATTCATTTCTTCTCTACACCAAAGCTCCCTTCTCAGTAGTAGGTTTTTCTCTGGGTTTTGTTACTGTTTCTTAAAGAGCTCAGCTGGCTGCTGGGGCTGAAAAGAATCAAATTATTAAAGATTTTGTGGAAAATCCAGTGAGAATAGGGCCATGTAATAATGATAGCATTGTGCCACTGTGGACCATTCCCAGCTTCCACTGGGGAGAAATTGTCAAGTCTGCCTTTGTTTTCTTAACCCTTTCAATAGAAACAAAATAATATTTAGCTTAGCACAAAATACCTTCTTTTTTATTTCTAATCCTTTAAGGGTTTTTTTCCCACCCCTTATCCCCTCCAACCCTCCCTTTTTTGGCTACTCTCCCAAAATAGATTTATATATTCTATACATTCTGCTTTCCCGAGCATTTGGCTGGAGGGCTATCTGTTATCAGGAAAGCACTACTTGTTAATTAGTATGTAAAATGAATAATTAAACCTGCAACCAGACAATACAGAGGTATCTAGATGGGGGGGGGGGGCACATCAAAAACAAAAGAGAGAGACTTTTACAGCCACCATCCAACACAGAGTTAAGTAGTTATATTTGGGTATTATGCATTGTTTAATTTAACCGTTATGGGTAAAGTTCACCGCTGTAAGCCTCAGTGAACATTGGTGAACATGTGTGGGCTTCATATGAGCGGGGTTCACATGCAAGAACCATCTCTGAAACGCACACACTTCAGAGGTTGGAACTAGGGCCACTTTAAGCCCATACATGTATATCGAAATGCCTGAATAGGGTTAGTTACAAGGTGGTTTCATGTGCTTGTTGGGAACCCCATGAAGGCCCATAGCTCAGTTGCAGAGCATCCGCTTTGCATTCAGAAGGTTGCAGATTCAATCCACAGCAACTTCAGGTAGGGCTGGGAGAGAACTCTGGAGAGATGCAACCAATCAGTTTAGAGATAATACTGATCTAGATGCACCAATTGTCTGGCTCCAGATTGTAAGGCAGATTCCTATGCTCCTATGACTGTGAGCACTTCACAAGTGCCGACACTGTTATGTAAGAAGGATGCAAATTTACTTAATGTTACACTCTGGAGCAGGGACGCGGGTGGTGCTGTGGGTTAAACCACAGAGCCCAGGACTTGCCGATCGGAAGGTCGGCGGTTCGAATCCCCGCGACGGGGTGAGCTCCCGTTGCTCGGTCCCTGCTCCTGCCAACCTAGCAGTTCAAAAGCACGTCAAGTACAAGTAGATAAATAGGTACCACTCCGGCGGGAAGGTAAACGGCGTTTCCGTGCGCTGCTCTGGTTCGCCAGAAGCGGCTTAGTCATGCTGGCCACATGACCCGGAAGCTGTATGCCGGCTCCCTCGGCCAGTAAAGCGAGATGAGCGCCGCAACCCCAGAGTCGGTCACGACTGGACCTAATGGTCAGGGGTCCCTTACACTCTGGAGCTAATGGTATAAAGGACTCCCACTTTAGATGATAATGTGTAGTACATCATTTGTTTCAAAATGTGTCAAAGCTGCATTTGGAGGGGCCCCCTGCTCATGAGGCTGAGTGGGATCATGGACTTCTGCCCCAGACGGCTTCCAGTACCACTCATTCCTTGGGCTAGCACTGTATTGCTAAACATGACGCTGGATTCTCATTTGGTGCAACCATCTTGGCAAGATGTGTGAAGATGCCCAGCGAAGGAGGATGAGCTGCTTACACAGAAGGTTTTGAAATCAAGGCCACACTCCTTTCTTAAAGATACACATTTACCAGTTAGAAGAACCATAGCTTAGTGGTAGTGCTTTGTGTGCAGAATGTCACAGGTTCAATACCTGGCATCTCCAGGCAGGGCTGGGAATGCCCCCAGGAGATCTGCTGCCTGTCAGTGTAGACAGTATTGAGACAGATGGACCAATACTCTGACTCAGTCAGTATGTGGCAGCTTCTTGTGTTTCTATGTTCCTAAAGAGGTGGGCTTTTTAGCTTAGGCACCAGAGTGTTCACAAGACATCTCATATGCCATTGCTGGCGCCATTGTCCCCTTCCGTCTTTAAAATCCTACTGTCAGCTAGAACAATGCTGAGCTTTCCCACATGGTGAGCAGATAACAACATGTTAACATCAGTTAATAAGCTGTGCTTGGCCCTATACAGAATTCCTGTGGATTTTGATGGAAATTATAGGGACTGCAAGACCAGCTTCGATGTTCTTTATGCTGTGGGCAACACAATTTCATGGGCTGCAATTGTTGGCTAGGCGGGATGGAGGGGAGCAGACATGCCATAACAAAGCACAGGTCTATTTGCATCAGGCAATGGGGGCAGGGATTTCATACAGACCCATCATGTTTTCCAAACAGCATTTACCGGTTTCCTAATGCATAATAAAACAAACAAACAAACAAACAAACAAACAAACACAGATTGCAACCTCATGCTTAGCAACAACAACAACAACATCAATTTCAAGAGGCTATGCAAATCACACAGAAGTGAAGAAGCTTGCTCCTGCAATGAAGTGTAAAAGACTATTTTGAAAGTTTAAGTGAGTATTGTATACCTTTAATTCATTTCTAATAAATGCTGTTTTGTTTTTGTTTTTTATTTTATTATTATGCCACCCATCTGATTGGGTTGCCCCTTTTGCTGCTCCTCTTTGCTGCACCAAGAAGATAGGCAGCAGTTATCTCAGTATCCCTCATTTTGTGTAAGGAAGTTCCCACAAAGGTCAGACTTTTTGCAATAAAGAAAGTGATAGGGAAACGCACTGGAAAGTGTTAGGTCACCCTTGATTGATGTAATATCTAATCTTCCTGCAAATAAATGAAAACAAATGCTCAATAAACAGGTTCTCTGGATATAATAATAATAATTTATTATTTGTACCCCGCCCATCTGGTTGGGTTTCCCCAGCCACTCTGGGCGGCTTCCAACAAAGATAAAAGATACACTGAAATATCACATATTAAAAACTTTCCTGAACAGGGCTGCCTTCAGATGTCTTCTGAATGTCAGGTAGATGTTTTTCTCTTTGACATCTGGTGGGAGGGTGTTTCACAGGGCGGGCGCCACTACCGAGAAGGCCCTCTGCCTGGTTCCCTGTAACTTGGCCTCTCGCAGTGAGGGAACCGCCAGAAGGCCCTCAGAGCTGGACCTCAGTGTCCGGGCAGAACGAAGGGGGAGGAGACGCTCCTTCAGATATACTGGACCGAGGCCGTTTAGGGCTTTAAAGGTCAGCACCAACACTTTGAATTGTGGAAGCACCCTGGAAGCACCCGAGACACAGCAGCAGTTCTTATTTAAAACGCAGCATGAAGATGATTATTTTATGGGGACCCCAAAAATCCCACCAGATTCCCACCAAATCCCACCCTGTCTCATAACAGAGACAGCCCTGAATTTACCTGACCACACCTATGGAATAGGGACAAGGGTGGCGCTGTGGGTTAAACCACAGAGCCTGTTGTTGTTGTTTAGTCATTTAGTCATGTCCGACTCTTCGTGACCCCCTGGACCAGAGCACGCCAGGCACTCCTGTCTTCCACTGCCTCCCGCAGTTTGGTCAAACTCATGCTGGTAGCTTCGAGAACACTGTCCAACCATCTCGTCCTCTGTCGTCCCCTTCTCCTTGTGCCCTCCATCTTTCCCAACATCAGGGTCTTTTCCAGGGGGTCTTTTCTTCTCATGAGGTGGCCAAAGTATTGGAGCCTCAGCAGCCTAGGACTTGCCTATCAGAAGGTTGGCGGTTCGAATCCACGTGACAGGGTGAGCTCCCGTTGCTCTGTTCCAGCTCCTGCCAACCTAGGAGTTGAAAAGCATGTCAGAGTGCAAGTAGATAAATAGGTACCACTCCGGCAGGAAAGTAAACGGCGTTTCCATGCACTGCTCTGGTTCGCCAGAAGCGGCTTAGTCACGCTGGCCATATGACCTGGAAGCTGTACGCCGGCTCCCTCAGCCAATAAAGGGAGATGAGCGCTGCAACCCTAGAGTCGTCCACGACTGGACCTAATGGTCAGGGGTCCCTTTACCTTTACCTATGGAATAGAACATTTTTCAGTCACTTGTTTCACTTCTGCCAGACAGATGCACACATGCCAACGTGCTGGCAACCATTAGTTAGTGACAATGGAAGTAGGTCATGCTGGTCAATAGGGTCAGTTTCCTGCAGGCCCAATATGTCTCTCGTGTCTCTCTCACCCTTTGGGGTGGGAGCATTGCAACAAAAAGATCTTCTGTCTCTTTTATCCAGCCTGGAAGCAGCACATTGCTTTACAAGGGGAATCCGGACCAGCCATTTCCCTCATAACACATGGGAGGGTACCATTGTGGGTGGCACTTTTGCCAGTTGGCTTCCAGACAGGCAAAGCTTATTCATGTTTCCAAGTCCCAGCCAAGTTCAGCAATGAAGCCTGGAATGTTTTAAAGTGGGAGGGGGGGAAGGACTGGGAAAACATCCAGGACACACTGGGTAGTTTTGTGCCAGGAAGAGAATGGACATGTTTGTTATTTATTTCAGAGACAGTGTGAAATGTGTGAGAGAGGCTGCTTCCAAACTGGGCATTTACCATGGAATAGCCATACTTGTTTCATTCACAGGGCATCTGCATGACGTTGTGAACAAAACATCATTCTCTCGTGTTTTCCCTGTTCAATGTCTGTTCCCCCCCGAGCTAAAAAAATACAACTTTTTTAACTGCTTGGAATAGCTGCATAATTTATTCAGGCATAAACGGCCTATTGTGCAGCTATTCTAGCCAATAGGATTGCCCTTCAGTTTTTCTAGTTATACTTCTTCTTTATATAATAATGATCATAATAGTCTGTCTCTCCTCTCTAAGAATCAGCTCTATCACTTTAACCCTTCCCTTTCCGAATGCAATGGCTGTTATCTGTGATTCCCAAGTCCTAACTGCAGCATGGGAGAAAGCATGGTTGCAGTGGGAGGTGGGAGCAGTGTTTAACCCTTTCCTCCCTCACAATGGTCCCAATGAAAATTGGGGGGGGGCAACATGGGAGGCTGGGTAAAGCAGGACTGACAGATGAGCTGAAATAAGGAGCTTACAGATGATCTGAGATTTAAGAAGGGCGTGTATAAAAATGGAAGAAAGGGGAAAACACAAAGGAAGTTCAGAAGGAAGTCAGGTTTGCAAGAGAGGTTAAAAATAATTTCTAAAGTTTTTTTGGCTGTGTTAGAAGCAAGATGATGAAGAAGCAAGTGGTAGATCATCTGTATGGAGAAGATGGGTGACAGAGAGAAGGCAGAACGACTCAACACCTATTTTCTTCTGTATTCACCCAAAATAAAAATGTAGCCCAACCAGGTGATAACAGAATGATGCAAGGAGTGAGCTGCATCCCAAGATAGAAAAAGAGATAGTAAGGGAACACCTAGCTACTTTAAATAATTCAAATCTCCAGCACCTGATGAGCTGCCCTCAAGGGTACTAAAGGAGCTTGCAGATGTAATCTCAGAGCCTTTGTCTAAGATCTTTGAGAATTATTGGCGAACAGGTAAGGTCCCTGCAGACTGGAGGCAGGCAGATGTTGTCCCCATCTTCAAAAGGGCGAGGGGACCCAGGTAACTACCAACTGTGAGCTTGAGTTCACAAAATGTCCCAGAACACATAATTCAACAGTTGGTCTTTGAGCGCTTAGAAAAGGATGGTGGGATTAATAAGACCCAATATGGGTTTCTCAAAAATAAGTCATGCCAGACAAATCTCTCTTTTTTATGGATTTACAAGCTTGGTAGATTAGGGGAATGCTGTGGATATAGTGTATCTTTGATATCAGTAAGGCTTTTGACAAAGTCCCCTGTGATATTCTTGTGAGGAGGCTGGTAAAATGTGGGTTAAATGAGGTAACTGTTAGGTGGATTTGTAGCTGGTTGGCTGACCAAACCTAAAGAGTACTCATTAATGGTTCCTCATCATGCTGGGGGAAAACTGACAAGGGGAGGTTCTGCAGGTTTCTGTCCTGGACTCTTTGTTGTTCAGCATCTTTATAAATGACTTGGATGAAGGAATTGAGGGGATGCTCATCAAATTTGCAGTTGACACCAAACTGGGTGGGGTAGCTAATGCCCCAGAAGACAAAATCAGGGTTCAAAATTACCTTAAAAGATTAGAGAACTGGGCCCAAGCTAACAAAATTGGCTTACAAAAAACAAAATTTCAATAGGGACAAATGTAGGGTTCTGCACTTAGGCAGGAAGAATCAGATGCACAAATGATCAAAGGTTTGGAAACCAAGCCTTATGAGGAACGGTTGAAGGAGCTGGGTTTGTTTAGCCTGGAAAAGAGGAGACTGCGAGGAGATATGATAGCCATCTTGAAATATCTCAAGGGCTGTCACATGGAAGAGGGAACAAGCTTGTTTTCTCTTGCTCTAGGGGTTAGGACCTGAACGAATGGCTTTAAGTTACAAGAAAGGAGTTTCCAACTAAACATCAAGAAAAACTTTCTGACAGCAAGAGCTGTTCAACAGTGGAATGGTCTCCCTTAGGAGGTGGTGGACTCTCTGTCTTTGGAGGTTTTTAAGCAGAGGGTGGATGGCCATCTGCCATGGATGCTTTAGTTGAGATTCCTGCATTGCAGGGGGTTGGACTAGATGACCCTAGGTGTCCCTTTTGTAGTAATAGTGGAAGTAATAGTCTCACTTTATTCTGCTCTGGTCAGACCTCACCTGGAGTACTGTGTCCAGTTCTGGGCACCACAGTTCAAGAAGGACACTGACAAACTGGAACGTGTCCAGAGGAGGGCAACCAAAATGGTCAAAGGCCTGGAAACGATGCCTTATGAGGAACGGCTAAGGGAGCTGGGCATGTTTAGCCTGGAGAAGAGGAGGTTAAGGGGTGATATGATAGCCATGTTCAAATATATAAAAGGATGTCACATAGAGGAGGGAGAAAGGTTGTTTTCTGTTGCTCCAGAGAAGCGGACACGGAGCAATGGTTCCAAACTACAAGAAAGAATATTCCACCTAAACATTAGGAAGAACTTCCTGACAGTAAGAACTGTTTGACAGTGGAATTTGCTGCCAAGGAGTGTGGTGGAGTCTCCTTCTTTGGAGGTCTTTAAGCAGAGGCTTGACAACCATATGTCAGGAGTGCTCTGATGGTGTTTCCTGCTTGGCAGGGGGTTGGACTCGATGGCCCTTGTGGTCTCTTCCGATTCTATGATTCTATGATTCTATTCTATTCTATGATTCAGTAGGACTGGCTTCTAAGTAAGGGCTCATCCAGACTTGCTTTTGCGCTTTGCTTTCGAGACACAGGTCTGTGTCTGAGAGTTTTTTGTTTCGTCCTGCAGCTTTCCCCAGGAAAACCCGCTGTTTACCATTGAATATGAGCAAACAGCAGTCTACAGAAAACTTTTGAATACCAGTTTATGGGAATCACAGGTGTGGAGAGTGTTGCTGTTGCACTCAGATTCTGCTTGCGGTCTTCCCACTGGGAAATCTGTTTGGTTACTGTGAGAAGTCTACTAGGGAAGTCTGAAGTTGCTATTCCACTTCTAGGTTGAAGCAGAACAGCGACAATTGGATGCTGCTATATCATATGTCACCAATGTTGCACCTGCAAGTGTCATGTGTGCCCGAAGAAGAAGAAGAAGAAGAAGAGGAGGAGGAGGAGTTTGGATTTGATATCCCGCCTTTCAATCCCTTTAAGGAGTCTCAAAGCAGCTAACATTCTCCTTTCCCTTCCTCCCCCACAACAGACACTCTGTGAGGTGAGTGGGGCTGAGAGACTTCAGAGAAGTGTGACTGACCCAAGGTCACCCAGCAGCTGCATGTGGAGTAGCGGAGATGCAAACCCGGTTCCCCAGATTGCAAGACTACCGCTCTTAACCACTACACCACGCTGGCTCACAGAAGCCTTGCTTGGTGCCTACAGAGTTGCATTGACCCACTGAGATTAGCCTTTGACCTATAGAAGGTCTTTTTCCAAACCTATTTGCAGCATGAGAGTGATTTCAGGGTGGGGGTTACGGCTGGGGAACAGAAGAGTTGCAACACACATGTGGTGCCCACAAATTATTTTTGGTGACCCTTGTGGTAAATCATCCATGTCTAGAAGCACCCACAAAAACTGAACTCAGTACCATAGGAGTCCAATAGAAAGTGGCCATCAAGTTATAAAACATGTGGGGAAAGTCCTTTCTCTTCCCCTCTGCATACCATATTGAAGATATGGTGGCCATCTGTTCCGCTCTGCATAGGGCATTCTTCTTTTGAAGGGCTGCCAGTCCAAGTCCAGTTTAAGGTTAAAGTGCAGTAAGAAGGGTGAGCAAGAGGGAACCTTGAAGTTGCCAATCAACTGGTAGCATCTGTACAACTGACTGAGCAAACCTTATGCCAGTGGTGGGTGGAGCCAGAGGCAAAAATGGGTGGAGCAATTAATGTAAATATTTGAGCAATTAGCCAGTTTCACTTCCTAATTGGAAAAGAGGGCACTTGCACAGTCCTCTCTATCTTCAATCCAGGCAAGAAAAAGGCAGTATTAGAGTTTAAGGATACATTCCAAGCAGAAAAAACAATGAAATATGGTACAAAGCAGGGCTCATATTGGGGAATTGGTGAGCCCTGGTGGGGGGGAGTTCCAAGGCCCAAAATGAGAGTCCTGGAGGGCCACAGTTGGCCTCCACACCTGAGCTTCCACATCCCTGCTGTAACTACCAAAGAGGTACTTCCTTTTGTTTGTCCAAACCAACATCACTGGATGATCTTACATTTACTAGCTCATAGTAACAGTTCACATATTGTCAGGGAACTGCCATCGGAGCCAGAGGGAGAGGCAAGGCTCCAGAGCGATGCTGGAGAGGGGCCCAGCAGGGAGAGAGGAAGCTCATCCGCTGGGGAAGGAAATCAGCGCAACACCAAGGGTGAAGGGGGGCAGGTGGGGGAATCGGAGAGAAGGCTCCAGGACTCCTCGCCAGAGACCAGCGGGGAGAGCACGGGTCCTCCGCTGCCCACACCCTCCCTGCGCAGAAGACTTCCGTGCAGGGAGAGTAGGAGGAGACTTGGCGTCAAAGAACTTCTTTGCTGGAAGAAGTTCAAGAAATGCCCACTGACGGATTCTGCCAGCGACTGAAACAGCCACAAAGTGAAGGGCTGTCCAGACAGAAAGGGTTCAACCAGGTAACCTAGCCAAGAGTGGCGGCAACTTACGCACGAGCAACCCCTATAACCATTACACATATCCTCGAACTGTTTGTAATCACTCACTCTCCTTGCCAGCAGTATCTACAACTGAAACAAAATCTGGAGCGGGCCTGTCCTGAGAAATTCTGTGTTTTGAAGTTCTCAAATTTAAATTGCTCCACTTTGTAAACCTCACATAAGAATACTTGGTGCATTTTAAAGTACAGTGGTACCTTGGGTTACATACGCTTCAGGTTACATACGCTTCAGGTTACAGACTCCCCTAACCCAGAAATAGTATCTCGGGTTAAGAACTTTGTTTCAGGATGAGAACAGAAATTGTGCTTGAGCAGCACGGCAGCAGCAGGAGGCCCCATTAGCTAAAGTGGTGCTTCAGGTTAAGAACAGCTTCAGGTTAAGAACGGACCTCCTGAACGAATTAAGTACTTAACCCGAGGTACCACTGTAAATGACATCTGGCATAAACTTAACCCATTTAATATTTTGTACATAATGTTTTCTCCTAAAATTTATCACATCCTCAGCAGTGAGGGGGTAGTAAAAGGAAATTTGAATTCATGAGAATATATGTTCAATCATTTTTGTAAGAAAATAAACACAGGAAACCGCCTTATGCTGTACTGAGTCAGACCATTGGTTCATCTAACACTACTGTCTATACTGATCAGAAGCAGTTCTCCAGGGTTGTAGGCAGAGGTCTCTTCCAGCAGGGTTGCCATATTTCAAAAGTTGTTGAGCTTTTTTGGCAAAATAGCATTTAAAAAATGATGGTTTTGAGCTATTTTTAAGGAAATGGGCAAAAACAACATTGCTGACATGCGTTGCCATACATCCGGATTTTCCCAGGCATTTTTATTTTTATTTTTGCCAATATCTACCCAGACGCTATGGGACGCAGGTGGCACTGTGGGTTAAACCACAGAGCCTAGGGCTTGCCGATCAGAAGGTCGGCGGTTCGAATCCCCGTGATGGGGTGAGCTCCCATTGCTCGGTCCCTGCTCCTGCCAACCTAGCAGTTCGAAAGCACATCAAAGTGCAAGTAGATAACTAGGTACTGCTCCGGCGGGAAAATAAACGGCGTTTCCGTGCGTTGCTCTGGTTCGCCAGAAGCAGCTTAGTCATGCTGGCCACATGACCCGGAAGCTGTACGCTGGCTCCCTCAGCCAATAAAGCGAGATGAGCGCTGCAACCCCAAAGTCGGTCATGACTGTTGTATTGTATCTTTTTATTCTTCATTTTTTTTCTGCCTTTTTTCTTCGTCTTTTCTCATCTCTTTCTTTTTCTTTTTGTAAGCTTCAAAAGTAATAAATATTATTTTTTTAAAAAAAAAGTTGGTCATGATTGGACCTAATGGTCAGGGGTCCCTTTACCTTACCCAGACACTGCTTCTGACTGCAGTATTCCATGTATGTCCAGGAAATTCTGGATGAATAGCAACCATACTTCCAGTCCCCAGTTAGGTAGAGTTTGAATGCAATTTATCAGGACAAATTGTTGATTTTGCATGGAGTTCCCAGATCAGGGAAGAGGGTGAAAGACACTCTCATTGACCTGGGACAGCAGCTTTCTGTCAGCTTGAAGCCATAGTCCAAAGCAAACCCTCTGACAACAACTCATCTATTCAAAGTATGAGAGGATTAAAAAACCAGCTAAGGTGTGTGCTTTGCGCTAACCGCAGGCAATACGTTCAACAACAACAGAAAGAATGAAAGAAAAAGAAACGAGAGAGAGGGGGTTTGGTGCAATAATAATAAAGTGAGGGATTAGGAAGATATTTTTAACACCACATCTGTCATATTAATGGCTAACTGCTGGTTTAATTGCTGTAATCTTCCTCCGTCTGTTTTGATTTCTTAAAAGGAATACAGCTATCCTTCCTCAAACCAAAGCTTCCCTTGACACCTCTAACACTCTTATTCAGAAACTGAAATAAGTTCCCTGGGTTACACAGAAGCTCAGTGGTCTCTCTTGTGGTACTTTGCCTGTGTAGCAAAGTCACCGAAGCTGGACTTTGCTATGGCATTTTCTCAGGGTAGCTTTTCCAGGTGATAATATCCTCATGCAGCAACAGTCTGAAGCCTCAAAAGTAGAAATGAAATTGATAAAGTCAAATCAATTGATATACAACATTGGTTCGGAACAAATACAGGCCATCCATGGCACGTGGTTTTAATGCTTCCCTCCACCCAAATTCTCTGCACATAGACAACTAGTACATTAGGAAGAACTTCCTGACAGTAAGAGCTGTTCGACCGCGGAATTTGCTGCCAAGGAGTGTGGTGGAGTCTCCTTCTTTGGAGGTCTTTAAGCAGAGGCTTGACAACCATATGTCAGGAGTGCTCTGATGGTGTTTCCTGCTTGGCAGGGGGTTGGACTCGATGGCCCTTGTGGTCTCTTCCAACTCTATGATTCTATGTCCAGAACCCATGTCCCTAAGGTTCCAGATTTCCACATGCATGGAGTCTTTGATCTTGGGCTGTATTCCAACATGTCATTCCCAATATAGCATTATGCTCTCTAGAATATGTGGCTGTAAGAGAAGAAACAAGGAGTTCCAACCTAATATTTGGCTTTTGATAGATAAATATATGAAGTGGCTGCGTATCTTAAGTAGCTAATGATGTCTAAGTGCTTACTCATGGGCAGCAATAGATCCACATGTATCCTGAAGTACTAGAATCTCAGAGGGCCTGTACCACGTGCTTTTTTCAACATTTGGCAACATCTAGAGAATGGACGAGGAATGGCAGAAATGACCGGCAGAATCTGAGACCAGGGAAAAGAGTCGGCGGAAGAAGACTGGAAGAAGTTTAAAGACTATTTGCAGAAATATTGTAAAATTAAGGAATGCTAGAATGATGCTGGATAGAAATTAAGTGGCTTTCAGCTGTAATGCTTAAGAGATATGGAAAATAAGGTTTTGAAATAAGTAAGAGAATTAATAGTGAGGATTTGCTGAACAAACAACCTGAACTGGAATATAAGAAAAGGAGGTATGAGGAGGTCTGGAAAAGAGGTTAAAGGAAAATAAGTAAATGGAAACTCTTTGTGTTTTTTAAATGGTTTTTATTTTTTGTATTTTTGTTTTTCTGTTTTTCTGTTTTTCTGTTTTTCTGTTTTTTCTGTTTTGTGATGTATTATTTCTGAAAACTTTAATAAATATCTTATAAAAAAAAAGAGAGAATGGACGAGGAAATTCCAGTCCAGTTTCAGAATGTGGCCTTTCAGACCCCTCTGTCTACCCAAAAGGATAGACTCCCTTCAGACCATGCCCACCCCCCATCCTGCTCTGCATCCTAGTTGAGTGTTTTTGCCTGGCTGGAATGTGTCCTTGAACTGTGATAATGCCTCTTCCTTCCTTGTTTGGGGTGGGTAGTGGCGGTTGTACAGCAACCTGTGGCTGCTGTTCACTGTGCAATATTAAGAAATGCAGCTGTTGCTTCGCCCATTTCTGCTCCTGACTCCACCCACTAATGGGATGCAGCCTCCAGAAGGGTGCCCTCAAGGGAATGCAACATTTGAATTGAAAAAGGTTCCCTGTCATCTAGGATGTCTATGGCTAAGCTGCCCTCCTGTGGTGGTAGCATGTACTTTAGAAGTGAGGTCAGCAGAAATCAGCAGCTGAAACTCTTCATGGCATGATTATGAACAACATCAATTGCTAATGCCTGCAGATCAAGATGCTGTTAAAAGTACGGGTGCAGGTGCTGGCCAAACAACCCTAGTATTGCAACCCTAATCTCTGTGCTCCAACATTTGCCCCAAGTTACACTGCTGCCCCCGAGGATAGCTATTTTATAGCTGCATTACATGCATCTGATTATGTCTCTGGAAAATAATATTCACGAATATTAACAGATATCCATCTAGATATTGCTAAATAAATACTAATGTTGGGAAAGAATATTTTGGCAAACTTCTACATGAAATCTGAAAAACTGTCAATAGTCAAATGCTAATTACGGTTGCATGTTCTTTCTCAAATGGTGTCAGATACTAAAAGATTGCAGGTCATCTCTCAAATGCTATACCATGGCCTGTGCAAAGGGTGAGATATAGATTACCTAAATAAAATAAAATAATTTGGCTATTCCACATAGCTTGCTTGGTTGTAGACAATTCTGCAAGCAACAAGGTTCAGCGTTTTCAAATCTCAAGTTTCAAACCCCAGGGTTCAAAAAACACAACCTCCCCCACTATCCCCCAAATCTTCCCTTGATTAATTTTGATTAACCAGTTTTCTGTAGGGGGTAACAGCAAGAACAGGTGTGCCAGTTGCTCACACCACCAAGCCAGACTTACCTGGAATAATCACCTGACCCATTCTGGCCTATTGGTACAAGGAAGCTTCCTTGGCCATGTGATTGGTTCCCTAAAGGTCCCTGAGTGGTGGCATGTGGGTGGGATTATGGGTGGCACTTGAGGGGCAGTACTGCAGTTCATTAATAGAACATATGTTTTAAATGCAGAAGATCCAAGGACAGAGACAAGGAAAAAATTTGGTTCTGTTCACATGCAAGCGTGCCCAATTTGCACTTCCAGAAACAAGGCACAAAAATGTAGCAGCCAACCTTGAAAATTAAACTTCTCAAAATTTTGTGATGCAGTTCACCAATCAATAAAAAGGGGGGAAATGAGCATTGGGGGGGGAGTGGGCATTAAAATGCATTATACTTGGAAAACCTGCTTGCAAAATGTGTATATTAGGCAAAAATGCATACAAAAATGTGTATATTAGATTAAATGCGTACGAAAATGCTAGCAAATTTCGGTAAATAGCTGTTTTTAATTTGCAAACTGGTGTGAAAATGTGGTGAGCTCAGTTTAGGATTCGAAAAATAAAGTACTGCTGAGAATCAACCTTCCCTTTTCAGGGTCACTCCTTAGCCTCTCTTGGTAGGCTCAGGCAGCCACTAACTAAACACCGTGGAGAGCCACTGTAAGCCTGTAGAAAGTGAGACAGACCGATAGCCTAGGAAGGCAGCTTCATAGGTTCAATCCTTTCCTGACATCCCCCAGTTCACGTGTTTTGACCACCAGCAAGCTCTAACAATACTTCATGTGTTACTTTTGTAAAAATACATAAACCTAGTATTTTTTATGCGGGGGAATCATACGAGGAGCATATCAGTTCTGTGAACACAATTACTGCTCATTACAGTTGCTGGGTGTGACAGCTACAGTAGAGGACAAGATTAGAGGAGGAACAGGTCACAGAATCCCCTGATGACTCATTTCCTGATGCATCGGGAAACTTTAAATGTTCAGAGCACATCTCCAAGTGAAAATCTGGCAACTCTATCGTCTCCCAGGCTGTGTACATTTGCTAACCAGTCTGGAGATTGAAGCTACACTTCCTAGATAATTGTTTGGAGAAGCTTGCAGCTGAAGATCATGCATGTACACAACAGCATGATCTGAATGAGTTAGACAATTGTGCATTTCCAACACAAGATCGCAGGCATGGAATAAACAAGCACGACTTCCGACACTCTCAACATTGGTGAATGCCTTCGGTTCCCAAGGAAATACATTGTTTTGCTCTGTTTAGTAGTCAGAAAACGCAAATAGAGGAATGGAATGCCCTCAAAATGTTTCCTTCATCTATTCCCCCCACAACTGCTGCATCTTAAAAAAAGAAAAATAAACATCAGCTTGGAGCTCCGTTTGTTGTCAACATTAAACAGAAAACCCTTGCTCTCGACCACGTCCAACTTTGCTCTTGAAAACTGCAATCCAAAAGTAGATTTCTTAACTGCATGAACCACTGGCATTGGCAAAAGGTTGCTCTCTTTTGGTTCGAATATACAGAAGAAAGAGACTTTGCAGTACCATAACACATTCCTGCCAGCATTGAAAAATCCAAAAGGATGGACTAGCCAAATGTTCATCACTAGGGGACATCATTGGATGGGACTCCCACCTTACCCTAAGTCTGCACCTTGCCTGAGGGTGCTCCCAGGGAGGAGAATTAGGGATTCCCCCTCTCATCTATATTTCAGATTGCAAATGATTGTATTCCACTAAGTTGCTGTGGATGACTTATGCTTGCACAACAGAACTTCCCCTCCCTCTCCTTTAATAATAATAATAATAATAATAATAATAATAATAATTTATTATTTATACCCCGCCCATCTGGCTGGGCCTCCCCAGCCACTCTGGGCGGCTTCCATAGAAACCAAAAATACAGTAGAATATCACACGTTAAAAACTTCCCTGAACAGGGCTGCCTTAAGATGTCTTCTGAATGTCAGGTAGTTGTTTATTGCTTTGACATCTGCTGGAAGGGCGTTCCACAGGGCAGGCCCTCTGCCTGGTTCCCTGTAGCTTTGCTTCTCGCAATGAGGGAACCGCCAGAAGGCCCTCGGCGCTGGACCTCAGCGTCCGGGCAGAACGATTGGGGTGGAGACGCTCCTTCAGGTATACTGGACCGAGGCCATTTAGGGCTTTAAAGGTCAGCACCAACACTTTGAATTGTGCTCGGAAACGTACTGGGAGCCAATGTAGGTCTTTCAAGACCGGTGTTATATGGTCTCGGCGGCCGCCCCCAGTAACCAGTCTAGCTGCCGCATTCTGGATTAGTTGTAGTTTCCGAGTCACCTTCAAAGGTAGCCCCACGTAGAGCGCATTGCAGTAGTCACCAGTGGGAGATAACCAGAGCATGCACCACTCTGGCGAGACAGTCTGCAGGCAGATAGGGTCTCAGCCTACGTACCAGATGGAGCTGGTAAACAGCCGTCCTGGACACAGAATTGACCTGCGCCTCCATGGACAGCTGTGAGTCCAAAATGACTCCCAGGCTGCGCATGCAGCCTGCATGCTCCTGCAGCCTCCCATCTACTCTAGTAGTTCCTCCAAACCTGGTACAGGGGGGTACACCAAAGGGGAGGAGAGACAGTGAAATTTCATTGCATGAGCAGAATTTATTCCATTCATGCAATGACTTGGTTGGATTCAACTCAAATTGTTTATTTTGTCTCACAGAACTTAATGGAATCCATTAAGAATCAAGTTGGTTCATAACTGCATAGTCCCAACTCCTCATTTACATAGTGTTCACCAGAATTCTGTTTCTTGGTCACAAAAGAGGGTGACAGAAAGTGAGAAACAGGTTTTTTGTTTTTACACAGGGCAAGAAAGAAAGAAGAGTGGGAAACCGGGTACTAGTGCCAGTTGTAAACAGCCAGATTTACATAAATGCCCTTCATGTTTTGAAAAAAATATACTCATGTCAATCAGCATAATACAATTAGTTTTTTAAAATAATGTAATACATTAAAATAATTGATAATGGTCATGAAATAGCAGCCACCATTTTGGATGATGTCGATTAAGCAGTCTATACATTTTTATTTTGTTTTAAAAATCAAATCAAGCATTGCATTGCTATTGCTAGAGAAATTATATAACAAGTGAGTTTTTTATTTTAAACAAAAAATCAAATGTAAAAGCTATCAAGTTTCTAAGAAAGTGCGAATATTCTGATTGACATATAACAAAACAAATGGCTTCTGCTATGCACATTTAGATTTTTTAAAAAAGGTTAGAGTTGTGTGGTGAGGTTAACCCTTCTCTTCTGAACTGTGACAAACATACCCCCAATCACACTACAGAGCATTAGTAGGGGTGCTGGGCAATGTGGGGAGACTATGGGTCATATGGGGATGGTCCATGGGCTAGAGGGTCCCCACCTCTGCTTTAAAAGGAGGAAATAAGAATATAAGACAAGTCTTGCTGGATCCCACCAAAGGTCCATGTAGTCCAGCTTTCTGTTGTCACAGAGGCCAACCAGATATCCCAAGAACAGGCGTTCAGAGGTGCATTACCTCCAACACCAAAAACAGATTCAAAGCCACCTCATAGATTCATAGATCCTGGAAAACACTGAGTAACAGCTTGGTTAACTCATGAATATCAGATTCAGGTAGGTAGCCCTGTTGGTCTGACGCAGTTGAAATAAATAAAAAAATTGTCCAGTAGCACCTTAGAGACCAACTAAGTTTGTTCTGGGTATAAGCTGCACACGAAAGCTTATACAGTGGTATCTCGGGTTATAGACGCTTCAGGTTACAGACTCCGCTAACCCATAAATATTACCTCGGGTTAAGAACTTTGCTTCAGGATGAGAACAGAAATCATGCGGCAGCGGCGGCAGCAGGAGGCCCCATTAGCTAAAGTGGTGCTTCAGGTTTAGAACAGTTTCAGGTTAAGAACGGACCTCCGGAACGAATTAAGTTCTTAACCCAAGGTATTGTACCCAGAACAAACTTAGTTGGTCTCTAAGGTGCTATTGGACCTTTTTTATAATTCATGAATATCAGTTAACAGAATGTATGGTGAATCCTAGCAGAATGTAATTTCTTCCACTGTAGAATTAGTGTTAATCAGTGTTTGATCAGTTCTCTCCACATCAGGAATAGCCAATGTGGTGTCTTCTTGCCATTGCTGTTATAGGAGAACAAGAGAGGTGTTCACAGTGAGTTCCTGCACCTTTTCTTCTAGAAAAATAGCACTGCAAATAAGGCCTCGTAATACTAGAGTAGCCAATGAACCAGTTAGAAGGTGGAACTACAGGTGTTTGTGTGTGTTTTAAGCAGTGCCCCTCCTGTCATTGCCCCACCTTGGCCCTCCTAAGCTATCTGCCAAATATAAAAGAGCATTTGTAATCTAATCAACACAGCCATTGCCTGTTGTGGCTGGAAGGCAGTTTGAAAGACTATCCCCCTGTGCTTTCTTTCACCTGGAAAAGTTAATCTTCTAAAAGTTCAGGGGATTCCCGGACTCCTGAGCCCCCACAACATCTTCTTTAGCTTTCTTCTTCGCCAGTCCTTAGCAATATGCTTTCAGCCTTAGAGTGTTTCAGAATCTGAAGGTTTTCCTTGGGGTGTCAAACACCTAGGTTTTCACATAAAAATAGCATTCTCAGATCTTATGTAACATTTATTTGTATATCCCCCTTTCCTTCTGTGATGAAATTCCAGGTGGTGAACATGAATTCCCACTCAGTCACCCATCCCATCTGCTTAGCTTGAGCAACTTTGTCCTGAAGGACAAGGCTGGTGCCTCTGGTGATGAACAAGAATAGCGTGTAGGTGATGGCGACACTCCAATCGCTTGCCCCCAGCATTTGCTATTCAAAGATATGTTGCATCTCAACATGGAGGAATGATTAAGCTGTCCTGGCTAATTGTTGTTGTTTAGTCGTGTCCAACTCTTCATGACCCCATGGACCAGAGCACGCCAGGCACTCCTGTCTTCCACTGCCTCCCGCAGTTTGGTCAAACTCATGCTGGTAGCTTCAAGAACTATCCAACCATCTCATCCTCTGTCGTCCCCTTCTCCTTGTGCCCTCCTTCTTTCCCAACATCAGGGTCTTTTCCAGGGAGTCTTCTCTTCTCCTGAGGTGGCCAAAGTATTGGAGTCTCAGTTTCAGGATCTGTCCTTCCAGTGAGCACTCAGGGCTGATTTCCGTAAGAATAGATGGGTTTGATCTTCTTGCAGTCCATGGGACTCTCAAGAGTCTCCTCCAGCACCTGGCTGATAGCCACTGGTAATACCCTTGTGGTCAGTTACCAGAACAGAAAGATGTATTTAATGTTTTGTTATTCCCTACATCATTTAAGGCAAAGGTCGGGAACCTGTGGCCCTTCAGATGTTGCCGGACTACAACTCCCATCATTTTTGACCATTGCCCATGCTGGCTGGAGGCCTAACAATGAGGGCCACAGGTTCCCCATCACTGATTTAAGGTGTTTAGAAAGAAGATGACGCTCTTCAGATAGCACTCTGCATATGCTCAGACATAGCCCATGCCTTTAATTATCAGAGGGGAAAAGAAACCCTCTGATAGAAGAAAAAGAAACAACAAAACATAAAGAGAAAGGCACGTTTAAACTTTCACAGAGGCACTCAGCTTAAGATGCAGGAACATCTTAACACAAAACATGGCAGCACTGGTGCACCCACAAGACTGAAACAAAGAGTGGCTACTCTGTCCTCTACAGGAAAAAAGGACCCAGGCCTTTTCTGAGGTGGTGCGTCATTGAAGATGTTGTGGTTTGGTTGTTGTTGTTGTTGTTGTTGTTAATTGAATTTATATACCACCCTATTTGACCAAACTGCGGGAGGCAGCGGAAGACAGGAGTGCCTGGCATGCTCTGGTCAATGGGGTCACGAAGAGTCGGACATGACTAAACAACAACAATGAATTGGTGTCAAAACATGAGCTTGATGTGCTGATTCTGAGTCAAGATCAAGTTCCAGCACCATAATTCAAAAGCCAAAGAATGGGTGCTTTTGAATTATGGTGCTGGAGGAGACTCTTGAGAGTCCCATGGACTGCAAAAAGATCAAACCTCTCCATTCTGAATGAATTCAGCCCTGAGTGCTCACTGGAAGGACAGATCCTGAAGCTGAGGCTCCAGTACTTTGGCCACTTCATGAGAAGAGAAGACTCCCTGGGAAAGACCCTGATGTTGGGAAAGATGGAGGGCACAAGGAGAAGGGGACGGCAGAGGACGAGATGGTTGGACAGTGTTCTCAAAGCTACCAGCATGAGTTTGGCCAAACTGCGGGAGGCAGTGGAAGACAGGAGTGCCTGGTGTGATCTGGTCCATGGGGTCACAAAGAGTCGGACATGACTAAACGAGTAAACAACCACCACCACCCTACACCCTGAGATTCTGTTTGAAATGAGGAGGTGCTCTCTTTCACATGGCAAATTCTATGAAGTTCATATGGGGCCGCATTTCAGACAAACTAATGCCCCTATGAGAATCTATGTTGAGGAGAACTTACATACAGCCGCAGCATAGTCAAACATTTTGCCACATGGTCAAGCTGTTTTTGGAGTGTATCACTTCAGACTACAGTACTGGGGTGGGGGCTTTCTGACTGAATGTTCCTCTACAAGGGAAATATTCAGGCACAGAGAAAACTAGAACAAGGGGAGAATGCTGAGGTAGAGGCACTAGCTTTCTATGTGCAGTTTTTTAAAAAACAAATAATGAAGAGGAATGTTAGAGACAGTTAAGCTGTACAGCACTGTTTGGCCATGAATCAGCCCTCAGAGAGATGCAGAATGCCCATTATCTCATTACCCAGCATATTATCCAAATTTTGTTCATTTCTTGTTAGATTTTAGATTTGAAAGACAATGAAGCAAAATAGTAGCCCCTGTCAATCATAAAAGGACAGGGAACAAGAGGATGGGACAAGAGCCTGTTGTCAATTTCCCCCACACTTTGAAAAGGGTCATCTCAGAGGTCCAAGACTTCCCATCAGAGCAAGTCCACAGCTCACCTGAAACCATTAAGCAGGAATGCCACTACAGTTCATATCATTTCAGAGCCCACTGGGGCTTTTGGGAGCTCAGAGGCAATGTGGCAGATTACTGGGGTTTGGTGGGGGGACATATACTGGAGAGCCAGGTTGCAGGGTGGGGGAGGGAGGAATGAAAGAAGAAAAGTTATTGAAAAAACATCAAAGCGGAACTAAGCCCCGTCCAGATGTGCGTAATTGCAAGGTCAGAGTGTTAATCACAGGTAAGAAGCCATACGACAAAATAGACCTGTTCACTTCACTGCAGTGGAGGGAGAGGGAGGGGGGACTGCAACCAGGAGAGGGATGGTGAAGTAGAAAACAAGGCTTTGATACAGTACCGAGAAGGCAGGCCTGAGAAATGTATTTTCCATGCTATTATGGAAATAATGACTCAGTCTCTCTCTTTTTTTTTATTAAGGAAGCGGTGACCCCTATAATTGAAGAGGGCATTTTAATCTGAAAGGGCAGCATCAGGAAGATGGGGTTTTCGTTGGGTTTCATGACAATGTGATATGCTCACTCTCCCTCCCTGCCAACCTCAAGACATAAATTAGCTACGATAAGCTAAATGGAGCTTCCATGTTCAAATGCAATGTATCCTTAAACATTGGAGAGCGAATAACAGAGGAGAGACTTTTGCTGGTATGACGTAACATTCGTTGATCGTTAGTGACAGAGGCCTTGCTGGCTCTACCACAGGGTGGCCAGTTATACATTGCCAAAAAAAAAAAAAAAAGAGGATTTGCAAAACCAAAAGAAAAGCGGGGTGGGGGGGGACAAAATATGACATCAATTTGCATAAAATTAGCATATGGTGAGTGGTGTGTCCAGATGCAAATTTAGAAATTGTTGGCATCTGTCTCTCTCAAGAGACAATGGGGTGCAGCTCTAGGGGTTAAGTCAAACCACTGGAGAATCGCAGTGCCTGCTGTGGCTGAAGACCAATAACTCGTAACTGCTACCTCCTGCTCTTTATAGTATTTGATAGATGCAATGCAATAGTATCTAGAATGCAATGTACCTTGGGTTACATACACTTCAGGTTACAGACACTTCAGGTTACAGACTCCGCTAACCCAGAAATAGTTAAGAACTTTGCTTCAGGATGATAACAAAAATTGTGGCCCGGCGGCAGCGGGAAGCCCCATTAGCTAAAGTGGGGCTTCAGGTTAAGAACAGTTTCAGGTTAAGAACAGACCTCTGGAATGAATTAAGTACTTAACCCGAGGTACCACTGTAATGCTAAATTCTGAGGTAAGGGCCCTAGCTCAGTCGTAGAGCACATACCTTGCATACAAACACTGGGGGAGGAAGAGGAGTGCGGGGGGAGCACACCACCCCCAGCAGCACGATCCCAGTGTGGTCCCATTGCGGCTGCCCCCCCTCCGGCGGTGGACACCACGCCCCTGCAGGCGGTGTGCCCCACCCCCAGGACACATGTCACACCCCTGCAGGCAGCGTGCCCCGCCCCCAGAACACGTGTCACACCTCCAGGACTCACACCAGCTCCACCCCCACCTGCTCTCCGCCCCCCCCCCCCCCCCGGTGCAGGAGCATGAAGCTCCACCACTGCATACAAAAGGATTTTGGTTCAATCACCAGCATCTCCAAGTACAGCTGGCCCCTTGACTGAAAACTTTGGAGAGCTGTTGCTAGTCAGTGTAGACAATACGAGGCAGCTTCCCGTGTTCCAATATTCAGAGCACATGTAATGATATTTACAGTTCAGAGAAGCTGGTGGTTTACACACTTGCATGTTTGATGCCTGAGAAGGCATTCTGATTTTGTTTGGTTTGGGAATTTTTTTTAAGGCTTTATTGGTTTTAAAATCAAAACAAATACAAAACAAAACAGTCAGCAAAAACAATCCAAAATCGAGACGCATTACAAAAAAAAAATTAAGTTCACACATAGCTAATTCCAACACGACTTACAACCCCCCCCCCCATTGTGATTCCTAAATTACAATTTTCGACTGTGCACTTAACTTTATCTCTTCTAGGTTATTCGGTAGTGTTAGTTTTGTAAAGTTCTCTTATTTCATGCAGAGGTCAATACAGGTCTGCCAAAAAAATTTAGATTTTTACAATATTCTTTTAGGTATTCTCTGTAAATGTTCCACTATCTATTGAATATTTGGTCTGTATGGTCTCAGAACCCTGCTGTCAATCTTGCTAGCTCTGCAAGCAATTCAGAGGGAATAGAATCTCCATTCCATACCTTTGCAATTAGAATTCTTGCTGCTGCTACTGCATACATGAAAATTCTCCATAAATTTTTCAGAATTTCATTATTCATTATGCCCAGCAGGAAGGCTTCTGTCTCCTTAGGAAAGGAACATTTAAACATTTTTTTAAAGTTTGATATATATTGTTTCCCAAAATTCCTTTTTTTTTTTTTTGCAATTCCACCACATGTGGATCACCGTACCTTCTACCTCCCTGCATCTCCAACAGGCACTTAACCTAGATTTATACATTTTGGGCAATTTTACAGGTGTTAAGTACCATCTGTAGAGCATTTCCATGAAATTCTCTTTCAAATCATAGCACACGGTGAATTCCAGGTCCTCCTTCCATAACCTTTCCCATGTTTCCGTTTGAATATTGCAACTAAAATCTCTGGCCCATTGTACCATAACAGATTTTACTTCTTCCTCCTTGACTTCCCAGTCAAGGAGAAGTCTGTACATTTTAGAGAGCCATTTTGTGTGTGTTTGAATTAGATCTTTCTCAAGTCTTGAAATTTCTGTGGAAAAGCCTTTTTTGTTTGTCCTTTTGAAATGTTTCATATTGTTGGAAATATTGCAACCAATCAGTCAAATGGGTCCAAATTTCTTCAAAAAATAATAATTTTAGCCTATTTTCTTTTTCTTCCAATAGATCTTTGTAAGTTGCCCAATTACCTCTCATGTTTTGTTTTAACAGAGAATGCTTCTGTTGGGGATAGTCGCCATGGCATATTGGGTTCTAATAAGTGCTTATACTTAGCCCACACCATATATAACGATTTCCTAACCACGTGGTTCAAGAAGCCTTTGTGGACTTTGACCTTCTCGTATCCTAGGTAGGCATGCCAGCCATATCTATTATTAAATCCCTCTAGATCCAGCAAGTCAGTATTTTGTAACATCAGCCATTCCCGGATCTAGGAGAGACAAGCCGCCTCATGATAGTTTCAGAAAAACCCCTCTCTTTAACATCAATTAATAGTTTGTGCTTAATCCTGGGTTTTTACCCCACCAGATAAATCTTGAGATGTCCCCGACAAGGCATTCTGAAGTCTAAGCAATTTAATTTCACAATGTCCCACTGAACGTGTATTAAAATTCTAAACTGGACAGTTCCCTTTCAGACTCTGTAAAAAAATTCAACACATATCACGCGCGCACACACAAACACACAGTTGAATAGGTGATGTTTTCAACTTGCTATTTTAGTTGTCTGTGTTTTAGTCAGCTGTGTTTGGATAGGATTATTCTTTTATTTTCCATAAAGATGATCGTGTCATTTTACAATGTATAGGTGACTATACCTAGTTCCATTAGCTAGTAGCTTTTATGCCTGGGGCAATCTTTCATTTCCCCAATACCACCCTCTCCCTGCCATCACAGAAATTCAGAAGAGTTCTTTACTTTCTGGAAACTGTATTAAGAAGCTAAAGTGCAAGACAGGGGCTAACCCTGTAATAAAACAGCAATTATCCCTGGATTAACTGCTGTGGGAAATAATTAATAAAATCTGGCTGAGTCAAGAATGGGCCTTTATTTTTCTTCATGCCAGACTTCCAAGTTCTTACTATGATAGATGGCTCCTGCTGCTTGGTGTTCTACAGTAAGTACTGACTTTGAGCTGTAATGCCTCTAAGTTTCTAAACAGCTTTCTAAACAGCAGTACCCGCCTAGGATCTCATGCTTCCAATTCTCTGCTGTTACCATCTGTAACATGAGATGAGATGGACAGATAGATATTATTGGTTCAAAATATTTTATTCCCTGTTAGCAGGGTTAGTATAAATTCAGCAGTTGAAAGTATTGAAGACATATAGGGGGAAGGGAGAAATATGAACATTTGGGGTAATTAGAATATGCAGTGTTAATTGATAAATAAACAGAACCATGGAAAGGGGGAAGGGAATTTGAAGATTATGAATGTATTGTTATATTCAATGAAATGTGAAAAATTAAAACAAGCAAACAAAACATTTTATCCCCTCTTTTGACCAAGAGGTCTCCAAATTGGCTTATGAAATAAAACATAGTTCAGTCAGTACAGCGTGAGACTCTTAATCCTAGGGTCATGGGTTTGAGCCCCACATTGGGAGAAAGATTCTTGCATTGCAGGGGGTGGACTAGAGGAGCCCATGAACCTTTCCAACTCTATGAGTCTATGATTAATGTTGTCACAAAAAATACACTTAAAGACTGCTAAAGAAGAGTCAGTGTAGATATCAATGTAATCAAATTCTTAACCCAAACACTCTTATATGCCTGGGAGGAAGGAAACGTTCTAGGCTGGTGCCTAAATGTGGCAATATTTGATTTGATTAATTGTTCTTTGTAGGAAATTCCAGAGTTGGGGTGCTATCACAGAGCAGATTGCTTGCCTGAGAACCAGCCAGCTATCTCTCTTCCAAAGGTAATGTTATGTACTGAGTTGAATAGGATCCAAAATACAGCCGTCTGATTGGTCCTAGAACAATAGGATCCAAAATGCAGCAGTCTGATTAGTCCTAGAACAATGCAGCGGTATGATTGGTCTGCAGGAGCCACCTGATCCAGCTCCAGGTGGAAGTGAATCCACAAAATGATTGGCCTAAAGGAGAATCCCAGAATTAGAAGAAGAAGAGGAGTTTGGATTTGATATCCCGCTTTATCACTACCCTAGGGAGCCTCAAAGTGGCTAACATTCTCCTTTCCCTTCCTCCCCCACAACAAACACTCTGTGAGGTGAGTGGGGCTGAGAGACTTCAGAGAAGTGTGACTAGCCCAAGGTCACCCAGCAGCTGCATGTGGAGGAGCGGAGACGCGAACCCGGTTCCCCAGATTACGAGTCTATCGCTCTTAACCACTACACCAATCACGTGCAGCCCATTGTGTAAATAATGTATATAAAGCAGATATTTTGGGGGAACTTTCATTCCTCCTCACCACTATGAGCTGAATAAAGAGCATGAAATCCACTCTCAACTCCGAGTATATTTCAGGTAGCCTCCAAAGAAGATTTTAAGTCAGGTAGGCACATGCGACCTTGAGATACTCTAGACCCAGACTGTTGGGAGAGAGAGAGAAAGAAACAGAGAATGTATGGACAAACAGATTAGAAATAGAGGTTTAGTGCTTAAACTGCTCTAAGGGTGTTTCCAGACTGTCCAGACATCTTAAGGCAGCCCTGTTCAGGGAAGTTTTTAACGTGTGATTTTACTGTATTTTTGGTTTTTATGGAAACCACCCAGAGTGGCTGGGGAGGCCCAGCCACATGGGCGGGGTATAAATAATAAATTATTATTATTATTATTATTATTATTATTATTATTATTATTATTCATGTTAAGGAAACTGACATGAAAATGCACTGGAAAATGTGGGATAACATTTGTTTTTATGCAACATTGTCAAACCTCACTGTCATCTAATCCCTCTGCAAATTAATCAGGATGAATAAACAGGTCCTCTCAAAGTGTCCTAAAAAATTATTTCAAGAAAGACTGTGATTCATCTTCCCTCATGTTTTAGAATTAGGCAGTAGCATAATCCAACGGTCCCGGAAGTTACTATCATAATCACAAAGCCACTACAACTGGTGTTGGTTCCAGATTTGAGGCAGGGGCATTCAAGGTGCCCTTGGTGAGCCCTTGTGCCTGAGTAGGCCCCCCCCCCCATCTTACCACTGTCATCACTGCTTCACTTTTACTCTCATTCTCATCTTAATCCATGCCACTGCCTATAAGAAGACAGCAAAGTAAATGGAAGCCACTGGTCCTTCTCTTCGCTCTTTTCACTTTCGGCATGTTTGGAGAGGGCAGGTGAACAGGGTCTGGGTGCCGGCAGTAGGCCCCCCGGTGGACAATAGGCCTGGGCAGGTGCCCACCATTGCCAACCTTTGGTGCCAGCCCAGAGGTTTCCAGCTGACACAAATGAACCATAGGATTGCACTGTAATTGAGTACAACTATAGCCCCAAACACCTGGAAGGCACCCGGTTGGAGAAGGCTAGAGTACAACATTTTAGGGCAGGAAGGTGTTCTCCTTCAATAGGACTGGCTAACAGTTTCCTCACTTCCCATTTTCTAACCACACACATCTCAGCACTTTGCTGGTGGCACAGGATGGAGTGGGTTAGAGACACCAGCCATTTCTTTTCAGCCATGTTCTACCCACCCACGTTTATCATGACACATCAGTTCCAAACCCAACTTTTGAGCCAAGAGGCATTTGGGGAGGAAGGGTGGGAGAAGAAACTTTCAATGAAGTTATTTGGAAGTTGTAGAAAGATCCTTAATTCATGAGGAAAGATGAAAAGAATTAAAGATGTTTAGCCTGGAGAAACGATGACTAGCAGAAGATGCTAATGTTACTGTGGTGTATGTGAAAGCCATATATGTTGAGGAGGGCATAATTTAGGATGGTATAAAGGGAACAGAGTTGTTGCAAAAAATATGCATCCAGTTAATTAAGAGGAGTACTAGAGAGGAGGCTCCCGGAAGGCAAGAATGGAGAGAGATGTCCTACAATAGACAAGGCAGTGTGAGCTAGAACATCAACAAGGTCTCACAAGCAAAAACATTCAGTACAGGCATCCCCCCACTTACACAGGAGTTACTTTCCAGGCCCCCAAGCGCGTAAGGGAAAACTGTGTAAGTGGGGAACACCCTCCAAAAAGCCTCTAAATGCTCAGTTTTCCCTGCTCTCCAGTTCTCTCTCCTACTGTCTCCACACAAGTATCTCTTCAACTAGGGAGCCAGCTGGAGGCTGGAGGATGTACGGGAAAATGGCGGCTGCTCCTGCACTACCATCCATGTCAACTGCTGGGCAGGGGGCTGAGCAACCTAAATAAAGCCCCAGTGCACCTCCAGTCTCTTTGGGGCTTCTTCCATCTCCTCTTTGGGCTCCAGAAAGGGCCTCCTCACGAGCCACATGGATTCTCCAGCTCTGTCCCATCATTTCCTGGTTTGAATCTATTTATTTCATGGCTCTGCACATATACATGGTTGCACATGAGTTGATCACTTGTAAATGGGGGGACGCCTATATTGGGATCCAAATTCTGAGGATCTCTGTTTTTGTTTATTCAAAAGCAAGTTCCTAGTGCATATGGCTAGGGCAATGTTTGGAAAAGCATTGCCAGCTGTCTCAAAAGTTCACTTCTCAGAAGCCCCGTGTGTATATATGACAAAGAAGTCTGCTGCAGATGTTATAATCTTCTATGAATGCATATTGGGTGTAGAGATGGACTGAGCAACCTAATTCTGTCCCTTTTCAGTTTCACTGCCACTCAGTCTTAGGTCCATTCTTTCCCGATTGTGTGGACTGTTTAAAAGAATGAACAAAAGGTCCACGTTTAAATTGTAGTTACAGGTAGGTAGTGTTGGTCTGCCGTAGTTGAAACAAAATAAATAAAATAAAATAAAATTTTAAAATTCCTTCCAGTAGCCCCTTAGAGACCAACTAGGTTAGTTGGGATGAGCTTTTGTGTGCATGCACACTTCTTCACTTCTACAAAAAGTGCATATTTTTCCAAAGCATGTTTTTTAAGGTACACATTTTGTTTCCATTTTTGTGCCAGCATGCTTCAGTTCACTTGGCCACAGATAGTCGGCACTGCGGACAACAGTGTGATAAAAGACTTCATTTTTTTATATATATAATATTTTTTATTAGTTTTATAAAGTACAGAAAAAAGAATAAAGAACGTGTTATAAAAGCCAAAAAGAAAAGTTACAAATTTTTCTTACCCTTTTTTCCAAATCTGTTGGACTTCCCCACATCCTCCCAACCCTGCATTCTCTGTGATACATAACGTCTGCAATTTGTTAACTTATTTCAATACTTATTGTATCTTCCTTTTTATCATGTTGCCCAATTTCAAATGTATTATAACCCAAATCATGTACATTTTCATTTTAACACAATAAAGTTGTTTCATTTTTCTATCTCTGGCTCCTTGTACCTTAATTTCCATTTCTTGAATTTAACATTACTGAAGCTAGAATTTCCTAAAAGGTGCATTTTTTAACATTCATACAACTTATAATGTTTTTCCAAATAGTCTTTAAATTTTCTCCAATCTTCCTCAAATGTTTCTTCTCCCAAGTCTCGGATTCTGCCAGTCATTTCGGCCAGTTCCATATAATCCATCAACTGCGTGTGCCATTCCTCCAGTGTGGGTAAATCTTGTGTCTTCCAGTATTTTGCAATCAAAATCCTTGCTGCTGTAGTGGCATACATAAAAAAAGTTCTGTCCTTCTTAAACACTCTCCGGTCCACCATGCCCAGAAGGAAGGCCTCTGGTTTCTTAGGTAAGGTAAATCTCAGTACCTTTTTTAATTCATTATGAATCATTTCCCAGAAGGCCTTCACTTTCGGGCAGGTCCACCAGAGGTGAAAGAATGTCCCTTCCGCCTCTTTACATTTCCAGCATTTATTATCAGACAGGTGATATATCTTAGCAAGCTTGACTGGGGTCATGTACCACCGGTATATCATTTTCATAATGTTTTCCTTCAAGGCACTACATGCCGTAAATTTCATTCCGGTGTTCCATAACCTTTCCCAGTCTTCGAACATGATGTTATGCCCCAAATCCTGCGCCCACTTTATCATGGCGGATTTGACTGTCTCATCCTGAGTATTCCATTTAAGCAGCAGGTTATACATTCTCGAAAGTAGTTTACTTTTTGGTTCTAACAATTCTGTCTCTAGTTTCGATTTTTCCACCTGGAATCCAACCTTCTTGTCTACTTTAAAAACCTCTTGAATTTGTGCATAATGCAACCAATCTCGCACCTTGTTTTTTAGTTTTTCCAAGCTCTGCAGCCTCCAATTGTCTCCAATCTTTTCAATAATTTCCCCATATTTAGGCCAATTGGCTTCCATATTAGGTCTCTTACGTGCCTTGGCTTCCACCGGTGAGAGCCACCTCGGAGTCTTACTCTCCAATAAGTCTTTATATTTTGTCCAGACCATTAAAATTGCTCTCCTGACAATGTGGTTTTTAAACAATTTGTGCACTTTAACCTTGTCATACCACAAATATGCATGCCACCCAAAAGCATTGTCAAACCCTTCCAGATCTAGGACATCAGTGTTTTCCAGTAAAATCCAATCTTTCAACCAGCAGAAGGCTGCAGCTTCATAATATAACCTTAAGTCTGGCAGGGCAAATCCCCCTCTTTCTTTCGCATCAGTTAGTATCTTAAACTTTATTCGGGGCTTTTTGCCCTGCCAAACAAACTTAGAAATATCCCTCTGCCACTTTCCAAAGCATTCCACCTTGTCCACGACCTGTAGGGTCTGAAACAAAAATAACATTTTTGGCAATACATTCATCTTTATAGCTGCTATTCGGCCCAACAAGGAAAGTTTCAATCTTGACCATGTTTCCAAATCTCTTTTGATTTCTAACCAACATTTCTCATAGTTGTCCTTAAACAGATTCAAATACTCTGGTTTCTCTTCAGATCGTATAAATCTTTCGCCTTTTACTAAGTGATAAAAGACTTCAAAGTGCTGCCAGGCCATAGCAGCAGAATTAGAAGACTGTGATGGGCAGCCTAGGTAAGCCACAGTGGAACAGTCATGACAGGCTATGGCGCGCGCACACACACACACACACTCACACATACAAACACACATGTATATTTGCACACTAGACTGCTGTCAGGGAACTGCCATCGGAGCCAGGAGTGGAGGTAAGGCTCCCCAGCGATGCCGGAGAAGGGCCCAGCAGGGATAGAGGGAACTCAGCTGCTGAGGAAGGAAATCAGCGTGACACCAGGAAGAAAGGGGAGCAGGGGAGGGCTTCGGAGAGATGGCTCCAGGACTCTTCCACAGAGACCAGCGGGGAGAGCACAGGTCCTCCGCTGGCCACCCCCACCCTGCGCAGATGACGTCCGCGCAGGGAGGCTAGGCGGAGACTTGGCATCAAAGAACTTTTATGCTGGAAGAAGTTCAGGAAACACCCACTGACGGATTCTGCCAGTGACTGACACAGCCGTGGAGTAAGGGCTGTGCAGTCAGGGAAAGGTTCAACCAGGCAACCTTGCCTAGAGTAGCGGCAACTTACGCACGAGCAACCCCAATTCCCATTACAACTGCACTGCAAAATCCAGAGAAGTACATTGGGAGTTGTGTTCCAATCTGCCAGCAAGTTTGGAACATTGGATTGGGTTGCTCTGCTGTGAAAATCAGACCAAACAAATTCCTCCTCCAACCCTAATTGGGTAGAGCACATGACATTCCCATGTACGTGTTTCCGCTCTGAAAGACTTAGGAAAGCTTGCCACTTCATCCTAGTATGGTTCTTCCTGCTCCACATTATTGGCTAACGCTGGTGGGATGTAAAAGCTCATGAAATAATGCCATAACATGTGGGGAGCATTCTGAAACATTACAGGGGAGAGATCATGCCACAGAGATTTCACAGCTCTGTACAGACATGCTTTGCATGAAGAATATACTAGTTCCAGTCCTGAATATCTCCACTAAAACGGATCTCAGATGGGATGGACCTGATCCTAAGACTGTGAAAAGTCACTGCCAGGCCAAGTAGACAAAACTGAGCTAGATGGATCAATATATGGCAGCTTCATATGCCCATATAATGCTGGTTTGGCTTGACAACCATATGTCAGGAGTGCTCTGATGGTGTTTCCTGCTTGGCAGGGGGTTGGACTCGATGGCCCTTGTGGTCTCTTCCAACTCTAGGATTCTATGATTCTATGGTTTTGGTGATAGCCCTTAACAGACATGGTGTTCTCTCTCTCTCCAGAGCCGATACTGGTCAGAAAAGGCAACACCAGACTAGATGAACTGACTTCTTAACACCTTACTCCCCCCCCTCCCCCGGCGTGCATCTGGGAAAGAGGCCTTTCCTCATCTACGGCACAAAGGGCAACCCAAATGGTGCAGTTGGTGCAAGCCGCATAATGATGCTCTTTGACATCAGCCCCATGGTAAACAATTATTTGCCTTGTGCCAGGCTTCAAATTAGTGTTTATAGCCGGAGTGGAACGCAAGCTGGTAGCATCAGATGTGCTAGCTAAGCAAGGTGCCCTTGCCCCAGCTCTCAGAGTAGCTATTTGCGGTGCACACATATGTGGGGGGGCGGCGGCCATGGTGGTCATCACAGAGGCAAGTCTGGACAGCGGCAACTTCCCTCCCAGGCTCCTATTTGTGGGGGCAAAGAGCTTCTGGTTGCAACGATACGCCTGAAAGTGAGGGGATAAGGGCCAGCTTTAACATTAGGAAAATAGAAGTAACTACTTTCAATAACAGATACCGGGGGGGGGGGGCAGCAGCTCCCAGCTGTTCCTTCTAAGCCCCACCTCCAGCCATCCCCTTGTTGCCACACAAAAGCCTGCCCTAGCCTGTGGTGAAGATGCTATCTCATCACCAATGTTGAAGTAAGATCAGTGGTGGCTGGGTCTGGTGCCCGTTAGAACTGTTGAGGCAGAAGGCAGAGAGACCAATAGTAGGTAAAGACAAAGCCAATGACAGGCGACGTAAACTAATTCCAGTTTTGCCCCCATCTCATTTAGTTCTATCAGGGTAACACTCAGATTAAGGTGGAGGAAGCCGATATTCAAGGCCACCTTCTGGACTGACTGGATGTAAGAAAGAAGGCAGGCAGGTGGAGAATGCCTGAGTGATTTTGGTGGGACAGTGCCACATTTGACCTAGTGTACCAGCCTCCATCTGTACCAGACAGCATCTTAAAAAGTAGAGAAATCACCTTGCCAACAAAGGTCCGTATAGTTAAAGCTATGGTTTTCCCAGTAGTGATGTATGGAAGTGAAAGCTGGACCATAAAGAAGACTGATCGCCGAAGAATTGATGCTTTTGAATTCTGGTGCTGGAGGAGACTCTTGGGAGTCCCATGGACTGCAAGAAGATCAAACCTATCCATTCTGAAGGAAATCAGCCCTGAGTGCTCACTGGAAGGACAGATCCTGAAACTGAGACTCCAATACTTTGGCCACCTCATGAGAAGAGAAGACTCCCTGGAAAGATGGAGGGCACAAGGAGAAGGGGACGACAGAGGACAAGATGGTTGGACAGTGTTCTTGAAGCTACCAGCATGAGTTTTACCAAACTGCGGGAGGCCGTGGAAGACAGAAGTGCCTGGCGTGCTCTGGTCCAGGGAGTCACGAAGAGTCAGACATGACTAAACAAGTAAACAACAACAACCAGCCTCCACTGAGTAAGAATCATTTGCCAGTCTGGTCAAATGTGGAATCAGAGAGTACCAGCTTGGCTTTTGCACCAAGCAGCAGAATATCTATGGCTGGCCTTGATCCTACACCATAATTTCAACTATAGAAAGTCTCAGTTGTGTGCTCTCACACTAAGAGCTGGGAACTCCTTCCCAAGTCATCCTCTTTCTCACAGCTCTGGGCTCAGTCGCAGTGCACAGCATGTATTGCTGCAGCTGAGTGGAGCTTAGCCTTGGTCCAGAGGCAAGAACATGAGAAAATAAGAGGAGCCCTGTTGGATCAGTCCAACTAGCCCAGTATCGTGTACTCACAGTGTCCAACCAAATGCCTCTAGGGAGCCTGTAAACGGGACACAAGCACCCCAGTACTATGCTAATTTGTAATTCACAACAACATACAGTCTTTGACAGTAGAGGCAGAACCTAGTCATTGTGGCTAGTAACCATGGATAACCTTGTCCTCCATGAATTTGTCTAATCCTCTTTTGAAGCCTTCCAAGTTGGACCTTGCTTCGCCTCTGACGGACAGCCTCTGTACCCTCGACCTAGGACCGGACTTAGACCACGCCGCACGGTAACTCCCCCGGGACCAGCACAAATCCGTTCTGGAAGACGGTTCGACTTCCAAAACGTTCAACAACTGAGGTGCAGCTTCTGATTAGTCTCCAGAGCTTCTTGCACTCATGCGGAAGCTGCGTCGGATGTTCGGGTTCCAAAAAATGTTCGAAAACCGGAGCATTTACTTCCGGGTTTTCGGCGTTTGGGAGCTGAAACATTAAAAAACGCAGCCATTCAGGAACTGAGGTTTGACTGTATCCACTTTCTCCATAGCATGCATAACTTTATAAACTTCTGTCATGTCACCTCTTATTCGCCTTTTCTCTAAACTAAAAAGTCTGAATGATGCAACCTTTCTTCCTAGGGGAGTTGCTCCATCTCCTTGCTCATTTTAGTTGACCTTTTCTGAATCTTCTCCGCCTCTACAACATCCCTTTTGAGGTGAGGTGACCAGAACTGTATGAAATATTCCAACTGCAGTCATACCACTGGTTTGTCTAATAGCATTATGATATCAACAGTTTTATTTCAGTTCTTTTCCTAATTATTCCTAGCATGGAATTTGCCTTTTTCACAGCTGCTGCATACTGGGTCATTGAGCTATCCACTATGACCCCAAGGTCTCATTCCTGTTAAGTCACAGACAGTTCAGACCCCACAAGTGCATATGTGAAATTAAGATTTTTTTGCCCTGACATCCATCACTTTACACTTCTTCACACTGAATTATAGCTGTCATTTATCTCCTATTCACTCAGTTTGGAGAGGTCCTTTTGGGGCTATTCACAATCTCTTTCTGTTTTGATAATCCTGAATCATCAGCAAATTTGGCAACTTCATAGCTCACCCCTCACTCGTTCAGGGACAGGTAAAAAAAGTGCAGGTCTCAATGACAAACCTTAGGGGACTCTGCATCCCTCCATTTGGAGATTTTTCCCCCTACTCTCTTTCCTGCTACTTAAACAATTATTGATCCACAAGAGGACATCTCCTCGTTACTGGAACACATATGACTAAGCAAAGGTAGTTAAAGTCACCTACAAGTACAACGCTCCATCTTTTGGTTGCTTCCTTGCTTTCATTCTTCATCTCAAGATCTTCCTTAGCATTTTGAACAGTGGGGTGATAGTACACTCCCAGTACTAAATTACTCTTACAGCCTGGTATCACCACCCACAACAGTTCTATGGAGTCCCCTTTGGGATTTCTAGGTTGCTGGACTCAGTGCCCTCTTTGATATACAGAGTAATACCACCTCCAGTAGGTCCTTCCCTGTCCATCCTATACAGTTTATATCTGAAGAGAACCATGTTCCACTGGTTCTCTGTTCCTTTAAGTTTCTCTTATGCCTATATACCAGCGCCATCCTCTGAAGACCAATCACTCCAATTTACTCATCTTGGAGGCTTCTAGCATTGCCACGTAAACTTGCATACAGTCTCCCTCTTCAAGTGTCTTTGGAGAGACTGCCTGGTAGCTTCACACCAAAGCAGCTCTGAGCTTCCCTGAAGGAAAAGTGCCATATAGAAAAGTCATAAATAAGCTTCACAATGAAGTCTTCAGACCGACAAAGGCAAAGGCGCATTTAGCCGTTCCTGTGGGGCATATATCAAAAGTTTCCATCCAGTGAGGTTGCAGAGGTGTGAAGAGCATCAGCTTGCATGCAGAGCTTCGCAGATAGGGAGGTGTGAGAATTGACAAGTCAAGCAGGAACTGACACCAAACTGAATGGGTTGCAAGAACATAAACAGCCCCAATGGTGCTAGGGAGATGGGATCCAAGTGCCTCAGGGACTCTCCCTTTTTTCTTTGCCCCTTGTGTTTTCTAGTGTGTTCTGTAATACACACACACACACACATACACTGTTTATTTATTCATTTTATTAAATATATATTCTGCCCTTGAACCCAAATGCAAGTGATAAAATTTAAAATACATAGCTCAGTTTACATAGCTCAAAATTTAAAATACTCAGCTCAATACCCTGACTCTCCAGGGTTTCAGACAAGGAGTCTCTCCTAGTCTTACCTAGAGCTGAGGGAAATTTAACCTCAGACCTTCTGCAGGCCTAGCAGATGCTCTGCCATTGAGCTACAGTCTTTCCCCTGTTTTTCTCCTAGTGCGCTCTGTAACCTGTGAATCTCTGTGGAGCAATAGGTAAGTGCGTCTGACTTTTAACCCAAAGGTTGATGGTTTGAGCCCACCCAGGGATGGCTGTGGGCAGGATTCCTGCTTTGCAGTGGTTGGACTAAATGACTCCCTTCCAACTCTACAATTCTATGATTCTATGATTTCCCACCTGCTACTTTGGGAAACAAGAGCAGCAACTGGCAAATGAAATGTGGAGGGGACAAAATGGCAGCCAGACTGCCAACACAAGAGCTCTGATAATGCTATTGCTATTGCCGCTGATGCTCCACACACAACCCCCCCCCCCTCAATCCCAATAAAAGTAGTGCCACTACTAACAGAAACATTGGAAAGCTGCCTTGGACTGAGCAAGAGCACTGCTCCATTTAGCTCAGTGTTGTCAGCACTGACTGGCAGTGGCTCTCTGGGATTTATCCTATCCCTACCTGGAGATGCCACTGGAGATTGAAACTGGGACTTTCTGCATGCAAAACATGCGCTCTGCAACTGAGCTATGCCCCTTCCCCAGTTGCTAAGCTCCACCCAAGAAATTGCTGGAGAATTTCACACAAACAAGCACAGATATTCTGCAAAAGGACACCCCATCCCCAGTTTTCCCATCTGCAAACAGAGTGCAGAATTTCAGGATGACATTTTTGCTCAGCTCTAAGAACTGTCCCAAACACAAACATGATTTGTAGTCACCAAATGTTGGGAATCTGGTTGGCTGAATGTCCACGACTTGATTTATTACACCATCACGTGGTTACCGCATGCTAAATTTCTTCAGGTCATCTACCCTCTTCCACTTCGAAGTCAGATCACTGGATTCAAATGCAGCTCATGAGTCTTTAATAATATTTGTGCTTCTTTTCAATATGCCCGGATCCTTCTTTTATTAAAAGGAAGACAAAGTGATGCATGATCTAATATGCTAATTCTAGTCTTGGAGACATCAAACAGCCTCTTTCGCTCCATCTCATTCTTCCCCCCAACCAAAGAAAAATCTAAAATGTTTGGCAAAGGCATTCACTATAAGCACATCTGAAATTACCAGGTTCACAAGTTGACTGTTCGTGTGGAGAAGCATTCGCTTTGATGCCAGAGATCCTGGCTGCCTGCCACTTACAGTAAATGAAGAAGAAAAATGATTCATGGCAACAGGAGGGGTGTTAGATTCCCCCGGTCCTCTTTTGAACTTGCATGTGCTGCTAAGCGGGGAAGATAATTAACCTTAATTAACCTTCAGTATTGACATGAGTCATGTTGAGGGAAGAGGCCTTCGAAGGATGAGGGCAGCAAGGCAGAAAACAGAGGCGTGCGTTCCTTGAGGTTTTCAAATCGCAGGCTTTCCTGAGCCCTGCTGAAAGACTCGTGTTAGCAGAATTGTTGCAGGGATAATAGTCAGTGTGCAAAAGGCTTCAGGTTCAAATCCTGACAGTGAATAGCGGGTTTGGCTGCCCAGATATTCTCATGGTTTGGTACATATTGGCACAGGATTGACTGCTCTTCAGAGACACTTCCTTGATAATATTGAAGGGTTGCAGACATTCATATAATCCTTTCTATATTCCCTGGTCTAGTCAAGGAGACAGTGGCATTGCAGGGCAGTGGGCCAGTTAGATCATTTTAGACTCTGGGGGCGCTCTTTAGATGGCAATATTGCTTTACAGTACTTCAAAATTTTGTGACTCAAACCTGCTGCATTTATGAGTCCTTTTGCTCATTCTCCTGAGTGAGGCTCTGGGCATCCGCCCCAAAGTTGTGCCCTGATGGTAGCATTCTGAGGTATATTGTAGAGCACACACATGAGGAGCACATAACATTAGTTCAGGGGTTCTCAAAGGGTATAGTGCATCACATTGGTGTGGCAGGAGAGGATGGCAAGTGTGGCAGGAAGATTCAATATTATATTTTGAGATTGATTCATGTTCTTATGTAGCTGCATTATTTTATACTTTCTGGATGTCCCATGGTCATATTATAAAGTAGTTGTGCTCTATGATATAAATCCAGCACTGCTAGAAGTGTTTTCCTTTTGTTTTCCAATGTATTTATCAATTTAAAAAATTGGTGTGGTGTGCAGTTGGATAGCCACCTGTCACGGATGCTTTAGTTGTGATTCCTGCATTGATTTAGTTGTGATTCCCTTGAGGTCCCTTCCAACCCTACAGTTCTATGATTCTATATCTCCTTTGTTGTAGGTAGCATGCCACTCTGAATGCCAGTTGTTAGAAATCACAAATGGGAAGGCTGCTGTTTCCCCAGGTACTGCTTGCAAGCCTTCCATATGCATTTGTGAGAACAGAATGCTAAACTAGATGGGCCTTTGGCCTGATCCAGCAGCCAGGTTCCTCATACGTTCGTATATATCTGTGCATTGAGACAAAGACTGGCAATGATAGGTAAGCTATCACTTCCAGAAATCATGCCTTCCTATAGTTCACAGGTGCCAACAGAGTGTGTCTTTGCCTTTTAATACCCCAGTTCTTATCCCAAGGGCAACCCTATGCTTTGATACTAATCCTGAGCCCTGGGGACAAAGAAGTTTAGAAGTTACTTATTACTGACATGTTTTATGCATGAAAACCCATGTACCATGCCCGGTGCCTCCAGACAGAGGCTTGATGTGCAAAAGGGTTCTCTTCCCGACATATCACAAATGAGTCTTTGGTAACAGATTTTATTTATTTATCAGACTGCACCGCCACCCTTGAAAGGGTAAATCTAGATTAAATTGGAAGTGGAGTGGGAATACAGGCTGACATTTAGACACCAACAACATTGTATGGGTGCTGGGGGGGGGGGGGGATCTATGCATGAAGAGTATCCATCCCATCCATCTGGAAAGTGATGAGGAAATATGCTGACGCATGTGGGAAATAATCAGTTGACAGGGAGATATATAACTTCCATGGAAACAAATCAGAATGGGTGCTCAATCCAGATGAGGCATTGTATATACTCCACTTAAGCACTGTGCAAGCAAATCAGGATGAATTCTCAATAAACAGACCACCTGGAGGAGCTCTAAATTAACACCAGCATAGCATCCTATAGCCTGGACTGACTTTTCACATGAACCCCACCCCTCCTCAGCCTGAAGGTGAGAGTAGTGCTTAAGTGACCAGCAACTCTTGTCATTCTGGAAATTTGCCTTCATTGTTGGATTCTCTGGAATGAGCCCTGAACTTTTCATCCATTCCTGCTGTAGTCATTTGCTGAGTCATCTGCAAAAAGGTCTGTGAAACCGATATGCAGACAAAACGCAGGTGCGAGGTGGATCTTGTGCCAAAGACCCTAATTAAACGGAGAGGCCCGAGGACATGATGGCTTCCTCAGTGGGAATCTGAGAAAAGAGCCATGCACTTTTCTGACTCAGCTTGCTCTTCCAGCACAAGTTAGAGGAAAATCCAGGGACAGAGCAGATTCTTGGTGTTTTCAGACCCTTCACTGATAAAATCATTGACTTAGCAATTTGTATTTCTCCTGGGCGACGAGATCTACCATTTATTACCTACAAACTGTCTGTTAGTTTAGGAGGCATTTTCACAAGAGGTTCTTAGGAACAGAGGAAGCTTCCTCAGAGTGTCAGGCCATTAGTACATCTAGCTCAGTATAGTGTACAACGACTAGCAGCAGCTCTCCATGAATTCAGATTCCCCACTCCTGCCCCACAAGAACATAGGAGACTGCCTTCTACTTAGTCAGGTCATTTAGCTCAGGACGGTCTACAAAGACTGGCAGGCGCTCTCCATAATTTCAGATTGGGGACATTCCCAGGCCTAGCTGCAGTTGCTGGTGACTGAACCTGGGACCTTCTGCCTGAGAAGCAAAGGCTCTACCAAGACACTCTTGCTTTAATTAGTTTCTAATGAGATTATTAAAAACAGCACTGGCTGGAGGACTCAATGACCACATGACCGCTCCCTTTTTTCTTTCTTTTTGTATTTACAATTTAGGAAGAAAACGCTTGCAGGGGAGAATCTGTGGGTGGGAGGAGGGAAGGACAAAGTACCTCCTTTTGCAGGTCCTCCTGTAGCACTCAGAAATCAGCTGGGCTCAGAATGCTTGTCTGAGGGAAGCCAGCCTTGGACAGGATATGAAGGTGATGTTTGCTGATTCTTCCCTATAAATGCACCAATACATCACTTCTCTGCTCTGAGACAAATTTATAACCCCTCAATACATCCTTTTTATTGTGCATTAATGATGGTTTGTGTTCGTGATGGTATCAGGGTAGTTATACAAAATCCCATTTTTAATACTGTTTACACTAGCAAAAGTTTTGGAGTAGACATACCAGTGCAACAAATAGTGCAAGGATTAGTGCTAGCGCAATGGGATTATGCCCCCCACAAACACGCACAGTCCCCAAATCTGCTCTGGAGGGTTAAGGGAAGCCCCGAAAAAGATTTAGGGAGCCACATTGCACAATTTTGCTTAGAGCTATTTTGCTTAGAATACATCCCAAAGCTTTATTTCCAATCCGTTTATGTTTCGTAGCTTTCTGCTGCAATCCTGTAGCTTTTCATACCACAAATGTTTCGATGAGCGGGTTGGTCCCACTTCTGTTGCACTACAGCACAACATCTCTCTTTCAGTTGACAACAATGTTGCAACAATGGGAAGGAATCATAGAACAACTACTAAATGGTACATGGATTGTCTGGTGTCAGTATGCAACAAATGCACTAATCAAATGCATCAATAACATACTGCAGAATAAACCTGCAAAAAAAAAATACATCAGTCTAGAGAGCCCAAATTTATTGCTTTTAGTGATTGCAAACATGACCATTTGTATTGGTATGTTTACTTGTAACCCAGCAAAAAAAATCCTCCATGCTTCAGAAGCAACAGAGCTGCCTGAAAAGGGGTTGAGAGGCTGGTCTTGCAGATTTTTCCAACAAAATTTTTAAGGTAAATGTTCTTCAAAAACCCTCTGTGTGACACATTCCAGTGCTGAATCAAGGCATCTAAATAAAACTTGACATAAGGGAAGACCTTTTAATTATCCAATTATTCTGTTTCAAGTGGCAGCTGGTTTTTTTCTTCTAAGGGGGTAAAAGCCTCAATATTCTCTTTTCATCTCTGCTGACATCAAATCAAAGATCAAAGCTTCATCAGTTTGGGCCACCAATTTTTATACCCCCTCCCCTCTTCTTCACCTAGCCCTCCTTGAGTTCAGTAGCCTTCTTGACTTGACTTCTGTAGCAATGCCACTCATTTGAGGGCTGGAATTAGGGACTCAGAATATACCAAGTGCCTGGGCCACTGTATTTTACTAGCCAAGTGACCATCCTCATGATGCCCTCTGAAATTTATAACACTTTGATTTCCTTGTTTGGCAGTTCTAGCAGGGTAGTGCAGCTATCATATACCCATACCAAGTAACACCCCTTCCGACCCACACTGCACATGTGCATACACACACCGCACACACAATTTCACATTGCCCAAAGTCTTCATAACTCCTGCTATATTCATTTACTCCGCAAAAGCATCTCTTACCCTGTCACTCCGCCCTGTTGATTTAAAAGCTAAGAGAGTGCTTGTTGGTTTGGTAAAAGATGTACTACAAGAAGCCTGAGGCCGCAATCCTACACACACTTTTATTTAAGCACAGGACAAACTTTGTTGGTTCTACAACCACATCAGGCAGCATGAAGATTGAGATCTACTGGGAGATCTCTCTGGGCCATTTGCCATAGGTCAGCAAAGGTTTCTAGGTGCTTCCAGACAGGCACTTAATTTGCAAACAGGTGATAGAGCTACTGCAAATGGGCCAACGGAAAATGTGTGTTGCTGTTTTAGCTGACCAGATTTTCCACAGAAAGGGTAAATTCTGATTAAATTTGTGGGGGTGAGGAATATGGGTTGGCATTTTGATGCAAATGATGTGCGTAGATGCTGCAAAAAAACAAACAAAAAACCAATCAAAAATCCCCTGCATGCATGAGAGTACCTATCCATGAAAATACTGCAGTCTAGTCTATGGGCATGTTGTGCATCTTAGAACCTCAGTGTTTCCCAGGTGTTTTCATCAGCTCCAGTTAAGGAGGTCTTTTCAAGCACAAGAACCTCTGCTCCTGCTTGCAACTGCAGTTGCCAGGAACTGAACCCAAGGGATTCTGCATGCAAAACAGGCCCTCTGCCACTGACTTGCGAGGGAGCTGCCCTTCTTGGAAATCGCTGTGGTTGGCCTGGCTGGTTTTGTTTTGCTCTCTGTGACAGGTTCCTTAATGCATGAAGTGACATGAATTGGTTTAATTTCATTAATCTGGGGAGGCGCTGTGTGTGCATTTTCCCTCCATCTCCTGAGACAGATTGTTGGCCTGGCATGCCAAAAGGCTTATAAAACAGAGGTGCAGGGGGAATTCCTTTCAGGGAATATAAGAAAGAATAAAATGTCATGGATAGTAAGTACTCTAGCTCCCTTACATTCGGGGTGTCATATGCCCAAATAGGACACTTAACTGCTGAAGTTGGTATGCGCTTGCGTAATGTAATCTCGGGCACAGAATTGCACATTCTGGGAACTTCAGTTTTTATTTGCCTTTTCACAAAAACAAGCTGCTAGTCCTTATTGCTGCAGAGCATGCTAATAATTCCTGGTGAACTCTTGGAAGCCAGAGACCATGAAAGGCTTCCAGTGGTCAGGGGTGGTGAACTGGATTCCCCCTTCCTATGACTAGCAGACTCCATGCATTGTCAGTGTGTAGGTGTTGTTGCCATCAATCTCTCTGATTGTCAGTGTTTCCTGGGATGCTGGGGGAATATCTTGCCATTTTGTGCTATTTTCTAATTTACTATATGCATTCCACTCCCAGGTGAACAGTGGTCATTCTACTGGTATAGGGGTGCCTTATATCCCCTACATAATTTGTTTTATTTATTAAATTTGTAAACTACCCTTCATCTGAAGCTCACAGGATGGTTCACTACATAAATATACAAAATGAGAACCAAAAATGAATAATAAAAACAAAAACAAACCAATAACCCCCTCCCACAAACACATTTAAAAGGACATACAATGTCCTTCAACCAAAGGCCTGGCTGAAGAGGAATGTTTTCACCTGGTGCCTAAAGATGTATAATGAAGGGCAGCAAGGATACTCATCGCCAAATGCTGGAAAACTCAAGATTTGCCCACACTGGAAGAATGGCAGATGCAACTGATGGACTATATGGAACTGGCGGAGATGACTGGCAGAATCCGAGACCTGGGAGAAGAACTGGTGGAGGAGGACTGGAAGAAATTTAAGGACTATTTACAAAAACATTGTAAATTGTATGAATGTTAAGAAAGATGTAAGATTAGTAATAGCATGGCTCCAATAAATTAGTTATAAGGAATATAAATCTAAATGCAATTGAAAGAAAAGACAAATTGTGGATAAATAATATGTTAAAATTAAGTTTTTAAAAGAGTGATTTAAATTCTAAAATTTGAGATTTAATACTGGAAAATCACATTATAGGAATGGAAACAAGTTAATAATTTGCTAGCAAATTCTATGAGTTTAGAATGCAGGAACAAGAGATGTGAGGAAGTCCAAAGATGAGAATGAAATGTGGATATTGGAAAATGCTATGTTATTATGTATGTCTTTTATTGCTTAAAACAAAATTTTAATAAATATCATTATAAAAATAAATAAATAAAGAGGTACAATGAAGGAGCCCGGCAAGCCTCCCTGGGGAGAGCATCCCACAAACGGGGAGCCACCACAGAAAAGTCCCATTTTGTGTTGCTGCCCTCCGGACCTCTTGTTGGGGTAGGTGAAGGTAAAGGTAAGGTAAAGGACCCCTGGACAGTTAAGTCCAGTCAAATTTTACTATGGGCTGCAACACTAAAATCTGCTTTCAGGCCAAGGGAGTCAGTGTTTGTCTGCAGACAGCTTTCCAGGGCATGTGGCCAGCATGACTAAACTGCTTCTAGCACAATGGAACACCGTAACGGAAGCCAAAGCACATGGAAACACCATTTACCTTCCCGCTGCAGTGGTACTTATTTATCTACTCATGCTGGTATGCTTTCGAACTGCTAGGTTGGCAGGAGCTCAGACAAAGCAACAAGACCTCACCCCATCATGCGGATTTGAACAGCTGACCTTATGATCACTAAGCTCATGAGGCTCAGTGGTTTAGATCACAGTGCCATCTGTGTCCCTACATGTTGGATACAACTCATTGTACATAACTATTTCCTGTCTGCTAATGGTTCTTTCACATTACAGATAAATGAAATTTGTCCTGTCAATACAGAAATGACTTCATGCTTACTAATTTATTTCACTGCCTTATTCCACCAATATTCTGGCCTCTATTTCTTAGACTGAGACCAGCATACCAGTGTGAGAAGGTAAGTAGGTACTACCATGGTAAACAGAGTTTCCATGCGCTCTGGCACTCGACACAGTGTTCCATGTGCCAGAAGAGGTTTAGTCTTGCTGGCTGCATGACCCGGAAAACTGTCTGTGGACAAATGCTGGCTCCCTCGGCCTGAAAGCGGAAATAAGCGTCGCACCCCCATAGTTGAATTTGACTGGACTTAACTGTCCAAGGGTCCTTTACCTTACCTTTAGGTAAAGGTAAAGGTAAAGGTACCCCTGCCCGTATGGGCCAGTCTTGACAGACTCTGGGGTTGGTGCGCCCATCTCACTCAAGAGGCCGGGGGCCAGCGCTGTCCGGAGACACTTCCGGGTCACGTGGCCAGCATGACAAAGCTGCATCTGGTGAGCCAGCGCAGCACAGGGAAACGCCGTTTACCTTCCCTCCAGTAAGCGGTCCCTATTTATCTACTTGCACCCGGGGGTGCTTTCGAACTGCTAGGTTGGCAGGCGCTGGGACCGAACAGCGGGAGCGCACCCCGCCGCGGGGATTCGAACCACCGACCTTTCGATCGGCAAGCCCTAGGCGCTGAGGCTTTTACCCACAGCGCCACCCGCGTCCCTTACCTTACCTTTACATAAATCACAGGTTACTCTTTAAGGGGATTCTGGTCAGTAGGTGAAAATTAAGAACTTATGCATGCTCACAGGATAACTGACTGCAGGTATGTTTTTTTTCCACAAAGACAATGTCTGCCCAAATGACCTAATCTGAACAAATAGTGCAGTTACAGATATACCCTCGACACATGAGTACTATCAACTAATGCCCCTAAAATATATTTTAACCACTTTTCGTTCATGTGCCGTTTTAATTTTTGTACTCCCCACCCACGATGTGGGAGGGGGCAGAGCCCAAAGTAGAGAAAATCAGTGGAAAAAGTGGACAGAGCAACAGATGTGAGTCTTATATTTTGACAGCAGGCTACATTAAAAACTGCACAGAAGTCAGAGGTTTCTATACACATATGCACACCTCTCCATCTTCCATCCAGGCAAACAAGGTGCATTATTATAATTCAAAGACATGTTCTACCCAGACAAAATCACTGGAGAAGTTCACAGGGAAGGGATGTTAAGGGCATGGCCTAAGGAGATTGTAAGGGCCAGATATAAAGACCCGGAGAACCTCATTCAACCCCCAGGCCTGAGATTTCCCATCCCATAGTAAGGTAAAGGTAAAGGGACCCCTGACCATTAGGTCCAGTCGTGACCGACTCTGGGGTTGTGACACTCATCTCACTTTATTGGCCGAGGGAGCCGGCGTACATGTGGCTGGCATGACTTAGCCTCTTCTGGCGAACCAGAGCAGCACATGGAAACACCGTTTACCTTCCCGCCGGAGCGGTACCTATTTATCTACTTGCACTTTGACATGCTTTCAAACTGCTAGGTTGGCAGGAGCAGGGACCGAGCGATGGGAGCTCACCCCGTCGCGGGGATTCGAACTGCCGACCTTCTGATCCACAAGTCCTAGGCTTTGTGGTTTAACCCACAGCGCCAGCTGCGTCCCCCCATCCCATAGTATAAAGGGTATAATTTAACGGATCTCTTTCACACATGCACAAGCCATGTATCAAGTGACCATAGCTTGCCTATTTACTTCCGGCATTGAAGGGCAAGTTAACAGGAAAAGCTCAAACTGTTTTTAAAATCTGACACCTTTTTTCTTGGAAGTTCTCTATTGCTCACACTCTGGCTTCTGCAGCAACATAGCTCAGAAAAGTGCCAACCACAAAGGTACAATGATCTGATCCAAAGCCAGCCAGTCCTTCCACGTTTAAATCACATCACTGTGCTCAGCATCAATAGCAGCAAGAGCAACAAGAGCTTATCTGGAGAAAGTTTTCTATCAAATTCCAAAGCTCCCTGCCAATTGCCCTTTTATCCCCTTCCTGAAAAAACCCATCCTCTCACCTGAAGGACTTCCTTTCCAACTATGTTAAAGGCTCTCAAGAGGCATGTACCCTGAGCTAAACATCACAGTGCTTGAAGAGCTGAAAGGAGCTGTTGACTGCCAAAGTTTAAAGTGAACTTGGAGGTCAACCTAGATGTGATGCTGAGTGTGTAAAGGTAAAGGTAAAGGTACCCCTGCCCGTACGGGCCAGTCTTGCCAGACTCTGGGGTTGTGCGCCCATCTCACTTAAGAGGCCAGGGGCCAGCGCTGTCCGGAGACACTTCCGGGTCACGTGGCCAGCGTGACAAAGCTGCATCTGGCGAGCCAGAGCCGCACACGGAAACGCCGTTTACCTTCCCGCTGGTAAGCGGTCCCTATTTATCTACTTGCACCCGGAGGTGCTTTCGAACTGCTAGGTTGGCAGGCGCTGGGACCGAACGACAGGAGCGCACCCCGCCGCAGGGATTCGAACCGCCGACCTTTCGATCGGCAAGTCCTAGGCGCTGAGGCTTTAACCCACAGCGCCACCTGCGTCCCTTGCTGAGTGTGTGGCTGCCACCAAAAATGGCAGTCTCATGTCCTGCTTCCTCTCACACCCCTCCATAACACCCAGTGGCGTAGCGTGGGGGGTGCAGGGGGGCCGGCCACACCGGGCACAACATCTGGGGGGGCGCGGTCGCACTCGCAGCTCTCTGCCCCCTGCTAAAATCCACGGGTTAGGGAGCACAAATTACTCGCCTTGCCCCGGGTGCTGACAACCCACGCTACGCCACTGATAACACGTATGAGAAACTTTGGGGGCAATCCTAGCCTGGGCTGCTACCCAGCAAGCCTTTATACCACAAAGGGGCAACCATGAAATCCACAGCCCTGCTGTGCTGTGTCCAGGGCAGAAGGTGGGAGCAGGAAATTGCTGTGACAGCCTGAAGCTGGTACAGTTATTTGACCCAATGCTATCACCTGATGGCAGTGGAGCTTGCTCAGAATCTATCTTGACTGACAATGACTCCCTGGAATCTCAGGCAGAGGGTCTCCCATATCACCTGCTTCCTAGTCCTTTTAAGCCAGGGGTGGGGAACCTCAGTCCAGGGGCCAAGTGCAGTCTCCAGTGCACTACATGGAATTGGCGGAAATGACTGGCAGAATCCGAGACCAGGGAGAAGAGTTGGTGGAAGAAGACTGGAAGAAATTTAAAGACTATCTGCAGAAACACTGTAAAATTAATGAATGTTAAAATGATGTTGGATTGAAAATAAGTGGCATTAGCAACAAAGTTAATAAGAATATGCAAAAATGAATTGATAATAGATGGAAATACAGAGTTATAATATGTTAAGATATAGAGTTAAGATGAATGAAAGAGGGCAAGGATTTGCTGATTTGATTATGTAAATGGGATACAAAAAGGGGAGGTGAGAGGAGGTCAAGGAAACAAGCAAATGAGTCTAAAGTTATAAAAAATGGATTTGTTTTTAATTTTTTCTTATTTTCTTTTTGTCTTTTGTATGTTGTATTTTCATTGTTCATTTTTCTTTTTTATGTATTTTTATGTATTTTTGTACTTATGTTTCTGTAAAATTTTAATAAACATTTCTTTAAAAAAAAAACACAAATGCAGTCCTCTAGGCCTCTCTATCAGGCCCTCGGGACTCTCCTCAGGCCACACCCCTCCCTACCCACAGCCTCCCACCAGGCAACTGGCTCATTGCCAGTGTAAACCCCTAAACCTAAACCCCATCCCAGGGAGTCTAGAGAACTTCCACCTTCATTAATCAGCCTCAGAAGCAACTGGTTGATTTGGTGATCTGGTTAACATTAAGTTGATCATTCAATGAAGGCTTTGGAAGAACTTTGAGTGCTGTGGATACTACCTGCTGAAATGCCATGTGGGATCTTAATAACAGATTACTTATACCCGACACAACCTGTTTGACCAAGCCCCAAAGAATATTGGATAATCTACCATTGAATTGACCCCCTCTCCATCTCTTTTTTCTGAGTTGATGGCCTGCAAACCTTTACCAACAAGCAATCTTTATTTTATTGTCTGGGCTCCTGTGCCTTGAAAAACTTGACTTGAAAAATAATAATCCAAATTAGAAGGGCCAACTGACTGGGAGCAAAGTGGGATCCAGTTTGAATGGAAGAGTTTGGATTTGATATCCCGCTTTATCACTACCCGAAGGAGTCTCAAAGCGGCTAACGTTCTCCTTTCCCTTCCTCCTCCACAACAAACACTCTGTGAGGTGAGTGGGGCTGAGAGACTTCAGAGATGTGTGACTAGCCCAGGGTCACCCAGCAGCTGCATGTGGAGGAGCGGAGACACGAACCTGGTTCACCGGATTATGAGTCTACCGCTCTTAACCACTACACCACACTGGAGGAATGTTTCAGCTGCAGCTCAGTGATAGAGCATCTGCCTTGCATGTAGAAGGTCTCAGGTTCAATCCCCACCTATGGTTGGGAATTTCCTCTGCCTGAAATCTTAGAGAGTTGGTGTAGACCAGGGGTCAGCAAACTTTTTTAGCAGGGGGCCGATCCACTGTCCCTCAGACCTTGTGGGGGGCCAGACTATTGGGGGGGGGGAATGAATGAATTTCTATGCCCCACAAATAACCCAGAGATGCATTTTAAATAAAAGCACACATTCTACTCATGTAAAAACACCAGGCAGGCCCCATAAATAACGCAGAGATACATTTTAAATAAAAGGCCACATTCTACTCATGTAAAGACACCCCGCTTCCTGGACTGTCTGCGGGCTGGATTGAGAAGGCAATTGGGCTGGATCTGGCCCCCGGGCCTTAGTTTGCCTACCCATGGTGTAGACAATACCAAACTAGATGGACCCCTGTTCTGTCTCAGTATGAGGCAGCTTCCTATGCTCCTATTAAATGGAAGAGCTGTAGATCAGCAGCAGACCACATGCTTTGCATGCAGAAGTTCTCAAGTTCTATTCCTAGCACCTCCAAGTAGGATTGGGAGAGATGCTAGTCTGAAACCCTGGAAAGCAGCTGCCAGTCAGTGTAGGCAATACTGAGCTACATGGACCAATGGTCTGACTCAGTACAACACAGCTTCCTGTGTTCTATATTTTAATGTTGTATCACTCCCTAAAGGTAAAGGTACCCCTGCCCGTACGGGCCAGTCTTGACAGACTCTGGGGTTGGTGCGCCCATCTCACTCAAGAGGCCAGGGGCCAGCGCTGTCCGGAGACACTTCCGGGTCACGTGGCCAGCGTGACATCGCTGCTCTGGCGAGCCAGAGCCGCACACGGAAACGCCGTTTACCTTCCCGCTGGTAAGCGGTCCCTATTTATCTACTTGCACCCGGAGGTGCTTTCGAACTGCTAGGTTGGCAGGCGCTGGGACCGAGCAGCGGGAGCGCACCCCGCTGCAGGGATTCGAACCGCCGACCTTTCGATTGGCAAGTCCTAGGCGCTGAGGCTTTAACCCACAGCGCCACCTGCGTTGGGTATCACTCCCTAGTACGCCTTTATTGTCTGCTTTAAAAATAAAAGAAAATACTTTATTGCAGTAGACACCTGTATTGCTACTGAAAGGACTCTGCTTATATATTTCCCTCTCTCCCCTGTTTTGATCACACCTGTCTGGCTTGGGGCTAAATCAAATACTCCCATAGCTGGCAGTCATCTGTTTCTTAACTGACTAATGCTACGGGGAGCTAGAGGCTTCCAAAGGAATGTCAAACATCTTGATTGGATCGTAATGAAAACTCACTAGACAAGGCAAGAGGATCGGGAACTTTTCCTCTTAATTGCTACTGGATTGAAAAGAGGAGAAGGGCACCTGTTTGCATGACTCCTTTTCAAAGCATCAATACAAACTTTTGATAGCATTTACTTACTTACTTACTTACTTATTATTCTGCCCTTCCTCCCAAAGTAGCTCAGAGTAGCAAACACAAAAGTGATAAAACAATACAATTAAAAATAATATTAAAACAGAAGGAATTCAATGTAGCACTCTTCTAATTCTGTCAGCACAAGCATTTCATCTTGCCAGATGGAATGTTCCCCCCTCTCTTCCCCTATTCATTGTTCTGGGGGTTCTCCTAAACCCCACCCCACCCCTGAGAAGAATTTGGGGAAAGGGGTGTGTAGGGGGAGGAAAGTGGGGAAATCCCTGTTGCACCAGCAGAAGTTATTGCGCTGGCGTCTGCTAGCAGGACTCATGAGTTGAATCCAGCCCATATTTTAAAACATCTAATTTAGAACATCTAAAATATGCACAACCATCACATATCCCCACAGCTAGCGAATTATTCCAAGGTTATCAGGAACAGTATCTTTCAGTCATCAGATGCCTGGGTAAACAGAAATGTTTTTAATTCCTGCTGGAAGTGAATGATGAGACAGACAGATGCACCTCACCAGGGACGGCATTCCTGAAATGAGGAATCACCACCAAGAAGGCCCTATCATAGGTCATTGTCAGCTGGGCAGCACCAACATAGGGCCCTTGATGGTTGATATTGCAGAAAGGTTCCCTTTTAGGTACTTGAGTCCCAAGCCTACAGCATGCATGCACACACACCATATTAAAATGGGAAGCACAATTCAGCCTTACATCTCCAAAAGATTCCGTTTGAGATGGTTTAAGAATAATTTACTCACCTGCAGAAAAGCCCATTTCAGATGTCTCCGGAGCATCCCTTTATGCTGGAAGCATCAACAACTGCCCCCACCCCACATAATATCCCCATGCCTGCCTGAAACTTTTTTTTCTGTCTAATACTGTACTCAACAGCACCAGGTGAAGAGGTCAATCTATGTCTGGATTGAACTCACAGGACTGTAGGGACTCGCATGACTGAAAGTTCCTACATTTTTTTAAAAAAAGGGGGGTACAGGCATGCTAGTTATCTATGAGTAGGGATTCTCAGTCACCCTAATTTAAATTCTGTCCTTTCATCACAATCATATGCTGTGGCCTGGCTGCAAGTGGCAAAAGCAGGCAGAGCAGCAAATGAAAATTTCACTTTGGCATACTGGTCTAGTATCTGCACACACCCCTCTCTAACCAGACAAGCAAGAAGCGTTTTTGGAGTCCAAGGGCACATGCCAGCCAGCCAAAAACACTGGTGAGGAGCACGGCTGGTAAGAGGAGTGGTTCAGAATAGTGTGTGCCCTGGGGAGAGTCCCTAGGGCCAGACAGAAAGCCCTGGAAGGCTGCATTTGGCCCCCAGGTATGAACTTGAAATAGGCTGTGTATCCTGTTTTACAGAGGACAGTCCTCTTTTCGAAGGGCTGCATGGTCCAAATCTGGTTTAAAGATAAGGAACCCTAAGAAGGGAGAGCAAAGGGGGCCTCAAAGTTGCTCATCAACAGTTAGCACCTGGATAGCAAAATGGGCAGGTGCACAGGTCACCTGGTCTCAGCCTACCTTACTATGGTGAGATGTGTTTCTATTTCATGTCTAGTAATGATTTCTAAATTTGCATCAATATGTGTAACATACATTTTTAAATCTTTATGCAAATCTGTCCTCTTTTTTGGCAACGCATAAGTGGCCACCTAACAAAGTTCTACCAAGAGTCCAGCAACTCAACAGCAGGAAAGGTATGGGGCCTCTCCAGGACTTGAGAGAGGAGAGGCTCCAGAAATCTCAGGTTAATGCTCTGAAGTGCCCCAAAGCGAGATGTCAGGAATGAAGCAGTCACATGAAGAACAAAGCTGTTGTCACTCAAATGTAAATGATACAAAGGGAAATGGCAGACAGCCACAAGAGAGGTCCAAATCGCCATTACGATGCACAGGATCACTGAGCAATTAATAATTTCAACTTGTTCTGACACAGAGGCCTCCAAGTTGGATGCCTCAGTCACTTTATGCCATAATGAAGGCTTTAAAAACTCACTCCAAGTCCTGCTGCAGCCAAACTTAATTGGGCTGGGTATTTCAAAACAGTCATGTCTGGACTAAAGTCTCCCTCCAATTTGTGACTTACTTTATGCATTTATTATCCCATTTCTATCTCACCTTTCCTCTAAAGAACTCAGCATGGTGTATATGGTTTTCCCATCCCACCCATCTCCATTTGATCCTCACAACATCTCTGTGAGGTACGGTAGGCCAAGAGACTGGCTGCTAATCCATTGAGCTTCATGGTTGAGTAGGTTTTGAACCCTGGTCTCTAGGTTTGGGTCCCAGTTTCTAACCACTATGCATGCCATGCAGTATTAGTGGGCCTGTGCTCCTTTCCTTTCTGCCCATTTCTTTTTCCCAGTTGTCTTCTTTCTCTCAACCTTCTTGCCTCTGGCCTTCTCTGTTTTTCCTCAGTCCTCTCTCTGGACCACCCAATCTTCAAGTCTTCTTCCCACCACCAACTTGCACTGCTTGACCATCTTCTCTCCTCATTGCATCCCATTTCTTCAGTTTGCCCTTCTCTCAAGCCCACTGCCTACCCAACTCCCCCTCTTTAGGATCTGGGCAAATTCTAACCAGTAGCAGCCAGACACTCTGCTGCCTAACCTCGATCCTCTGTCAGATAACAGGCAATTCGACCAATCACAGTCATCATCCACAGCAAACCCCTTAGTTGCCACATTAAAATATAGAAATTGACATGAGCCTGGGCCACCTTGAAGGATATTGTATATCCCATCTCTGATTTTTCTGCCCACTTTTAAACCTGACAGCCCCTCCACATTTTACTTGAAAGCACGTAGAGAAAACTTTTGCACAGGCAAAAGTTTATGCAACTGCTCACTAAGGGTCACTCTCACATTGCAGTTTACTGGGGGCTCAGGCAAGCTCTGAGCAGTGTCCACATTACATTGCCCTCCCCAAAATGCAGCCCTATGACATTTTCCCTTTTGATTTAGGATTTACCATTTCCATGGAAAACCCAGAAAGTAAAAGATGACTAAATATGGCAATGGCTAATCCAGATTAGATTTGGTGGGGGTGGAATGGGGAAAATACTCAGAAATAGTTTATTATTACTCATTGCATTTGGGAAACAAGGATTTTCTTCTTCAAGGACAAACCTTATTGGCACCTGTCAGGGGTTCAGAAGGAGAGACACAGGAGGGGGAGCAAATGGAGAGTGAGGAGGAGGAGTACGAGGGGGGCGCAGGCAGTGACAGTGGCCAGAGTTATTCCACAAGCCTCTCTAGCGAATCGGAGGACTCACAGAAGGGAGCGCCGGTGGCCAGAGCAAGGGAGATTCCAGGGGGGAAGCCCCAGGAGGAAGGGGCCAGCGGGGAGTCCCTGAGCAGCAGCAGTTGATCAGGACCAGCGTCTCCACCAGAGCGCAGTGGGGAGGGGGAGTCCCAGGAGTCGGGACCAGTGTCCTCACCACCAGAGGGAGGAGAGGAGTCAGGTTTGGCAACACCCACATCAGGAAGCGGGGAAACGGTCAGAAGGAAAGTCACCGGCTGGGCGCGCGCGCCAAGTTCAAATGTACAGGAGCGCGGCACAGCGGGGAGCCCGGGAAGGGAGCCAGGTCCTAAAGCCCGCCGGAGGGAGGGGCAAGACTCAGGAGGCTCCGCGTCAGAGGAGTCCAGGAAGGAGGGAACCCCAGAGGGCAGAAGGACCCAACGCAGGAAAGAGCAGCGCAAGAGGTGGAGCCGGGCTAGAATCTTAAACTGGTGTGGGTGGAGCAGTGAGTCAGAGGGGACTTAGCCGGTCTAGCGTAGAGACGTGGGCCTGCGCGCCCAGAGCTTGGAAATGGAAACTAAACTTCAATAAAGACTTTTGTATATAATATCCACTGGGCGTTGGTCCTCTGTGAGCTGGGACCTAGCGGCAGTCCTGACAGCACCCTACAAAAATATTCTACTGTAACTTCTTCCTTCACGTTGACTCATCTACTGGAAAACCACTGCCATAAAAAGACCCATGTGTTGCAAAGGAAGCTGGGCCATATTATAGGGCAGCCTTTGGCACTCTGGCACCCTCCATTTGTTTTGGACTACCATTCCAGCCAGCTCCAACTGAAACTTTTGCAGGCACGAACAGGATTGTCAAAGCAGATGTGCATATAATTGTCCCCATACCATCATGAGCACAAATAATCATGAATGCCCAATAAAAATGACATCTGTAGGGGGCACTTAAAAAAAAAAGTAAAAAACAATTTTATACTTTTCCCATGTGTACCACATGATTCTACAATAAGGAAAAGAAACAGCTTGTTGAAAAACACATAAAGCTAAATTAGCCTCAAGAAAGAACTCATCAAAAAACTTCAAATAAAACTAGGGGCAGATAGTCCTGATTGACAATTCAACACCGTTACAACATGTTTGCAACTTTATATTAATTGCAATATTCTAGGGCTGCAGTAGTTTATTAATTTTAGTGGCTTTTATATTTTAAAAATGCATATGTTTTATTTGCATGCATTGTTTATTTTGACACACACACACACCTCAAAAGCACACATAAATAAAACTAAACAGTTTGCAGACTACTTCATTAGCAGAGAAGTAATCTCTTCGCTCTAGCAGCCTCTTCACCTGGGTGCATGTGAGGGGGGAGTTCAGATGTCTGAGTTCAGATGTCACTATTTAATCTTTCTCAAAGAATTGACAGTTTGGGAGGGGGGCAGAGGAGGGGGAGCAGACTCTGGTCATTCTCTGTTACAACACAGGTAGCACTAACCTAACATGTCTGGATATTTGCCTCAGGCAGACCTATGAATGTGCCTCTTGTAGATCAGGAAAAAAGGTGGGGGTGGGAGAGAGAAAATCCTGGCCTAACATTTTTGCATGTCAGCAAAACCAAGAAAAAAACAAACAGCATTGCAAAAAACCAAAATTTGGAACAATGAGCCAACAATTTTCACCATGACAAACTCAGTCCACCCTTACATGCCTAATTTGGATCCAGCTTCACTCCAAAAGCAATGAGCTAGTATTTCACAGCTGAAAGTAGGATGTAAATAAATTGCTGGACCCCCGTTTTGATTCCCCCCCTCTCATTTATTTGCTATTAATTTTATTGACTATATTTTAATCCCACTTTCCAGAAAATTATTATCACCCAAAGCAGCTCACATGATTAAAAAAATACAAAGGTAACTAGAGAGAGAGATCTTCCTCTTTTTCTCTGGTGATCACTTGTAACTGAGTAAGATTGTCTTCCATGAACACAGTCTTAAAGCTGTGTCCGTAGGTGACTGTGGAGGACAATCCTGGATCCACATGTCCTTCCACAGTGGGGACATAGGTTTCGGGGCAGGAGTCGATCTTCAAAGTACATGACACCTTTGGTAAAGGCTGTTCTCCAACTGGGGCACTCGCAAGCCAGTGTCTCCCAATTGTCGGTGTTTATATTACATTTTTTAAAAAGATTTGCCTTGAGAGAGTCTTTAAGACCACCAGCATTACTCTTTCCATTTTTAAGTTTGGAATAGAGTACAGTCATACCTTGGTTGTCGAACGCCTTGGTACTTGTATGTTTCAGCTCCCCAACGATCGAAACCTGGAATTGAGTGTTCAGGCTTTCGAATGTTTTTTTGGAAGCTGAATGTCCGATGGGGCTTCCATGACTTCTGAATGTCTGGTGGAGCTTCCTGCAGCCAAACAGAAGCCGCACTTTGGTTTCCAAACATTTTGGAAGTCAAACGGACTTCTGGAACGGATTCCGTTTGACTTCCAAGGTACGACTGTAGTTGCTTTGGAAGATGATAATCAGGCATCCTAACAACATGACCAGTCCAACAAAGTTGATGTTGTAGAATCATTGCTTTGACACTGGTGATCTTTGCTTCTTCCAGTACACTGACATTAGTTCACCTGCCTTCCCAAGTGATATGTAAAAATTTACAGAGACACAGTTGATGGAATCTTTTGAGGGAGATGGTGTTTATAAGTGGTACATGTTTCACAAGCGTACAGTAAGGTTGGTAGTACAATAGCTATGTAAACAAGCATTTTGGTTTCCCGGAACGGTCCTCAAACACTCTGCTCTTCAATTAGGAGAAAGCTTCACTCGCAGAGCTCAGGTGATGCAGGATTTCAGCATCAATGTTGGCCCTTTTAGAAAGATAACTGCCCAGATAAGAAAAGTGCTCAACATTTTCCAACGTTACACCTTTAAGTTGTATTTGTGATGCTGCAGCGTGGAGAGATAGATAGACATACCCTGCCATCAGGCATATGAATTAAAATACTAGACACACAAAAGAAAGGGTGGTAGAAGGAAAACTCGGGGGTGGACCCTCTACCATAAGATACTGCAATGACCAGACCAACTTTGACTGCTTAAAAAGAGAATTTGACAAATTAATGGAAGTTAAGGGTATCAGCATGGGCTTCTACAGAGAGGGGCAAGGGGCAGGGTTATTGTGAGGACAATATGGAGAATGGGAGAACCATGTTTGCCATCTTCAGCTTGGAGGAGAGGTGGGAGAAAAATGTCATCATAAGTAAATAAGACTATCAAGTCAATACCTTCCTCAAAATACAAAATAAGGGTGATCATTTTCCAGGAACACATGCTGGAAAATAGATGCTGTGCCCAGTGAATATGGCAGTTGGAGAATACGCAGCCACTGCCTGTATAGCAGCTTGAGAGCAGAAACTCTACAGATTTGGAGGCCAGCTAGCCAACATAGCAACTGTGCCCCACACAGTTAGAAAAAAGTGCTGGTACTGCATACCCCTGAGTACCCCCCAGAAAAAGCACTGCTTCCAGACAACTTTTTTTTACTGAGCATTCATTCTGATTTGTTTACAAGGTGGTTAGACAGCACTACCACAAGCAAGCTATGCCCCACACTTTCCAGTGCATTATCCTGCCACTTTCTTTAAAGAACATAAGATGAACAGAATGCTGCCTGAAACAATAGAGAGTTGCTGTTAGTGTCGACAGTACTGAGTTAGATGGACTGACTCAGTATAAGGCAAATTCCTCTGTTTTTCCTATATGACTGAATCCCATCCCCAAACTGGGTTGGTCTGAAGGGCCCAATGTTCCATACAGCATTCCCCCTTTAAAAAAAGCACATCCCCAGTCAGCTGTATTTACAATCTCTGAGCACTGCTGCTAAAGAACAGATGCTTAGACTCTGGGGTCATATTGTGTCCAATCAGCTTGTCATCACCCACTGACTCTGGAGCCCCTTGTACCAAATTTAATCATCAGCCCTGCCATAGCCTCCGAAACGCAGTCCCACACGTGCTGCAGCTTCCTCTGTTCCTTAAAAAAAAACAAGAGAAAGGTGAAGCAAGTGTAAGGAACATGGGGACCGGCCAGCCCAGGATGGGTGAGAAAAGGGAGAGGACAATGGGAGGATTATAACGAGATGGTGATAAGCATCACCCAGGCCAGTGGAGGGTCCCCCTCCTCTGACTTCATTACACAGTAGCAACAGCTGTTGACCATCCGAGTTCACAGTGATGAAAATCCACATCAGCAAGATGGTTACTAAACAGGGGGTTTTGCATGCTGCCAGGAAAAGTAGGGTTGCAAGTTTTTAATTGGCCTGACCCCAACAGGAGAGGCAAAGATTTGAGAAAGGTAGCAAGTTTTGTTGTTAGACATGATTCTAGAACCAGGGCAGCCAACATCTCCATTCTGCAAAATGAAGGGCTGAAGCTCAGAGGAAGAGCATCTGCTTGGCATGCAGAAGGTCCAAGATCCAATCCCCAGTATCTCCAAGAAGGGCCAGGAAAGACTCCTGCCTGAAACCCTGGAGAGCCACTGCCAATCAGTGGAGACAGTACACATCGATGAATCAATGTGTCTGACTTAATACAAGGCAGCTTCCTATATCCCTATGAAAGAGGCTCAGCAAAGATGGAGTCCTTGGGTATCTCTGGACCTTTTTCAGCACAAATGCCACATTTTCATAAGCAACAATCTGGACAGGGCCAGAGCTAAAGTTATGGTGACTGTTACCTCTGTACATTCCAGCCACACAAGTCAGGGTATGAACCTGCCCCACCTCTTTTGAATTTCTGCAAGACAAGACACTGCCATTTTCTGACTCAAGAAATCTATATCCAAGATGTCACAGTATGGCCAGAGTCTTTCCTGCTCCTTTTGAGTAAAAGGCAGCTGAGTAAGCTGGGCTCTTTTAACTGAAGGCAGGGACACCTTTCACTGAAGGCAGGGGTTCCAATTTGGTTAGAACTGCTGCTCCTATATAGGGCTCAGGCTGCATACACATGAGAGTTTATTCTAAAATCAGTTGAGACTCAGTTTTTTCGACTCAGTCCACACACAGTCAAGATCTACTGCATATCTTTTTCTTGCCCCTGGAAAGTGCTTCTTGAAAAACTAGTTTCATTCCAAAAGCAAGAGCTCATTGAATATTTGATTCTGCAATTACCCTGTAGTATGTCCATTTTTGAAAACAGGGGTAGATGGTTTCAGCAATAGGGTGGCGGTGGGTGTTTCCTCACATGCCCAATGATATTCTGGGGTGGGCATATACCAAGATCACAATCACTACTATGTTGTGAACCGCCCTGAGATCAGCGGATGAAGGGTGGTATACAATTATTATTAACACTACTACTACTACTACTACTACTACTAATAATAATAATAATAATAATAATAATACTATAATACTTCCTTCTTCATTCACCTGGAGTATGTACAGGGAGGAAGATGTGTGGATAGCTGAATCAAGGGGAGAAGTTTCAAACATATGTCAAGTGACCACACCCACTCTTGTGAATGGAGGGATCCGGAATATATAGATTGTAAGCAGCAGGTTGAGGATGAGCATGGACAATTCCAAATTGAGGAAAAGCTACAAACACCTTAGTGGGCACACAGCCTGAGGGCTTGTCCATGCTTCTGCTTCTCCTGTTCCTAGAAAGCACGGAACTGAGACGTTTTCCACTTGTCCCATGCTTTCTACGCATAGGTCTGAACAGTTTTCCATTTGCCCTGCCACTTTCCCCAGGAAAGCCTGTTCTTTAACGCTGAATCAGAGCAAACCCCAATCTGTGAAAACCCCAACAGTTATTTTCTCTGATTCAGTAGTAAAGAGTGGGTTTTCCCAGGGGGAAACAGTGTGGCAAATGGAAGTGTGAACAAGCCCTCAGTCTAGGGTTGACTATTGATGAAGCAACATCTGAGCTCTGGTCTCCTATAACACTCCTAATGATGTCTGCACAATAAAGTTTAGTCTTATAGTCTTGTGGTGGTGGTCTGTGCTCACAGCAGGACAGATAAGCTCATAGATGTTTCTGACTGAGGTGCAACTGAGCAGTCACCAATTTTTACTTTCAGATTTAAAATTTTACCAGGTAGAAATCGTTCTGCAAAAGAACTTAGGTTGTGTGCATATCCACTTGTGTGTATTTTATGCCAGCTTTTTCTGATGCCATGCCCCCTCCTTCCCTCCTTCTTTCTTGAATTAGTCAGTTAGGTGACCCTAGTTCATCCTTGGTCATGTAGTGAATATGATAGCATCATGATGCTCATAGCTTGTTGTGATGCTGCCCCTGTCTGCTAATAACTGAAGCCCCACCTGATCAGATTTGGCAACTTAAATTAATATTTCTAGATATGCAGCATCTTAATCTTTTATAATCTTGTGGCCCTTTACAGAGAAACAAATTTATTGTGGCATGCACTTTCCTGGACTGGAGCCCATGCCATCTGATACATGAAGTGTCAACAAATAAAGAAACATTTTTGCAAGGCAAGCTATGAATTGCTGAAAAGGGAATTGGTTTTTATCTCAGCATTGCCATAAAAAATGTGGATGTTTTTTGTTTGTTCATTTGTATTAAATAGTAACAGTTCAGCCCTGTTTCTGGCTGACTTCAAAATTTCTCTGGTCTCTTTCAGGCATCCTGATTAACTGAGTGGTAGTCCTGGGAATCATGTTTTTTCAGTGCCCCCCTCTATCCCTCAGCCCCAAGTAACCCAAACTGTCATAGTTTCTCCAAGGTGTGTATGCACGAAGGAAAAAGTCACCTTGTTTCCTGGATAGGAGAGGTGCCCATCCCTAAGTTGGCAGCATTTCAGCTATTATTTTTTCAAAGAAAAATCATGCATCAATCTGGGTGGAATGTTGTCTCATGGATGGATTGCTGTGAATTATTAAGCAACTGGGAGAGAAGTAAGCCCTTCTGATTCATTCTTGCTGCTAAGAGCCTGTGCAAGAGGAGTGGAAGGCCTGCTGTTCAGTTCCTTTCACCATAGCAAAGCAAAGTCGGCCAGAGAATCAGTAGATTTTAAATGAAATGTCACATCCCATTTGGCACGGAAGCTCCAGTGTGAGGACAGGCGCATAGAGGAAGGGAAATTTGACAGCTCGGCAGGTCATGGCAAGCTGCCTTACTAGCCACACGCTTGGGTTTAAATTGAATATCTCCTTAGCTTGATGCCTTGAAGAGAGACTCTTCAGGAAAATGCATAAACCCCAGGACTATCATGAACTGCTGCAGATTGCATAATGCAGATTAGTTACCCTTTACCATCCCTAAACCACACTGTCATGCTCAAGATGCATGTGATTTATAGAGTGGATTTTTTCCAGCCTTTTAAGGCATAGTTATTGGTGAGGTTGAAATACTAATCCACTTTAGTCCCAGGTCAGATGGGAGCCTTAAATAGAGCTTCTGCCTAGTCAGAAGTCTCTGGGTTACTGTTACAGTTCTGACAGCTACTACAGCCACCTACTGAGAGGCTCCTTCCAGCCTTCTCTCCTGCTTGTCATTCAGCAGTACAGTGGTACCTCGGGTTAAGTACTTAATTCGTTCCAGAGGTCCGTTCTTAACCTGAAACTGTTCTTAACCTGAAGCACCACTTTAGCTAATGGGGCCTCCTGCTGCCACTGCGCCGCTGGGTCACGATTTCTGTTCTCATCCTGAAGCAAAGTTCTTAACCCGAGGTACTATTTCTGGTTTCGCAGAATCTGTAACCCGAGATACCACTGTATCTGGTTTCTGCTTGCAGTATTAAGAAGACTGTGACTTCCCCATTTGCTGCAAAAGCAAAGTCAGTTGTTGCTAGATGGTGGCCAAATGGCAGTGAGTGAGGGCTGGAATGAAGCTGGTTATTTGGAGGCTTCTTGCTTTGTGAAGCCTCATCCACAAGCTTGTGCATGAAATGCCTTTAATTGTTGGGAGGTGAGTGGCAGACAGATTCCTCACCTTGCACTGTGCACAATCAAGTGACCTACATTTGTGCAGAGCCTGAATTCAACAGTGAAGCTTCAGCAGACAACACATGGTATCAGAAGTGGAAGGATAAGGAAGAGGAGTCTGAAAGAAGAGCTGTATATAAGGGAATAGTGCACATTAAGAATTATTCCACCACTGCCTCTTTTCAATGAGTGAATTGAATCTGTCTTATAGGAAGATAGTACTGTCCTCTCTTGGCTGAGAGCCAAGAGGGCATGTTGCTCCTTCAGAAGATGAAGATGAGAGAGAGGCAAGAGAGAGAATGGCTGCCTGCCCTGTGCTTTTATCATTATCTGCACAGGTGAGGCCACACCCACCTCTGGTCACATGCGGAGGAAGTCCGTCCCCAGGAAGTTTACCTGCTTGCTGGACAGACATCCCTCCCCATGTTCTAACATTCTAGGAATGTTGTCATTGACTGCTCCTGTGTTTACATCCCACACATAATTCATTTGAAATAACGATTGTTCATAAAACATCAGTAATCATAAGCTAAACATTTGTATTAGAGTCAGAGTCAAGGAAAGCTTGGGTAAACATTTTAAGGTTTTAAGAGGTGATTAAAGGTAATTCATGACTATCTTCACTTCATGAATTACCTGTAGGAGGGCATTCCTCAACACAGGATCTTCTGAATTATCATGGAACAACTAGCAGGTTCTCCTCAGAATATCTTAAAGATCATTTTGGTCTTTCCTTTGGGTGGCAGTCTGCTAGGTACCCTGGTTCCAAGTTGCTTAGGGCTTTAAATGTTAACAACAAAACTTTGAATTTGGCTCAGTAGCTATTAGGCAACCTATTTCCCTTTTTTGGTGCACCCTCAAGTTCCTGTTTTGTTTTGTTTAAAAACAAACAAACAAACAAACAACTTATCAGTCATTCTATGTATGCTAACTTAAATTTCTATTACTGTCATACAATATTGGTGGTATGCCTTCATAACCTATGTCCTATGCCTTATATCTATATTCTTAGACTATACCTATATAAACTACATCAATCATTTTATGGTTAATATCTATGTTTTTCTGTATAGACTTTATGCCCCTTCAAGCTCCTACAGTCCTCTTACCTCATGACTGCTAAGTTTACTCAGGAGGCTTTGTTGAGGAACTCTGTCAAAGGTTTTCTGAAAGTCCAAGTATACCATGAGAGCCAGTGTGGTGTAATAATAATAATAATAATAATTTTTTATTTATACCCCACCGGGTGAGAGCTAGCGGATGCAATGGAAGCTGCAAAGTAAGATTTCTTAGCAGCTTTCATAGCCATCTCATAGGCTTTCATAAGCGTCCTATAAGATGTTCTTGAGGCTCCGTCATGAGTCGGTCGCCATACTCACTCTAGCCGTCTGAGATTCCGCTTCATTTTCCGGAGCTCCTCAGTAAACCAAGGGGCCCGGTTTCGACGGGGTCGCAGAGGGCGCTTAGGCGCGATCTCATCAATGGCTGCCAAGAGCCGGTTATTCCAGTCCTCAACAAGGTCATCTAATGAGTCGCCAGGAGGAGCAGGGTTCCGCAAGGCTTGTCAGAATCTATCAGGATCCATCAGTTTTCGTGGACGAGCCCAAATGGGTTCGCCACCCGAGCTGGGGAGGAGCGGGAAGTCTATCTTGGCTTTCAGAGCGTAGTGATCAGACCATGGCACTTCCACAGCAGGGAGCATGATCACATCTATGCCAGCCCCAAAGATCAGATCCAACCTGTGGCCTGCTTGATGTGTGGGGCCCAAAACAACCTGGGAGAGCCCTAGTGTTGCCATGGAAGTCACTAGGTCCAGAGCCTGTGAGGAGGGAGCGGCATCGGCATGGACGCTGAAGTCTCCCAAAACCAGTAGGTTTGGGAACTCCAAGGCCCAGCCCGCCACCACCTCCAGCAGGTCTGACAGGGTGGCTGCAGGTGTGCTGGGTGGTCGGTGTAGTGGTTAAGAGCGGTGGACTCGTAATCTGGTGAACTGGGTTCGCTTCCCCGCTCGTCCACCTGCAGCTGCTGAGTGACCTTGGGCCAGTCACACTTCTTTGAAGTCTCTCAGCCCCACTCACCTCACAGAGTGTTTGTTGTGGGGGAAGAAGGGAAAGGAGAATGTTAGCCGCTTTGAGACTCCTGAAGGGGAGTGAAAGGCGGGATATCAAATCCAAACTCTTCTTCTTCTTCTTCTATCAGATCACTATCCACATACTTAAATAGTGAGTGAAACCAGACTTAACCTTTGCAGAAGCCTTGTTAATTCTTAGTCAGCTAGACATGTTCTTTTAATATGCTTGGTGATGTTATCTTTAATAATGATTTCTACTAATATTCCCCAAACAGACATTAAGTTAATCAGTCTTTAATTTTTTGAGTTCCATTTAGTGTTCTTTTAAACAAAAATGATGTTGCATTGGCTGCCTTCCAGTCCTCTGGATTATTAACTAACGTTAATAATACTTAATGTTGAGACTGTTAAAATACTAATTTATACAAGTTCTTAATGTTCTTATCTTCCTTACAAACTGTGGGAGCACAATAAATGATAGGTATTGATAGGATTTGTGCTCACCAAAACTATCTACTTCTGGAGATATTGTAAGTTTCAAAACTGATAACTTCAAAACTGCAACACCCTGCAGAGAGCTGGATTATGCTTAGGGTCACCAGATTCCTAACCAGTAAAAGTCACTGTACATTTAAGCACCCAACTCTTACTATCTATGGAAAGGGGCTTCACATTTTTTCAAAGATCCCATCATCGAGGAGGAATATTATTTTCTAGAACATACCAAGAACCCTGCCAGACAACGAAAGTTCCATCTAGTCCAGCATCTTGCTTCATAGAGAGTGCTTCCAACCAAACGCTTCTAAAGAGGCAGGGCATGAAGGCATTAGCCCCAAAATGGCAAGGAACCATTGTCAGCCCAAGGGCTGAATTCCCTTCTGTGCCACCTTCTGTGGGCCACATGCCAGAGCTATCACAGAGGCAAAAGTAAGCAGAGCCAGAGGCAAAAGTGGACAGCGCAATGAATGTAAAAAGCTAGTTTCTACACACGCTCAAACATATCTCTCTCAGTAATTAATCCAGACAAGCAAGAGGCATTATCAGAGTTCAAGGACACAGTTCAGCCAAGCAAAAACCCTCAGGGTGTCAGTGAAGAGTGTGGCTTGGGAAGAGTTCCAAGGGCCTCATTAGGTCTCTGTGCCTGAGGTTCCCCAGCCCTGCATTAGTGGTATACTACCTCTAAACACGGGACGCGGGTGGTGCTGTGGGTTAAACCACAGAGCCTAGGACTTGCCGATCAGAAGGTCGGCGGTTCGAATCCCTGCGACGGGGTGAGCTCCCGTTGCTCGGTCCCTGCTCCTGCCAACCTAGAAGTTCGAAAGCACGTCAAAGTGCAAGTAGATGAATAGGTACCACTCTGGCGGGAAGGTAAACAGCGTTTCTGTGCGCTGCTCTGGTTCACCAGAAGCAGCTTAGTCATGCTGGCCACATGACCAGGAAGCTGTACGCCAGCTCCCTCGGCCAGTAAAGCAAGATGAGCGCCGCAACCCCAGAGTCGGCCACAACTGGACCTAATGGTCAGGGGTCCCTTTACCTTTACCTCTAAACACAGAAGTTGAATGTAGCCCAAATAGCGAAAAGCCATTGATTGACCAGTGCTCTATGAATTTAATCTGGTCCTATTTTAAAGCCTTCTATAAGATTTACTGAGACTGACCTCTGACCTAAGCTCCTTTTAACTTGGGATGCTAGGGTCTGAACCTGGGGCCTTGTGCACACAGAGGATCTGTTCTACTGCTGAGCTGTGGTACCTCATATGTAGAGAAGTCATGCAGCAAGGATGGCTCACATCAACAGCACTATATACACCATGCTCTGACCAGCTGAGCTAGTCAACCAACCAAGGAGACACCAAAGTATAGTTCTTTCCATCAGAACCCATTGCCTGTGCAGCAACATTCAATAGACAGTGCAGTGTATGAGGTTTATGGTTGTGCAGGCCACTGGCTACCTCTGCATGGAAAGAACTGAGATCAGCTGTCTCTTTTATCATCTCTCTTCCCCTGCAATAGTGATGGGGAGAAGATGAGGAGGTGGGCCATTTTTAATGGTCCAAGATCTTCACTAGGTCACAGCCTGGCAGCCCTAAATCATGCTCCCTGCAGTTTCTTGTGACCTGGATACATATCCCTTTTGCCCAAAAGCTGAGCTATCCTGCCTAGCTAAGCAGGATCCCTTTGGGAAGAAGGATGGAATATAAATACAATAACAAATAAAACAAATAAGCTGCCTTCCACCCAAATCATTTTGTTGTAACCATTTTGCTGATGGATCTGCAAGTCTGGTGACTCTTTGCAATACATCACTTCAAGAGAAAACATCTCCACAGTGAGTCAGTATATGGCTGCTGCATAGCTCACCCCGTGCTCTGGAAAAATAAATTTGCTTTGCAAAAAGCCTGAAAATGTGGACTCTAAGATTAAGGCAAAGGGTGAGACTCAACTCAGTCATACAAAGGACAGGCATGCTGCATTCCACAGAAGCTTTGCTCACCACACAGCAAAGGTTTTCCTGTCTAGATCACTTTCGGCTCACCTCTATTACCATTCATTTTCCGGGCAGGTATGTTTAAAAATTGGGGCTTATTTTAATAGTGAGGAAATGCTAAACTGTTTTCCTCTTAGTTTAGGGGTGAAATACAGTGATGGAGGAGAGAGGCATAACCAAAGTTTATTTATGTATGCATGGTGTGGAGAAGGTGGACGGAAAGGGCAAGGATTAAAGTATTAGCCACCCTCCTTTAGCAGGCATGGCTACAGAATGTGTCCCCCTACTTCTATCCCACCTTACAGCCTTACAGCCTATGCAGATCCAAAAGTATCTTTTGCAGGCCTGCCACATGTCCTTTTTATTGTTCAACATGATTATTTTAGGATTGCCATACATTCTGAATTTCCCAGACATACGGACATATCCAAAAGGCCCAGACAGAAAACGGTGAAATGTCCAGGAAAATCTGGACATATGTCGGCAGTGTCATTTTTGCGGACTTTCCTCAGAAATAGCTCAAAAACATCCAATTTCTTTGCAATTAAAAAGCTCAACAACTTTGCTCATAAAAGCTCAACAAATTTTCTATCCAGATTTTCACTTTTTGAACTTTTCCCCCACTTTATGGCAACCCTAGATTATTTGTGCTCATGATGGTACTGGAATGGTTATAAGCAATCCTGCTTTCAGTACTGTTTGTGCCTGCAAAAGGTTTGGGGTCGACGGGCATACTGTTCTGCTTCAAATTGGTGCATGTCATGTAACTTCTTGCTGAAGTCCTGTAACTTTTTAAGACCACAAATGTTTCGGGGTTATGTTGTTTAGTCCCACTTTTGTTGCCCCATAGCAAAAGAGTGCCCCTCCATACAGCAATAATTAGGTAATAATTGGGAAAGCACCAAAGAACTAATAAAGCAGAATGATGTGTGAATGGTCCAGTATAAATCCACCATCAAGCACTATTATTGCAACAATTACATGTTGCAGAATATACATAACCCCACACAAACACCAGCCTGGAGGGGCCCTGGACTCACTGTCTGCTTCAAGAAAAAAAGTGTGTGTTTGTGGCAAGGGGCAGGGGGAACACAGATGGTGAATCAGATAAGGCACATTCCATAGAGTGCGTATTGAGATTGACACTTATAACTGTTGCAGCTTCTGTTTGACCAGCATGGTACAAATCCACTTGATCTGCAGATATGGAATTTATCGCATGGCCGGGCTGATAACGCTCTTTACTTAAATGCAGTTTACCAGTGACAATCCATCTACCTCCCTTAGCCAGGGTGTGGCACAAGGAAGCTGGAAAACGCAGAGATACAGATAAGAAACATTCCTTGCTAGCTGCACAAGTACTTGAAGCCTTCAAGCTATGCTTGCCTGCCGGATGGGAGTTGGTACTTAAGCAACCATGAACAAGGTGGATTTGTTACCTGAAAGCTGGGCAAAAAAATGGGGGCAGGCAATGCAGGTGGGAAGCAGAACTAGGGGAGGCTAAGTTATAGATAGGTAGCCGTGTTGGTCTGCCATAGTCAAAACAAAAAATTCCTTCCAGTAGCACCTTAAAGACCAACTAAGTTAAGTTAAGCATGCACACGAAAGCTCATACCTAGAACTAACTTAGTTGGTCTTTAAGGTGCTACTGGAAGGAATTTTTTGTTTTGACTAGCAGTGTTTCCCAACCTTGGGCCTCCAGCTGTTTTTGGACTACAACTCCCATCATCCCTAGCTAGCAAGACCAGTGGTCAGGGATGATGGGAATTGTAGTTCAAAAACAGCTGGAGGCCCAAGGTTGGGAAACACTGGACTAGGGGAGGCTAAATTAAAATCCCAGTTCAGTTGTCACTCCCACGCTCTTGCAACCAATCTGTACGTGTATATACACCATGCATACACACTACAGAAGCACCATAGCTCAGTGGTGGAGCATCTGCTTTGCATGCAGAAGGTACTAGATTCAATCCTTCCACATAAAAAAGACACAAGAAGGGTACCAAGAAAGGCGGATGAGTGGGGTCACCTAAGGAAAGAACAGAGAGGTACAAGGAGCAATGAAAAATCTTTTTTAGCCCAAGGGCCACATTCCCTTATGGACAACTTTCCAGGGACCACATGCCACTGTTGAGTGGGGCCTGAGACAAAAGTGGGTGCAGCAACAAATGTAAATTTTGCCTTTGTAGGCTAGGCTTTTTCACTCTCTCAGACATCCCAGACAAACAAGCAGCATAATCAGAGTTCAAGCAGTGGCGTAGCGTGGGGGGTGCAGGGGGGCCGGCCGCACCGGGCGCAACATCTGGGGGTTAGGGTTAGGGGGCGCAAACACATGGGTTAGGGGGCGCAAATTCACGGGTTAGGGGGTGCAAATTACTTGCCTTGCCCCGGGTGCTGACAACCCACGCTACGCCACTGAGTTCAAGGACACACTCCAGCCAAGTAGAAACACTCAGGTAGGGTGCAAAGAAGGGTTGGTGAGGAGTGCAGCCTAGAGAGAGTTCCTGGGGGCCAGATGGAGAAGCTTGGAGAGCCACATCAAGGCTTGGGGTGCCCACACATGGACTACCTTATCAGGCCATTCTGACTCGAACAGTTGTGAGAACAGTTGGAAGTCCAACAACAACTGGAGAGCCACACGTTCCCTATCCCTGAATGAGTGGCATGAGAGGCAGTGGGGACAGGAAATATTATCTCTAAGATTGGACTTTCCTTAATAAATAGGGAACCTTAGAATGTCAGCCAGTATCTTTTATAGATCCTGGGAAGCAGCTTAGGAGGTTTCTTGCCTGCCAGTGATAGGGCCAGATGCTACAAGGCTGGTGAGGTGAGAACAAGGTCTGATGACTGTCGGGTATAATTTCTGCCTTGTTTCATGCAGACAGCAAGTAATCTTTTTAAAAGCATGCCCTTGTCTACCTCCCAGCTCGCTGCTTAATTTAGGCATGCTCTTCTCTGAATCATGACTCCAGATATTCTAAAAGTGGTCAGACCTGAGGAATATTTACTTAGTGCCAAGAATTTTGCCAAGTCAGTAACTGAAAACTTCCTGAACACAAGACAACAGAATTCTAACACCGCCTTGGGCAACTGGAGAGAGGAGTCCTGGGTTTCTTTTGCTCCGCACCCCACCCCAAAATGTATGATGCCCCAGGCAGCATTTGGGCTTATGTGGCATGGAACAGTCGTTCTTCCAAGACTGCAAGATGAAAATCCCTTAACGCTCCCACATTCTACATGAGACATGCAAAACATTAGTGTTCTGATCTCAGATTTTCTGCTACAGCAAGATCAAGTTTGCTTTCCTGCTCCCTCATCTTTTGTACTTCCAAATCAGCTTTTGTGCCTTAACCACTTAGAGCAGAGCTTTCCAAACTTTTCATGTTGGTAGCACACTTTTTAAACATGTATCATTTTGCAACACAGTACTTCAGTTTTACTAGCAAACCGGAGGTTAAACGAACCCTTTCCAGTCCCGGGAGGGACATAAAAAGCATTCACGCAAGCGGCAGCACACCTTCACACTGCAGCCAACACACTAACATGTCGTGACACACAGTTTGGAAAGCTCTGACTTAGAGCCAAACTAGATTTGACCACAGGTATGTGTGTGCATGCTCCTTTGTCTCTTTAAACGTTTTATCTAAAACAAGTGTGTGGAACCTCTGGCCCAAGAGGTCCATCTTCTGTACCTGGCCCGTGGGACTTTCCTCATGCCATGGCCCTGCACAGCCATGTTCCACAATATCTTTCAGTATTTTTGTCTAGCTGCAATATGTCATTGAACTGAGACAATGCCTCACACTTTTCTGAATGGAGAGATGTGGGGAGGGTTGTAGAAAACTGCTACTTGCATGACTGAAATGTAGCCTGCTGTACAAGCGTAAGGGGTGCTCCACCCACTTTGCTTCTGGCCTACCACTGGCATACAGTGCTTTGAAGGTTGTCCACAATGCTACACAGCCCTCAAACTGAAAATGGTTCCCCATGCCTGATCTCAGCATCTTGAGAAGTAGAGACATCACCTTGCCAACAAAGGTTCGTATAGTTAAAGCTATGGTTTTCCCAGTAGTGATGTATGGAAGTGAGAGCTGGACCATAAAGAAGGCTGATCGCCGAAGAATGGATGCTTTTGAATTATGGTGCTGGAGGAGACTCTTGAGAGTCCCATGGACTGCAAGAAGATCAAACCTCTCCATACTGAAGGAAATCAGCCCTGAGTGCTCACTGGAAGGACAGATTGTGAAGCTGAGGTTCCAGTACTTTGGCCACCTCATGAGAAGAGAAGACTCCCTGGAAAAGACCCTGATGTTGGGAAAGATGGAGGGCACAAGGAGAAGGGGGCGACAGAGGACGAGATGGTTGGATAGTGTTTTCGAGGTTACCAGCATGAGTTTGACCAAACTGCGGGAGGCAGTGGAGGACAGAGGTGCCTGGCGTTCTGGTCCATGGGGTCACGAAGAGTCGGACACGACTAAACGACTAAACAACAACAACAACAACATGCCTGATCTAAATTACTGATATAAATACAACTCTATATACAGTACCACAAATGTATATGTTACTTACTGAGTAGCATGAGAAAAGAAAGAGGAGCCTGTCCCAAAGAATAAGAAATATAGCAGTATTGGATGTTGCCTTATATTGAGTCAGACCCATTGGCCCATGTAGTCCAGTACAGTGGTACCTCAGCTTACATACGCTTCAGGTTACATATGCTTCAGGTTACAGACTCCGCTAACCCAGAAATAGTACCTCGGGTTAAGAACTTTGCTTCAGGATGAGAACAGAAATTGGGCAGCAGCGGCGGCGCAACAGCAGCGGGAGTTAAAATGGTGCTTCAAGTTAAGAACAGTTTCAGGTTAAGAACGGACCTCCGTAACGAATTAAGTACGTAACCAGAGGTAGCACTGTACTGTCTACACTGACTGAAAGCAGCTCCTGCAGTTTCAGACTGGAATCACTCCCAGTCCTAGCTGGAGCTGCTGAGGATTGAACCTGGGATTATCTGCAGGCAAAGCAGGTACTGTACAACTGAGCTATGACACTTCTCAATGTTCCTATGAGTTTGCAATGCAAATTTTGACAATGGGGGAGAGAACAAAGAAAGTAGAGGGGGGTTGAGGAACATATGAATACAGTATACACAAATATCAATTGATACATCTTAAATTTCACAGCAGTTGAGCATGAAACAAGAGCTAAAGGAAACACAAGAAGAGAGATAGGTGAGTGCATTTATGGAGGATAAGGTTATCAATGACTACTAGCCACCATGGCCACCATGTATCAATAACTACTAGCCACCATGGCCATGTTCTCTCACCACTGTTTGAGGCAATCTGCCAATCACTGGGAATTGCAGGTGGGGAGGGTGCCATTGAACCCATGTCCCACTTGCGGGCTTCCCATGAAAATCTGGTCTGACCCTGTGAGAACAGAAAGCTGGAGTAGATGATCCAGCAGTCTCTTATTATATTCGAAAGTGTGGGGCCACTACTGAGAAGGCCCTATCACAGGTCAGTACCAGGACTTTTTCACTGGCATCTCCTTGCAAGTGGAAGTCCTTCCCTACTGAGGTGCATTTGGCTTCATCTCTTTATAGCTTTAGGTGCCTTGCTAAGATGCACCATTTTTGGCAGCCTTTTGGAGGGTGAGAATGCTGACCATACAAATGGATTTGTGGTTCCTGCTGATATTGATAAATTGATAGTTATTTGTTATGAGTTGCTGTGCTGTTGCTTTTAAAAGTTATGTCTTTTATGGATTTTTTTTTTAAATTCTTTTTCTTTTGTTGAATTTAGTTGCAAACTGCCCTGTGGCTTGTGCAAAGGGTGGTCTATAAATCATCTAAATAAATAAATAAGCAAACTTTTGGCCTTCAGATAGACTGTACATCTGGATGCTCAGCCCTGGATTGAGGCCTGCAGCAATATGAAGCAGAGGCTGCAAAAATAACATCATTCTAAACAAAAGTGATAGGGAAATGGTTAATCTTGAACGTTTTGAAAATAGGTGCTAAATTCAATCTACATGTAAAAGAGCATCACACATCTTCTTCCTGCCTGCAGTTGAGTAGATAATATGGAAAATACAGAATCACCGCAGGGGGTCGGAGTCCTATTCGCTCTGCTGCACTGTAAATATAGCAGCGAGGGGGCGGGGGTGTCCCTCAAATCTACATTCACTGCATAGTGCAATAAAATATTTTCTTGTAGTACATGACACAAACAATCTCATGCTGTTGCATGACTATTGATATTTGCATAAATCGAGATAAAACTCCCGAAGGAGAAAATGTATAAAAGATACTGCCTGAAGCCCAAATAATTTCCCAGAACTTTCTCAAGCAAACTTTCTCAAGCACCATCTATCTTGAATGCATCATCATTTCAATGCCAATTGCATGAAGAAGCTCAGTATACATTTTGCCCAGCATGGAACAATGCCCTCAGCAAATTGTTCTTCTCTTGGAGATTTATGGCAACTCCAACTTAATAGTCCAAGATCCCATGCAAAGATAATGACCTCATAAGAAGCAGAAGGTTTGGCTAGCTAAACACCTTACAAAGTTGTGGCATCTTCAAAGCTGTCAGCCTTAGCAGCAAAGGTTGGGCTGTTAAGGGGTGGCAGCCCCTATTCAAATGGGGCCAGGGACACAGAATTAAAAATCAGAATAAACATTGATGCAGCTGGTACCAGTTTGTAAAGACTATCTTCTTGCCTGTGTTTAGCAGCCTTTATGTATTAATTAAAATCTTTCCACCTTCCTTTCTCTTCACTAAAGGAACCCCAAGGTCACACCCAGCAGTTACAAAACAACCAACAATATGTAAAATCAATACTACCCTTTTAGTTTTAATGGGATTTTCAAGGGTGGGTGCTTAGGATTGTGGGATACAATGTTTTCTAACTGAATCCTGATCCTTGCTTCAACACTGTGTCTGTGCAATAGAATAAATAAAACCATTGCCACAACAACCACTCCATTTATGTGTTTGTTAACATTTGCTAATACCATTTCTAAGAGTTTAACAAAAAACTAACTTGTTAAAAATGAATATTGCTTGTTGATATTGCAGTCCTCTTTAGGAGAATGAATTTACAACAAAGAAGCATCAGGAGTTAAAATTTACTGCAGAGAAGCATCAGGATAGATCAGCACTACAAATTTAAAACAGGTTGCTATGACTTTATGAATGAACTGAAAACTTGTTCCTAGAGATTCCCAGCCCAGTTGTACAAGTCCAGAGAACTGCAGTTCCAAGGGTCCAGTTTCCCAGGACAGAAAGATGAGGGCTGTTGCTTCAGCACTGGCAATGGCTGAGGGCCAATCTGGACTGGTGGGGTTTTTTGCAGGTGGATTATGCACCATGTCATTGATTAAGGGATAATCCAGACTGAATGAATGCAATATTATAATTATTATTATATTCTAAAGAATGTACAATTTCACAGTCACAGATATTCTCAGGGCCTTCAAAACTGGTGGGGTGAGGCTGTTGCAAGTGTATTCTGCAATGTGTCACTGGGCTTGTCCACACTAAAATTTACTGTTTCTTTGTAGCTGTTTGCATTTCCATTTAATCTGTGTAGTCCATAAGGCGCTACCCACAAACAACAGCAGACTCAATCCCCGCTCCCTGCCCCCAGTAAATCTGGGTTTACCAAATAGGGGGATAATCCAACAAATATGGGGAAATCAAGCTTCCCTTGGAGTGGCAGATAATTTGTTTCAGTACTTTCGGTAAGGTGGATCAGTTATCACTTTCTGCTACTGCCCTTTCCATGCCCACTACTTCTTCAAAGTTTTCATTTCTTTTCTTGCCATGCTCACAACTATTTCTAGCATGCTCCTGAACAGAGGGGCTCAGCCTGTGCATAGCCAGGATTTATTTGGGGAGGCGGGCTTTATGTATCCCCTGCAAACCCCCCCCCCCATGGCTATGCCCATGAGACTACGCTTTAAATGTTTTTTCTTTTGATCCCACGTATTTGCACAAAACCAGAAAACCGCAAAAGTTGCCTGACTGTGTGCTTTTGCACACTTCCTAGTTGGGGAATTAAACAACAACAAGGTGCAGGCTCAGCTATCTGCATGCTTGTCTTTGGTGTTAATAAAATCAACAAATTACAGTAGAAGGCAAGGGCAAACACCAAATGGAATGCCAACTGGTATAAACATGAAACACTGAGGTTGTTCCCTATATACAAATTCAAATGCCTGCAGGCGTGAATGACTCTGGTCTAATATGAACGGGGAATAGTGGATAAAGGTGTATTTGGCAATCATAGTACATTAGTGGTGGATTTAAATTGGATCATCCACACATCATCCCATGTTAATTAGCTTTTCTGTGATGTTTCCCCAATGTTACTGCATTATTGCCATCAAGAGAGCTACTCCTGTGCTATAGCACAACAAAAGCAGAATAAAATAAAACAAACAACTCCTGGAACATTTGTGGTATGACAAGTTAACGGGATTCCAGCAGAAACCTGTGGACATGCACCAATCTGAAGTTTCTGCCTGGCTCACCATCTCCTCTACTCCTGTTGTCCTGTGAGAGATTGGGACAGCAGGGTGTGTTCTGAGAGCCAGCTAGGAATCTAGGCAGCTGGTGTGTGAACCTCCAGTTCTGGGACAGCCAAGTCCAGATCAGATGGGTCTTCAAGGTCACTGGCAGTGTGGAGATCTGCTGGAGGGTCCTGCTTCTATTCCTTGCTCCTCATTTGAGGAGACCTCAGGGCTGAGGTCTGTCCGGGCAGCGCTGATCTCTAACACCAAGTAAAGAGTTGTGCAAATTATACAGGTTTGAAGCTGGTTTAAATGTGTAATGTGTAACCATACCACTGGCATCTCCTGATGCAGAATGAATCATCAATCATCATCCACTGGCTATTGCCAAACCTTTGAGAAAGCTCCGTAGCTTGGTAGTAAGAGCACATGCTTTGCATGTGGAATGTCACAGGTTCAACCCCTGGCATTTGTGGCTTAAAGGGGCTCCAGGGATAGAGATAGGAGAGACCCCCTGCCTGAGTTCCTGGAAAGCCACTGCCAGGAAAAGAAAGAGCTGGGCCAGACATACCAGTAGCAGCTTCATGTATGTATTGGTCTTCATCATCATTTGTGTGTTTAATCCCCAGCCTTTGACCTTTGGTCAGAGCCCTATTGTGCAGAGAGGCAGAAATTCACATGTCAAGGCAAAAAGGAAATGACCTGGATCTTGAACTTTCCTGATCCTTGTGACTCATTTTATTCCCCGCCACCATCGAGCAATAGCCATTGCATCTCCAAAGGGTGGGCCTGAATCAATTGAAGGGGAAGGGAGGGGGAATCACCACCCCTTGGGCTAGTTAACATCCGAGAGCAAGAGAAACTCTTTGAGCAGAGGTTAATCCTACTGCCTCATCCAACATCACTGTCGTTATTAAGGCTGAGGAATCTATTACTAGCCCTGAGAAACAAAAAAGGAGGAAACCGCCTACTTAACATGGGATGTAGAGAATGACAAAACACCAATAGTAGCACCATGTCAATGGTGATGGAGAAACAGAAATTATGAACACAACTTATTCTAAGTTGATCCATGTAGCTCAGTATTGTTAACAATGACTGGCAGTGGCTCTTTAAGGTTTCAAACAGCCCTACCTAAAGTTGCCAGGGATTGGACCAGCAACCTTCTGCATGCAAAACAAATGTTCTACCACTGAGCTGTTGTCCTTCTGGGCTCAAATTAGCCCCTGGGCCTGCACCCTTGGTGGGGGCCAAGCTATCCAGCTATGCACCTGTACATGTGCACCAAGCATACACCCGACATGCTCCTTTGAAGCATCTAGGAGTCTTGGTTGACCACAAACTTGACATGAGCCAACAGTGTGACGCGGCAGCTAAAAAAGCCAATGCAATTCTGGGCTGCATCAATAGGAGTATAGCATCTAGATCAAGGGAAGTAATAGTGCCACTGTATTCTACTCTGGTCAGACCTCACCTGGAGTACTGTGTCCAGTTCTGGGCACCACAGTTCAAGAAGGACACAGACAAACTGGAACGTGTCCAGAGGAGGGCAACCAAAATGGTCAAAGGCCTGGAAACGATGCCTTATGAGGAACGGCTAAGGGAGCTGGGCATGTTTAGCCTGGAGAAGAGGAGGTTAAGGGGTGATATGATAGCCATGTTCAAATATATAAAAGGATGTCACATAGAGGAGGGAGAAAGGTTGTTTTCTGCTGCTCCAGAGAAGCGGACACGGAGCAATGGCTCCAAACTACAAGAAAGAAGATTCCACCTAAACATTAGGAAGAACTTCCTGACAGTAAGAGCTGTTTGACAGTGGACTTTGCTGCCAAGGAGTGTGGTGGAGTCTCCTTCTTTGGAGGTCTTTAAGCAGAGGCTTGACAACCATATGTCAGGAGTGCTCTGATGGTATTTCCTGCTTGGCAGGAGGTTGGACTCGATGGCCCTTGTGGTCTCTTCCAACTTAGGATTCTATGAAGAGCAGGACAGTGATGTTTTAGAGCTGAGGTCAGCTTTCTGTGGAGCATTTATAGTAGGTGAGTTTTCCAGCTCTTGGGTTGCTGCCATAACATGAGGGGGAACGCCAAGAAAGCAATCTGTGAACATTTAATGGGGGAAGGATGTAGTTCAGTGGTGGAACATCTGCCTTAGATGTAGAGCCTAGGTTCAATCCCCAATGTCTCCAGCTAGGGCTGGGGAAACTTCTGCCTAAAACCCTGCAGAGTCACTATCAGTAAGTGACAAGACTGAGTTAGCTGGCAGCTTCCTATGTTCCAATCACATGGTAGGACATCCAACGGCAGTGAAACCAGGAAATGAGGGCAAGCAATCCAGAAAGGACACCAGGTAGCAGTAAGCACATCACCAATTACTTAATGGGCCACTTATCCTACCAGGTACATCAATAGTTGGGACGCAGGTGGTGCTGTGGGTAAAACCTCAGTGCCTAGGACTTGCCGATTGCATGGTCGGCGGTTCGAATCCCCGCGGCGGGGTGAGCTCCCGTCTTTCGGTCCCAGCTCCTGCCCACCTAGCAGTTCGAAAGCACCCCTAAGTGCAAGTAGATAAATAGGTACCGCTTTATAGCGGGAAGGTAAACAGCGTTTCCGTGTGCTGCTCTGGTGCTGGCTCGCCAGAGCAGCTTTGTCACGCTGGCCACGTGACCCGGAAGTGTCTGCGGACAGCGCTGGCTCCCAGCCTCTTAAGTGAGATGAGCGCACAACCCTAGAGTCGGACACGACTGGCCCGTAGGGGCAGGGGTACCTTTACCTTTACCTTTACATCAATAGTGCTTTGCAAGTCCAGCATTCCATTCAGAATTCTGCAGACACACAGTGAACAGGTCAGAAAAATCATCACAAATCAGGCATTGAGGGAAATGGCAGGATGGCATAGGAAACACTGGACTGTAATACATTGGAAATGATGTTTTCTATATTCTCGGAGTGGGCAAATGGTGGGAAAGGACCAGAGCTCAGGGGTAGAGCAGCTAGGTCCTGGATTCATCCCCAGCAACTCCAGGGAAACAGCTAGTGTGGCAGCAACCTCTAAAGTTTACAAATACAGTATATCGTTAGAATATAGATTTATAAGCGCACTTTGCTGGAAAAATGGAATTGAGGGTGCTGGGATTTTACATTTCTGGTGGTCTTGTGCAATGGTTCAGATTTATTGGACTCCAGTTACTGAGATGAGTAAAACTAAGCATTTTTACTTTATTTGCTTTTATATGTTTTTACATGTTTTATTGGTTTTATACTGTATTTTTGTTTTAATTAAAATGTTTGTTTTTATATTAGCTATTTACATTTAAAAAACTATTAAGTGGTTTAGAAATACTTTTCAATGAATGAATGAATGCAACAGAGATAACAATACCACTAGCCCTGTGGTGATATTACTGGGATGTCTTGAAAGCTGGGATCATAGGACACCAAACAGAGTGGACTTTTAATTTTACTATACATTTTTTATTTGTTTTTACTGTTATTGATCTGAAAGGGCTGAGTTCCTTCTAGCAGAAAAACCCCCGACATTCATTTAAATCTAAAATAAATAAAGAAGCAGACAGGGCAACCAAAGTCCAGGACAAACAGGAAGATATACTTGGCAACTAGGAAGTGTCTAATTGTCTAATTGTCTGACTATAAGAGAGGTTCCTAAGTTCCTCTGAGAACTTTTTTCTTAACTACCATTCTCTGGCCCACTGACCAGCGCTCAACAAAGTATATTGCTCAATACCTACTAGGAAAGCAAAATCTCGTATCCCCTGTCCATCAAGATTAGTGGTAAAACAACCGCCTTGCATGCAGAAAGTCCAAGGTTCAAGTCTTGGCATCTTCAGGTAGAACAAGGAATGTCCTAAAATCCTGGAAAGCCACTACCAGTCAGTTTGGAGAATACTGAGCTTGGTGTGCCAATGGTCCGACTAAGTAGGCAGCTTCCTATGTTCCTGCTGTGGCTCTGCTTATCATACTGGGTCAAAGGACATATGTGAATATATTACCTAAGTTTTGCCTTTGTCTACATATTACATTTATGTAAGCAGGAGATATTCAAGTTCTAGTGTTCCACACCCCACACACACACACCCCACGGTTCTGGAAACAGAAAAGGTGTTCATCATGCAGGGAAAGTATTCCTATTTTCTTTTCTTTAGGCCTGCTGCTCCATCTAGTGTTGGAAACACTCCACAAGCCCCTTCGCCAGCCTTAATTTTCATGAGTTGCAGCCAGGGAAGAGAACAAATCAAAATGCAAAAAGAAAATAAAAACAAGGTCAAGCTACTAGAGTAGGGTGACAGTGACAGTACTGCACAAGTGACTCAGAAATCTCTAGCTCTCGTGACACATTGACAGTTCCTGGAAAAAAATACAGAAGCTGGGGAGGAATTGAGCAGCATTTTCAGAAATTTGAGGGCAACACTTTCAGTGCTCTGAAAACTTCCTTGCCCAATCAAGTAAGCTACAGAATACAGGCATGTATATCTAAATATGCTTCAAATCCACTTTCCCAGGAAAAGCCCGCTCTTTAGCAATAGATCAGAACAAATGGCAATGGGGGGGGGGGAATTGCCATTTGCTCCGACTGAGTGCTAAAGAGCTGTCTCACCCCCACCCCACCCCGAAAGCAGTTGGGCATGAGGAAGTGTCGATAAGCTCTCTTAGATGGCATCAAGGATAAGACTACCATTGGCTACCAGCCAGGATGGCTATGTTATATCTCCACTCCTGGAGGCACTAAGTCTCTAAATGCAAGTTTCTGAGAATCACAAGTTAGAAGTGCTCTTGTGCTTGGCTCCTATTTATGGGTTTCCTACAGGCATCTGTGATAACAGGATGCTGGACTTCATGGCCCAATGGCCCGACCCTGGTTGCAAAGCAAGGTGTAAATATGGTGAATGACTAGATAATGCAGAAGATTTCCTATTCATTATTTATGTACATATTTACATATATCCCATATATAGGGATGCAGAACAACTTAAGGTACTTGACAACGTCACATTAAAAAATTAACACAACTCAATCAAAAGTCTTTGGGCAGGGGGAGAGAATATAGCACAACACAAATGACAGAAATGAAAACTGGCAGGAATTGCCAGCAATTCCGGCGGGAAGGTAAACAGCGTTTCCGTGAACTGCTCTGGTTCACCAGAAGCGGCTTAGTCATGCTGCCCACATGACCTTTATGCTAGTACTAACACCTTGAATTAGGCCTGGTAGCTCAACAGGTGTAGCACTAGTGCAGAGCTTTCAAGATCAGTAATATGGTCTCATTGGGCTGCTCCACTCACCAACCTAGCAGCCAGTAGAATATTAGCATCTTAAATTAATACCTATTCTTGCAGTCCCAAGAGCTGCTCACACTCTCAATGTGGTGGTTTAGAGCCTCATCCTATATTATATTCAGGTATTTTTTCTCCCCCCCTCCAATTTTAAAGGTGCAGCTTATATTCAGGTGCAGCTTATATTTGGGCCAATATGGTATGTTTGGCACCAGCTTGGTTGCTGGAATTGCTGGAAGGAGGTGAACAAAGCGCGATCCCACTGGTTTAGGGACTACACTTTGGATTTGTGTAGGGTTACTCCTTAGCCTTTTCTTCTTCCAAAGATATTCTGCAAGGCAGCAGAGGTTTAGGATTAGAATTTTCCTTCTCCTAGATGGGCTATCTTCCCATTTGCTAGGCATATTAGCTACCGTATTTTTCGCCCTATAGGACACACTTTCCCCCCTCCAAAAATGAAGGGGAAATGTGTGTGCGTCCTATGGGGCGAATGCAGGCTTTCGCTGAAGCCTGGAGAGCGAGGGGGGTCGGTGCGCACCGACCCCTCTCGCTCTCCAGGCTTCAGGAAGCTATCCGCTAGCTGTGGGAGACCCAGCTCTCCCAGGGCTAGTGGAGAGCTTGCCTGCGCCGAGATGCTTGGGGCGCGCTGAGCTCAGCATGCCCCAAGCTTCGGGCTTAGCGCAAATTCCCCCCAAAAAAACTAGGTGCGTCCTATGGGCCGGTGTGTCCTATGGGGCGAAAAATACGGTATATATATTACCTCCAGCATCAGAGCCAGTATGCCTTTGAATGCCAGAGGGGAGAGTGCTGGGCTTCTCATAGGCATGTAGTTAGCCACTGTGAGAACGAGGTGCTGGACAATCTAGCTGCAGGATTCTTCTTATATTTATTATATTATGTGGCTTTATGTTAAGTCCCTTATAATGGGCTGCTGCAATCAGGTAAGCCCTCTTGCATGGTTGCGGAAGACCCATGGCCCAGACTCTGATTAGGAGGCCTGTTGATACAGGGGGGTCCATTGAAGACAGCCTACCCGGGCTCTCAAAAAACTGGAGCTATATAGAAGGCAGTGGCACATTACTGGCCTTCTGGATTATCATGGTTCTTAGACTGAGAGGTTTGTGGTCTATGGTTTTAGCATCATGGCTCAAACTGCCTGCTGCTTCCTATTCCTTGCATTGCAGTTTGAAGTGTGGAGTTGGTGTCTGACCCACAAGGCTTATCATCAAAGCCTGGTGATGCCTGATACCTTCATTTAAACTTGGCTTTCAGAATGTTACCTCTGTTTTAGGAGTGCCATGACTTGGTACCTGAATACCTAAGGAACTATCTTCTGTATGTCTTCCCTCATGCTTTGTTCTGGGTGACTCTGCCAGATGAGATAGGACCAGCATCTACCAGGTGTAAGGCTGACTACGAGCAGAGAATTCAGACACCACATGAAATCCTGACTTTTCTAGCTCAACGCTGGGTAAACGGAAATTGGGATTTATTTTTCACTTCTGGTTTGGTCTCCCAGACTTACATTGATTGCTGGCAATTCCTGCCAGTTTTCATTTCGGTCATTTGTGTTGTGCTATATTCTCTCCCCCTGCCCAAAGACTTTTGATTGAGTTGTGTTAATTTTTTAATGTGACGTACTTTCGAACTGCTAGGTTGGCAGAAGCAGGGACCGAGCAATGGGAGCTCACCCCATAACGGGGATTCAAACCGCAGACCTTCTGATCGGCAAGTCCTAGGCTCTGTGGTTTAACCCACAGCACCACCCGTGTCCCTAGTACTAGCATACAAGGCCCTAAACAAATTGAGACCCAAGTACCTAAAAGAGTACCTTTTCCATTATCCACCATCTCAGGTCCTACAATTGGCATAGGGACCTTCTTGTTGGTGCTGCCTCCACTGGGGGCTGCCCCATGACACAGCTTCTCTGTGATGGCTTCCCATTCATGGAATGTCCACCCTGATGAGATATGTCTGATACCTTCAATATTAACAATCGGGGGGAATATTAAAAAGATTCCTGTTCACCCAGACATTTCATGGTTGAAAGATACTGTTCCCAGCTAACCTTGAAATTATTAGCTGCAAGTGTAAGTGGTTGTGTTAAAATGTTATTGGATGTTATTAATGTTATTAATTTTTCTTAATGTTTTATTTTATTTTTAATTGTATTGCTTTACTACTTATCTGTTTACTGCACTTGGCTCCTTTTCATGAATGGAGGGAGGGATAGAAATTTAATAAATACATAAAGATAAATATTCTGTTTTATAGCCTCAGGGGTCTCTCAAAGCAGCTTGCAAAGGATTATCTAAACAAAACCATCCCTAAATCTAGTACAGGAACAGCAAAAGCAATTACATGGTGTCCAAATGGAACCAGGATTGTTCAAGCAGAGATTTTCCTCCCCTCATACTTGTTCTTCCCCAGGGTCATACCAGGTGTCACTTTCTTGATAGTCCTTTGCGGCTGAACGAGTGGATCTCATTCAGCCCACAATATAAGGTAAGTAATTGTCCCGTGCTGGTCTGGCTAACACCGGGGAGGTGATTTGATTTTGTTTGCATTTTAACGTGAAACTACCTAAGTTGCACTCATCAAACCAAAATACAGCTAGCTATCTTTCGAAATTCTCACTCCTCCAAACTTTGTGATGCAGCACAACAAATGTGTAAGAGCATACATATTTTAGGAGGAAATGCATCAAAACTGATATATTAGGGGAAAGCACATTTTAAAACATTGTATGTTAAGAGAAATTGCTTACTAAAATGTGTATCTGAAGAAGTGTGCATGCACACAAAAGCTCATACCAAGAACTAACTTAGTTGGTCTTTAAGGTGCTACTGGAAGGATTTTTTTTGTTTTAAAATGTGTATATTAGTTAAAACTGCAAGGAAAAATGTGTTTACTAGGAGAAATTCACACTAAACTGTTGACTAATTTTCATGAGGATTCTACCCCACCCCCACCCCCAAAGAAACCACAAATTACTGTGGGAATGTGGAAAACTGAGTTTAAGATTAGAAAAATGAGAAACTGAGAGAAACTGAAGTTGACAGATTTGGCCATCGCTGCTGAAGAATCTGAATTGCATACTCTCAAACATTTTACTGTTGAAAATATGCAAAAAAAATTGTCCAAAAACCTCCTATGATGCAGAGCTGCATGTGGAGGCAAAAATACTTTTCCAGAAGCCTTTTCCAAATCTAGTCAGGCAAAAACCGCAGTGTTTCCCTGCAGGGGTGAACTACAGGGTGGCTGTGGAGTTGAGCTGAGTTCTGTGTGGTCCTTGCCTAGCTCCACTTTCCATGAATCCGCCATGGATTATTACTTTCAAACAGGAGCTGCTTCAGAGAGGGATGGAAAGGTAGGACTGTCCCAAGACATTTTGGTGCCAGAGATACAAATCCATATACAGTAGTATCACCTGCCTTGCCTACATACACACATGCACACACAAGCTAGTGAACATGAAACATGCTCTGCTGAGATTGCTGCCTACAGAAGCCATGCTAAAATGTATGGGGCACATTAATGGAGCTCTTTAATAGGGGTTCATATACACAATCCCCAATGTTTTCTGCCCCATAGCTCAGATCAGTATGTCTGACTTAAAAGTAACCTACTTGCTTTAAAAAAAAATCATTTATAGGCATTTCTGTATTCTCTTTCAAATTCCTCAGACAGTTTTTACAATCAAACAACTATAAACCCCAATCTCCTCCCATCCTAAACTTGACCCTTTGACTGCCTAGACATTGCAGCATACATTTGGCCTCATATTTATTTCCTTGCTTATTTGTTGATTATTACATTTAAATCCAATTTTCCCTCCAAGGAGTTCACGGTGCCATATACAGTTCTCCTCTCCAGTTTTACTCTCACAGCAACCCTGTGAGGTAGATTAGACTGGAAGACCTTGACTGACTCAGTTTAGGGAAGTTTTTAATGTTTGATGTTTTATTGTGTTTTTAATATTCTGTTGGGAGCTGCCCAGAGTGGCTGGGGAAACCCAGCCAAATGGGTGGGGTATAAATAAATTATCATTATCATTATCATCCAGTGAGGCTTACGGCTGAGTTGGAATCCGAACCATGGCCATAGCCCAGCACTCTAACCACTACACTACATTATTGGCCTTGGTAAAGGGACCCATGACCATTAGGTCCAGTTGTGGCCGACTCTGGGGTAGTGGCGCTCATCTCGCTTTATTGGCCAAGGGAGCCGGCGTACAGCTTCCGGGTCATGTGGCCAGCAGGACTAAGCTGCTTCTGGCGAACCAAAGCAGCGCACGGAAACCTTCCCACCAGAGCGGTACCTATTTATCTACTTGCACTTTGACGTACTTTCAAACTGCTAGGTTGGCAGGAGCAGGGACCGAGCAACGGGAGCTCACCCCGTCGCGGGGATTCGAACCGCCAACTTTCTGATCGGCAAGTCCTAGGCTCTGTGGTTTAACCCACAGCGCCACCCGCATCCCATGTTACATTATTGACCTACTACCTGCCTATTACCTGCCGTTTCACCTATCTTGGACTGCACCATTTGCCTCTGGTTCACAGCTGGTTGATGACTTGCTTCCTTCTGACCTTTGGGGCCCCCGATCCTGTGATCATGGCTGTGCTGGCTCCCTTATACTTCAAAACATCTGGAGGGTGCCAGGTTGGCAAGACTGGACTGCATGAATGTGGACTGGTGAGATCCAGTTTCAAACCTCTGCTCAGCAGTGAAGGGAGTCTGATTATCTTGGGGCAGTTACTCTTTCTCAACCCATCGCTGGAATAAGGCAAACCAGGCTGAGTGCTGGCTTGCCAGAGCAGCTTCGTCACGCTGGCCACGTGACCCGGAAGTGTCTGCGGACAGCGCTGGCTCCCGGCCTCTTAAGTGAGATGAGCGCACAACCCTAGAGTCGGACATGACTGGCCCGTACAGGCAGGGGTACCTTTACCTTTACCTTTACCTCCTAGGTCCTAGTCCTTGGATGAAAAATGAAGTCACAATAGAAAAAATAAACTGGGCTGGAGGGGGGATGTCTAACAGAAAATCATTGCACTAGAAGTGATGTAAGGAGATCCAAACATTATTTCTCTATCTGTGAAGAGTCGTTCACACATGCAGGTTGTTGCTTGATGTTACAGTCATGAGGTACTGAACCTGCATGTATGAACCAGCCCACAGATCTGCTGCAATTGAAGCAGAAGCAATAATTTTCCACTGTAATTTTGTGCTTCAAAAGATTCATCAACCAGAAGCCATATATGGAAGAAGGAAGGACTTTATCTGTCTGCAGCATTAATGATTCTCTTGCTGCCAGCAGTGCTACTCAGATCTGCACAAATTAGCTCCCCTCCCTTTCTTTTTCTTAGCTTCCATTCTTTCAGTTATCTGTAATTTGGTAAATGTGGTTTGCTAGACTGGAATGCTCTTTCCTGTGATTTATTTCCAAAAGAGAAAGAGGCACTGGAGCTTATCTAGAAACCACACCTTCAGACAAGAAACACCCTTGGGCCTCTGCATCCCAGATTTAAGGGGATTGTGGTAACAACTATGAGGAGGGAAGTGTGCCTCTCTCGTGTTAGATACACTTAGGGTTTAAATACAGGATGCCAAACACATCTTAACCCAGTGGTTCTCAAAGGGTCTGGTGCACCACACTAGTGTGGCAGGAAAGGATGGTAAGTGTGGAGGGAAGATTCATTCAAAGAAACGTTTAAACATTTTAGTAGAGTAGAGTATAAAAAAATTATTTGCAGAATATTGATATGCATCTTTTCAAAACAAGACTAAGAGTATCAAATGATACCAAAGAGAATCTGAGTTGTTGCTGAGAATTGCTGTTCGAACAGAGTGCTGGAGAAGACTCGTTTATAATTATATTTTGGGAATGATTCGTGTTCTTATGTAGCATTGTTTTATACTTTCTTGATGTCCTATGATTATATTATAAACTAGTTGTGTTTTATGTTATAAATCAAGCATTGCTAGGAGTTTTTAAAAAAAATGTATTTCTTATCAATTAAGTGTGGCGAGAGCAAATTTTTATTCTGAAAGTGTGGCCCAGAGAAAAAATGTTTGAGAACCACTGACTTAACCCAGTTAGATCCCACCACTACCACCTACTGTGGTGGTTATTAATTAATCTTTTAGAAACCACAGATGCAGCCCATTGAATTTGGTTTTTTAAAAAATCAGCCTGCCAATCAGGTAGGATGACCCACACCATCCAGCATAAAGCAAATTCCAACACAGGAGATGCTATGTAAGTTTATACTTTTATCACAGTAAAATTTGTTAAGTCTATAAGGTGCAACACAACTTAAAACTTAGTACCATCATATATCTCTGGAAGCACTCTGTTTACATAACATATTAGACATTATGTTCTGTTTTGTTTTGTTGTTGTTCAATGACTGCCTGATCAGTTGTCCTTTTTTTAGCTCTCATACAATCTCATTCAACAGGCAACCAACCAATCAATCAATCTTGAAAGCACTTCAGAATAATTCAGATCAGCCTTTCCCAACCTGAAGCCCTCCAGATGTTTAGGACTCCAGCTCCCATAATCCCTGACCATTGGCCATGATGGCTGGGGGTGATGAGAGTCGTAGTCCAACATCTGAAGGGCACCAGGTTAGGGAAGACTGGTTTAGATGCTACTCACTATTTCTGCCTGCATCCTACACTTTCTACATGTGTGCATTAGTGCATGGAACACTAGCACTAGTGCTGTGCCAAAAACTTCTCCTCTGGTTTTTTTATTTTTTAAAAAATTCTCAATCAATTAATAACAAAAGAAATAGCATTCAAAAATTACAAGGTGGAATATTGATGAAATTCCCAAAGATATAGAGCTTTTGTTGTGCTTACATTACATTTGATGTAGTGGAGGGGTATTTTGTGCAGAAGGATGGTTACAAAATTTGACCTGGCACTTCCAAAAGCATTACAGGAACTGAAACACAGCTACCCTTGAAATTCACACTTCTCTGAATTTTGCGACATACTTATCCAGCCAAAAAATGTACAGTGGTGCCCCGCAAGACGAATGCCTCGCAAGACAAAAACCCGCTAGACGAAAGGGTTTTCCGTTTTGGAGATGCTTCGCAAGACGAATTTCCCTATGGGCTTGCTTCGCAAGACGAAAATGTCTTGCGAGTTTTTCCGACTTCCCCCCCCTTTCCCCCCCTTTTTCTAAGCCGCTAAGCCGCTTATCTGCTTATCCGCTAAGCCGCTAAAAGCCGCTAAAAGCCGCTAAGCCGCTAATAGCGCTAATCCGCTAAGCCGCTAATGGGCTTGCTTCGCAAGACAAAAAAACCGCTAGATGAAGAGACTCCCGGAACGGATTCTTTTCATCTTGCGAGGCACCACTGTATACAAAAATGTATATATTAGGAGAAAATATGGATAAAAATGCATGCATTTATGAAAATGCATATAAAAGTTCTTATAGTAAAGAAAATTGCTTTCAAAAATGTGTATATTAGATAAAATTCCATGAGTATATTAAGATAAATGTACTGACATTTTTTCAAGTTTTTTAGAAGAATCATGAATGAATATGAAAATGTGGTTAACTCAGTTTAAGATCGGAAAGATGAGAAATAAAGATAAGCTGAATCTGACAGATTTGTCCATCCCTATTTGTGGATGTCTTTCTTTCATTATTTCTGCAAGTCATCTCACTACTAGTCTGTACTGTACAGCCTTCCCAAATGCCCATGCTTCAATCAAAGCCCGGGGAAAGGCATCATGGGGTAATGCCTCCATGGGCCTTTTTCAGATTAGAAACTGCAGGCAGCCAGGGAGGCTGCAGAGTGCTAGATAAATGTTTACTGGAAGGGGGAGTGGCGGAAGCACACAGTCCCTGGTCATCTCACAACATAAGGTCAAAATTCTAAAGAAATCCTTTAAAATTTATTTTAAAAGCTAACAGAAATGACAAATGTATAGATATATGTAAAAAAAATTGTTCAGATTCTTACAGGCAAGCAACTCTTCTAAAGTGGCCTGAAAATAAGACAGAAATATGGAAGCCTCTTTTGCAGAGGAGGAACACTTGAAATTTTGCCACAGCGCTAATTAGCAAAGCCCCAGGAGTTAAAGTCCCACTGGCTGAAAATGGCACATGGAAAAGAATAGAGAAACTGAATAATTACTCACATAGGGAAGATCATTGTGCAAAGCAGATGAGTTACAACCCTTTCCCTCATTCACAGAATCTCTGGGTGAGAATGGCAAAGCCCCCTGACTGAAATGCTGAGGAGCCACTGCCAGTCAATACTGAACTAGATGGACCAATGGTCAACAAAAGAACCCAAGAGCCTGATGGATCCTATCAAGGATCCAACCTGTTTAGCATTCTGTTTTCACAGTGGCCAGCCAGATGACTAAGGGAAGCCTGCAAGGTGGACCTGAATGCAACAGCAGCACTATCCCCACTTGATTTCCAGCAATTGGTATTCAGTGACATACTGCCTCCAACAGTGGAGACAGATCATAGTCATCATGGTTAGTAGCCATTGATAGCCTTATCCTCCATGACTCTGTATAAGGCAGCTTTTAAATTTTCTAATGTGGTGGCAACTGGATGCCAAAATATATACCACAAACCAGTCATGAAGTTCTTTGCCTGAGTTACCAGCTTCTTAACTAACATGAATACGCTCCAAATTATGCAATTGGAGTGAGCAGCTGGAGAGTGGGAGAAAGGCCTTGGTCCTGGGGATGGTGGCAAGGGAAGGTCTTTGGCGCATCAAAAGGCAGAGGCCAGACTGAAGAATAGGACATCCTGGCTTTTGAGGTATGAACAGAAAGACAAGCTCTCCTCCATTCATCTCTGTTAATGTGGTCACCAAGGATTGTGTTCAGATCATATCTTCAAGACGCTGCATTCACTCGGGTCTGGTTAATGAGAAGAACTGAATGTGCATTTGTGGCTTTTCCTCCCCACCCCCCTCTTCCTTGAATGGATCTGCCCCTTCCTTGTAAATAGGAGATTTGACCAAAAAACATAAGATGGCCTCACTACAGGGGTAGTTATACGGGCATTACACATCAGGAAAGTTCCACAAGACAAAAAGTGACATGGGAGGGGGGAGATTCCTTTGTCTGGTGAGACCTAATCTGTTTTTTTGTTCAAGAGACCAAGATAATTGGAATTTAGAAACCCCACCTTAATGCTTTTCCAATGGTCACGGACTTAATTCTGGAAAGAATAACTCCCTGCAGTTATGGCTATAAAGCTATGCAACAATTCTGATGAACCTTTTCAGTTACTGGTGCCGGGAGGGACCACCCAGGCTCCATTTGAACAAAGCGGGTCTCCCACAAGCTGAGAGGGTTTGGGAATCACATGACCAGAACCACATGCAAGGCTGCCGGCCACATGGGGGTCAATAGCAATTGGATCATGATGGGACATATTAATAGGCCTTCTGCTCCCTCACCTACCCATCCACCCCATTCATCACTGTAGGTCAAAGGCAATTAGATGGAGACAGAGGATGCCCAGGAATGCTACGGCCTTCAGCCTGGTTACAAACCCACATTCATATTGTCCTCTTCCCCTTAATAATGTTAAAAAGGGATTACATTTTTGTTCTATTTCCCCTCACCACCCCCATTCCCATAATCCATGCATGAGAGTCGAATTTAGAGACAGACAAGAGGCACACACACAACTAGTGAGGCCCCTGACCTTTTCCAATTCTCATATGACATCTTTGCCTTTTGCATAGTTTCAGTTCAGTTTCCAGGGAGGGGGGCAGTCTCATTTCATTGTCTGGTGAAGCCAAGCAGAAAGCCCATTTACAAGCATGCCCCTTCACACTGCACAGGATGGCTCAAAAAGCAGCACTCAGAAGAGGAAATAACTCACATTTTAACATCCCTAAAAAAACAGTGATTGGATATGGAAGCAAGTCCCAAAGACGCAATGGGTAGCCTCCACTGATAGTGGAAGGAAGAGTGGTATTTGAGGCTTCCCGGGGGATTTTACATGTATTTGTTGCAGTGTACCATTAGGGAGTTATTGAATTAGCACATGAAATACAGCAGTGTTGCAGACCCAGATATGAATGTGACACACCAAGCCTCTGTCTAATCCTTGGTACTCTCAAGCCTCACCCTTTCCCCAGCTAACCACCAGCTACCCACTCAGCTTTACACCCTCCTCAAGTGTTTTTGCCTGGCAGGAAAGTATCAGAAAGAATCCTGATAATGCTTTTTGGTTGCCTATATGGATGAGAGATGGGTAGGTAAGTGTGTGTGGAAACTAGCCTAGTGTACAAAGGTTAAATTTACATTCATTGCTCCACCCTCTTTTGCCCCTGCTGCTTTGCCAACTATGGGAACATTCAATATTGGAATCCTCCACTTGCAGCCTAAAATGGTACAGTCCATTCCACTACCACATAATCTTACTACCCCTGCAAATGAAAACCAGGGTTCAGACAGAGACAGACAGAGAACAAAGAGGTTTGCTTGTTTTCACTATTAATTAATTAAAGTTATTACTCACATTACATCTCAAGGTTACTTACAAATAATAGTAAAACACAAAAAAACCAACATTTAAAACTAATTGAAAACAAAGCACATTACAAGGTAATCAAACCATAAAAACAACTTCTCCACCCCCTAACATAGGTCTATCCACCAGACAGCTACCAAAGGAAATATATACAGCAGTGTGAGGTGGTTTAAACTGAGAGCGATGAGATCAAGATCACCCAGAGTTTCATTGTGGCTGAGCAGGATTAGAATTTAGCTATAATTAGCTAGAATGGATATACTGGCATGGAGTTAGCCACAACAACTCTGTAGCCCAGCCTTTGCCAAGCTGGTTACCTACAGATGTTCTAAAATGCAACTCCTACAACTCCTATCAGCCCCGGCTTGCACAGCAAATAGTGAGGGATGATGGGAGTCATAATTCAAAACAAGTGAAGAGTACCAGGTTGGCAAAGGCTTGTCTAGGCTTCTGAGGCTAAAGCAAAAAAACAACAACAAAAAAGGGCACTAAAAGGCTAATTTGAAAATTGAATTTATGTGAATAATACTGTATTCAGCATAAAATGCTAATGAGCAAAAAACAGACGGGGTAGCATAAAACACCCATTTCCAAATACATCCATCAATGTATATACATATTGATATAAAGTCAAAACACACAAAGCAATAATTAATATCTGTTCAATATGCCATCTATAGACATTTTAAAACCACAAGGCTATGCTGATATAAATAATCAATTCTATTAATACAATAAAAATGATATCAAAAATACTCCAAAAGCTACTATAGACATAATCCCTTGAGATAATAAAGCACAGAAATAATTGTTGTTTATCATAGAACAGAATAGAATCATAGAATCCTAAGTTGGAAGAGACCACAAGGGCCATCGAGTCCAACCCCCTGCCAAGCAGGAAACACCATCAGAGCACTCCTGACATATGGTTGTCAAGCCTCTGCTTAAAGACCTCCAAGGAAGGAGACTCCACCACACTCCTTGGCAGCAAATTCCACTGTCAAACAGCTCTTACTGTCAGGAAGTTCTTCCTAATGTTTAGGTGGAATCTTCTTTCTTGTAGTTTGGAGCCATTGCTCCGTGTCTGCTTCTCTGGAGCAGCAGAAAACAACCTTTCTCCCTCCTCTATGTGACATCCTTTTATATATTTGAACATGGCTATCATATCACCCCTTAACCTCCTCTTCTCCAGGCTAAACATGCCCAGCTCCCTTAGCCGTTCCTCATAAGGCATCGTTTCCAGGCCTTTGACCATTTTGGTTGCCCTCCTCTGGACACGTTCCAGTTTGTCAGTGTCCTTCTTGAACTGTGGTGCCCAGAACTGGACACAGTACTCCAGGTGAGGTCTGACCAGAGCAGAATACAGTGGCACTATTACTTCCCTTGATCTAGATGCTATACTCCTGTTGATGCAGCCCAGAATTGCATTGGCTTTTTTAGCTGCCGCGTCACACTGTTGGCTCATGTCAAGTTTGTGGTCAACCAAGACTCCTAGATCCTTTTCACTTGTACTGCTCTCAAGCCAGGTGTCACCCATCTTGTATTTGTGCCTCTCATTTTTCTTACCCAAGTGCAATACTTTACATTTCTCCCGGTTAAAATTCATCTTGTTTGTTTTGGCCCAGTTCTCTAATCTGTCAAGGTCGTTTTGAAGTGTGATCCTGTCCTCTGGGGTGTTAGCCACCCCTCCCAGTTTGGTGTCATCTGCAATTATCAGTCTTATTATCAATTATCAATCTTATGATCATACAAGCCTCACTGAAAAAAATCTTTCCTGGTGCCCTGATCTTAATACCAAATCCTACTGTATCTCAGTGCACAAAGTTAATTAGTTGCACCTGAAACATAACTTAAAGGTATACTGTTGCCATTCATACCAAGAATGTTGCCAAATACTGCATAGCCAAGATGTTACTATGCAAATACCCATGGAGGGAGTTTTTCTTAAACAGGATATTAGCAATGCAAATTATGATATATTGATCTTATTAAACAACCTTTGAATATAAGGACTCAGGTCAAGATGTGAATTTAGACCTGATGGAATAATTGTCTTTAAATGATGAATGTAAAAAGCTTCTATTTGCATCAATCTACATTCAATATCATTAGGGGCGTGTGCTCCTTCAATAACACAAAATCTAAGATCTGTGTCCTTAAGTCCCAAGCTTAAAATGTTCTACTAAGGGAGCGTCTTGGTTTCCTTGTCTAATTATGGATCTATGTTCATTAATCCTAATTTTCACAACTCTAGTCGTTTTTTCTTTATATTTCTTTTTGCAGGGACAACAGATGAGGGGTACAACCGCTGAACTAAAACAATTGGAAAAAAAGGTGAATAACTTATTTAAAACCAACTTCTGGACAATCAACTGTTTTTGTTTGAATAGCCAAGGGACAACAGTTACATCTATTGCACCTATAAATCCCCTGGTATTAGGTAATTTTTTAGGTGGTGCAAGATCACTATGTACTAACATGTCCCTTAAGGTGGTAGCCCTAAAAATATCCAATGAGTGGTTTAAGATTGCATCCCAGGATGTCACCCAAAAGATGCCAGTGTCTGAAGTGTTCATCCAACAAATAAAATTTGAAAGAACTATATGTTGTGCAGATTTTTCCTTAGTTTCCAATAAACTGCTCCTTTATACCCATGTGGTTCTTTCTCTTGCCTGTTGAATTACTGCCTGAGGGTAACCACGATCTCCAAGATCTCCCTTCAAAATTATGAGCAAAATCCTTATATTCCTCAGAGTTAGATGTGTTACATTTAAGCCTTAAAAAGATACCATAAGGCAAATTGGTTTTTAAATGTCTGGGATGACAGGACATAAAATGTAATAAAGCATTTCTGTCTGTTGTTGTTTTTTAAATAGACTTGGATACAGTTATTTTCATTAAAGTAAACCTCAGTGTCTAAAACTGCAATGGAACGTTCATCAGTATTAAGGGAAAACTTAAGATGATCCTTTAAGGAATTTAAGGAATTTAACCAAGTGTGTAAGTAAGTGGCACTTTGCCTATTCCTCATAAAGAAAATCAAATCATCAATATAACATCTGTAAAATAAAATATCAGATGCTTAAGGGTTGTTCATACTCTGAATAGTGTCAATTTCAAAGTTAGCCATGTATAAAAACCAGCTATACTGGGGTGAGAGCACTCCCCATTGCCACTCCTTTTGTTTGTAAATAGAATCTCTGTTCAAATTTGGGGGGGGGAAATATTTTCAATACATAAATAAAAAATATCCAAAAGAAAATGGGGGGGGGGAATTCAAGTGAGATCTTTCATCTAATGTAATGGCTACAACAGCACAAGCTTCATTGTGTGAAATGACCATGTTTAGCGGAGGAGACACTCATTGTTATTAGACAGGAGCCTAAAAGGTACTGAAATACCTTCCACTTCTTTAATGAAATGCATGGTAGTCTTTAGAAAAGTAGTAGACTTCATAACAAAAGGTTTAATAAACGATTCAAGGTATCTGGATAGGGGATCTAATAAAGAATTGGTCCCAGATACAATTGGTCTTCCCAGGGAAGGGGAGCCAGGTTTGTGGATTTTTATTATTATTGTACAATATAATTTGTTATGACTATGGAAAATGGATTTAAAAAAAAAAAAAAAAAAGGTTTGTGGATTTTTCTGAGGCAGCAACAGATTTATTGTCTGCTTTTTATTTTTTAAAAAAGCCGGATTGCCTCCACTGATGTTCTACTAGTGTATTTAGACAGAAATCCAATACTGCAAGATAACGTAAAATCTTCAGTGTTCTCTAATCCAAAGGAAACTACCAGTATGTCATTATTTTTGAAGTTAGTCTCATACTAGAAAATTCAGATTGTGCAGTGAAAGCTGATTTGGAGCTATTGCACTTCAAACCAGCTTTCCCCAGAAGAATCAAATTTGCAATAAGGAAAGTGATGAGAAAATGCACTGGAAAGTATGGGATGACAATTTCTTGATGCAATCAGTGTCTTATAACTTCCGCAGAAACAAACTGGAATGAATGTTCAGAACATAGCTAACATTATCTAAACTCCATGCAAACTTTGTGAAAACAAATGAGACTGAATGATCAATAAACAAGTCACATGGAAGCAATCTAAGTCAGTAGTGCTGCTTTTTAATTTTTTGTTAAGGAAAGAGAGAGTTGTAGGGACTTCATACTGGCAGCTAGAGTGAGCCCTTGGAATGCTGGTAAGGATTTTGCTGGGGCTAGATTCCCTTTGCATTGTACTACTAGCTGCTTCAACAGAGTCCAGATTTCCGCTCAAACTTACTGCTGCCCTCTGCTGTGCAGTTGTCCAAAAGTAAAGATGTTTGAACAGGGGGAAATTGACAGCAACCAGTTAAACCAGTGAAGTCATTTCAACATAAAATACAAGGTTTTGTTATGTTGGGGCGGCATTTGCTGATACTTACTGCAGAAAGAAATGCAGTAAATGCCAGTAAATGTGCCTGCATCAAGAATTTCCATTCAAAAGAGTTAATACCTCATCAGACTGAAGACAGTTTGGTGCACTTCATTGAAAGGAACAGGTCCACAGATTAGAAGTGCAAAGGTTTAAAGGTCAGTAGAGGCTCAAATGACCTCAGTGGCTAGGTATACATTTTTATAGCTATAGCTGATGTGCCAATTGTGGCCTGTTTTGAACAAAAATTATTTGGCCATTGCATACCATACTCTAGTATGTTTCAGATTGCATTATTGCAATGTACATACTCTGTGTGAGGCTGCCCTTAAAGATGACTTGGAAACTTCAATGGGTCCAAAATGCAACATCCAAATGACTGGGGTTCCATTAGGTCTCACATAACCCATTTTAAAACAGTTGCATTGCCAGTTAGTTTCCAGGCCTAATTCAAGGTCCTCACATTAGTGTTAAGGTAAAGGTAAAGGTACCCCTGCCCGTACGGGCCAGTCTTGCCAGACTCTGGGGTTGTGCGCCCATCTCACTCAAGAGGCCAGGGGCCAGCGCTGTCCGGAGACACTTCCAGGTCACGTGGCCAGCGTGACATCGCTGCTCTGGCGAGCCAGAGCCGCACACGGAAACGCCGTTTACCTTCCCGCTGGTAAGCGGTCCCTATTTATCTACTTGCACCCGGAGGTGCTTTGGAACTGCTAGGTTAGCAGGCGCTGGGACCGAGCAGCGGGAGCGCACCCCGCCGCAGGGATTCGAACCGCCGACCTTTCGATTGGCAAGTCCTAGGCGCTGAGGCTTTAACCCACAGCGCCAAAAGCCCTTAAATGACTGAGACAGCCCAATTCCCTACAGACCCTATTGGGTGTTAAGATCAGCAAATGGACCCTTTTGGTAGTTCTTGGCCCTCTGAAGTTCAGTGAGGGGGTGATGGCTGCGTTGCAGCCCCTAATTGGGGAGCTCTTTTCCCACAGAGGTGCAACTGGCAAGTTCATTACATAGTTTCTATCATATGCTGAATATGTACTTCTTTACCCTGACCTTTAATATACAGCTGACATGTGTATTTTTAGGACCCACCATATTTTGGTGTTGTAAGTTGTTTTAAATTGTTTTTAGTGTCTTTTAAATTGCTGTAGCCCACTCCAGGATCTTAGGGCAAAGGGCAGGTAATAAATTGAAATGAAATAAAAGAATGTATTACAACAGAGAAGACCTCCACTTCCATTTTCTCTTATGAGACTCTTGCCCCAAAACAGACATGAAGGCATCCCTTAAATGCACCCAGCAAATACAGGTAGGCTGCTGCTGCTGTCTACACTCACCACAGGACTGGTTGTGGAGCGGGGGGGGGGGGTTCCAAATTTTCTGGCAGGTATGCAAAGTCTTTATCACCGAGAGCTACTTGGCTTTATCCTCTTAAGCAGGCATAGGCAAACTCGGCTCTCCAGATGTTTTGGGTCTACAACTCCCATCATCCCCAGCTAACATGCCCAGTGGTCAAGGATGATCCTTAACAGTCAGTCCCACCTCTACTCAAGGGCAACCCAACAAAAAACCCTGAAGCAGATTGATCCACTTGTGGGACACTATATGGTCTGCTTTCAAGCCTCTGGGTGATGAGTAATTTGAAGTGAATCACCTTACTAACAGCAACTTGTCACATCAATGGCAAATCATTTTCTCTTCGTTCCAGAACTATGCCACAGGGTGAAGAAAAATTCCACCTCTCAATCAGCCTCCCACACAGAACTCTGAATACCCTGGCAGCAACAAAATCCCCCCATGAAAATGACTCAGCTGCTAGCGTCACAGCCACCCACAAGAAACCTAAAAACTAATATAAAATTAGTAGTATTATATAGTGGCAAATGCTCAGATTTGCAGGGAAATCACAACAGGTCAGGATGCCCTGATGAAAGAATATATGTCATCCGGAATATGTCTGTGGGGCCCGCTCAAGACATTTTGCTTTGAGGCAAAGGACAAGATGGCGTGACATCCCCATTCCTTTAGTGAAAATCCCAACATAGGGGCCTATCTATACTATACATATAAAGCAGCATCATACCACAGCCATGGCTTTCCACCAAAGAATCCTGGAAATCCTTGCTAAGGATGCTGAGAGTTATAAGAAGATCCCTATTCCCCTCACAGAGCTACAGTTCCCAAAATTTACTGGGAAAAGGGACTGATTGTTAAACTACTCTAGAAACTGAAGCACTGTGAGTGAGATAGGTTAAGAACTTGTCCAGTAGCACCTTATAGACCAACTAAGTCTGTTCTGGTATAAGCTTCCGTGCGCATGCACATGGAAGCTTACACCAGAACAAACTTAGGTGCTACTGGACAATTTTTTATTTTTCCCCCCGACTGCGTCAGATCAATACGGCTACCTACCTAGGTTAAGAACTGTTGGCACATGTAACTAACTATACTTCCCAGGGTTTGTTTCGGGTGGGGGGGGGTCATGACTCTTTGAAGTGGCATGATACTGCTTGAAACATATAGTTCTGATGTGGCCATGGTAGCACACACATACATCCCTCCACTCTTCCGCAGTTTTCCTGCTGGTTAATCACATGGAACCCTTCCTAAAAAGAGGACCGGCTCATCCCCACCCACTCCGGTCTCTAGTAACTTCAAGGCAAGCAAAGAAAAATCTACAAGTGCAACATCCTGGCATGGAGAAAGCTTCTCCAGTTGAGTTTCTGCCCAGGACTGCCAGATCTCTTGAGGCTCAGATTCTGAGATCCATAGGGTGGAAGCTTGGAGCTGAGTGATGCAGCTTTGTAGGGGTAGAGCTTTGTAGAATATGACAAGGGATATCATCTGATGGATCAGGCAACACCAGGCTGTTCCTAATGGCTATATGGGCAAGGGTGGGAACTAAGATCCAGCCAGCAAGCTGGATCCTGAGTTCCTATGCCCTCTGCAGGCCACTGGCAGGTGGGTGTGACAGGTAGGATATCAGGTATGGGGCAGGTGGCATGAGGAGAAACTGTTGCAGGCCTAACTAGAACCCCAGATGGGCCTACGTAATTTGGCCTACAGTCCAGAGGTCCCCCATGCCAGCTTTAGGGGTTGGGCCTGATGATATGGGGTGGAGCTAATGACCAATCCCACTTTGGTTCTGGCCCTTCATTTCAGCAAGAACATGCACCAACAGGAAAGGAAGCAATATGTCTGCCCTGAAACTTTTGCAGGTGTGAACAGTATTGAAAGTGGAATTGCATATAACTGCCTCAAACTATAATGAGCACAAATCATCATGACTTATGACAAATCATCCAATAAACAGGATGTCTGGGGGGGGCCCCAGGAAGCCCACAAACACTGCTTTATATCACTTCATGGCAAGACTCAGCTTTGGAGACTCGGTTTCATGCACAATATGCTTGTGTAGTGGTGTGATCCTAAGGAGCACCACTTTGCCTCTAGCTATATATAACTCTCTCTCATTGTGCACTCTTGGTGAGCATGAGCTAATTAGCTGCTTCCTAATTACTGATTTCACACCATTTCACACCTCCAGAGACACTGCCTCAGAGGCCTCTAGTCAAATTTCAGTTTGTTTCATGAATTACCTCTAGAACATTATTTGCCAGTTTCTCCCACTCTCAAACCTGTGATGAAATATTTTAAAACTAAATCTTTATAAAGTACTTTCTGCATTTCAATTTTTATTGGCACAGAATTTAGCTTTACATAAATACTGAATTATTATAGCACAGGGTCCAGTTTGGATGATTTAACCTATTTTGTATAGTTATTAGAGGGAATAGGAACTAATGCAGGACACTAAACCCCCATCCCACATTCACCCACTGGGAATCTTACTCAACAATTTATTTGGCATCCTAGATTTTATGCACACTTCCAAGCATATCCTCAATGTCTAAAAATCTGCTAGAAAGAAAGAAACCCACTGTTAGAGTGGTCACACTACTACAGAAGTACACATACCAAACTGTATATAGTCATACAAAATTCTCTGTCAAGACTCAAGCTCAATTAAAACCAGTTCTGTGTTTCAGCACAGGCCTGACTGGCTGGTATTAGTGACATCACAAACCTGTTGTCCCACTATCATCTCTGGAACAATTCTGCACCTCTTTCAAAAGTGAATTATACTTTTTAAAATAATAATAAAATGATGAATGTATTCATATAAACATATGAATTGGATTTATTATACAGTCCAAGCAGCAGAGCCTTTCTACGCTCCCCTTTGCACTTTTCTGTTATTTTGGGTTGCTTTCCGCTCCATATCTATAATATTGCTGGAATTGCAACTAAAGATTTGTGTCAAGGAGAAAGCATAAACTGTGACTCTCCCTCCTCACCACAAACTGACAAATGCATCTGTACACACACACACACACACACACACACACCCCCCCACACCATTATCTACAGACATTGAACGCCCATCGCAATGGATTTCAGCAAAGTAACAGAGCATATTAAATAGGGTGATTCACATCATTGCCTTAGCCCCCACATCATGGACGCAGGCTTAAGATGGTAATTGAAATGCATTCCAGTAGGATAAATCAAACGGCAACAGCCGATCTGTTTCCCTGGAGATAAGGACATCGCATATATCAGCTGTCAATGCAAATGAATAATTGAAATAGATGAGAGGTGAAGCCACACAAGGGCCAAGCTAAAATAGGAATGTAAGACAGTGTTACTCTGAAATAAGTAGGGCCTGCTGGAAATTCTTAAGCAACATTTGTGTTTAGGTTAATTAAGAAGGAGGCTTTTTTATTTAAAAAAAACCAACAACTTCAGTATAGAAAATACTAGTTGAGACTAATTCCCCTCCTCCTTATGCTTCAAAAAGGATTTTAAAATCATGTATAGCAGTGCTAAGGCTGATCTATCAACATTTTAAGCTTATTTAGACAACTTTAACCACATCTTTGAGAAAAGGCCACCTTGTTGAATAGCCTTGTAGTTCTTTCAACATGGGGCATCAGGGGGAAGGCCATAGCTCACTAGTTGAGCATCTGCTTTCATTGCAGAAGGTCTCATGAGCAATCCCTCACAGCTCCAGGTGGGAATGATAGTGTACCCTGTCTGAAACCCAGAGGAATTGCTGCCAGTCAGTGTAGACAATACTGAGCTAGATGGACCAATGAGATGGCTCAGTATAAGGCAGATTACTGTGTTGCCAGAAGTCAACCTCAAATAGTCACAGTAAAACAGAACAATCTAGATGGGTATCAGGAACCAGCAAGGCTGGAAGCAGGATCCCTCAGTTGAAAACTACCCTCATACCCTGCTTGTGGGCTTCCAGAGGCATCTAGTTAAGGATGTTGGACTAGATGGGCCTTTACCCTGATACCGCAAGTTCTTCTTAGGTTCTTAAGTCTAAGGATATGAACAATATTTGCTCACAACCATCCCTTCCTACTCTTGCTTCTCCTGATGTGTCTCCCCACTGTCGAACTTTGAATCTAAAGCCCCTTCGGGCAGAGACCGGCTTTTCTTATGGCATAAAGCATGTGTAGTGCTAACTATTCAAAACAAAATGTACTTGCATGTCATCAGAGACCTTTCTCTGAATTCCTTGCCACCAGAGGCATGGCAGAAGCTATTGGGGAAAGAGCCTTCTCAGTGGTAGTGCCCCAGTTGCTCTCCCAAAAGAGGGTTGCCGGGTGCCAACTCTAATTTTGGCACCAAGCAAAACCCTTTTAATCTGGACTGAGTTTGTTGTTTTTACAGTTTTCATGCTGTTCCCATTTATTTTATTTTACTTTTCTTAGTATTTTATACACATATTAAATCTGTATGTGTTTTGTTTTTATTGTATTTTGAAATTTTACCAGTTGCCCTGGGAATTTTATTGAAGGAGGCAGCTGATGATGATGACGACTGTGCAATAAAGACATGGGAGTTTATCATTTGCCATTGCCATTTTTTACAAACATGATTGGGTTTTTTCCTTTCTTTCCTCGCTCACACAGGTGTCCCATTAGGGAATGTGCCTTGACATTGATGTTTATAAGCAGACAAGCTTCCATTTTTCTTCTTGCACCTGAAACAATCACCATCCTTCTTATGAGAGGTCAAAGTTCACTTCTTGTATGATGTAGATTGGCAGCTTTGGTTTGGGTTTCTGTCTTCTCTTCTTATGCTTACTGTCAAGCTATGTGCTCCTCAAATTAGTATAAGCTGCACAACCTAATGAGGTTCTGTTGATGGAACTTTATTCCTCTCTAGGAAAAAGAATTGAGAGAATAAGCTTGATTCATCTGGCATTACACATTAATTTATTTGCCAGTGGTCATGCTTGAGATCAACAGCATATGTTACTAGTTTACTCATTTTCACTTTAATTATTATTAAACCAAGAGGAGCAGGAATTGGTTTGACGATTCAAGAAGCTCCAGACTTAGCATATATTTCATTATTTTTCTTACTTTATGTGTTTTCTGCTAGTCCTAAAAAAGGAGCCTACGTTATGAAATCTTTCCCATCAAGGTCCACATTTCTGCCTCCATTGCATTCTCAGGTAGCCACCTAGCAGAGCTCTTTAAAGTGGTGAAAAAGTTTATTCTACCTGTTCCAGTCAATGGGACATTCAGACCATCAAATGCCTACTGTAATTAAGTTTGCTAGGCACTTTGAAGACAAAATTGTTCACCTTCATACTGATCTTTCCCCTGCTAATATAGTCTCTGAAGAAATGTCCAACATACTGTCTTATCCAGTTCTGAGGGATTAGTTCCAGCTATTGAGGCTTAAGGATGTCGGTAGGGTGCTTCTGGCCACCTGCTGCACCACTTGCCATCTTGACCCTTGCCCATGCTGGATTGTTTGTGCAAGTCAGAGAGGTTGACTGAGTGGGTCCAGTTGGCAGCTAACAAATCTGAGTGGGATTTTCCTAACTGCCTTGAAGGAGGTGGTGGTAGGCCAGCTACTGAAATAGCCCTTCTTGAATCCTGGGGTATTTGACAACTGCCATCAAGTCTCTAATACCTGTTTTGAGGGTAAGGTTCTCAAGAAGGTGGTGGCCAATTCCAGTCTTGGTTCAGGCCTGGGTTTGGAATGGAATCAACCCTGATCGCCATGGCAGATGACTCAGAAGAAGTCAAGGGGAGTGCAATCCTGCTGTTGCTGTTGGATCTCTCAGTGGCTTTTGATAACATTGACCATGGTATTCTCCTGGGTTGTCTCTGTGGGTCTTTCCTACATAACTGGTACCAAAGAATAGCATTGGGGGACTACAAGTCTACATCTTGGAATTTTAGCTGTAGGTGCCACATGGCATGAGACTGTCAATGCTGTTTAACATCAATATGAATCTGTTGGGAGCATCGTCAGGAGATTTGGAGCGCTATGTGATCAGGATGCTGATGACAATCAGTTCTACTTTCACATTAAATCTGAGTCAGGAGAGGTCATGCATAAGCTTAACTAGTGTCTAGAAGTAGTGGTAGAGTAGATGAGGATCAATTGAAACTGAAATCTGCTAAAAGAGAGACACTGTGGGAAATTCAGATATATAAATTAATAGCCAAATGGCATCTTAAACCTAGGTTACAATTGCCACAATGGAATATCTAGGCACCAGGTCTTTTTTGGGGTTTTTTGCAATTGAAATTGTTGTTGTTATTTCTATACTGCTTTACATTTTAAAGAACAACTCTCAAAGGAGTTTACAACAAATTAAAACATCAAATAAAACAAATTCAAGCTTCAAGGAAAATATTTCAGATACTTCTCTAAGTGACATTTTGCTTTCCCTAGTTGCCAACCTGGCATCCAGAGATCTTCACGTGGTCACAACTGGACCTGTGCCAGTAGCAAAACATGCCTGCTTCTGGCTAATTTTGAACAGTGTGGAAGTGGTCCCCAGGTCTGGAAATTGGGGGGGGGGGTTGCCTGTTCTAAATGGGACTGCACTGCCTCTGAAAAGAACAGGTACATAGTTTAGGAGTCGTCCCAGGAGGACCTACCATCAAGTTTGGCTGGTGCGTCAAATGCACACTGTGCTTGACAGGAATATCCTGACCAATGTGACATATGTGTTGTTAACTTCATGTCTGGACTGTTGTAATGTGCTTTATATAGGGCTTCCCTTTCAGTTGATCCAGAGGCTGCATGCAGCTGTTGCAGAATGCCACAGCCTAGGTGGTGAGTGGTGCACCTTGTTGGGCACAGTGCTGAGAGATCTGCACTGGTTGCCTATAACCCACTGAGCCAGTTTTAAAGTTTTGTTACTTAAATAAAAAACCCTAAACAACTTCGGACCATGTGACTTGAAAAACCATCTTCCTCTTCACTTTCCAGTAAGTACATTGTGATCAGCTAATGGAACCCAGTTAGTTTTACCACAATCTGCTGATTACTGAGATGCAGTAATGTGGCGATGGGTCTTTTCACTAGTGGCACTGGTGTTGTGGAATGTCCTCTCTGCTGCAGTACGGGAGGCCCCTGAAGGCACATTTGTTTAGGCAAACATTTCCCTGAATTCTCTGGGTTGTTGTTGTTTTGGTTTCTTTTTTTTGTTTTGTTTTAACTGTTTTTAACTGTTTTAACTGACATGCTTTTTAATCATTCATTTTATTACATATTTTAATTAAGGAAGTATCAATGCCCTGGTATAATTGTTATTATGTATTTTATGTACATGCTTCATGTTGAGCGTGTTCGAGTTGCGCTCCGCAGCAACCTGGAAGTAACGGAGCGCGTTACTTCCGGGTTTCACCACTCACGCATGTGCAGACGCTCAAAATGACATCACGCGCATGCGCAGAAGCGGCGAAAAGTGACACGTGCGTGCGCAGACGTGCCGTCACTAGTTACGTTTGCTTCTGGATGCGAACGGGGCTCCGGAACGGATCCCATTCGCATCCCGAGGTACCACTGTATTATGTATTTTAATTGTTTGTTGATTTTATAGTTGTAGAGTTTACAATAGACAAAATATTATGACAAGTGCAAGGCTTGTAAAGAACCATATAGCACAAAAATCGTTGAAGAATCCTCTAAGCAGCTGACAACAGACTTCCAGATAAGGTCCCATTTTGAATAACTTTCTCAGATGATAGCTGCAAAAATATTCCCCATAAGGAATTAACAAACATACAAACCACTAATATAATTAATTACTAAGGGCGGCATCCACACGTCAGCTAAAAATTCACCACCTTGAAAGCATTTTAAAACTCTGATTGTAGTTTTCAGAACTGTGAGGTCTTCAGTAATGTTTCTCTCTCCAAAGAAGTTATAACTCGTCCAAATCAGGGTTGTAATCTAGGACCGAACTATGGGGCAGAATTCAACAATGTGCTCTGGTGAACATCCTAACAGCACAAGCACTGCAGCCTGCAGATAGAAGAAACCTCCTCTCCTCCCTCTGTGTGGTGTTCTAGGGGTTTTCCTGACCTACCCCCAGCCAATTGTTTTGGGGGTGCTAGGGAAAGGAGAGGTGGGAAAGCCCTATTGTGCAAGCAGAAGCTCTCACGCAGGGCTTCAGCTGATTCAACTCATTAGAAGAACCCTATCCATGAAGTTTGGTATGCTGTTCCACTGCATTTCAGGCCCCTGTCCCCAGTACTCAGAACCACTGTGGTAGACAACATAACTTTGGAATCTGGACCACCTGCCCTGTTCCTGGCAGTATCTGTATTTGTGCCAAAGGTAGGCCAACATACGTTAAGTACAATGGACATTTAAAAACAACTGGAATATGTTTTGGTCCCTTACCACAGCTATTTCAATTGCAAAGGCCGGAAATACAGTAGCTAATGATCCCAGAAAGCAGCTCTGTCTTAAAAACTGGAGAGGAATGGCTAGACCTACAAAATGTTTAAGTAGATCTAATTTTGTGGAAATTCCTTTGCACAAACTGTATTTTTCCATGTACAAGACAACCCCTATTTTTTAAAATCCAAAATTAAGAAAATGGAATCTTAAAATAGAAGTGAAAATCTGGATGATTGGTGGCGACAAGTTGTTGATCTTTTTGGGGGCGATTGCACTCAAAGTTTCCAGCATGAGATGCACAGGAAGGTGGTGAGCGGGCTGGAGGCAGGGTGAGAGTAAATCTGAGTAAATACAGGTATATGGGGTGTATTGTTTCAGGTCCACAGACTGCTGCTTGGAAACAGAGTTATGCAGGGTAAGAGAGACTTTGGCCATTTGTTCTCTAAGGTATACAGAACAGAGTCCATTGCATTATGATTAGAGCCAGAACCTAAAATTATGTTTGCAGAAGGGTAAAGGCTAACAGTAGAACACTGTACAATTAACTTCCAGGAATTAGTCAGTGGAAGTTGAGTGACCCACTCCTGGTGTTGACATTTAAAAATCTTCTCCCACTGTGTTGTGTAGAGTCACTGAGGTTAAAGATGTCAATGACCTACTAAACCATAAAATCTGTTCCCCTTAGGGGAAGGACGACAGACTATAATCTCCACAGGTATATAATACATATTAAAATATATCACGCTGCTTCTTAGCTTTGAAAGAGCCAAACCCAATGCATTAGATATTACAAACCGCAATGCAAAGTCACAGCATCAGACACAATACTGATACATATTCGCAAACAGCTTTTCCCAATATTGAGATGGCAAGCTTTTGAATTTTAAATAATTAAAAAATAAGTCACATTAACCAGACATCAAAGAAAAAATATGAGAAATGCATGTCCCAGCATAAAATGAGACACAAGGCAAATGAATTTTTTCCTTAAATATTAGAAGGGATTAAGGGTTTTAAGGCAGGAGTCTTCCTAGAATGTGTCGCTTATCAACTTAAGAATAAGAAGATAAAACTGAAGTGCTCAGACTCCAATCCCATAAATATAAAATCCACATAAATTATACTTTGTAATAAAGACAGATTCCCTCTCTCAGACTCCAGAACAGATTGCTTCATGTGCTCCCATGGGTTGACTGTTAGTGCGAGTTTATTGTGAGTTTCTTTGTATAATAAATGATGTGTCTGATTCACAGAACTGAAAAGCTTGAAAATGTAATTTTAGAGTATCCACCATTATAATTGATCATCTCTCTCTCTCTTTAAAAAATGTTTTAAAATCTCATGGATAACTGCATAACTGCTGACAGGGGAGGTTCTCAAGCAAATTATAAAGAAAAATGTGCAAGAATGCAAAATAATTTCCCAACAAACATATTCTTGCTAAGTTATTTTGCTTATATAATAGTGCAGAAATTTGTTGTGAAGAAATTAAGCAAGTGCTTTTTTTTTACTGTCTTTCTTCTCTGTGTATCCTTATCATCTTCTTTTTTCATACACACACACAACCAATTATACATTGTTGCACAATCACAAAATCTAAAATCTATAACTCATTTACACAAGGAATCAATTAGTAAGCAAAGAATAATAAAGTATAAGGAAAATTCTTTTATAACAAAGAGGGAAATAGTTACTTACCTATTCCAAACTACTGGGGATAAAATCCATCTTTCAATAAACTTAGAGGATCAGTTGTAAGTTTGTCTCATTCCATGGTTTATGTATCACTTTTAACTGTATAGGCTCATTAATAGTTTTCAATAAGGGTTGTTCTTTTTCTTCCTTTTTATAAAATGCTTTGAGGGTTTTTATGGTCAAGAAGTGTATGAATTTGATGTAAGCACAATTCCAATTATGGCACTGTGACAGTTTTACTGACAAAGCCCTATTCTATCAAGTTTAGTGTTTAGGGTCTTTAGGGTTAGGCAAAGAAAGCTATGCTCCATGGATTCCATCTTGCCTCTTTTGACCGAAAGTCAGCATGAACGACCTTTGATTTCTAACCTATACCTACATAGTGGTTCTGATGACACCGTGTGGGATCTAACTTACCCGTGTGCTACAGCTGATAAAGCAAGTACAAGAAGTTTGGCTGCGCTTGTATGTTCTTTATGTTAAAAATGTGTCTTTTTGTTTACTTAAAATGTCTCATTCTGAACAGGTTATGAAACAGTGAATGTGTACAGAACTTCAAATGATCCTACTCAAACACAGCACCTAGAATCATAGAATCATAGAGTTGGAAGAGACCCCAAGGGCCATCGAGTCCAACCCCCTGCCAAGCAGGAAACACCATCAGAGCACTCCTGACATATGGCTGTCAAGCCTCTGCTTAAATACCTCCAAAGGAGGAGACTCCACCACGCTCCTTGGCAGCAAATTCCACTGTCGAACAGCTCTTACTGTCAGGAAGTTCTTCCTAATGTTTAGGTGGAATCTTCTTTCTTGTAGTTTAGAACCATTGCTCCGTGTCCGCTTCTCTGGAGCAGCAGAAAACAACCTTTCTCCCTCCTCTATGTGACATCCTTTTATATATTTGAACATGGCTATCATATCACCCCTTAACCTCCTCTTCTCCAGGCTAAACATGCCCAGCTCCCTTAGCCGTTGCTCATAAGGCATCGTTTCCAGGCCTTTGACCATTTTGGTTGCCCTCCTCTGGACACGTTCCAGTTTGTCAGTGTCCTTCTTGAACTGTGGTGCCCAGAACTGGACACAGTACTCCAGGTGAGGTCTGACCAGAGCAGAATACAGTGGCACTATTACTTCCCTTGATCTAGATGCTATACTCCTATTGATGCAGCCCAGAATTGCATTAGCTTTTTTAGCTGCTGCGTCACACTGTTGGCTCATGTCAAGTTTGTGGTCAACCAAGACTCCTAGATCCTTTTCACATGTACTGCTCGCAAGCCAGGTGTCACCCATTTTGTATTTGTGCCTCTCATTTTTTTTGCCCAAGTGCAATACTTTACATTTCTCCCTGTTAAAAATCATCTTGTTTGTTTTGGCCCAGTTCTCTAATCTGTCAAAGTCGTTTTGAAGTGTGATCCTGTCCTCTGGGGTGTTAGCCACCCCTGCCAGTTTGGTGTCATCTGCAAATTTGATCAGGATGCCCTTGAGTCCATCATCCAAGTCGTTGATAAAGACTATGTCATGTCCATTGCTGTGAATGGAATATAGTGGGGTGTGCACACAGAAAACCTCATACCAAAAAGGAGTTTTGCAAATACTGCAAGGAAGTAGGAAGAAGCATAGGTGTTTATTTGTTTGCTAATCTTAGAAGCCTCTGAGCCAAGATATAGTCCTGCTTCCTGTTTCGTAACATAACCAATCCGTGAGATAACCTTTCCTCTTATTCTGTGACTGCTAAGCTTACTTAGCAGTCAACTGAATCACTTCTATCTACGTATACGCTTGACGACACTCTCAAAGAACTTAAGTGAGGCAGCACTTACCCTTGCAGAAGCCATGCTGGTTCAACCTCAGCAAGACTTGTTTTTGGCAAGAGATTTCCACCAGTTTTCTGTTAAGCAAACTGGCCTGTTTTCCAGGATCGCCTGGGGTCTCTTTCTAAAAATTGGTGTTGCATTGGCCACTCCCCAGTCCTAGATTTCACATTTGAGTTCTTTTAGGAACTGTCTTGTGGATGCCTTCCAGACTCAGCAACTTGTCAGCCAATAAGGTAGAATAAACACCTCAACACCACTATCTGCCTCAGTTCCTCAGACTCTTTTGCTGCAAAGACACATTCATTCAGCTTCTCCTTCCTTAGTACACCTGTAATCCATTTACCTCACTAGATCACCTTCTGCTACCAATGCATTTAAGTAATATTTTCATGGTTTTGAATGTGCTCTTCAAATTTTTCTTTTTTAGCATCCCTGTTGCTGTCTGCTTACACTTCTTTTAAGTTTGTGTACCTTTATGTTCTCAGGATAGATAGATGTCGTCTAGCTTGTTTGCACTTTAAGTTAAACCAGGGGGCACCGGTCTTAAAATGGGCCCGATTTACTTGAATGGCTGGTACTGTAAAAAAGGACATAAGATCTTTATGTTCTCATTTGGACTTGTTTTCTACAGAAAGGCTTCCTGCCCTCAGCAACGTTTTTGACTCTACTCGTTAACCTGGCTGGCATCCTTTGTTGGTCTGAGGTAAAACTGTACTTTCTAGCGGAGTTTCTAATGCTGTGGTTTTAAACAACCCCAACTACACAACTATGGCATATTCACATATTCTACTTTTGTTGCTTTATCCTTATGGCGTTACTTCCTGTGTGTTTTATGGCAGTCTGCATTATGGCACATCTAGTATACAGTATATCTAGTATACTGGTCCGCGTGTTGCTTGTATTGTTTGTTGTGTTTAGTTTGCAACACGCGGGTTTGTTGTTCTGCATTATGGCCCTGGCAGCCTGTATTGAAATCTTCAATAAATTCCCTCACACTCGTCCAAGGGGACGCGGTGGGGCTGTTACTTGACTCAGAAACTCCGCTGAATTCAATGGGGACATGCTTCCTAAGAGGCGTGCATTGGGCCCACGTGCTTAAAACTGACAGAACACGTTTTGTTTTGTTTTTAAAGAGTAAGCAGAAAGCTTATTTCTCCGCGAGGAACTACAGTATTGCATATATTCTGAGGGAAACCACGTTCCCCGGTCGCCTCACGACGACGGGGCGGGGCAAAGAGAACCGCCTGGGCCAACAAGGCTCCGCCCCCTTGTCCGCGTTCTGGCCTTGCCTCTTTTCTCGAGCGCGAGGCTAACCGCCGTTCTGCGTGAGAAAGCGCGTCGCCGGGCGACCTCCACCGCCGCGCGCCGTCAACGGCATTTTGAAGAGGCGCGCGCTTTACCCAGCCGGCGTTCTAACGGTCTACATGGGTACGAGCGCGCATGCTCCCCTAGAGCTTCCCCTTGACTACACTTCCCCACCACCACTTGCTCCCCTGTGGTTTTTGTGCGTGTGTGACTCCGCCCTCTTCGCCCGCTCTGCCTTTCCCCCCTCCCTTTGGCGCACGCGCGACGCTCTTCCTTTGGCCGCCCCTCCCAAAGCCCCGCCCCCTGCCTCCTTCAACCTTCCTGCTCTCCGGCGCTCCTCTCTCTTCTCTCGCCCCCCCCCCCCCTTTCTGCGGCGTGAGGTAAAGAAGGGAGGGAGGGGTGGTGGACACCCACGCGCACGCACAGAGCGAGCGAGTGAGGCCGAGAGAAAGAGGGAGCCGTTCCCTGCTTACCCGTCGTGCATTGCGAAGTTCCCTGGCACTGACGTGGCCGCCGGGAGCCGCCATCTTGTGTGCCTGGGCGCAGTGAGGGAAAGAGAAGGGAGGGAAAAGGGAGGAAGAAAGAAGGAAGGCGGGGAGGAGGGGGGGAAGGAAAAGAGCCAAAAAAAGAGAGAGAGAGGAGAAAAACGCAGGGAAGGAGCAGCCCCGGGTTCAAAGCAGCGAGGCAGACCGAGACGCCGCCCGGTAAGCAGCGCTAACCCTCAACGCTTCGTTTTTTTGGGCTGAGGGCGGGCGGGGAAGCGGCGAGAGGCCGGGCGGTGCCGGCGCTTGGGCCTAGCTCAGGGTCGGCCGGCGGGCGAGGGAGGGTGGTAATAATGGCGAGGAATTCCACCCGGAGGTTCGGCCCTCCTCTTGCCATTCCTCCGTTTGGCCTTTAGCGCCAGGCCGGGTAGGGGAGCGGAGCCGCAGGCCGCACTGCAGGCTTGGCCTCGGCGGAGGAAGCGGGCGGGGCGGGGGAGAAGAGGCCCTTCTGAGGCTGAAAAATACTGAAGCGGGGAGGGGAGACTTCCTTGGATAGTCGCGGGAAGCGAGACGCAGCCGAACGGCCCACCCTTGAACGCCGTCCTCGCCAACCATCGAACCTTAAGGGCTCACGGCGAGGAAGCAACCAGGCCTCCTTCGCCCGCCCTTCTTGCTCCCCCCCCCCAAAAATACCCTCTCTTTGTATTATTATTTTTTTAAATGTTGTAAACAGCCAGTTGTTTATCCTTGTGGTCAGATCTCCTCTCTTCTCCCCCCCCCCCGCCCCAATCTACGCCGGGCACTTCCTTCAAACACTTTAAGAATTATTACTATTATTATTATGTCTTTGAAGAAATGTATAGGAATGTTTCGCCCCACCCTCCTCCCCGACTCGCTTTCACGTTGCTTTCCTTTACTTCCTAAAGTAGCAGCTTTAAAATTAAAATTAAAAACCCCTCTTTGACTGAACAGTTGAGGATTGACAGGCATGTCTACTTAGTTTTAGCTGGACTTAGAAGGGGGGGAACCCCCATAAGTATGAGGACACGCCCCATCGTGACCTGCTGCTTAGTTCGAGTCCCTGGAGTTGTTGTTTGAGTGCAATACCCCCATCCCATCCCCCCAATAAGTTTGTGATCTCAACATTTAGGGTACGTAGAGGATAGGTGGACAGGGCTCCCCTCCCTTTATTTCGTCTCCTGTAGTAGATCCCGAGGTTTCTGGGTATGGGGTGGGGAAGCAGATTTTGATCACTTAGTCACTCACTGGTGACTTCATCAGCAGGACAGAAAGTTACGCAAGTGCAGAAAAAGTGTGAAATGGCAGAACAGAAAGCTCCTCTTCGTCCCCCATTTCCAGGGGAGAAATGGTTATGATACCATTTCCAGGGTTGAGATTTGAGGCTTTATGCAGCAGACACATAAAGCAGTCTCATTTCTCCATAGAATTATTTCATAGGCCCCCCCTCCCCGAAATACACTACAACATTGGCAGTCTTGAGCTCATTGGCACAGCTCGTCTATGCAGCCAGATGCACTCTGCTGGCAACAATCCATCCTCTTATATTTTTAGCTAAAACAATTTCAGTTGAAATATTTCTCATTGAGTTACTTGGGTTTTTTGCCAGCTTCTATGGTAGTGACAGAACCGCAGTGTGTCTGTGAGGGAATGAGGAAGGGCAATAGGTTTCTCCAGTGAAGGGGTTTGGTACCCATGTCTTTCTCCTTGGCCCCTTTGAATAAGTAGCTCCAAGTTGGCTGTGAAGGAATACCAGCCAAATGCTGGTCAATATCCTTTCTTAATTATGTATGCCTTGTAATTGGTAATGAAACATTAGGTGTTTGGTGGTGTTTTTATTTCTTAATAAACTATATCAATGCATTTAGTCTTCCATTCATGAATACTGTTTAAATTATTTAGTTCTCTACAGACCTCTTCCCTTCCTTGAAAAACATTGTTTAGCTTATGTTTTTAGCTTAAACTCTATAGCTTAGAAGTGTGTGAAAATCCAGGAAGTGTTTCTGTGCATTCTTTGGGTATGTTGGGTCAAACCTACAGAATAAGGAAGGATCCAGATTAGAGAAGTTCAGCTTTCCCAACCATTCAGTTTTGTTTCTCCGTCCTTTTCTAGTGTATATCTATCCACTCTTGCCCCTGTATCTGAACTTAAGGGTATATTGTGCAAACATTTAGGGGAATATTACCCACACTCCTGTATTCACCTGTACTGTGGTGCTTAATTTTCTATATTTAAAGGATTAAGGCTGTAAGAGAGTGTTGAAGGCCTCCACGGCTTGTGAGCAGTGTGTAGGGGAGGTGCAGGTAATTACTTTGGTGCTTGTTGAGGAAAATTGGCTGTACATCTTCAGTGAACAAATAGTATATATTCCAGAATGAACATTGATAGGAGGTTGATGTGGTGCTGGCTCATTCCAAGGAATATGTGTAAGAACAAGGCAGACTTTTCCTTCCTCTCTCTCTCATTTTCTTCTGACTGACTACTTTAGATGCAGCTTCTAAGCAGCTCTGTGAAAGAGGACCATGGAAAACACTTTACAGGTTGTTTTACATAACAGTCCTTGTGTTGGGGGATTCAGTGGTTAATTGGCTGGAGCAGGGTTAGAACAGAATTGTTCTTGTGTTCGAAACTCCCATTGTTCTAGCCGCATTTTGCGACGGAATTTTATTAGCGCAAGCAGTTTCTGAGCTCTGGGAGCAGTCCCGCACCTTAGATTTCAGATTAAAACTGCAGAGTGGAAGGACAGGAGGACCTTTTTCTGCCTCCCCGCTTCCGGCTACTCTCTGAAGACTGGGAAGAGACCATCTTAAGAATACAGTGGTACCTCGGGTTACAAACCCCTCGGGTTACAAACACTTCAGGTTACAGACTCCACTAACCCCAAAGTAGTACCTCGGGTTAAGAACTTTACCTCAGGATGAGAACAGAAATCACGCGGCAGCAGCAGGAGGCCCCATTAGCTAAAGTGGTACCTCAGGTTAAGAACGGACCTCCGGAATGAATTAAGTTCGTAACCAAAGGTACCACTGTATTAGGGGGGTGGGCAGGGGAAGGACTAGAGCCTGTGAAAAATGAACATAATATTTTAGCTGCAGTTCATTCATTTTCAGCTTTGTATTCTTGTTATTTAAAAACTGTGGCCTGACATTCCCTTGTTGCACCTTTAACCTGCCATTTAGCTCCTAACTTTCATAACTTAGTTTCTAACACTGATTACATTGTCATATGGGAGGTTGGATTAGTCAGCCATAAGAACTTTGCTGTCCTTTCGACCACAAGGGAACAGGCACTGTCTGTTGCGCAAACTCCTTCAGGGAAGTATCAGCTTACACCGTAGCATGAGGTTGTACTTATCATTGTATTAAAACTTTGTGGGCCATAAAATCAGCCAGCTTCATTGTTTATCTTTGACCTTGTCGGTTGTCGTCTTCAACTTCAAGTTTCTTACTTGGGTTGGGCACACCAAGAAGCCTTAACTGGAAACACTCATTATTTCTGAAGTTAGAAAAAAGTTAACTGTTGAAGTGGTTGTGGAGTTCTTACCAAGGTACTCTACACTCCTCAAAAAGTGAGTGTAGGTGATCTTTTTTGGCCCAAGGCATTCACATGTTTCCAACCCTTGGCCACATGCCAGTGGTGGATGTGGCCACTCCACCCTCATATTCTGCACACACATTCACAGTATGCATGTACACTTGCAGACACACAAATCAAAAGAGGAGGAGTTGTCATCATTGCATCACTTATCAATCTGGTGACTAAGGTGTTTATTAGTTTACTTTAAATTACATGTGTCAGTTTATTCACAAAACAGGTAGAAGTCCCAAAGCACTAAATCTAGGAGACCAGGGTTCAAATTGTCACTCAGCTATAAAGCTGACTGGGTGACCTTGAGCCAGACATTGTCTCCACCTAATCTACCCTACAGGGTTGCTGGGGGGGGGGGGGATTGAAGGAGGAGAGCCATATATGCCACCTTCAGCTTCTAGGTGGAAAGGTGATCTAAATATAAAAATATTATCAAAAGAATGATGAAAAGCAGTACAGAACAGATATACTGCAGTGCTTATCCCATTATTATTTTTTTAAGTTTGACACACACCACATCCAACACATAAATGGACATGTAATAGCCACCAAGTGCCAGACCTCTGGTGCTATCCAAATTCCTTGGGGAAACAAATATGCTGAAGACATGACAATTCGGCACCACACAAGCTTCCCTCTAGACCAAGGGTTGTCAACCTGGTCCGCGCTAGTGGGTTCTACGGCACAAGCTGAATCCTCCTTCCATCAAGCACTGGTGGGTGGCAAGGAAATTTTACCATCAAGAAAGATGCATTAGTGGGCGGTAGGTATAAAAAGGTTGACTACCTCTGCTCTAGACAGTAACTTCTCTACCCCACACATGCTGTCTTTTCTTTTGCTTTTCCCATTGTTTCCAAAATCCATGTGGTTTGGGAGGTGGTGCAAAAATAATTGCTGAGAAACTTTATCAGACCTTTGTTCCTGGGGTTAATCAGCCCTGTTATAAAGCAGTGCTATCTCTTACAGGTATCATTAATCTCAGATTATGATGTAATTCAGTGAAGTTTCTATTTATTTATTGCCTAGTTTCTAAGATAATGTGCACCAGAATTGCACTTTTAATACATGTTAGTCTTATTTTAGACTTTATAGAAAAAGCATGTTGTATGGTTGGAAGTATAAGCATTAAATACCCCTTTGTTGTAATGAGGTTTCTTTCTTTATAGCTCATGTATGATAAACTTGTATGGGGGGAAATCATGTTCATTGTGCCTCTAATTCTCCAAGCAGAATCCATACAATTATTGCACTGCTGGATGAGGCCAATGTCCATCTCTTCAGCATTCTGTTTTCACTAGTGGAACAGCCAGAGATCTCTGGGAAGATTACAAACTGACCATATGAGCTGCTGCTTGTTGAGTCCTAGGGTCAAAGGTATGCTGCCTTTGAAAACGTTGAGGTCCTATTTAGCAGTCAGAGCTATTAGTCATTGCTAAACTTGCTTTTCATGAGTTTTTTCTAATCCTTTTTTCAACCACTTTTAAGGTAGTGACTTATTGCCCCAACCAGGTAAGGTATGTATGCATTGGGTGAAGTCCATCCTTTGGACAAAAGGAAGCATTCAAATAATGTATAACTAACCATTTTAATTTTTTTGCAGATTAGCCTACCTTTGGAGGGAATCTCGGCTACTCTAAGCACTACTTTTCCAAAAATAATTTGTCTTTTTTAATATTTATATTTTATTAAATCAAAATGTTATTGTATTTATCCATACAGAGTCTGCGCCTGTAAGCAGTCTGTTCATAAATTGCCAGTTATGTCATATCAGTCCATTGAGTGAAGGGTATCATATCTTTATTTTTCCAATTCCTCAATATCAATCTCTTGGCCAACATTAGGGCACAGAAAATCAATTTCTGTTGTCCCATTGATAATTTCCATACTGCAGGTATATAGTTCAATAAAATATTCTCCTCTGATTTAACTTTTTCTGCACAGTCATAGTTACACAGTCTAGCACTTTCTCCCAAAACTTCTTAAGTAAAGAACACTGTACAAATATGTTTTCCTTGCCACATTTCAACACTGAGCTATCTTAGCTAACCTTTTTTATACAACCATAAAGGGTCCAATAAACTCTTAAGTATTATTTTCTGTTGTATTAGTCTTAATTTTAAATCTAATAACACCTTAGGTATTGAAGCTAGTACATTTTCCCACTGACTGGGTAATATTGAAAGTTCAAATTCTTCCATGACAAAAATAATTTGTCATGAAAGTGTTCAATTAATCTTCTCTTTGACCTGCTCCGTGACTTATTTGAGTAAGCAAGATATAATATGCTCATGCTATGAGAGATCTAGTGCTGTAGAAAGAGATCATTTGAAAACAAAATATGAATGCCTGTGTTACTATCATACCTAAAATAGCTGGTGCTAAGTGCTGCTTGCTTCCCATTTGAAACTGGGAAATAGTCTTATGGGGTAATCTTGATACCCTAGCTCAGGGGCATTTATTGTCTGAGCAGTTAGCAATCATTTGCTTTTCTTATACCCTGATATGGTAAGAGTCTCTATCATTGTCCTATTTGTTTCAAATTCAAATGTATTTTACCATATTTTATGACTTAATTGTGTTTTCATTAAGACTTTGAATCATATATGGTCTAATTAGGATTAATTTTAAAACATGGTTATTTTATAGGATTGGCGAACAGCTGGATATTCTTCTTTTCTGAATTGCTACAATCTGATACCTAGTTAGCTTGGAATGAGCACCATGTAACTCAGTCTGACATAGTTCTGAGTAAACATGTATAGAATTGCACTGAAGGTAAATGGGGCTTTAAATGCAGTGAGTGTTGTTCCCTGGGTGTTACCTATAATGTACCATGCATAAGATCGGGAAGACATATCAATGAATGGATCTTGCCTTCATTTCTGCAGGACAAAAATTCAGTACAGTATTAACATTATCTAATCAGAGTAACTGTGATTATGCCTTGTGGCCACTGTCGGAATAGAATGTGAAAGTGAAGTTCCATTAAACTGATCTGCAGGAATTCCTCTTACTAACTTGAATATTTTGCTATGCCAGCTGTCCAGCCTTGAAATGTCACTTGAGCCCCTTTTTGCAAGTTTTAGGCAAGGAGTTTTAGTAAGCTTCCAGCTTTTGCAACTTTTTAATTTTTTTCAGCAGTTTTTCTTGCAGTATGCAAAAATCCAACAATATTACTTCTAAGTAATTTTTTGGAGAAGTGAAATACCACATGCTAATATTTCCATTCTCAAATTCTTTTTTCATAGGCATCACAGTCCAGTAGTGTTACACACTATTGTTTGCTTCCTCCTCTTATTTATAATCTTGCTAGAGTGTAAAAACAGTTCAGTACCTTTCCGTGCTGAGTAACAATTAATGCAGCTTAATATTTAAGCCATTTACTGTGAAAAGGTATTTTGCTCTAGGCCTGTGTGCTGTTTATGCTCTTTGCTTGTCTAGGTGCAATCCATTTAGGTTTCATTGCTGATCACAAATGAAGGCATGTTCAAGGAACATGCAGGGTTTTTTTTAATGTGGAGAGTTGCACCATGTATCTGTATCTAGCAATCTGCCTTCCTGTGCAAGAGCCCAAAACTTGTGTTAAAAGAGCTATAGAATTATTGAAATATATATTTGGAACTAAACTAGACATTATGCAGGATAGGTAGATGCTTCCAGAAGCAACAGCCCTATGAAATATCTTCCTCTTCCTGTAACAGCTAGTAAAGACTGCAGAATGTGGAGTCATTGGATGGTTTCCCTGTCCCTGCAAATGAGCAAGTGAAGCAGTAATAGGAAACGCAACCACACAGTGATATCACAGTGTGTTCTCTTTTACTAATTGTTATGACTTTGAAAGCAGAACATGTTTGAGACCCAGAGACTTACTGCCAGGGAGCTCCTTATGCCAGCATGCTGCCAGTACACATAGGCAACCAGGACTGATGTTTGAGGGGAGGCAAGGGGTGTTAAAAGACCCTGCTGCTGTATTTTCTTTAAGAATAAAAGGCTCTGTACCATTGAACAAGACTCCTCACCCCACTTTTCCTTTGGATACAATGGATATACATTCACGTCTGCTATTACAGGGAGTGCTGAATATGAAATAACATTTCCCTCTATGAAGTTCACACCAGCCTGCAGTCCATAAGGTATAGTGAATAAAGTACCGTATTTTTTGCACCATAACACTCACTTTTTTCCTCCTAAAAAGTAAGGGGAAATGTCTGTGCGTGTTATGGAGGGAATGCCTACGGGTGGCATGCCTATGGATTTTCCTCCTCTAAAAACTACATGCGTGTTATGGTCTGGTGCGTGTTATAGAGCGAAAAATACGGTATATGTGTTGGTGGCTGTTGCCTCGTCATGAAGGGACTTGGAAGGGATGCTAAATGGCCAACTCTAAATAGGACAAATGCTTATGCTGCATCCATGCACATTACCAGTCTACACTTCTTACATGAATAGCCAGGACACTGCTAGTATCTTGAAGCACTCTTTAGTTTATTTTTTGAAAAGCACAACTATAATTGTGGGGAGAACCTGTAAGTCTCAGTTGGGGATTAATGTGTGCAGACAGTCTTGACCACAAGGGAATTGTTCTGTAGCAAGCAGCACGTGATACTGAAAACATTGGTTTGCCTAGCTTGGCTAGCTAGTGAGTTTGTGTAGTTTTAAAGTTAAGGTATTCCTTTTCTTGTGCTCATCTTGTATTTGTAGCCCATACAGGCTGGAGGTACACAACTGCACCCAAAAATCTCTGCACATTCTGTCGGGGAATGAAAGCTGTTGGTAGTCATGAGGTGTGTGAGGGGGTGGGAGACAAAGTATAGAATAAGTAGGAGAAATGGTTACTTGGATCTGTAGGAAGAAAGGTGAAAGAGCAGTGGAAATGTTTGGGGAAAGGCAGAAATAGTTGTATATTGTACTCCAGTATCTCCATGGCACTATTTTAACACTTAATTTATAGTTTTGTAAAGTTCCAAAATGGTCAAGAAATGCAGCAATGAACTTGCATAATAATGATTTTTATTTAATCCTGTTCTAGTGGAACCTGAAAATTAGTCTTTTCCAACTCCAGAGTAGTCTTACTGAAGTCTGTAGAATTACTCAAGAGTTTATGGGTTGAGATTTTAAGTATAAACATACACACAGCTGTGATGCATAAATATTTTAGTTTTGATGTTATCTTAAATACAGTGGTGCCCCGCAAGACGAACGCCTCGCAAGACGAAAAACCCGCTAGACGAAAGGGTTTTCCGTTTTTGGAGGCGCTTCGCTAAACGAATTTCTCTATGGGGTTGCTTCGCAAGACGAAAAAATCTTGCGAGTTCCCGCGTTTTTTTCTCGCTTTTTTCTGCCCTTTCCCTAAGCGCTAAGCTGCTTATCAGCTGTTCCGCTGATAAGCCGCTTCTCAGCTGATCGCTAAAAGCCGCTAGACCGCTAATAGCGCTAATCCGCTAAGCTGTCAATGGGCTTGCTTCGCAAGACGAAAAAACCGCTAGACGAAGAGAATCACGGAACGGATTAATTTCGTCTTGCGAGGCACCACTGTACTGTAAACAGCCAGAGGCAATTGAGCTACAAAGATTTCATGTGTAGCTTAGACACAACTATGCTATGATATGTATGGACTGTGTGAAATAAGCTATTATGGGCACACAATAGTCAGGTATTAAAGAGTGTTGTATGCACCTTCTTCCTGAACCATGGGCTGGGGAACCTATTGGCTTCTAAATGTTGAGCTCTATCATACAGCCATGCTGGCTAGAGCTGATGGAACCTGGAGTGCTGCAGGTTCCCCTCCTCTGATCTAAGCATGGGTACATGCAGTTAGAATTCACTGTGTGGCAGTGAATAGAAGTTCCTAGGAAAGATTCCCACACTGTACTCTACTCACCTAAATGTTTGTAGTTGATTTATGCCATCGATCATGGCACCAGGTAAGTGGTGCCCTCTCAGTTTTGTTGCTGCATAAAGTTAATATCTTTGGTGGTATTTGAAGCAAAGGTAACTGAGCCCCTGGTATGTGCAGTTTTCTTGTGAGTTTCATATCACGTGCTTAGTGTCTGGCATGTTTAAAAGCAGGGGTTTAATCTCAAAATATTTAAGCTTCTAGCAGAAAACTGTGACGATAATGCAGTTTCTTAAATTTTGGCCATCAGTCTTTTCTTTGTTATTTTTGAGGTGTCTTTGTTTCCTGAAGCATTCTTGAGAGTCATACTTTTGGAAATGCAATTAGCAGCTGTTGAGTGGTGTTGACAGTGATCTGCAGGAAACCGAGCATTGTGTGACTACCATGTTATACTGTCAGCTTGTCCTAACAAAGTTGATAGGATGTGTTAATTTGCAAAGCTGAAATGTGAAATGTATGGATTGATTATCTTTGGAGCACTCCTAGCAAGCATGTGGAATATGTTTTGTAAGAAAACATGGAATATTCTTGGCATCTGTGTTAATTTCTGAAAGACACGCTATTAGCAGGGCATCATCTTCAAAAGAAAAGCGATGTCCCAGAATAACATAGTTGAGTTTGATTTAAAGCCACTTCCCAGTGATCTAAGAACATTGATACATACTTACTACAATAATATGGATAATTGCATTTTCTGCTAGGTTAGTATTCAGTTGTGGAGCAAAAGAGAAAATGGGTGAATTTGCGTATAAGTGCAGAGCATTGGAACGGCTGTGCACCTTCACAAGGTGCAGGCAGAGAGTTAAAAGCTGTCATGTAGAAACCGTGGCCAGAAAGCAGGACTTGTTTTTTACTCCTACAAGGCCCTTCCTCTAACCAAATAAGGATTGTTGTTTGTTCCTCTGGTGACAGAGAAAATGACTGAAACTGTAGGAAAAAGCTGCTTTGCTAATATGAGCTAGTCACGATGTTACTCCTGATCTTTGTGTGTGTAAGTGTAATAAAGGTGTGAACCATGTGTTGACTCACTGTATATAAAATGTTCTTTTTGGCTGCCACAGTGAAATCTGTTGCTAAATAAAGGTAATGGTTTTTTTTAAGACAAGCAGTGATCCTGTTCTAAGAAAGTGCTTTAAAATCCACATGGCTACCAATATATAATTCCTTTTTCTTTCTCATGTGCCTGAACCGTGGTGCTAGCTGTCGATATGTCTGCCAAGTGTCGCTAAGTAGAAGCTGTGCCCCCAAATAGCCATCATCTTTTCCCCCCTTAGCTTTTTTAAGCCTTTTTAGTATTTGGAGTGGAGTGAGAACCCCAGGAGCTTAGTTGCCTAAGTCTCTGCTGATGATGGGTTGGGGTTTGTTTTTTAGAAATTTCGAAACAGTGTTTTACCCTTTTATAAGAATGGCTCTGCTGGAATCTGATTTTTCCACCTCTTAATTATCAAGTCAATCCTAATTTTGGGGAAGTGGTGCCTAGTGTGCTGTGGATTAGTGAGGCACATTTGATATTTTTTTTCATTAAGGAAAGTGGAATAATCTTTTATTATGACATTCCTGCTAATGATACTAACTTCCTTGTTACTGTAGCATATTTATGACCATTTTCAAAATGCTGGAAATTGGTAGCATTATGCTTTTACTTAGACATTTTGGAACCTGAATGCTAGTCATTTTAGCACTAGGGCTTTGCAACACAACCTCTCCTCCCCCTGTGTGGTCCCCAAATTTATTCTGCATCTGTCATGGTGGGGGCACAAGGATGGGGGGGGGAGATCTAGTGCACAAGTGGAAGTCCTTGTGCTAATGGGACTGCTTGGTTTGATACAATCCAGTATATTTAGGTTCACAATGTATTTTGAGTTGTAAGACTTCCATGGTAGCTGACAATACTGTCAATGCAGTCTTGTTATGCTATCTCAGAGTAACTTGGAGGTGTCCTCGCCCTACTGCTCCTTTTTGGTGCTTTGCCTTGCTTGTTGCAAGGTTTGGTTACAAAATAAAAAGTGCTTGAAAATCAATAGGAATAAGTTGTGAAATAGGCATGACTTTATCTGAATCCAACTCCAGTGGTCATTTTCTTTGTTTTGATGTAATAAAGATTGCATGTTCACATCTGTGAGAAGCAGTAGTATAAACAAATGTTTCTTGTACACTTTGAATGGTTTCTCTAGAATACTATATACTGAAGAATATGAAAAGCAGCAAACTTTTCATTTAAGGTATCCATACAACCCTTTTCAGGCAGACCTCACAAAGTTTATGTAAGATTCTCGAACAACAATCATTGATTCAAAACAAAACAGTAGAATGGAAAAGACCATTTGTTTAGAAGACTGCTTCATTCAAAACAAAATGCTTCTGCAGAAGGCCCTGTGATGGGAGAAGGAGGGGCTACCATTCAAGCTGAATGGTGGGGATTCCTCAAGCTTCTTTCTTCTCTCTCCCCCCCTCCCCCAAAGTGGCCAAGATAGTCATACTACTTGCAGTCTCCTACAAAACCCATTTTGTGTGTCTTGTGCTAAAAGTATCTGTTACTGTTGGTCTTTTTGCAGTATCCAAAGCTGAGAACCCACCACTGAAAATGGCCTTTCCGATCTATTATCTGTTCACACTCTTAAAACTTCTGCTCTGCATTGAGCCTCCATTGTTGTGAAGTGGTTTTTCACACTTAACACTTGGAAATAAATCTCACTGGGTTCCAGGGGCTTTTACTCCTAAGGATTGAGCTGGGTGTGATCATCACACACTGTACAGAACTAACTGTTTTGAATTTATTTTCTCCTAGATTTCTTTGGCCAGTGAGTGAGCACCAGACTTAAGCATGGGAAATATTTTCGCTAACCTCTTCAAAGGCCTTTTTGGCAAAAAAGAGATGCGCATACTTATGGTCGGGCTGGATGCTGCAGGAAAGACTACTATATTGTACAAACTTAAGCTCGGTGAAATAGTAACTACCATCCCTACTATAGGTAAGATATTAAGCAGCTTCCCTTTACAAATATGTGACTGTTTTAAACATATTTAAAAGTAGATAAAGATTGGAATTGTACACAGACTGACAGTACTGTTGAGTAAACTCGCATATGGTTGGTCTGCATATGTCTGATGATGCATTTGTTACCCAGGTGAAATAAGCATTTGGTCGCTCTAACCATGTTTATAGATCCATTAGAACTCATTGCTTAGAGAGCACAAGATACAGCTCCAATATTTCTTAATTTGCTTCTCTTCAAGAAAGGATTTGACTAATGCTGGAATAGTAGAGGGAGGAAAATGTTGACAATGTCTATGAATGTTAAGATGTTGCTACAGCCATTTTTGTTGCTTTGGTTAATATCTGCTGTGATATATAATATGTTATCTCATTGGTCGGTTGTATTTCCTTTTTAAAATTGAGAAACTAGCCATAGGAGAGGTGTCATCCTGTAAATCCTTTAAAAACCTGTGGCAAACATTTGAAAGAAGAAACATTGCAAAATATAGTAGAACCTCGGCTTACGTTACCCTTGGGCAACGTAAACTTCGGGTTGCAAAAGCGGCAAACCTGGAAGTATTTTTCCAGGTTTCGCCGCTCATGCATGTGCAGAAGCGCTCTATCGAGTTGTGCACATGTGCAGAACAGGCACCTCTGGGTGTGGAAACCTCGGGATCTGGCCGGAGCTCCAGAACGGATCCCATCCGCAACTGGAGATACCACTGTAATACGTGAAGCTTGGCCTGTATGCTTTTGAAAATGACAAGTGAATAATATTTAGGTGCAATTACGTATTCTAACTTACTAGTGGCTCTTCACTTGGCAATATGTTTTCAGTGTGGCCTTCAATACAATTCAGCTCTTTGGACTATAGTAGCTCACTGACTTGCCATTTCAAATGCAAAAATCTGTGTTAAATAAGCTGTTTGCTCCTTATGAAGTATATATTTGATGGGAGGTATTAGTGTATATCGTGGGACGCAGGTGGCGCTGTGGGTTAAAGCCTCAGCGCCTAGGACTTGCCGATCGAAAGGTCAGCGGTTCGAATCCCTGCGGTGGGGTGCGCTCCCGCTGCTCGGTCCCAGCGCCTGCCAACCTAGCAGTTCGAAAGCACCTCCGGGTGCAAGTAGATAAATAGGGACCGCTTACCAGCGGGAAGGTAAACGGCGTTTCCGTGTGTGGCTCTGGCTCGCCAGAGCAGCGATGTCACGCTGGCCACGTGACCCGGAAGTGTCTCCGGACAGCGCTGGCCCCTGGCCTCTTGAGTGAGATGGGCGCACAACCCCAGAGTCTGGCAAGACTGGCCCGTACGGGCAGGGGTACCTTTACCTTTACCTATTAGTGTATATTCTGAACATACATTTTAAGACTGGCTTTTAAAATGTGGACCAGTTGGTCAGGAGATTGTGTGTGGGGTAACATATACCGGTAATTGAATTTCCTTCATTTCCTTCTCTACCTTAGTTTGGGTAATATGGATGAGCATGTTGTTTCACTTGTTAACTGCTCAACTTTTCTCCCACTTTTTTGTTTCAGGTTTCAATGTAGAAACTGTAGAATACAAGAACATTAGCTTCACAGTGTGGGATGTAGGTGGTCAGGATAAGATCAGACCACTCTGGCGCCATTATTTCCAGAATACACAAGGTGAGCTATTTTCTGTAACTGACCATATCCTTTTTTATTTTTTGTATTTATAGAGACCCACTCAGGCATCTTCCATAACTATGTTGATAGCATGAAGTAAACGTATCAGCTACCTGTCTAGTACTGAGTGTGATGGGATATGTCTTTAGGTCTTTCTGTCCCACAGACCTTTGTCATTCAGAATGTGAAACTTGCAGTAGGGACAGTCTTTTCTTAGTGCAAGTATTAAGATAGGACATCTCCATTGTGCGCCAGCTTAGTTTATCTTAGTTCATTCACATATGTGACATAATCGTTGCAATTGCATTTTGAGTGTTTTCTTTGCAAGTATGCCAACAATTGCATTCCCCTAACCATTTTTTTGCCTGCAAAAAAAATATAGGTTCAGTCCCTAGCATCTCCAATGGAGATCAAGAGACACTGCTGTCTGGAAACCTGGAGAGCTGTTGTCAGACTGTAAAGAGCTAGATACATAGGCCAGTCTTCTGATTCTTTCTGCAAAAGACAGCTTCTTTGTTCCCAAAAATAAATCTCAAGATTCTATATGATTCTTTTCCACAGGATGTACAAAAACAAGCTCCAGTAGTATGCCATGGTCAGTACAAGTACCTTCAGTGTTGGCTTCAGGTTTTGTGTCAGTGTTTGGCAGCCAAACAAAAGGAGTGCCTAGCAAGCTTGCCCAATTGTCCCCTCTCTATCTTCTGCAGTAGTTTTGGCCATACATTGGTTTAAAGTAGCTGTGCACCTGTGTGTAACTCCTCCATATCACCCCAGGGAACAATTGAAGGCCTTTTGTGGGCCAAATTGAACCCATGGACCCATTTGGGTGTTCATGTCAGCAACACTAGCCAAGTGTCCCTTCTTTTGAATGGAACAAGTCCAGGGAAAACTGAAGGCAGCTCTCTAAACCTGCTAGCATGTTGTAACTAAGGGTATGTAATTTGTATAATGAAAACCACTTTCAGATCACTTGGTGGCCTATTGATTGTTAGCTTCATGATGTTTTAGCAAAGTTATTGCTGTGTGCATTAAATCTTGGATCTGTTTTATGAGTGTCTCTTTTTAGCCCTCGGGGCTGACTTAGCAAAGGCTGTGACAGATCAGCATGTGTCACAGTTTACCTTTAAGCACAGGAGCTGCTGCATCGGTGATGAAGACGCATAACTTGACATTGTTGGCTGTTGTCTCACTGCTTTTGAAATCCTTGCTGAGGTTGCTTTGTCTTATGGTGTCAATGATGTTGTGATCCAAGAGCTAAAGTTTCAGAATCACTGGAAAAACAATATGATATACTTGTTTCTGCACAGAAAACCATCTCACCATACTTGCTGTGTCTATGAATCCTTCATGGTTTTGGTTGGAGCCATAGCTTAGTAGTAGAGACATGCCTTGCATGCAGAAGGTTCCAGGTTACGTTTCCTGGAGTATCTAGGTAGGGCTGACAAAATCCTGACAAGAGTCAGATGTTTTCTCAGACATGAATTCAGGTGGTCGTTTGTACCTCGTCTACTGGCTGCTTTTCATAAGTAAAATACTAGACATTGGCTTTTATCCTGGTAAGTAAGAAAGTCAGTCATTTTGGTAGCATCTCAAGCATTCAACCGGCATTTTGCTGTCCTTCTTGAGTAATCTGGGTATTAAGAGGAGATTGTTGAGGTATTCCTATGTAGTACAGTGGTACCTCACAAGACGAATGCCTCATAAGACGAAAAACTCGCAAGATGAAAGAGTTTTTCGTTTTTTGAGTTGCTTCCCTATGGGCTTGCTTTGCAAGACGAAAACGTTCAATGCATTCCTATGGGAATGATTTTCAATGCGTTCCTATGGGAATCCGTGCTTCGCAAGACGAAAAAACTCGCAGAACGAATTAATTTCGTCTTGCGAGGTACCACTGTAATGTCATATAGCTTCTCCATACCTATTCTGTAAATGAAGCTGTGCAAGGTCTCAAGTTTGCGACTTTTTCCCATATAGATATCAAAGCACTTTCAAGGTGAGCTATTTTAAGTAGCTTTTCCAGTTTGTGGTAATTTGGCTGCATCAGCATGTTACTGTTGGAAACATCAGCAATAGCGCTGATCTTAGCTGTAGGATGGCTTCTCTTGAACACTTGGTTAGATAGCACCACCTTAGGATATGTTGACTGACAGATGGAGGTAAAAAAATACGCAAATCCCATCATGTTAAACAATTCTCTAAATATTGGTCTTTTTTTCTTTCATCTGTGGCTTTAGCATGCAGAATTTTGGTAGGCGCTTCTTACAGCTTTCTTTCTAAGAGCCCAAGAATCTGATTTAAAGGGTTCCTGCTCATTCTTTCCTACCTTGTTTGCAAATGCCCAGAATTATCTCATCATTTTGATATTGTTATAGCATTGGATTTTGAGCAGATTCCAGAAGATTATATACCTCCATTGGCCTGATCAAAAGCAATACTTGAGTAAATGGCTTCTTCACATAGTTCACTATTACTTGGTTGCTGTGTGGCTAGCTTTAGCCCCGTAACTAGTGAATTTGATTTAAATTACATTATACATTGCCATTGCCTATGGGTATAGACACATTTTTATGACAATAAACCTAGTTCCATACTTAAAACTTCCTTTCAGAAAGGCACTATGTCTCCATGCCTGTCCATGTAAACAACGGTTGTTTCCTTTGTAGGTTTGATCTTTGTGGTTGATAGTAATGACAGAGAGAGAGTCAATGAGGCCCGAGAAGAACTTATGAGAATGTTGGCAGAAGATGAGCTCAGAGATGCTGTCCTTTTAGTGTTTGCTAACAAACAGGTAAGTGATCGTGAACAGCACAGCCAGAATGGTACCCCAGGGTTCCCTTTGCCTCCAGTTGTGATGGTGGGCTGTAAGAGTCCTCACCTTCCAGTCACCCTCTGTTGGTTATGCCTATGTCTATGGGCTTTGCTGCCGGCAGTGGGCTGGAAATAATATTACTGACAGATTTCAGAAGTAAAATATATGGTTTCTTGCATGGCACAGTTGCATTAAGGAGCCTCCGCGACTTCCCTTGCAACACAAAACATACGATTTTACCACACTAAAAGTGCTTCTTTATTGATTTTCCTGATCTGCTGCACCTCCAAACAAATTGTGGCACCACAATGCCATTATGTAGGGGTTTAAAAGTACCAAAAATATCTGTCAAGAGTATGAATATATGAATATCCCAGAGCATCTGTTGCCTTTACAAGTCTCACTTTTCCATCACCTTTTCTCCACCACACTTCAAACAATTTAGGAATTTTGCATGCTACGTATACAGCCAGATTCAAAATTTCCACTCTCATCATGATCTGTACTATGGGCCTTCTGTGTTCTCACTGGGTTGAGAAGGGTGGGTTGCTACTTTTGCAAGCCATGTGAGAGCACAAGGATGTCTTTGGCCCCAGGGAACCAGATCTGGTTCTGTCTATATCCCACTGTAGTCCAGATCACACAGATTTCAATTTCATTGTTCCGCAAGGGACAATGACAATAAAGATATTGTTATCGTTATTAATGGTCAATGCAACATCTGCCGCATTTGAACTGTATGTTGCGGATTCTTCCTATGAATTCTCTAAAGGAAACAAAAATCCACTTTCTAAAGTGAATTGCTTCCATTTTTCAGGACCTGCCTAATGCGATGAATGCAGCAGAAATCACAGACAAACTAGGACTGCATTCTCTTCGCCACAGGAACTGGTATATCCAGGCCACCTGTGCCACTAGTGGAGACGGTCTCTATGAAGGACTGGACTGGTTGTCCAATCAGCTCCGAAACCAGAAATGAAGCCCTAAAAATACTCTTCTTTTCCCTCTTTTCTCCACCCCTCCTTATTTCCTCCTCCTCTTCCTTCTCCTCCTCCTCCTTCACCCTTCGCTTTACTCTAACGTGGCAAACCATGCTACTTTGTGGTATTGAGTGCCGGAAGCTGTTTTCATTTCTCTTGTCACAGGATGTCCTTCACCATGCTGTACATGTGGCAAATCCAAGCCTGAAAACAGTTTAGGTTTCTTATTTAATGTAAATAGTTCTTGTTTCCAATGAGACAGTTTCTGGTACTCCTATGCAATATTACTCAGCTTTTTTATTATAAAGAAAATCAACTCGCTGTTTAGTACTGGGGAAGGGATTTGAAGTGGATTCAGAGAAAAGTTGCCAGTTGTCTGGTTGTACGCTAGAGCTGAATACAATCCCTCTTGGCTTGCGAGGTCTGTGGGGAGGCCAGATTTGGTGGCTATTTTTTAGCCTGGAGATGTCAGTTTCTTTTTTAGAAAAGAAGGAAAGCTGAAACACTTGAACAAAATGTCCATTGTGAGTTCTGCAACAACTTGAATACCAGCAATTTAACATGTTATAGGTCCATGGAATGAGCAGTATCCTGGATCTTCCTGTGCTTGACAACCTCTTTTGTGTTTTTTGTGAATGTGAGATCTCCTAAAGTCAGAGTTCAGTTCAGTTCAGGCCACAGACTTAAGAGAAATTGGCGCACGTGTAAAACACTATGACCCTCTAGTGCTCTCTCAGATTTGGGCAAGAACGTTTTTCTCCTCTTGCGTCTAATTTGGATGCCATCCTTTACCTGTTCTGTTGTCGCCCCCTCCCCAAGTGTTTTGGACTTTTCTCATGTAGAACTACAGTACTCCAGAAGACAAATTATTTCCACAGAGTACAGCAGCCCATAGCAGTGCTCAGCTCTGTCATCAGCAAGTACTGTACTTAAGTAAGAAATGCCATCCAAGCCACCTAATGTAATGTTTAGGGGGGGAAATACTAAAAGCATGAGAGTTTGGAGTTTCATTCCATTCTAGAAGTGTTTGATGCCATTTTTTGGAACACTCCCATATCTGTATATGTGTGGAAACCCCTTCACATCCCTCATACTGCAAGGTTCAGATTTGCCATCAAGAAGACCTCTTAACTTTTTTTTTTCTTTTGTATTTTGATAAAACACTGAAGAAGCTGGAGCTGTTTAAACTTTAACTTGAGGAACTATCAGAACTGGTTTGTTTAGTGTTGTGGAAAATCTCTTTATTTGCTTTCAATACACAGTAATCAACTGTTTTGTATACTTGTTTTCAGTTTTCATTTCGACAAACAAGCACTGTAATTAAAGCTATTAGAATAAAAATCTCTTAACTATTTCCTGGGGTTTTCATGCTTTGCCTGTTCCATCTTGCTGGGCTCCATAACCAAATACATACTGAATAAAGCCTTTCATGGTCTTTGCGCTCGTCAGTTTCTGCTTTTGAGTAGCCGCTTGGACTAGGCGAGTTCCCTTCCTGCCTCCTTGAGCTCCTGCATATTGAAGTAAAGAAGAAATCCACAAAGTTAGAGTAAAGCTGTTTTATCTCTCGTGTATATATCATGTTAAAGCAGACTTGTGAATGCTATGGAACTTGCCCCTCTTGTAATCTGCCACATACCAGTTCAGCTCTTACTTGGGAACATATTGTGGGTTATAGTGAGTTACCATACGGGTTGTGGGCAGAGTATTGGCAGGAACAGGCTAGTGGGCCAGAACTGTTAAAAAAGCAAATGAGGCATATACACTATGGGTAATTTTAAAGTTATGTTATTTAGCCACCCTTCAAGAGTGACCCTACACTTTATGTAGATAACTGAATTAGGGAATTGTCTTCCTCCAGCAGGGGCTCCCCAAAAACCTGCTTTCAGCTAGGTAAACACGTTTGCAACACTTAAAAGTAGGGTTGCCATACGTCTGGAATTTCCTGGACATAGCTGGTATTCGGCCCTCATAAACAGCTTCCAGGTGGAAATCGCACAAATCTGAGAAAATTCAGAATTACAGCAGCCCATGTTGGGAAGTGTAGATTTTGGCGAATTTCATTAAAAATAGCTCAGACACTCAATATTGCAAAGAGAAAGCTCAATAACTTTGGGCATAACAACAGCTTTGGCAAAAAAGAAGAAACAACTTTAATGTCCAGACTTTCACTTTCTGAAATACAGCAACCTTTGTTAAAGGGATTCTTCATCCGGGAGGAGGACCTTGCAAAATCTCTGAAGCATGAAGGGAGGGGCCGTTACAGCAGCAACTGACCCAGAGGACTCCTGTGAGTTGGGGTCCTACATAATTTGGCTTGGCAGAAGTGGGATAAAATGTGAAACATGCACAGTGGCGATGTCCTTTTCTGGTGTTCATGGGCAAAAGGCAATTTCCTTAGTTCTCAGTTACATACAGTTAAAAACTGATTGTCCATTCTGGGCTATTGCCTGAGGCTGCTGTGATGTCTTGAGTGTTGACAACTATTTGATAACCGCACAATCCCCCACTAACTCAGCCCTTGGAAAGGGTGTTTCAAGTCATTCTATAAGATATACCCCATGTGGCATTGCAGCATGGGAAATTAGCATAAACCCATTCCCCCCCCCCCCTTATTTGAGGGTATGTTCCCAACAGCTTGCTGATACAAAAGCCAAGTACATTTGCTTACGTGTTTCTCATCCATTAAGTCCAAACTGGCTTTGGGAGGAAGCCATTCAGAAAGTGATTAATTTTCCCCTCTTCGCCCAGTGAACCAGGTGTTTGGAATAACACACTTGTTTCATTTCTTCAAGGGGTTGATTAAAACTCTTAAAAGTCATTTGACGTGAAAGAACTTAAGAGCTTAAGTTCAGTACAACATCCTCTTCTCAAAGTGGTGAACCAGATCCCCCAGGGGCTTTCAGACATTCAGCTTCATTGGCTAGTCCAGAGGTCTAAGTAGGTCAGACCTTGTCAGTGTATGCAACATGCTCTCGCCTTATTTACATTGAACAGCTGCCATTCTGCTGCCTTTGACACACCCAGTTCGGATGGATCCTTTCTGGAGAAATTTGAAGTTGGACTTTCACAGGTCCCAAATCGTTCTCACATTGCAATTCAGAGGGTGAGAGTGATTTGCTTGAACCAGGGACTGCCAAAGCACTGCTCATGCTTCTATCCACCATGCTGCCCTGGGATGTGAAGCAAAGCTACGTAAGAGTTGTAGAATTGCAGAGTTAGGAGGGAACTTGAGGGTCATCTAGTAGTACAACCCCCTACAATGAAGGAATCTCAACATGTGGTCCTCCAGTTTGAAACCTTATTGGGCCCTGCTTAGCTTTGCAAATGTGCTAGCAGGTGTTTTTCCCCCAACGTAGTCCACTTGAAAAATTGAATGATTCCTGATCTGCAGTGGCTTCCCTGTTCACTTTATTGGAGGAAGCCAGCCTGTAAGTGTGTGTGTGTAGGTAAAGGTAAAGGACCCCTGGATGGTTAAGTCCAGTCAAAGGCGACGGGTTGCGGCGCTCATGTCGCTTTCAGGCCGAGGCAGCCGGCGTTTGTCCACAGACAGCTTTCTGGGTCATGTGGCCAGCATGACTAAACCGCTTCTGGCGCAACAGAACATCGCGATGGAAACCAGAGCGCACAGAAATGCTGTTTACCTTCCCACCACAGTGGTACCTATTTATCTACTTCCACTGGTGTCTTTTCGAATTGCTAGGTTGTCAAGAGCTGGGACAGAGCAATGGGAGCTCACAATGTCATGGGGATTTGAACTGCCAACTTTCTGATCAGCAAGCCCAAGAGTCTCGGTGGTTTAGACCACAGCACCACTTGCATCCCTGTGTATACAGTGGTACCTCAGGTTACAGACACTTCACGTTACAGACAACTCCGCTAACCCAGAAATAGTACCTCAGGTTAAGAACTTTGCTTCAGGATGAGAACAGAAATTGCGCGGCGGTGGCAGCGGGAGGCCCCATTAGCTAAAGTGGTACCTCAGGTTAAGAACAGTTTCAGGTTAAGAACGGACCTCTGGAACGAATTAAGTTCTTAACCCGAGGTACCACTGTGTATGTGTGTGTGTGTGTGTGTGTGTGTGTGTGTGTGTGTGTATGGTTTTGTGAGTGGTCCACTACAGATATTTCTGTGAAGGACAAATCTTGTTACGGGATTCCTACATTTACAAAAGTCTCAGCAACAGCAAAAGAACAAAGGATTAGAAGAAAGCCATAGTTAACAATTATCAAAATAATTTTATTGTAAAATGGCATTATCCTTTCGGTTTTGGAGTGACACAGTAGCAGATGGCATGCCTCCTTGCTTAAGTTTAATTTAGCAAAATGCTGGACTAGATAATAATAATAATAATAATAATAATAATAATAATAATAATAATAATTTTATTTATATCCCGCCCTCCCCAGCCGAAGCCGGGCTCAGGGCGGCTAACAACAATCAAACAATCAAACTATCAGATATTCATACATTCTAAAAATATTTCATTATAAAAATCAATTAAAATCGAATTAATGGCAACTAATTAAGCAAGATTCTGTGCAGGTTGCCAGAGGAGGGAGTCAGGCTGCGCCCTGACCAAAGGCCTGGTGGAACAACTCTGTCTTGTAGGCCCTGCGGAAGGATGTCAGGTCCCGCAGGGCCCTAGTCTCTTGTGACAGAGCGTTCCACCAGATTGGAGCTGTGGCCGAGAAAGCCCTGGCTCTGGTTGAGGCCAGCCTAAGCTCTCTGAGGCCTGGGACAAGCTTTTTCTTGTTCAATTGGGCTCTTCCTTACAATCTTAAGATTCACCAGTGGGGAGGGGGAGAGAGAGAGTAGAAGGGAATGGGATCAGAAGAAGCACACCCAGTGACCCTCAATTCTCCCCTCCAACACAGCCCTACAATCGCTTCAGCAGTGAAAACTCCGTCTCTTATTGCCAAAACAATCTGCTTCCCAACACTGGTCACACATTCCCTGGGGGCATGAGGGTGATGTACATGCTTAGCCCCCCCAGCCTCTGACATTGTGTGGGATTTAACGGGAGGGGGCAGGATTCCACCCCTGCCTGTTCTCCCCACCTCCACAAGAGCAAGGATTCTCGATCCAGTATACCTGAAGGAGCGTCTCCACCTCCATCGTTCAGCCTGGACACTGAGGTCCAGCTCCGAGGGCCTTCTGGCGGTTCCCTCCCTGCGAGAAGCGAAGTTACAAGGAACCAGGCAGAGGGCCTTCTCGGTAGTGGCCCCCGCCCTGTGGAACGCCCTCCCACCAGATGTCAAAGAGAAAAACAACTACCGGACTTTTAGAAGACACCTGAAGGCAGCCCTGTTTAGGGAAGCTTTTCATGTTTGGTGCATTACTGTATTTTAATATTTTGTTGGAAGCCGCCCAGAGTTGCTGGGGAAGTCCAGCCAGATGGGTGGGGGTATAATTATAATTATAATTATAATTATTATTATTATTATTATTATTATTATTATTATTATTATTATCATCCATCAGGAGAGAACCTTTCCCACCCTGTCACTACTGCACATCCATTTAGGCCAGGGAGGACTGCTAATGCCATAATAAAGGGTTTTCCCCAAAGTCACTAAATTTGACAATTTCCTATTCATCTTGCGGGGGTGGGGGACAAGACTATTGTGGCACTGCCCAGATGAATACATTCTTACAGCATAAGCTTCCGTAGACTAAAGTATGATGAAGTGGACTGTAGTCTGCAACAAAAGCTGTTGGTCCTCAGGGTTTTAGCAAGGTGCTTTGTTAAAACTGGCAAGGCCATTTAAACCGGGATGCCTTTGCAATAGAAGGTTTCAGTGGGTGCAACTCCACAGTGCCATCTTCAGACACAACTGTGTCATAACTTCATCAAGGAAGCAGAATGCCTTTTGAGAGAAAACCTAAGAGCCCCGGCTGGACCAGGCCAGTGGCCTGTATAGTCCGACACAGTCTTCTCGCTGTGGTCAGCTAGTAGCCCATGGGAAGCCTGCAAACAGGACATGAATGCTCTCCTCTCGCGATTTCCAGCAACTGGTTTTCAGAAGCATTGTTGAGGCAGAGAATGGGCATTGGTGGCTAGTAGCCATTGATATCCTCCATGACTTTGGTTCTTTCTTAAAGCCAAAGTGGTAGCTGTCGCTGTTTCTCATGGCAGTGAATTCCATACCTATAGGGTGTGTTGGAAAGGGGCTTTCTTTTGCCTGTCCTTAATCTTCCAGCATTCAGCCTCAATGGATGGCTTTATGCACTGGTATCCTCTTTTTGTTGTTGCTTAGTCATTTAGTCGTGTCTGACTGTTTGTGACCCCCTGGACCAGAGCATGCCAGGCACTCCTGTCTTCCACTGCCTCCCGCAGTTTGGTGAAACTCATGCGGGTAGCTTCGAGAACACTGTCCAACCATCTCGTCCTCTGTTGTCCCCTTCTCCTTGTGCCCTCCATCTTTCCCAACATCAGGGTCTTTTCCAGGGAGTCTTCTCATGAGGTGGCCAAAGTATTGGAGCCTCAGCTTCAGGATCTGTCCTTACAGTGAGCACTCAGGGCTGATTTCCTTCAGGATGGATAGGTTAGATCTTCTTGCAGTCCACGGGACTCTCAAGCGTCTCCTCCAGCACCAGAATTCAAAAGCATCAATTCTTCAGCAATCAGCCTTCTTGATGATCCAGCTCTCACTTCCATATATCACTGTACTGGAAAAACCATAGCTTTAACTATACGGGCCTTTAATGGCAAGGTGATGTCTCTGCTTATTAAGATGCTGTCTAGGTTTGTCATTGCTTTTCTCCCAAGAACCAGGCGTCTTTTAATTTCCTATTCTCTTTACCCATCCTTAATTTTATATACCTCCATTACGTATACACACATTTTTTCCATACCACTAATAAACCCAGATCATAGAATGGTAGAATTGGAAGGGACCCCAGGGATCATCTAGTCCAACCCCCACAATTCAAGAATCTCAGCTAAAGATATTGCAACTGTTCCTCATAGGAGAGTTGCTGCACGGCCCTTCTTCATTTTACTTGCCATTTTCTAAACTTCTTCCAGCTCTGCAATATCCTGCAGTGTTCCAAATGCGGTCACGCCAAATGTTTGTATAATGGCATCATGATATTGGCAGAGTCCCTCTTCCCCCTCCCCAGAAAAAAAAAATCATTCCATGCTATTAGTTGAGGCACCTTCCTATGTTCTGCCTAAAGATAAAAATAAGTGACAGCCCTATGTATACACATAACTGTAGCCTGATCCACTGATGCCAATTGGAAGAAGGAAAAAAAGGCAAAGGTTGGATTTTCTTCACGCATTAATGATGTATGATCACAGGTTAATCCTCTCTGCCTGAGGAGTGACCTGTTGGGGTAGAGCGAGAGAAAAGGAAATGAAGATAATTAGGGGTTGTCGGAGCTCGGGAGACACTCCAAATTAAGCCATCTGGCTGCCGTTCAAGGCAGGACGGAGCAAGGAAGAGACTTTGCCTGTGGCTATTGGGGCTCCCTGTTCCCCCAACATTAATGCGACTCCCCTACCTTCAGACAGCTATTTAAAGAGACAGCAGAAGGATAGGACACCTATTGCGCATTACTTCTTACTGGGTTATATCATTATACCACCTTTCTGGCAGAATGTCCCAGGTTCATTCCTTAGCATGTCCCTCACCTGTAACCCTGGAGAACTGCTTCCAGTCAGTGTAGACAATACTAAGCTAGGTAGACCAGTGGTCTGACTCAGTGTAAGGCTGAAATCCAGCATCGCCTGAGCTCTGCAAGTGCAGCTTTCTCCCAACAGAAATGCAGCGTGTTTGAGGACTGGGACATTCGCAGGGAAACCAAAATGCTTGTTTACAAAGCTATTGTACTACCAACCTTACTGTATGCTTGTGAAACATGGACCACTTATAAACGCCGTCTCCAACTCCTCAAAAGATTCCATCAACGGTGTCTCCGAAATTTTTGTACACATCACTTGGGAAGACAGGCGAACTGATACCAGTGTACTGGAAGAAGCAAAGATCACCAGTGTGGAAGCAAGGATTCTTCAACATCAACTTTGTTGGACTGGTCATGTTGTGCGGATGCCTGATTGTCGTCTTCCAAAGCAATTACTCTATTCTGAACTTAAAAATGGAAAGTGTAATGCTGGTGGTCAACAAAAGAGGTTTAAAGACTGTCTCAAGGCAAATCTAAAAAAATGTAGTATAAACACTGACAACTGGGAAACACTGGCCTGCGAGCGCTCCAGTTGGAGAACAGCCTTTACCAAAGGTGTCATGGGCTTTGAAGACACCTGAACTCAGGACGCAAGGGAGAAATGTGCTAAGAGGAAGGCATGCTTAGCAAATCCACACTGTGATCAACTCCCACCAGGGAACCAATGTCCACACCATGGAAGGACGTGTGGATCCAGAATTGGCCTCCACAGTCACTTACGGACTCATTGTTAAAACCGTGTTTATGGAACACAATCTTACTCGGCTACGATTGATCACCAAAGAAGAAGAGGAGCCTACTTATGATGGTATTGGGGCAGTTACTCTACAGTCCCACTTCCAGTATCCATTGTGTCTGTAGCTGTTTTGGGGCTGGCATACAGACCCTCCAAGTGTCCCTATTTTCTAGGGACAGCCCTGGTTTTTCAGAAGGCGTCCCAGTTTCTGATTTAATCCTGGAATATCCCATCCCTATTTTCATTGGAGAAATGTTGGAGGGTACGCAACATACTGCTTTGTTTCCAATCAGTGCTATAGCCCATAGCTTCCTGCCAGGAGGCTGTAACTTTTTATTCCACAAATGTTCCATGTTTATTTAGTTTTGTGCTCTGCTTTTGTTTTGATATAGCGCAAGAGCAGCTCTCCAGGTGGCAATAATGTACAGTAGTAACACTGGGGAAGCATCACAGAGCAACTAATGCCATAGAATGATGTGTGGATGGTCCAGTTTATATCTGCCACTGTTGCATCAGCGACACTTTGCAGAATACAACCATCCAAAAAACCACCACTCTGGAGGAGCCCATATACGGAGTCAGACAATTGTTCCATCTAACTCAGAATCGCCCGCACTGCCTGCCATGCAAGACTGGACTCTCACAAGTTTTTCTTGTGGATGGGAACCAAAAGAAGCCAGCTGTTAGTGGTGACGGCCCTGCCTCTATCATTCTGTATTGCAGTTTTCCCTAACCTGGTGCCTTCCAGATTTTTTGGGCTACAACTCCCAACATCGCTAGCCAGCATACATAACAGCCAAGGATGATGGGAACTACCATGAGAAGTCTGGAGCATGGCAACATGAGAGCGGGGCCTTCTCTGCAGTGGCTCCCCATTTGTGGGATGCTCTCCCCAGGGAAGTTCGCCTGGCGCCTTCATTATACACCTTCAGGCACCAGGCAAAAACGTTCCTCTTTTACCAGGCCTTTGGCTGATTGACATCCAATGCCCTTTTAAAATGGGGGACATTATTGGGTTGATTATGCATTTTGTGTTTTTATATTGTGATTTTATCTTATGAACTGTCCTGGGACCCAAGGATATAGGGCAGTATACAAATTTAATAATAATAGTAATAATAATAATACTCATAAGCTGAGCAAAGGTTGACAAAGCCAACAATAGCCTGGGCCAGTCTTCCATAACCTGGGGTCCTCCACCTGCTTTGGACTACAACTCCCACCAGCTCATGCTGGCCAGTGCCGATGGGAGTTGTAGTCTGGGCTGGGAGCATCCCAAGGTCCTAATGCTTTCCCTAATGTTAGGGGGCAAACTCTGGGGTGTGTGGGGAACCCCCGAAATAACTCAGCGAGGACCGAGCATGCTTAGTGGAGGGGAAATGGAAAACCAGGTGGGAGAAGGAGTGGAACAGAGCATCTCGCAGAAGGATGTGGCTGGCTAGGACACCAAGCTGGATAACTCTGGCTTTGTTTTGCAGGTCACACCAGTACATTAAGCTGCACCCAACACATGTAGGGGACGCGGGTGGCGCTGTGGGTAAAAGCCTCAGCGCCTAGGGCTTGCCGATCGAAAGGTCGGCGGTTCGAATCCCCGCGGCGGGGTGCGCTCCCGCTGCTCGGTCCCAGCGCCTGCCAACCTAGCAGTTCAAAAGCACCCCCGGGTGCAAGTAGATAAATAGGGACCGCTTACTGGCGGGAAGGTAAACGGCGTTTCCGTGTGCTGGGCTGGCTCGCCAGATGCAGCTTTGTCACGCTGGCCACGTGACCCGGAAGTGTCTCCGGACAGCGCTGGCCCTCGGCCTCTTAAGTGAGATGGGCGCACAACCCTAGAGTCTGTCAAGACTGGCCCGTACGGGCAGGGGTACGTTTACCTTTACCTTTTAGCACATGTAGATGTAGATCTTAAAGGAGTAGCAGACCCATTGAAATGATCATTACTAACCTAGGTAGGTTTGTGAATTCCAGTGGGTCTAGTCTGAATGGGATGAGCATAGCAGACAACCCATATGCCCATCAGGAAAATATACATACACATTTTGTGATCAGGACTGTTGCAAATGTCGCAAGTTGCGGATGAGATGACAGGACAAACTGGCAGGGAGTGTGTGTGTGTGTCACCCGTCTCAATTCTCTCCAAAGCAGTTCTGTGAACTCCTAGCCCCAATGTGCCCCAAGGAAGTGGGTCTGGTTTTCTGACAGCGTATAGCTTCCTTTCAACCTCCAACAATGGAGTGGGGGCTGGGGGCTGGGAAGGTGGGCTTGTGAACCCATCACTCACAAGCTCAAGGGCTGCAGGGACTCTCACCCTTCCAAGCTGAGGTCTTTGTCCGAACAGAGACCCGTCAGAATCACTTCCTGACCTTTGAGCTGCATAAAGTATCTCGGCATTGATTTATGCATGAACTGAGAATGGGATGGGGTTGGGTGGGTGGGAGGGGGAGGGAGGGAGGGAGGGTTAAATCATTACTTCTTGTAAACTGAGTGGAGGCCAGAGTGCTTTGCCTATCAGTGTAGCAGTACAATAATGTTTTCTGCAAGCTTGCTTACACCAGCCAAAGAAGTCATCAGTGGGAAGGCATGGTTCAAGTATCATAAACCACAGCATGGCGATCTGCAGCAGGTTAGGCAGCGCGTTGGAGGAGCATTGGAGCAAAATAGAAAAAGACAAATTTGCCTTCTCTTGAGGACTCTCTGCAACCAAAGAAACTTTGGAAAGCTGTTAAAGTGATTAGTAGTATTTTAGTGTTTTATTGGAAGCTGCCCAGAGTGGCTGGGGAAACCCAGCCAGATGGGCGGGGTATAAATAAATTATTATTATTATTATTATTATTATTATTATTATTATTATTATAGTGGAAGAAGCAGGGAAAACAGGTTAATTCTTTAATGCATCGATTCTATAAAACATATTTTGCTGCGCTGTGTGAAATACGAGCAAGCCAGGGCTGAACTGATATTTCCCTTGCTGGTACCTTTCCCAGGAAAATCAGAGGCTCACTAAGTCAGGTTCCTATTGGAAGACCAGACAAACGCTAGAACATTAGCAGTGGCGAAGTTTTCATCGGTGGTTGCAAGAACCAATGATCCCTAACTTTAAGTCTGAACAAAATGCTTGTTTAACCCGGAGGTAGGCTGTCTGAACTGTGCATTGCTTTGTAACGATTTGTTGGGTCTCTGGACCGTAATAAAGATTGATGGTGATGATTAATGAGGAAATTGATTTTATTGGGTTGTTGTGATATAGGAACGGTAGGAAGTTTCCTTATAGTGAGTCATCAAATAATAGAATTATAGAGTTGGGACCCTGAGGGTCATCTAGTCCAACCCCCTGCAATGCAGGAATCTCAGAATCCATGACAGACGGCCATCCAACCTCTGCTTATAAACATCCAAGGAAGGACTGGTCCATCTAGCTTAGTTTTGTCAACCCTGACTGGCAACAGCCCTCCCACGATTTCCAGCAGGGGACATTCCCAGCTCTATATGGAGATGATGATGATGATGATGATGATGATGATAAATTGTATTTATACCCCACCCTCCCCAGCCAAGACCGGGCTCAGGACGGCTAACACCAGGTATAAAAACAATTGATTAATAATGTGGATTGAACCTACGACCTTCAGCATGCAAAGCAGTTACTCTACCGCTGGTCCACAGCCCTTTCCCTGCGACGTAATGACAACGCTCAACTATATAATGCTGGTTGGAGCTGACGGGAGTTGGCATTCCCAAACATTCAGAGACTTAGGGATGTAGGAGGCTGCTTTCCAGTCAGTACACCTCTAGACCAGGGATGGGGAACTTTTGATCCTGCAGATGTGACTGGACTCCAGCTGCCATTGGCCCCAGACAGCGTGGCCAATGGTCAGGGACTGTGAGTCGAGCAGCATCTGAAGAACACCGAGCTGGGTAACTCTCAATTGCAGAAGTCAATTCACTTCGCAACTACCCAAACTCTGAAATGATTGTGAACTACCCTGCTCTGAATAAATGGCTTGAGAGCACCTGGCTTGAGAGCAGTACATGTGAAAAGGATCTAGGAGTCTTGGTTGACCACAAACTTGACATGAGCCAACAGTGTGACGCGGCAGCTAAAAAAGCCAATGCAATTCTGGGCTGCATCAATAGGAGTATAGCATCTAGATCAAGGGAAGTAATAGTGCCACTGTATTCTGCTCTGGTCAGACCTCACCTGGAGTACTGTGTCCAGTTCTGGGCACCACAGTTCAAGAAGGACACTGACAAACTGGAACGTGTCCAGAGGAGGGCAACCAAAATGGTCAAAGGCCTGGAAACGATGCCTTATGAGGAACGGCTAAGGGAGCTGGGCATGTTTAGCCTGGAGAAGAGGAGGTTAAGGGGTGATATGATAGCCATGTTCAAATATATAAAAGGATGTCACATAGAGGAGGGAGAAAGGTTGTTTTCTGCTGCTCCAGAGAAGCGGACACGGAGCAATGGATCCAAACTACAAGAAAGAAGATTCCACCTAAACATTAGGAAGAACTTCCTGACAGTAAGAGCTGTTCGACAGTGGAATTTGCTGCCAAGGAGTGTGGTGGAGTCTCCTTCTTTGGAGGTCTTTAAGCAGAGGCTTGACAACCATTATGTCAGGAGTGCTCTGATGGTGTTTCCTGCTTGGCAGGGGGTTGGACTCGATGGCCCTTGTGGTCTCTTCCAACTCTATGATTCTAAAAAAATAAAAAATTGTCCAGTAGCACCTTAGAGACCAACTAGGTTTGTTCTGGGTATAAGCTTTCATGTGCCTGAAGAAGTGTGCATGCACATGAAAGCTTATACAGTCATACCTCAGGTTGCGTTTTTCGGGTTACAGACCCACCAAAACCCAGAAGTACTGGAACGGGTTACTTCCGGGTTTCGGCGGTCACACATGCGCAGAAGTGCTAAATTGCGCTTTGCGCATGCACAGAAGTGCCAAATCGCAACCTGCGCGTGCACAGATGCGCTGCTGCGGGTTGCGAATGCTGCGGGTTGTGAACGTGCATCCCGCACGGATCACGTTCACAACCCGAGCGTCCACTGTACCCAGAACAAATTTAGTTGGTATCTAAGGTGCTACTGGACAATTTTTTAATTTTCTATTTATTTCGACTGCGTCAGACCAACACGGCTACCTACCTGAATCTACCTGCTCTGGTTAGACTAGAAAGCAGAAATCGACACTGAGATTCCTGCATTGTAGGGGTCGGGCTAGATGACCTTTGGGTTCCCTTCCAACTCTCCAGTTCTGTGATCTCAGTTCAGCCCTCATCGCCCAACTTCCAAAATGTGTGTGCTGCTTCCGTTTTTGCACTTTTACAAGGGCTGTGATTTCACAGTGGCTGTTTCTTTTCCCGCAGCTAAAGGCTCGGCTTCTTTCTCTCTCTGCCCAGGGGCTTATAACCCCCAGGCAGGGCCCATAAAGCTTGTTTCCCACTGGTGACCCCGCTACTTAACACATAGGTGAGAGGGATCCTCCCTTCACCCCGCTTTTGTTATGCAGGGTTAGAGTTTATTGAGCTATTGTTCGTCCTTCAAGAGGGTTTTTCCACCTCGCCCCCATTTCCTTTCTCAGGAAACTCAGGCCCCAAACACACCCAGAGTGAAGCCAAAGAAATATGTTTTTAAGAGAGAAGCCCATTCCATGCATTTACAGCCCTGCAAGCATCCCCTTGTAAAGTAATTGGGCAGTTTGTTTTTTAAAAAATACATTCTGTTCCTCAAAAGTGCATGCTAACTAAACTGCAGAAGGTACCCGAGACTGAGCAATGAAAATAGGTACCAATTTCATGGAGGCTCAAAAAGCAGGGCTATTTCTATCCATCCACCACCCTGCCCCAGTAAATATGTTGTTGTTGTTGTTTAGTTGTTTAGTCGTGTCCGCCTCTTCGTGACCCCCTGGACCAGAGCACGCCAGGCACTCCTGTCTTCCACTGCCTCCCGCAGTTTGGTCAAACTCATGCTGGTAGCTTCGAGAACACTGTCCCACCATCTCGTCCTCTGTCGTCCCCTTCTCCTTGTGCCCTCCATCTTTCCCAACATCAGGGTCTTTTCCAGGGAGTCTTCTCTTCTCGTGAGGTGGCCAAAGTATTGGAGCCTCAGCTTCAGGATCTGTCCTTCCAGTGAGCACTCAGGGCTGATTTCCTTCAGAATGGAGAGGTTTGATCTTCTTGCAGTCCATGGGACTCTCAAGAGTCTCCTCCAGCACCAGAATTCAAAAGCACCAATTCTTTGGCAATCAGCCTTCTTCATGGTCCAGCTCTCACTTCCATACATCACTACTGGGATAACCATAGCTTGAACTATACAGACCTTCCCAGTAAATATGTCTTGTCCTTTTCAAATCGTTCCCACCACCCACCTCACCTTTTCCCAGGCTCTGTGCCGAGTTGGGGAAAGTTTAGGGTTAACGGCTTCCCCGCAAAGAATCCTGATGAGAACTGCAGTGCTGAGAGTTGTTATGAGACGCCTTACAGAGCTACACTTCCCAGCACCCTCAACAAATCACTTCCCACAATTCTTTGGGGAAATCCACGAGTGCCAAAGTGGCGCGAGAGTGCTTCAAAATGCAGGGTGTGGCCGGGGCTCACAAGGAGGTTGCCAGTACAATCCTATACAAGTCCACAGAGCTCAATAGGATTTACTCCCAATTAAGCAGGCAATAGGGACACAGGTGGTCTGTGGGTTAAACCCCAGAGCCTAGGACTTGCCGATCAGAAGGTCGGCGGTTCGATTCCCCGCGACGGGGTGAGCTCCCGTTGCTTGGTCCCTGCTCCTGCCAACCTAGCAGTTCGAAAGCACCTCAAAGTGCAAGTAGATAAAAAGGTACCGCTCTGGCGGGAAGGTAAACAGCATTTCTGTGCGCTGCTCTGGTTCGCCAGAAGCGGCTTAGTCATGCTGGCCACATGACCCAGAAGCTGCACGCCGGCTCCCTCGGCCAATAAAGCGAGACGAGCGCCGCAACCCCAGAGTCATTCGCGACTGGACCTAACGGTCAGGATGTCCCTTTACCTCTACCTTAAGCAGGTAAAGGGCAGCAGCCTCAATGTAGTTTGAAGTCACAACTTCCAACCTAGAAACTCTAACTCAAGGTTAGCCAATGTGGGGCTCCTCCAAAGTTAATTGGTTTGCAACTCCCAGTATCTCTGGCTGGTTTCCATGCTGGCTGGGCCTGATGCGAGCTGCAGTCCACTACTACTACGGGATGTGGGTGGCGCTGTGGTCTAAACCACAGAGCCTAGGGCTCGCCCGTTGTTTGGTCCCAGCTCCTGCCAACCTAGCAGTTCAAAAGCATGTCAAAGTGCAAGTAGATAAATAGGTACCACTCCGGCGGGAAGGTAAACAGCGTTTCCGTGCACTGCTCTGGTTCGCCAGAAGCAGCTTAGTCATGCTGGCCACAAGACCCGGAAGCTGTCTGCGGACAAACACCGGCTCCCTCGGCCTATAGAGCAAGATGAGCGCGCAACCCGTCGTCCACGACTGGACCTAACGGTCAGGGGTACCTTTACCTTTACCACAGAGATGGGGATATTTTTTGTGCCCAAGGACCACGTTTCCTTCTGAGCAGCCACACATACCAGTAGCAGGCAGAACCAGAGGCAATAATGGCAGAGAAATGTTTTTCTTTTTACTTTTCTCCAGAAGGCTGCAATCTTCTTCTTTTTTTTAAATCTAAGCTTCAAATACAGTGGTACCTCGGGTTACAGATGCTCCAGGTTACAGACTCTGCTAACCCAAAAATAGTACCTCAGGTTAAGAACTTTGCTTCAGGATGAGAACAGAAATCACGCAATGGCGGCAGGAGGCCCCATTAGCTAAAGTGGTGCTTCAGGTTAAGAACAGTTTTGGGTTAAAAACGGACCTCCAGAACGAATTAAGTACTTAACCAGAGGTACCACTGTAATAACAAAGACAAAAAACCCTGAGCCTGCTTTGAGGCAAGTGTCCCGAAATGTCTCCATCCAGGCTAGCAAGAGACTAAGAACAGAATCATAGAGTTGGAAGGGACTGCGAGGCTCATCTAGTCCAAGCCCCACAGTGCAGGAACCAGAGCCCAAGGAAACATTCCAGCAAGGCAAAGACCCTCGAAGGGTGAAGCAGGCATTTGTGGGGTGTGCGGCCTAGAGAGATTTCCAAGGGCCAAAGAGGCCTGGCTGGACCCTGGCCTGAGATTGCCCCTCCCTGACTACTGCTCTCCACCAGCTACAGCAAGGGGGAAAGCAGTGTGGTGTAGTGGTTAAGAGCGGTGGACTTGTAATCTGGGGAACCGGGTTCGCTTCCCTGCTCCTCCACCTGCAGGATGACCTTGGGCCAGTCACACTTCTCTGAAGTCTCTCAGCCCCACTCACCTCACAGAGTGTTTGTTGTGGGGGAGGAAGGGGAAGGAAAATGTTAGCCGCTTTGAGACTCCTTAGGGTAGTGATAAAGCGGGATATCCAATCCAAACTCGTCTTCTGCTTGCCCTGTGCAAGCGGCAATAGCGTGAGAGATCACATGGCTACCCACTCGCTACCTGCAAAAGGCAATGAGCAGCCGCCCCCTCCCTGCTTTTTCACATTTTGTAGTGCACTGCAACTCCAAAGGAGGAATACGAGACACTTGCAGGGAGACACACCCTGCTTACCACATCCTGGATACCCAGGTGAGCAAAGCTTAGTGGGGGACAGAGGTCATCCGGGACACAAAGCAACGGAACAAATTAATTTCACCAAGTAAAACGAGGTTTTGAGAAGCTGGAAAGAAGTCCGGGCGTTACACGCAACTGTCTTCCTCTCTCTTTAAAAAATGGTTTCATTCATTTTACAATACTTGGCAGAACATTATATAAACCTAAAAATACTGTAGAGATAGAAAGAACACCAATGGCAAGATACAAACAGCTGGTGGCACGGCAGGGCGATTTTAAAAAACCGGTTTTACAAACGCTAAGGAAATGGTCCAGTCCCTTCTCCTCTTGGCAGAGAGAAATGCAAGCAGCCAGTTCTAGATGCTCCTGCTTGTGTGTGTTGAGACCCGGCTAGTGTTGGGGCAAAGCCACAGAGCAGCCCTCTCCCAATCTCTGCCATCTTGTTGCTGGCAGGAGAGAATGGCAAGGCTGTGTGGTTACACCGAGGTGAGGGCTGGACTGGCAGAGGTGAATCCACTGGCACATGCAAGGCGTCCACCTTGCTAGCGCCACAGCTCTGCCCAGGTTATGCGGTCATTACGGCAGTGTGGGAGGGTGGCTCAGCCCCAATGCAAGCACGGCTGCGGGAGCTGGCGATCCAGTGATCTTTTGCAAACCTTAGGGAACGAACATTAGGCCAGACCCTCTTTAGAGTTCTTTGCCGCGTAAGTGAAAGGAGACAACACGCTTTGGGCTGGGGCAGGTAACCGAGTAACCCTCCTGCAGCAAAACGAAGGACTAAAGGTAAAGGTAAAGGTACCCCTGCCCGTACGGGCCAGTCTTGCCAGACTCTGGGGTTGTGCGCCCATCTCACTCAAGAGGCCAGGGGCCAGCGCTGTCCGAAGACACTTCCGGGTCACGTGGCCAGCGTGACATCGCTGCTCTGGCGAGCCAGAGCTGCACACGGAAACGCCGTTTACCTTCCCGCCGGAGTGGTACCTATTTATCTACTTGCACCCGGGGGTGCTTTTGAACTGCTAGGTTGGCAGGCGCTGGGACCGAGCAGCGGGAGCGCACCCCGCCGCAGGGATTCGAACCGCCGACCTTTCGATCGGCAAGCCCTAGGCGCTGAGGCTTTTACCCACAGCGCCACCCGCGTCCCTCTACGTGATGAACGAAGGACTACCTGCTCCTTTAAAGACTAACTGCAGATCCACACCAAACATTTAAAGGACACCCAATGCACATTTAAAGTACTGTACATGTCTATTTGTTTTTATTATAAATAACTACTGTACATGTCTTTGCCCCTCGACTCCTGGGAATCGTAGTTTCCCCCACTCACAGAGCTGCTACAATTCCCGGCATCCTTAACAAGCTAGTTCCCAGGATTCTTTGGCGGGAAGACATGCGCTTTAAATGCGCATCGCATGCACTTTAAAGGCAGGATGTGGATCTGCTGTTAACACCTTGTGGGGCGTATTGGGGGCTCGTGGGCCAGAGCCCCCTTTATCAAGTTATACGAAGGGATCACATCAGTGGGTGTGCCTTTTTCAGATGCAGGTACATAGCCCACATGCCGAGGGGGCCATTTCATGCACCTGACAAAGGTTTCAGCCACAATAAATGCATTTAGTCTTCAAGCCAGCACAAGATTCTTTGTTGCTGATGCATAAGGAAGCGATCCATATGCATCAACAAAAAGGAACCTGGGTGGCATAGAATCCTACTTTTTTATGTCATATACTACTACTACTACTAATAATAATAATTTTATTACTTATACCCTGCCCTTCTTACTGGGCTGCCCCAGCCACTCTGGTCTGCTTCCAACATAATAAAAACACTGCAAACTAGGCTTCATGAACTTGAGAGGGGTGTTTCTGCAGCAGTACAGCCTCTGAGATGTACTTAATTCTTCTTACTTTGATAAAGCATTCTGATCTACCCCACACAACCTTCCTAACAATTGTTGTTGTTTTGGACTGAGTGTATGTGTGTGTCAACACATCAATATAATGTCTGCTTTTTACATTTCTCCTATGGGCAGACATGAGCTGCTCTGGACATTTATCGCCCCCCTTTTGAAAAAAACAATGCCCTAAAAAGAGCTCTGCGCAACTCAAAAGTTTCGCTCCTAGCGTTTTAAAACCCTTGTCGGAAGAGTTATCAATTCAAGTGCGCTACTTTTTTCAAAGTTTAGGCAGCTGCCTAAACTCTGAGGTGCGTTTCTCACAAAGCCATTTAAGGTACAAATGTTTATTTGGGGGGGGGGGGTTCCTGACTTCCTGCTAGACTCCAGAAGGACCTCTGGGACATTTGCAATAGCCGTGACGTCGATCCAGTTAGCAGCCGAGGAGAGGGGGCCAAAAACAAAGGCCGCAGCCTCTTTGGTTTCAGATGAAGGCTCAGTCGTCGGAATCCGTGTCGTGCCTCCTCTTGGCTCCCCGAGATGTGGGGGACCTGCTCCTCCGCCGCTTGTGGGGCCCGGTGCTTTTGCCCCTAGGAGACGGGGACCGGCTGCCACTTCGACACTCCCTCCTTCCGCGGCTGGGGACCTGTGTCTTTGTGGCTGGTCGGCTGCCGGGGGTCCCTTCCTTGATGCTGCTGGAGGAGGCTGGGCTGCGGCGCCACCTGCTGGGTGGCTTCTGTTCTTCCTGGGCGGGTGATGAATGGCTGTCACGGTGGCTGGCTCCAGACTGCCGGGAGGATGATGGATGGCGCTCGGGAGGCGAGGCAGGTCGTCTCTTTCTGCAAGCACAGAAAGAGGAGCACAGGAGCCAGGTCAGATCATCAGGACACCCAGCAGTTCCCAAGGAAGCACAGAAAGGGTCAGGAGCAAGAGAGGGAGAAGGAGAAAAACTCTAGTCTGCAAGCAGCATGCTTGCTGGTACTATTTGCAATGAATTAAAAGTATGCACCTCTGCTTCCTAGGTTGCAAGAAAAACAGGAAGCTGCCTTAAACTTGGGGGCACTGTGATACAGTGGTTCCGCTCCTTCCTCCTGGGCCATGTCCAGAAAGCGGCGTTGGGGGATGAGTGTTCAGACCCCTGGGCTCTCACTTGTGGGGTGCCTCAGGGCTCCGTCCTCTCCCCCATGCTTTTTAATATCTATATGAAGCCGCTGAGAGAGATCATCAGGGGGTTTGGGCTGGGTGTTCAACAGTATGTGGATAATACCCAGCTCTACCTCTCTTTTAAATCAGAACCAGTGAAGGCAGTGAAGGTCCTGTGTGAGTGACTGGAGGTGATTGGGGGATGGATGACGGCTAACAGATTGAGGTTGAATCCTGACAAGACAAAAGTACTGTTTTTATTGGACAAGGGACAGGAGGACTCCCTGGTCCTGAATGGGGTAACTGTGCCCCTGAAGGACCAGATGTGCAGCCTGGGAGTCATTTTGGACTCACAGCGGTCCATGGAGGCGCAAGTCAGTTCTGTGTCCAGGGCAGCTGTCTACCAGCTCCATCTCGTACACAGGCTGAGACCCTCCCTGCCCGCAGACTGTCTCGCCAGAGTGGTGCATGCTCTAGCTATCTCCCACCTGGACTACTGCAATGCGCTCTATGTGGGGCTACCTTTGAAGGTGACCCGGAAATTAATCCAGAATGCGGCAGCTAGACTGGTGACTGGGAGTGGCTGCTGGGACCACATAACACCGGTCCTGAGAGATCTGCATTGGCTCCCAGTACGTTTCTGAGCACAATTCAAAGTGTTGGTGCTGACCTTTAAAGCCCTAAACGGCCTTTGTCCTGTATACCTGAAGGAGTGTCTCCACCCCCACCGTTCAGCCCGGACCCAGCTCCGAGGGCCTTCTGGCAGTTCCCTCATTGCGAGAAGTGAGGTTACAGGGAACCAGGCAGAAGGCCTTCTCGCCCTGTGGAACGCCCTCCCATCAGATGAAAGAAAATAAGCAGCTATCTTATTTTTAAAAGACATCGGAAAGCAGCACTGTTTAGGGAAAATTTTAATATTTAATGCTGTATTGTTTTAAACACTCAACTGGGAGCCGCCCAGAGTGCCTGGGGGAACTCAGCCAGATGGGTGGGGTATAAATTAATAATAATAATTATTATTATTATTATTATTATTATTATTATTAAACTGAGTCAAGTAGCTTAGTACTGCCCACACTGACTGGCAGCATCTCTCCAGGGTTTCAGGAAGAGGACATTCCGAGCCCTACTTAGAGAGGCCGGGGATCGAACCTGTGACCCTCTGCATGCAAAGCAGATGCTCCAACCCCTGAGCTATGGCCCTTCCCTCTGAAGAGGAAGTTATCCCAGATGTTCTCCTGCTCTTACAACCTGTACTAAAGCAGAATATCTCATGCCATGGGCCATGTCGATTCTGCAATGGAAAAATGCTTACCAACACACCTTTCAAGGAAAAAGCCGGGGTGGTGCAGTGGTTAAGGTGTTGGGCCAGGAACTGGGAGGCCAGGGTTTGAATCCCTGCTCAGCCAACAAGCTCGCTGGGTGACCTTGAGCCAGCCACTGTTTTTTTTTATAAAAGTGCGACAACACAGTGGCAAAAAAAAGAAGAGTTATCGCACGCTAGCTCCCCAGATCTTCCTTGTAGCTTTCTAGCCATTGGGGGTGGCCCAAATTCCTCCTCCAAGATTTATCAGTAAAGGGGAAGAGTGCAGCTCAGTGGGTAGAGCGCCTGCTGAAGCCATCTCCAGGTAGGGCTGGGCAAAGATAAGGTAAAGGTAAAGGGACCCCTGACCATTAGGTCCAGTCGTGGCCGACTCTGGGGTTGCGGCGCTCATCTCGCTTTATTGGCCGAGGGAGCCGGCGTACAGCTTCCGGGTCATGTGGCCAGCATGACTAAGCCGCTTCAGGTGCACGGAAACACCGTTTACCTTCCCGCTGGAGTGATACCTATTTATCTACTTGCACTTTGACGTGCTTTCGAACTGCTGGCAGGAGCAGGGACCGAGCAATGGGAGCTCACCCCATCGTGGGGATTTGAACCGCTGACCTTCTGATCGGCAAGTCCTAGGCTCCCACAGCACCACCCGAGTCCCTTGGGCAAAGATACCCTGCCTGAAATCCTGTCAACACTGAGCAAGGCGGACCAGGCACCTGATTCAGAAAAGGGCAACTTCCTATGTTGAGAGCCAGTGTGGTGTAGTGGTTAAGAGCGGTGGACTCGTAATCTGAGTAACCGGGTTCACTTCCCCGCTCCTCCACATGCAGCTGCTGGGTGACCTTGGGCCAGTCACACTTCTCTGAAATCTCTCAGCCCCACTCACCTCACAGAGTGTTTGTTGTGGGGGAGGAAGGGAAAGGAGAATGTTAGCCGCTTTGAGTCTCCTTTGGGTAGTGATAAAGCGGGATATCAAATCCAAACTCCTCCTCTTCTTCTTCTATGTGTTGCCAACTTCTCCTAACCTAGCAGTTTATGGAACTCACAGCTGTTGCCAACGAGACCCACTGAGTTACCTCTCTCTGTCGTCTGGAGAAGAGGAGGCGGAGGAGGAAGAATCTTCTCTTCTTCTACGATGCTTCCCCTTCTCTTTTTTCTTCTCTTTCTTGTGCTTCTTCTTCTTCTTCTCTTTCTTCTTTTTGGGTTTCTTGCTGGGCTCGGGCCTGCATGGCAAGAGAGTAATAGACAGAATATCTCCCTCTCCCCCCGCCCCCAACCAGCTCAAGATACAGAATTTGAGCAGCTTCCAGAACTGGAACACGCTCCAATCCTCACTCGGCGGCAGGTGAGTTCATGGTACACTCCCGATAGGGCTATACCACCCATTTGATACCCATTTACATGCCAAAAGCTCCTTGCGCATGAATCATAGAATTGTAGAGCTGGAAGGCCCTCAAGAGCCATCTACAGTGGTACCTCTGGATGCGAACGGGATCCGTTCCGGAGCCCCGTTCGCATCCTGAAGCGAACACAACCCGCATCTGCGCGTGTCGCAATTCGCCGCTTCTGCGCATGTGCGTGATGTCATTTTGAGCGTCTGCGCATGCCTGAGTGGTGAAACCCGGAAGTAACACATTGGGTTACTTCCAGGTCACAGCGGAGCGCAACCCGAAAAAGCTCAACCTGAAGCAACTTCAACCTGAGGTATGGTTGTAGTCCAACCCCCCTGCAATAGAGGAATGTTTTGCCCAATGTGGGACTTGAACTCGTGACTCATGAGATTACGAGTCTCATGCTTTACCAACTGAGCTACCCCATGGAAAGTTACTATGCTAGGGGGGAGGTCTGGAGTTCAGCCTCCTCTTTTTACATTGGATATAACCCCATCTTTCATTCTCCTCAGAATCCTACCCAGTTTGAGGGCCTCCTCCTTGAATTCAGAAAAACAGCTGCCCTTCCTGAATTGCAGGGGGTTGGACTAAATAATAATAATAATAATTTATTATTTATACCCCACCCATCTGGCTGGGTTTCCCTCAGCCACTCTGGGCAGCTTCCAACAGAACACTAAAATACAATAACCTATTAAACATTAAAAGCTCCCCTAAACAGGGCTGCCTTCAGATGTCTTCTAAAAGTCTGGTAGTTGTTTTTCTCTTTGACATCTGGTGGGAGGGCGTTCCACAGGGCGGGCGCCACCACCGAGAAGGCCCTCTGCCTGATTCCTTGTAACCTCACTTCTCGCAGGGAGGGAACTGCCAGAAGGCCCTCGGAGCTGGACCTCAGTGTCCAGGCACAACGATGGAGATGCTCCTTCAGGTATACTGGATCGAGGCCAGTATTAGATTATCTGGTGGGAGGGAGTTCCACAGGGCCACCGAGAAGGCCCTTGGGGGTCTCTTCCAGCTCTACAATTCTATGATCTCCCTAGACCCGAGAGACAAGAGGACGCCTGGGAGGTTTCTTACTCTGCAGCTCCCGTTTCCTCTTCTTTATCCGGTTTCTTTTTGGTAGCCGAAGCCTCTGGACTGCTTGCTGTTCGATGGTGCTGGGGTTTCAGAGAGAAAACAAGACACAAGAATGAAGGAATCTTGGCCAAACCTAGACAGATGCTTATCGCTGGAGAGAGAAGCTTTTCTGATGGGAAGAGCCCTTCTGCTCAGTTAATGCTATCTGGAAAGTCAAGCAGCAAAGCTTTTGCTGGACTATATCATAATTTCAGGCTGGAGGGGGAAGAGATGCATGTTTCAAAACTCCCTCGGGCATGATACACTCAGAAAAGTGGCGTGCCCGCGAAAACGAGGTCAGCTTAGCAAGCTCCACAACACACTCAGCTTCTTTTTCCTAAGTTAAAAGGGAGAATTCAAACATTCAATCTGACACCCAACTAGCCTGAAGTGATGCAGCCCATGGTATCCAGTTCGGGTGCAGAAGGAAACCGTGGTTTGCAGTAACTTCTATCTATTTGGGTATCACAGCAAATGACCATTATTGTGAACATATGGCAGTTTGCATATGTTATATTTAGCTTTGGAATTTGTGGACTTCCTCGTGGGGCGTAATATGCCCTGAAAAGTAGTCGAGAATCTACAAATGACAAAGGGAACAAAAAATGTGATCTCCCAGCAGATACAACAGTATTTTGTGATTCCTATACATGTGTGTTATGGGACACGGGTGGCGCTGTGGGTTAAACCACAGAGCCTAGGATTTGCCGATCAGAAGGTCGGCGGTTCGAATCCCCGCGACGGGGTGAGCTCCCGTTGCTCAGTCCCAGCTCCTGCCAACCTAGCAGTTCGAAAGCACGTCAAAGTGCAAGTAGAACAATAGGTACCACTCTGGCGGGAAGGTCAACGGCGTTTCCGTGCGCTGCTCTGGTTCGCCAGAAGCGGCTTAGTCATGCTGGCCACATGACCCGGAAGCTGTATGCTTGCTCCCTCGGCCAATAAAGTGAGATGAGCGCCACAACCCCAGAGTCGGCCACGACTGGACCTAACTGTCAGGGGTCCCTTTATCTTTAAACTTGGTTTTCAAGCTGCATGATTTAGATTTCTTAATCTTCTGTACACCACAGTTGGCATTTGTCAATGGAAAGGGAAAACTGGTATATTTTAGGAATACACAGACAAATGTAGACTGGAGTGCTGACCAGCGGCATCTGACACCTTTAAGGCCTGCCTCACTTTCCGGAGGTGGAGAAGGAATGTCAATAACTTACCGTGAAGACTGAAAGGCCCATCTTGGCAGCTTCTTTGTCTTCTTTGGAAAACATCATCCTGCTCGCGTCACACCTGGAAGGAAAAGTTAAGACTGGGATATTATCGTTGTTTCTCGCTCCTTAATCGGTTCCTAAGAAGCAATATAATTTCATTTATTTAACAAAATTTATATATCGCTCTAATGTTAAGAAAACTGCTAAGTGGTTTACAAAAAATATTTTTTAAAAAAACATTAAAACTCTCTCTCTCTGTATATATATAAAAGTTAAAAACTGATTACTTAAATGCATTCAAAAGATTGAAATCAACAGTAGCTAAAAAGGGGGTAAACCTCTTGAGACTTCTACACGTAACTGGGCGACTTTAGAGGGAGCTGCAGGGTAATAACTCTAATAAATAAAAAATAAATACAGTGGTACCTTGGTTCCCAAACGCTGAAAACCCAGAAATAAGTGTTCCAGTTTTCTAACATTTTTCAGAAGCCAAACATCCAGTGTGGCTGTCGGCTATTGTTTCCGGGGTGCCTGCACCAATCAGAAGCTGCGCCTTGGTTTTTGAAGATTTCAGAAGTCAAAACGACGTCTGGAACGGATTAAGTTTGACGCTTTTGTTTTTCCTATTTAATTTGCGTTTTTGTTTTTGAGGCTTTTTCGGTTAATTTGTTTTTGTGACTGTGTGGAACCCAGTTCAGCTACTGACTGATTGTTTGACTGCAGAAATGGTCAAAAGCCCCCCATCCAAACAATGACTATCATCAGTGCAGGTAAGAAAAAATAAATTAATTAATTTTTATCATCTACAATACTGTATTATTTATTTTCTAGCACAGTCCATTGATTATTGCTTTCATTTTATGGATCAGTGGTCTCGTTAAATAGTAAAATTCATGTTAAATTGCTGTTTTAGGGGTTGTTTTTAAAAGTCTGGAATGGATTAATCAGTTTTGCATTACTTTCTATGGGAAAGCGCGCCTTGGTTTTGGAACACTTTGGTTTTGGAACGGACTTCCGGAATGGATTAAGTTTGAGAACCAAGGTACCACTGTAAACAGAATCATAGAATTGGAGAGTCGGAAGGGACCTCAAGGGTTTAAAATGGAGCTTTCCAAATTTTTCACACCTTTTAGGCATGCATCACACAGGGATTCAGTTTTACTATCAAACCAGAGGTTAAACCAGCCCCTTTCCAGCCCGGGAAAAGCGCGGGGAGCGTTTGCATAACAAACCTACACACTGCAGCTGACACACTAACGTGTCGCGACACACAGTTTGGAAAGCTCTGGTTTAAAGACTAATGGAGATGTACACAGAACAAGACATGCATACGGCGTAAAGTCTGCAGGAATAGCCATGCCACTTCCAAACACAATAAACACACGAGACGTAACCGGCTGTGTTCTTAGATAAATAAGGTATACTATTCATAGTATCAGATTATAAATTTCAACGGAAGTAACTCATAAAGTTCAACAAACAAACAAAGCAGAAGACCCAGTGGATCAGATCATTCTTTAGTCAGTTCATGTATAAGGTCCATCTGTGTAATGGTGTCTATTCCATCTGTCTGTTCGTAAAATCTACATGAAAGGTTGTTAGGTAAAGGTAAAGGGACCCCTGACCATTAGGTCCAGTTGTGGCTGACTCTGGGGTTGCAGCGCTCATCTTGCTTTATTGGCCGAGGGAGCCGGCGTACAGCTTCCGGGTCATGTGGCCAGCATGACTAAGCCACTTCTAGCGAAGCCAGAGCAGCGCACGGAAACGCCGTTTACCTTCCCACTGGAGTGGTACCTATTTATCTACTTGCACTTTGATGTGCTTTCGATCTGCTAGGTGGACAGGAGCAGGGACCAAACAACGGGAGCTCACCTTGTGGCGGGGATTCGAACCACCAACCTTCTGATTGGCAAGTCCTAGGCTCTGTGGTCCCTCATGAAAAGTTGTTACAGTTCCACAAAATCCTTACAGAGTCTAGACAAGGATTACAGGACAGTGGATCTTATGGCATAATAGTAGCAGCTACCACTATCCTGTAATATCACATATGAGCTTTAAGTACTGATGAAGCCCAGGACAGCGAAACAAGGACAATTTTCCAGAAATCCTTGTCTAGACTCTGTGTAAGGATTTTGTGGAACTGTAACAACCTTTCATGTGGATTTTTTGGACTTTACGAACAGACAGATGGAATAGAAACCATTACCCGGATGGACCTTACGCATGAACTGACTAAAGAATGATCTGATCCACTGGGTCTTCTGCTTTGTTCGTTTGTTGAACTTTATGAGTTACTTCCGTTGAAATTTATAATTTGAAAATTAATGAATGTTAGAATGATGTTGGACAGAAATTAAGTGGTTTCCAGCTGTAATGCTTAAGAGATATGGAGAATAAGGTTTTGAAATAAGTTTAAAAACTAACGGTGAGAATTTGCTGAACAAATAATCTAAATTGGAATACAAGAAAGGGAGGTATGAGGAGGTCGGGAAAATAAGTTAAAAGAAAATAAGTAAATGGAAACTCTATGTGTTTTTAGTTGTTTTTTATTTTTGTACTTTTGTATTTCTGTTGTTTTTTTCCTTTTTGTTTTACAATGTATTATTTTTGGAAAACTTTAATAAATATCTTATATATAAAAAAAGAAATTTATAATTTGATACTATGAATAGTATACCTTATTTATCTAAGAACGCAGCCGGTTACGTCTCGTGTGTTTATTGAGTATGCTTCTAAACACAAGACAGACAAATAATTGTTCCTTTGGGAGGGCCACTTGAGTCTATTGCAGCAGCAGCAGCAGCTACCTCGAACTCCCCAGGCCCAACACACGATCCACCGCCTTCTCGTCACGCTCTGCTCCATCCCGTTTGCAGACCTCGGCAAGATCCTGCAAAGATATTTGCAGACAAGGTATTAGAGGACACCTCGTGAAACGCCCTGGCATCTCTGGGTGAACGGTGGAGTACAAATCTAATGAATAATATAAATAAAACACTAATGAAGCAAGAGCACAAATTTGCGCACTGCCATGGAGTTGCTAAAGGTCTTTGCGTTGATGAGATGAAAGTTGGTTTGTTTCAAATCTCAAATTAGACGTAATATAAATTAGATTATTTGGCAAAAGCAAGCTCACACCTCTCACTGACTTTGGATGCATATTTAAGGTACGTATGTAAGAGGCTCGTTTGTAGTTATATTTTGGGAATGATTCACGCTCTTATGCAGCTGCATTGTTTTAAGGATGTCCCACGATCATATTATAAAGTAGTTGTGTTCTGTGCTGTAAATCCAAGAACTGCTGGGAGCGGTTTCTTTTTGTTTTCCATTGTGTTTCTCATCAGAAATTCGGTGTGGCACGAGCAAACTTTTATTCTGAAAGTGCGGCCCAAAGAAAAAAGCTTGAGAACCTCTGCTATAGGGAGAGTGCCTGTGGGAGAACCTCAAGCAGACTCCTCCCCAAAACCCCTCTTCTGACCTGCAAAATATCGGAGAGAGCCAAGAGGCTGGCGTTTAATGCCAGGAGTTAAGCTGCTTTGGGAAGAGGGCAAAGATAGGGAGAAGATGCTTGGACCGTTTCCTCATTGTTAAGTCACTCTGCTTTAATTAGAACTGCCACCTGGTTAACGAAACCTTACACCAATAAAGCCCATCCATTCTAATGAGTAAACACCATCATTCTTTTTTTTTTTTCCTTTTCCAAATTTCCAAGTTGATGCGATATATCAAAAGACACTATTCCTTTTATATTTTTGTTTTTTAAATTATAAATATTATCGCTCTCTAGATTTTGTAACATGCCCTTCCTTCATCGTCTTCAAAGGAACATACTGAGGTTTTAGTAATAAGCACTTTTATTGAAATACAATCCATTAACTGATTAACTAGCTATTGACTAATTAACCGAAAGGACTTAAATAAGTTAACAACCCTCGTTTTCATGTATGTATACTCTGAGCTTTGGGATCAACTGTGTTTATATGCACACACACATACATATATATATTTTCCACACAAACAAATATTTTAAATATATATATAAAAATACCTCTTTGCTGAGTCCTGTTGGCTGCTTCTTCACGTTCTTATAACCCCTTAAAAGAAATACAAATGAGAGTTACAAAATCTGGCAGAGGTGGACTAGAAAACCAGTAAAAATTATTTGGATAAATATATACATCAGTATAAAATGGGAAAACATTCTCTCGGCTTTGATGATCACGGGGATAGAAGAAAGGACAGCTCTTCTCAACTGGGTAAGGGGATGTTGATGTCACACCCAGCTGCTGTTACACCCGTGGGCAGCAAACATAGCCAGGCGACTGTGTCTAAGACTTACAAGGCTGCCATCATGGCCTCCTCTTCTGCCCGCCGGACAGCAGCCAGCTCATCTTCCCGGGAGAGAGGTGCGTTGCCTTTCTTTCCCTTGGCGTACCACGTGAGATCCTTCCCCTTCTGCCACCGGCCTACGGGTGCCATCAAGGAGTTCCCTGAACATTAAAAGGAGAAAGACAAATGAAAACAAAACTCAGAGCAGGACTAGAGTGCGTGACTGCTGAGAGACCTCTAACAAGATGGAGGAATTTGGATTTGATATCCCACTTTATCACTACCCAAAGGAGTCTCAAAGCAGCTAACATTCTCCTTTCCCTTCCTTCCCCACAACAAACACTCTGTGAGGTGAGTGGGGCTGAGAGACTTCAGAGAAGTGTGACTGGCCCAAGGTCACCTAGCAGCTGCATGTGGAGGAGCGGGGAAGCGAACACGATTCACCAGATTACGAGTCTACTGATCTTAACCACTACATCATGCTGGCTCCAGATGATGCAAAGGTCCAAAACCCAGGCTGCCTCTGTTCACATTTTGGCTGTTTTGCAATGAGTGTCCTCTCCCGGCACCTCTGCCACACCAAAACCCTTCAGATTGTGGGACTGAATTTCATCTCCTCTGCATTGCAGAGGAGGAAAGAGGGGAGAGACAGAATGCCCTGCCAAAGGCCACGGAGGGCGAGATTCAAACTCAGGACTTCTCAAACAGACTCATAGTCATTTCAGCACATAGCTGAAACTCAGCCTTCAGCAGTCAAAAGACAGCAGAGGGTCATCTCCCTACCTAGGTAGTTTTCCCTTTGTTTGTCGGTCTTTACATCTTCCCAGTTAAACTGGTCCTGCCCTCCTCTCACGCCCCCTCGGGACGAGCCAAACATGGTGAAAGACAGGAGAGAATGAGCCCGGAACGTCTTCTTTCCTTCCTTTCTTTTAAAGTAGAATGCCAATCCTCAGGGAGCTCAAGATTCCAATCCTCAGGCGCCTGGATGTGGAAAACAGAGAAAGCAACAGGCTTAAGAAATGTTAAAGTTTTAGTATTCTGTTGTGCTCTCAAAAGTGGCTGTGACTTTGCTCATTGTATTTGTGTGGACTTAAGTGACAGAGCCCAGGGAGATGTGAATTCTAAGCTGCAAAACTTCTATACTGCCTGGGTGGGAAGAGACAGCCCAAAGGCCACATTCCTTTCTAAGTAATCTTTCAGAAGTGGAGGTCACATAATAATAATAATAATAATAATAATAATAACAATAATAATTGGGCGGCTTCCAACAGAATATTAAAATACAATAACCTATTAAACATTAAAAGCTTCCCTAAACAAGTCTGCCTTCAGATGTCTTCTACAAGTCTGGTAGTTATTGTTCTCTTTGACATCTGGTGGGAGGGCATTCCACAGGGCGGGTGCCACCACCGAGAAGACCCTCTGCCTGGTTGGCTTCTCGCAGTGAGGGAACCGGCAGAAGGCCCTCGACACTGGACCTCAGTGTCCAGGGAGAACGATGGGGGTGGAGATGCTCCTTCAGGTATACCAGTGGTTAGGCGTACCAGATGCAAAAATGGGAGGAGCAGCCAAAGTTAGTTCGCTCCCATGTGCTTAACCCTCCTCCATCCATGCGAGCCAGAGGCGTCTTCAGAGTTCAAGGGCAAATTTCAGCCAGACCCACATGCCCAAGGAAGGTGCCAAGTGGATCTGGTGAGGGGGTGCAGCCTTGGAGGGTCTCATGGGTCAGATCCAGAGACCCAGGGAGCCTCTTGTGCCCCTTCCCCTCAGGCCAGAGATCCGTTCACTTGGCTGAATACTACTCTTAAGAAAAATAGCTTCAGTGTGCATATCCCATCTTTGGATAGTTCAGGACACCTTGCATACATTCATGGCTGTTAACTAGAAGGCTGGTAGTTTAAGCCCACCAGAAACGGCTTTGGCCAGGATTCCTGCATTGCAGGGGGTGAGTCTAGAGGACCCTTGGGTCCCTTCCAACTCTACAATTCTATGATGTAAATGAAATAACATATCAATATAAGAACTGGGTTGGTTTGTTTTTCCAAGAAGGCCAATAATCAAAACATGCTTACTCTGGATAAATTAACACAACAGGCATTCCATGCCTTAGAAGAGCCATACAACCCCCAACACAAGTCACAAAGTGCCAAGCTACATGCCACAGCTAATGATGATGTAAGACGGATCTTGTGTCTTTAGCAAACCTTTACAAAGAGCCCTTGTAGCAAAACCAATATGACCACAGGTAGTCCCTTTCTGAAGAGAAAAGGCTTTGTTTTAAGAAATGAAGCGTAGAGTGTTTATGAGCACAGAGTGCCTTTTTCCTAAGATGAAAAGAAGATGCTTTAGCTGTACTTCATACTTGCAAAGATATATTCTTTTTCCAGATAGAAGCAAGAGTGACTCTCTCTGAAGTCTATTTAAAACAACAACAACAAATATTAAATACAGCAACAACTCCGAAGGTAAAAAACATCAAATACGTGACTTCGATGCCTGACTTAAATGACAACAATCTGGGCAGGCTAGTACAAATCTGGCAGCTTGGAAACCCCAGTGTCCTGTTTCTGACAGCAGGCTTCAAAAAAACGTTGTAGGTATTGCAGCCCAAACCATCTGGAGAGCACCAGGGTGGGTGGGTGTGATTTCCAAAATAATTTGTCAGCCCTCTCTTGTGCATCTTTATTCAGAACTTACGTTCTGGAGTGTGTTCACTAGGGCTCCACACCAAGAAACAATGCAGAGGTTTCACCGTCTTCACTTCCAAAGCACTTCCCTCCATCTCTACCGTGTTTGTCAATTATCACAGACAACCCAGTGGGACAAAGCAGAGTTTCTCAAGGCCAAGAAGGCGGGTGGGGGTAATTTTTCAAAAGCTACGATCTAAGATACCCAAGTGTCTTAACGAAGGAAAGCCTGTGCTTATTTACTCGGAAATAAGTCCCACCAAGTTTTGACAGGTAAGTACTCTCAAGTCTGTGGGTAGGCAATCTAAGGCCCGGGGGCCAGATACGGCCCAACCGCTTTCTAAATCCGGCCCGCGGACGGTCAGGAAATCAGCGTGTTTTTACATAAGTGGAATGTGTCCTTTTATTTAAAATGCATCTGTGGGTTATTTGTGGGGCATAGGAATTAATTCTCTCCCCCCCCCAAAAAAAATATAGTCCGGCCCCACAAAAGGTCTGAGGGACAGTGGACCAGCCCGCTGCTGAAAATGTTTGCTGGTCCCTGCTCAAGTCGGTATCCGTAGCATTGCAACCTAACAGCATGCCTTCCCTGGGAGTAAGTCCCACTGAACTCAGCAAGGTTTGCTTTTGGGCAGATTGCATGGATAGATAGATAGAGCGCTTTTTTCTGGGGGGTATGCATACCCCTAAACATTTTGTGAATCTTGTACTTTTGTCCATTTACTGTATTTATTTTTCCCGATCTGAACTACAAAACTGTGATTTTCTTGAGTCGAAATGAGAGTACCCCTAAACATTTTTTTATAATAAAAAACCCCTGGATAGATAGACAGACAGACAGACAGTACAGTTGGAAGGGACCCTGGGGTCATCTAGCCCAACCCCCCAGCAACGCAGGCGTAACCATAGCTGTCAACGTTTCCCTTTTTTTAGGGGAAACTCCCTTATTCCGAATAGGATTCCTCGCAAGAAAAGGGAAAAGTTGACAGCTATGGGCGTAACAGGTAAGAGAAATGTACATAAATGCACGCCCCCCCCGTACCTTTCCACACCCCGGCCATTCTGTCCTTGGGGGAGGCTCCTCTTAAATGTCAGCCTCCCCCCCCCCACTTCTGCAAGCAGAGCAACTCCCCGCCCCCCCAGCCAAAGCCTCCCCCACTTTGCGACTCACGTGCTGCCTGCAGAACCGGCTTCCTGCAGCAACTTCCGCAAGCTTCGGGAGACACCATCGCGCCTCGTGCCCGTGGGGGGGATACGGGCCGCACCAAGTTGTTGGGAGGGGGGTGGCCAACTCTCTTTAATAATAATAATAATTTTTTTTATTTATACCCCGCCCTCCCCAGAGCGGCTTACAAGCAATAATAAAAACAAGATGAATGATTACAACTTAAAAACAAAAATAAAATACAACATTAAAATAATGGAACATTAAAATATTAGCCAAAACAAAATAAAAAAATTCCTTCCAGTAGCACCTTAAAGACCAACTAAGTTAGTTCTTGGTATGAGCTTTCGTGTGCATGCACACTCTGTAACTAAAATATTAGCAACCGCATAATAATAATAATAATAATAATAATAATAATAATAATAATAATAATAATATCCCGCCCTCAGGGCGGCTAACAACAGTAAAATTACAGTAAAAATATTGTGATAGGAATTTTATGGTCTTAGACATATGGTAATGTTCATAAGTGTACCAACCAAGCACGTACATAGATCAGCACAGGAAGACCCACCTGGAACCATTTCTTATTCCCAAACTGAGCAAATGTTTTCTCTGCAAGGTCAAAGGAAAATGGAAAAGCCTCCCCATAGTCTTATCCTTCACAAATCCTGTCTTAAGGGTATGTCTGTGTTTGAATAAGGTGTGAGCCTGCGACCTGGCCCAGGAAATAAGTATTTATCATTACAAAAGACTGGCCAGGCTCCCAAGCAATCCAATCAAGTAAGCAGGGTATCCAATCAAGTAACCTGCCAGACAGGAGATAAACAACAACAGGAGAAAAGCAACATTCGACCACTGGTATAAAATTTACGGCATGTAGTGCCTTAAAAGAGAACATAATGAAAATGATCTATAGGTGGTACATGACACCAGTCAAGCTTGCAAAAATCTATCACTTGCCCAATAACAAATGCTGGAAATGTAATGAGTCTGAAGGAACCTTTTACCACCTTTGGTGGACCTGCCCAAGGATTAAGGCCTACTGGGAAATGATCTATAATGAACTTAAGAAAGTCCTTAAGTGGACCTTTTCAAAGAAGCCAGAGGCCTTTCTCCTGGGCATGGTTGGCCAACTGGTACCAAAAAAGGATAGGACATTTTTTATGTATGCAACTACAGTGGCAAGAATTCTTCTGGCAAAGTATTGGAAGACGCAAGAACTACCCACTCTGGAAGAATGGCAGATGAAGGTGATGGAATTTATGGGACTGGCGGAGATGACCGGCAGAATCCGCGACCAGAGGAAAGAGACAGTGGAGGAGGACTGGAAAAAAATTAAATTATATCTTAAAAACTGTTGTAAGATTGTGGACTGTTAAGATGTCAGGGGGTAAGAAACAGAGAATTACAGCTGTAAATAATAATATTAAGAAATTGGAGAGAGATACAAATAGAAAAAAGGACCAAAGGGTTGCTAAAAAATTGCAAAACAAGGATGCAGTGTAAGGGAGGTATGGGGAAGTCACACCTTTTGTGTTTTGTATATGTTTATTTCTTTTCTTTCTTTTTTTCGTGTGTGTTGTTGTTTTCTTTTTTGTCTTTTGTTAGTTGTGAAAATTAATAAATATTATTTTTTTTAAAAAAAGAGAAAAGCAACATTCGAAATTTCTGTTTTAGACCGCCTTTTCTGTGATGTAGGTATGATGTATCTGGGGGTGGTCTTGATCTACAGGGTGGCAATTTCAAAAGTCTTTATAAAGCCTTGCATGCCATTTTTCTGGGTTCTTCCTCTCTCCTGCGTGCAAGGGGAGCACCCTGTTGCAACAGATCAATAAAGATCAGGCTTACTAGCTGCTTTGCTTCTCAATATTCTCTGGTTGGCCTCTGTTATTCTCTCCTACCAATAGAGAACCTATGTAAGGACTCTATATGGGCTCTTGGATACCCCATAAGGGAAAAGGGCAATTTTTGTTTACAACAACATAATAGGGGGGAAAAACAAACCCCAATTTAAAATACAGGTTAAAATGCAATTTAAAATGCAGCCTCATTTTAAAATAGCTGATAAATCAAGACCATGAGGGAAACATAAGGGTCAGACTGAGTCCAAACCAAAGGCCAGGCGGAACAGCTCTGCCTTGCAGGCCTCGCAGAAAGATGTCAAGTCCCGCAGGGCCCTGGTCTCTTGGGACAGAGCATTCCACCATGTCGGGGCCAGTGCTGAAAAGGCCCTGGCCCTAGTTGAGACAAATTTAACCACCTTGCGACCTGTTGTGGATGGGTTGTGCAGTCATCGTAACTACTTAAGATGAGCCTCTCTGGGCATGGGGATGTGGTGATGGTGTGGGAAACTTCAGTGGCTCAAAGTCTGCCTTTGTTGCAGGTCTGTCGAGGCTCAGGAGCCCTGCACTGGGGAAATGGGGGGGGGGGGGGGTAACCCTCATTCTTGGGAAAGAAAGCCTGCTCTTTGGAACTCCCTGCTATTGATTTCAATCAGGCCTGCTAGAAACATTCTTGTTTACAGACAAGCCAGATGCTTGCCTAAGCCTTATGAAGAAGTTTAATGTTTTTAACAGATGCACTACAGGCAAACTCAACAGGTGAAGTCCAGCCATAAAGAATGGTAAGGTGTTGAGAAAGTTATTCAAGGACCCTCTGCCCATTTTTTTTTTAAGTGACTGTACATACTGAGGGGGAGAAAAAATTGAAGCATTTAAATGAATGGTAATAATAATAATAATAATAATAATAATAATAAGGAATAACTTAATGTGTATTGATTCAAAGCCTTTTGATTAAGATGTCCCCAATTAACTGGGCAGCAGACTTTAGGGTAATCTTAGGCTGCAGTTATAAATGCGCTTACTAAAGAATAACCCTGGTGGAAATTCATAATCTGGGTAAACATACACAGGATTGCACTGCTAATGATTTTCAAGGATATATTTGCAAAAGCCAAGAGCAGTAGCAACGTTCTTTGAGAATAAGCTTTCCCCTTTCTCTTCCGCACAGGAGATGCCTCTTGCATGATGGTGCTTACTTTTTCTTCTGAATCCTAGTCAAAACCCTCATTCAAATGTACATTAACAAATAAAATCCTATACATGTCCGTTCAGAAGCCAGCCCTGAGATCAATGGGATTTTCTCCCAGGTAACTGTGCATAAGATTGAAGCCAGCCTTAATCAATCAACTTAAGATTTCTTCCACTGGGTGACAAGACACGGTAATAATCACACTTAGCCAGTTACGGATCCCCAGCCCAGAAAATAAAACAGGAACACAAAGAAAACAGAAGACATCTCTTTATTTGTGGACATTTTTACAACTTAAAATGTAAAATTAAGTCTCTGATTGTGACTGATTTTCCACCCCGGGTGGCGGATCTCATTTCTTTTTCCAAAACTTTCTGTAATCGTCCACTTTAAAGTCATCTTCGAAACGTGTCTCCTCTTTGGGTTTAAGTTTGGTGGTATCTCGTTTCCGCAAGCGGGCTCTCCTCTCGGCGTCAGGGAGCGTGTTGATGTCCACAGGTATCTGGAAACGGGATTATGCATACATAGAAACTTGTAAACACCCCTAGAATCACCATGTTTCCCCCGCAGGCAGGGTCTTGTTCCTTTTACCAGCTCTAGAAATCCAGCAGGGATACCCTTACTGAGGCAAGTGCCTCAGGGTGCTACTGAAAGGGAAGTACCGTATTTTTCGCTCTATAAGACGCACCAAACCACAAGACGCACCTAGTTTTGGGAGGAGGAAAAGAAGAGAAAAAATATTCTGAATCTCAGAAGCCAGAACAGCAAGAGGCATCGCTGCAGCAAGCCCTCTTGCTATTCTGGTTTATGGGATAGCTGCGTAGCCTGCATTCGCTCCATAAGATGCACACACATTTCCCCTTACTTTTTAGGAGGGGAAAAGTGAGTCTTATAGAACAAAAAATACAGTATTTAATGCCCGCTGCTTCAAATGTTAAGTCTGCAGCTTGTGGGAAAGACATTGAGAAATCCCTTTAGAAACCAAAAGACTATTCTATTATTAAGTTACTAGTCCTGGTGCGCAATCAATTCAGCCCCCTCATGGATGGTCAGGATCAATGCCTGTTGTTTTCAAGCTGTATAAAGCTTCTTGGACACATATGCAACAGTCAAAAGGTTTTCCTTGAACAGAGTTTACACATCTCTAGTGATCTCCTCTCGCAGTGTGTGAAGATGTGTCCTAGTGTCTGGACTTTATTGACTCTTAATTTTTATTTATCACATTATTCAGTTTCATTTGTGATATATAGTTGTGTTTTGCTCTTATCTAGTTTTGAGGAATTTTAACGGGATTTTTTGTTATTGTTTTTATGTAAAATGCTTAGAGATTTTTTTATATTAAGTTGTATACTTTTTAAATGTGCTTGAGGGGCGATTGGCCTGATCCCGCTTCTAATGTTCTTGTATTTAATGTTCTATCCTGCCACTGTGTAACCTGCCCTGGGACCGTCTCATAAACAGTGGGACTATAAATTGAATATTAAACAGCAACTCTAACCGAAAGGATTTGCCTTGGCTCCTTGTAACGGATATAGAATGTAGAACCGTCAGGCCTGACCAGCAACACTGGATAGAGCCGGGCATACTTCTGCCGGCCCACGCAAGCGATGGATGTCCGGTTGGAGTTGGACTGCCCGGTGGATATGTGGAGGCCACAAGTCCTGGGAAGGAGTCCGGAGAAGGCCTCTAACCGCAAAGCCCTGAAACCGATGCAGAGAAGAACTTGTAAAATCCATGCAAAACTTGACACACAGATAGACCCTTTAAGGACACATATACATACCAGAAATAACAATACAGTGGTGCCCCACAAGACGAATGCCTCGCAAGACGAAAAACCCGCTAGACGAAAGGGTTTTCCGTTTTGGAGGTGCTTCGCAAGACAAATTTCCCTATGGGCTTGCGTCGCAAGACGAAAATGTCTTGCGAGTTTTTCCGACTTCCCCCCCTTCCCCCCCTTTTTCTAAGCTGCTAAGCCGCTAATAGCGCTAATCCACTAAGCTGTCAATGGGCTTGCTTCGCAAGACGAAAAAACCGCTAGACGAAGAGACTTGCGGAACGGATTCTTTTCGTCTTGCGAGGCACCACTGTATATATATATATCTGAGTAGAACCCAACTCTGGTAAGAAAAAGACTGTGATTTAGTAAACAGGCAGTTTGGCTTAGCCTCAAGCAGCAAGGAGTAGCACCATAAGGAACATGAAATTTATATCGGCCGCAGATTTCAGCGTCTCTGACGTCCCAGCTTTCATTTTAAAATGCAGTGAGTTGCTAGCTCTTAAGATTGCTAGTCCAGGTATCAGGAGGGAGTGTAGAAAGCCAGAAAATATCACAATGCCAGCAAATACTGTTGAAATAATAACAACAGAAAGGGTGGGTGGGTAGATGCCTCATTTATATAAGCTGTACTCTTCCCCCTTCCCTCTTTATTTATTTAATTACATTTACTGTCATTCTGCGATTACAATATGAATGTATCTTACAATATACGTATCTTACAAAACAGATGCAAGCAGACTTTGGATTTGGGGTTGCAGGGTGTCTTCGGATAGAATTTGGTACTTAAGGGTAAGGCAAAGCTGTGTCAAGATTTAGTTTCGCTCTCCACTGAAAGCTGGCCTGGTACTCATTCAGCCTCTCATGCAGGTTACCAAAATAAGTGTTTTTTTGTTTTTTTTTAATGCACCCTGGAAAAAGATATAAGCTACGATATGAATTAATACCTAGCTCTGGGGCTGTCTCTATCAGCTGGCAACCACCTGCCCTAACACAGCAGGGCTCAGAGTGGCTGGGGAAACCCAGCCAGATGGGTGGGGTATAAATATTATTATTATTATTATTATTATTATTATTATTATTATTGAATGTGCTTTCCAGGCACCTGGCTGGCATTTTAAGGTGATGATTCAGTAACAAGAAAGGGAGCCAATTTCTAGTCATATATATTAAAAGCTCTTAGAGGACACAGCTTTGAAGATTTAATCCTGGCTTTGAAGCTGGTTCAATACCTATCCGAATTCACTCTGGATCACGTTTTGTTTGATGTAACAGAGGAAAACAAAGCTCAGCCTCTTTTTTTCCCTAAGAGGGTTCTTAGATCCTGGGATCAAACATGTGCAAACGAACTGCTGTTTTAGTCAGATTAACACCTGTGCAGCACTTAATTACTCTCTACTTGTTATTTTATTTATTAAATTTCTATACAGCCCTTCATCCAAGGAACACTGGGTGATTTACAATATAAAAACACCAAAATACAAAATACCGCAGCAACAAACAAAAACAGTAAGGCCTCCACAGAGTTTTAAAGGCCATGGGTTGTTTAATTAGCCAAATGCCTGAGAGAAGAGGAATGCTGTTGCCTGGCATATAAAGATATGTAGTGAAGGTGCCAGGCAAGCCTCTCTGAGGAGAGCATTCCGAAAAATGGGAGCCACCACAGAAAAGGCGTTCTTGTGTTGCCACCCTCTGGACTTCTCATGGAGGTGCAGGAAGAAGGGCCTCAGATGATGCAGGTTGGTTCATAGCATAAGAAAAGCATAAGAACATAAGAAGTGCCCTGCTGTGTAAGGCCAATGGCTCATCTAATCCAGAATCTGCCAACCAGAAGCCCACAAGCAGGACTCAAGTGCAAAGAACACACTTCCCTCCTGCTGTTTCCGTGCATTTCTGTGCGCTCTGGCACTCATCATGGTGTCCTGTTGCACCAGAAGCAGTTTAGTCATGCTGGCCACATGACCCCGAAAAGCTGTCTGTGGACAAACGCCGGCTCCCTCAACCTAAAAGAGGAGATGAGCACCGCACTCCATAGTCAAATCTGACTGGACCTAACCTTCCAGGGGTCCTTTTGTTACGAATTCCTGCCCCATGATTGCAGTCATGGGATTTTTGTCTATCACATGACGGCGTATGTTTTGACTCCACAGAGTGGGAAGTGATGGAGACAGGATGTTTCTGTTACTGTGTTCCGTGAAGTGGGACTATTGTCCTTTGTTCTTTTTCTCTTTGCTAATGCTAGAGAGAAAGGGAGCCATGTTGCAGTGCTCCGTGTGTGTTTATATGTAAATAAAGTAGATTAGCCAAAATGCTGAGTTGCTGAGGTCTGTTACACATGATGCGCAAACTCTGCGGATCCCTAAGTGTGCCGGTATCGGTTGGCATCGGTCGCTGTGATGCTTGGGCAGAAGAAAGCTTTTGAAGCTCCCGAACGATTGACCAGGAGGGAGAGAACATGCCAGTCAGGCATGTGTCTCTGCCAGGGTCCTACTCGAGTGTAGGCTGAGCTCCTGACACCTTTACCTTTTACTTTCCAGCAAAAGGTATTCAGAAGCATGCATGAGACTGCAGGCTTACTGTTGATCTGCTGAAAAACAATGCAATGTACTTTCATGGAACATGTACAAGAACGGAAGAAGAACTGTGGAAAAGGGCCATATCAGTTCTAGATCCTGGACAGCACAAGGCACAATGATCCCACTAAATAAACAGAGTTATACCTTAATGTCCGGATTACGGTCGTCATTCTGAGCTCATTTACAGTCCCTGAAGCCAAGCAAACAAACGCCAATCTCCAGCGATTCCGAGGCACAGGATTTGGCTTTTATGATGAGCAAAGACCGCAATGATCTTTACGGAGCATCATCCAAGGGGCCACAGTTGCTCTTTATGGAAACGAATGAAGGGAGAAAAGTTTATTCTTATTTGACAAGTTTATATATCGCTTAATTGATAAAAAATTGAATCAAAGTAGGAAGGCAATATTAAATACAGTGGTACTTCGGGTTAAGTACTTCATTCATTCCGGAGGTCCGCTCTTAACCTGAAACTGTTCTTAACCTGAAGCACCACTTTAGCTAATGGGGCTTCAATTGGCTAATGGATTTAGCTAATAGAGCACGATTTCTGTTCTCATCCTGAAGCAAAGTTCTTAACCCGAGGCACTATTTCTGGGTTAGCGGAGTCTGTAACATGAAGCGTATGTAACCTGAAGTGTATGTAACCCGAGGTACCACTGTATATAGATTTAGCAGAGATGGCTAAAAAGAGACAATCTAGAACAGATAGCAGTAAACACCTGAACAACAGGTGTGTGCTTAAGGTGGGAGGAAATATCTAGCATGTGGCCTCCTGTCAAAACCATCGTGTTTTGGAGGTAGGTGTTCCAAAAGCATCCGATCCAACAAGAAAGTTCTTATGCTGTTAGCAATTAAGATACTTTTGGTCTTCTCACTGTGCTTTGGAAACACAGCCTAGGTGCCTTCCAAATGCCCAGCACTTCCCCCTTCAAAGCCTGGGTGGGGTTTTCCTCCTGGATCGAGGGATGGAAGTACCGTATTTTTCGCTCCATAAGACACACTTTTCTCCTCCTAAAAAGTAAGGGGAAAGGTCTGTGCGTCTTATGGAGCGAATGCGTGGTCCCTGGAACCGAATTGCCCAGGGGCAAAAAGCAGATCGTGCTTTTTTTTTAGAAAGAGGGAAGGGGGTGTTGAAGCAAAGCCGCTGAGCAGCTGATCGGCAAGCGATCAGGAGGGAGATAAGGGACTCTAGCGATAAAGGAGGCAGCCTGGGAGTGGGGAGGTAAAGACAGCGAACTTGCAAGGAGAGGAGACAAGAATACTAAAACAAGCAATGAGGAGAGAAATTAGAAGAAAAGGAGGAGCTAAAACCTGCTTCAGCTAAGGAAAAGACACTAAGGCAAACAAGAGGGAAGGCGGTGTTGAAACAAAGCCACTGAGCAGCTGATCGGCAAGCGATCGGGAGGGAGATAAGGGACTCTAGAGATAAAGGAGGCTGCCTGGGAGGGGGGAGGTAAAAGCCCATGGATCCTCAGGATTTTTGCATTGGGTCACCTCAAATTCACCATCAGATCACATAGCATGTCCATGGCTACAGCCTGCACCAAAAGAATCACGCACACACTGTTGCCTGGGGCTGCAATGGTGCAAAAATGTGGTTGCAAAGCACGGATCCACATGGATCCTCAGGATTTTTGCATTGGGCCACCCCAAACTCACCGTCAAGTCACATGTCTGTGGCAACACCATGAACCACAATAATCATACATCCGCTGCTTCGTCCAGAATATTTTTTCCCCCTTGTTTTCCTCCTAAAAACTAGGTGTGTCTTATGGAGCAAAAATACGGTATTTGCAGAGACAGAGCATGCAGCTGCCACTGCAAGTGCTTGCAACGACTGGAGCCCGAATTACAGAATTGTAGAACTGGAAGGAATCCCCCCCCCCGTCATTTAGCCCAACCCCCTGCGATGCAGGTACAATAGATAGAATAGGCAGGTACACATAAATGCACACTATTGGAGAGGGAAAATGCAGGAAAAGGAGACTAGACGTGAGCATCAGGTCAGACATCAAACAAGACCATGCCTCCCCCCTCCACTCCACAAATGGTTTGGCCCTCAGAACACCCCTACTTCGCGATAATGGTTCGCCCCCAATCTCAACTGCTTCCCTTCCCCCCCCATTAGGTCCAAGAATGGTTTAGCCCTGCTCTCCCCGCGCCTCCGCCTGCAGATGGTTCGATCCTCGATGTTTCCCAGACTTGCCTTCGCGCGCCTCTCTCTCCTCGCCAAAACCACGGCTCCCTCTTTCCGAATGGTTTGACCTATTGATACTTTAACAGCCCCCCCCCCGCTACTCTGTCCCCAATGGATTGCTCCTCCTTACCGGCTCCGAAGAGTCCCGCCCACGTGACCTGCAGATCTGAGAACCCTTCCTTTTCTTGCGTCATCACCCAGCGACATCGAGAAACTCGGCGCGGGCGGCGGCGCGGGGATGACGTAAGCGAGCTCCGAGTAAAGGGGCGGGGTTTGTTCGCGGCGGCGGCGGCAGGGCCCGGCCCTGCCCCGGCCCGCCCTCCTTGAGTCACCATTCGGCTCCGCTCCGTCTCCCCATGCGCTGGCGGCGCTTCCTCTGCCGCGCGCTGTCAGGTGAGTGCGGCGCGCGGTTCTCGGCCTCCCCCTCCCCCCCCCGCACGCGCCCCAACCGTTGTCCTCAGCGGTGTTTCACCGAAAGCTTCCCCTCCTGCTCCCGCGACCCTTCGCCTTGGTTCCTCCCTCCGCTCCCGCTCCCCGGCGCTTCGCGGGCGTCGCCCCTCAAGCCGCCTCCTCTCCCCTCTTCAAAGCCTCCTTGGTGTCGGGGTCGCTTGAGCGGCTGGGCCTCGCTGTCGGGCACCCCCATCCCTTTTCACCCCCGGTGTCACCCCTAAAGTGTTCCCCGCCCGCCTTCCTCCTTGCGGTCCTCTTTGGAGAGCTCCGCGCGGCTGCTCCCGCCGCTTTCCTGCCCCTGCAAGGACTTGGCTGCTGCAAAGAAACCCCCTTCTCCTCTCCCTGCCTTTGCACTATCACCACCGTGTGTTGTTATCATTCGTTTCATTTCTGCACCGCTTTCTGTTCTTAAGGGGGGAAAAAACCTCAAAGCGGTTTGCAGCTGACATTAAATCATCAAATAAAACAACCCAGAATAAAAGCGTTACTGAAGAAAGTCAAGTGCAGTATCCATTCGAAGCAACATAATTAACAGGGAACTTAAGATATCTTAAATCTTTCCAAATAAAACATTGCAAAATGCACGTTTTAAACCGCATAATTAGCAAGACGATTCAGGGGTGAGGGTGCCTATCCCTGCTAGCGTTTTGCCCTGTCAGCCTCCTGGTTTTGGAGTTGTTCAAATCAGCCGCAAGATTTTCCTGTGCAAACCATCACTTAAAAATAGAATTAAAGTGGTATTTAAATATTTGAAATAACAGACCAGGGGATAGACTTCCTTGTCAAATCTGCTCCTTGGCATGACGTTGCATCTCCTTACCTCTAATACTATTCAGGGAGCAAAGAAGAGTTGTGATGAATTGGTTTATATTTATGGCATTAGGATTTGGAAGTAACAGACTTCTTGGTGTAGAAGCTGGAGGCATGGACTCTCTGCCCCTGACAGCTTTCAGAATGGCCTTGGTTATTGGTCAGAGTTTTGAAATTAATTAAAGAAGAAGAAGCAATCTGCCTTCCTTGGGTGTCACTAATCTTCAAGTTTGTGCTATATCCAGAGGAATTATTGTGTACTTGGTTTCTCCTTAAACAGAAGTTCTGCTATGTATAGCACAAATAATGAAAATGAAACTTCTAAGGGTTGTGGAGGTAACAGAATCCAATCTACAAAATTGGCATGTGCTCAAAGTAGCTCATAATAAACTGAATCCTGGAAGGAAATAACAAAGCTAACAACACCAAAAGCCTCCCCCCCCCGCCCCCCTCAGAGGTGAATCTGCATATTAATTAGTACTTCTGCAGGTTTGTGCATCTGCTGTTATCTTCAAGAAATCACATAGAAGTTTAGAATAATTAGTGCGTATTTCAAACTTAACTGAGTGGAGCATCTTATGCATGCCGTTGGTGGTTAATACTCACATGTCTGGTGATTTGAGCACGATGACTTTTATTTCCATATAACTCTCCATTAAGCACCACACGAAAACAACTGAAGCAGGAAATGTCCAATTACCACTGCCCTCTGCTGGGAATACACACGACCTGCTCCCTTAGCAGCTACTTCATAGCTTATAAACATGTGCAGCCTTTGTAAGCTGGAACAAATTTATTACTAGAGCCGTGGCGGTGTGCCACTGGGAGTTAGTTCAAGTAGAAAAACAGACAAGTTTTCACTGCTTCTTAATTTACTTAAATGTGTAGTCTTCACTGTCCCGATCTTTACACAACTTTAAAACGCTTAACAGTTTTGTGTATAACTAGAGAACTGATTATTTGGCTGTTTGCTTCAAATTGGTATAGAGTTGGCTTTCATCTCTCAGTTCCTTTGCTTCCCTCGTTCTCAGCCCTTCTGTCTGCCAGGGATATAATTAATCATGTATGACTTATGAATCTTCACCATTTGGCTTTTGGCTTTTCTGACCTTTTATAATTCTAAGATCTTGAAGCCTTACCAACATGCAGCCCTCCAGCCAGGCTTCTTTTTCTTCACTTACATCAGATGTGAAGCATTCCATAACTGATTATCGCTTCCTCTCTTCACATTGGAATGTTTGTGAATATTCCATTATGTCACTGTAACTCAGCTAGTGGCTGAGACTGAAGATGAAAGAGAAAAGCTGGCAGAAAGGCAATAAGATAGATTTGTAGCCAGATGTGTCAGTAATAATGACTAGGCATCTGCATATCCACATACCAGGGGCAACTGAGTCCAGCACCACACAGAGTTTTACTCTGGGTTGTCATTTCCACTGTCCACTGCAGTTTTTGAGCAGGTAATAAATGACCAGAGTCCTTTCTGAGCAGCAGGATAGACTCCTGTTGTGTCTTGCTTCTTCCATACCTTTTACCAATGAAAAACCTCCCAAAGAAGAACTGAGAGTCTCCTGTCTTCCATTCATCAGGATTTGGTTTGTCTTCTCACCTGTGTTTGGATAACTAAATTTAGGCAGCCAGTTATGGAAACGTCCAGCAGTGTTCTTGAGTGGCTTAGCTGTGTGGTGACAGGAAGAGATTATTGCTTGCTGTGGAGGGAGCATCTGATTGCAAAAGCATCCCTTGGGTATGCTGACCAGTATGAATACATAAGCACGACACCTTCTTATGCATTGTAAGTTTAAAACCATGGAATTTATCCTTTTTGTCATGTTTTGCCTTCACCTAAGCTTCCCTTAGAAAGCCATGAGGATTAGAAACCTCCTGCTTCAAACCAGGGTGGGGGGAGATCTAAAGAATCTTTCCTAAATGGAGGATAGAGAGGAATGTGTGTAGAAAGCAGCCAATTATACTAAGCCTGCATAACTCAGTGGGTGCTGATAACGCAAAGGTTGCAGGTTTGATCCCCATATGGAACAGTTTCATATTCCTTCATTTCAGGGGCTTGGGCTAGATCAGGCTTCCTCAACCTTGGCCCTCCAGATGTTTCGAGACTACAATTCCCATCATCCCTGACCACTGGTCCTGCTGGCTAGGGATCATGGGAGTTGTAGGCCAAAACATCTGGAGGGCCGAGGCTGAGGCAGCCTGGACTAGATGATCCTCAGGATCCCTTCCAACTCTACAATTCTATGATGCACTTGCTGCCACACCCATTCCTGCCTCTGGTCTATCCCACTACTCGCATGTGCCCACTCCAGGACTGTACAGAGCTTGTCTGAAGCTTGGGGCAGGAGTCCCTGGTTGGCTGGGAGACATGGGGCATTCTTGGCATGGCAGCATAAGTCCATCAGGCCCCTGGCAGGGTTCCCCAGCTGGCTTAGCCCTCTGCAGGCCACAGCAAGTGTACCCGGCTGCTGCTGTTAAGCATTTGTGAGTTGGAAATCCTTGCTGAAATCATATAGAGATATATACCAGTAGATGCAGGCCTTCCTGCAATTGTTCACAGGCCTGATTCATATGCACTGTTTTCCTGTTACAAGATCAAAGAGGAGCAAAGTCCTTTAGAAGGCCAGTGGTGGCTTCTTGCAAACTGAGTTTCAAAATAACCATTGGTTTCTTACTCTTCTTGTCGTTTGGCTTTAACCTTTCAACCAGCGAATGTGCTTTTTTGCTGCCCTTTGGTCCCACGTTATGAAATTCTGGGGAAGGTGCTCTTTACAAAAAGGACAAGGCTATAAATAGGACCGGCGATTAAAAGTGCCTAATCACGCAACCTTTCTTGAGAACCACCCTCTAATCTTCTTTTCTCCCAATGCCAAGCTGCTCCGTCTTTTCTTCCTCTAAGCTTGCGTGATGCCCAGAACGTGCTTTGTTGATTTCTCCCGATGTTTATATTTTGCCTTCTTTGCTGTCCTTCCAGTGTAATCTATGAGGAAGGCCAGAGCTTGGTGGTAGAACATCTGCCTTGCATGCAAATGGTCTCAGATTCAACTTCCAGCTTTTCCAGGTGGGGCTGGAAGAGGCCCGTGCCTGAAACTCTGCCAGTCAGTGCAGACAGTATTGAGCCGGATGGGTCAATTTTGCAATCTCCATCCAAAATTCTTGCTATCTCCCCATCCATTTTCCCTTTCTCTCTGTCACTTCCTAGAACATATGCGGAAATGTGGGTCTTAGAAGCAGCTTGGATGAATTTATTCAGTCTGCATTCTGTTGGACTTGCAACAGGGAAGCATCCTACACTGATTATCTGCAAAAATTTTGACCTCTTGGGACAAGCTCCTGGTGGCAGAATGCCTGGAGTCCAGCTTCTGTGGGAAAGGGTGGTTGTCACTTTAGCTGTGGAGAAAATCTTCTGCACATCTGATTGGGATGGTTGCCATATTTAAAAAGTTGTTGAGCTTTCTTTTCTTTTTGCAAAATCTCAAGATGGATCCTTCAGTTGTGCAGGGCTTTTAAGGTGCACAGAGGGCCTCAGATGCCCAGCACAATTGTGGGGAATGGTATATTATTATTATATGGACTATTATTATTAATTACATTTATATCCCACCATTCCTCCAAAGCTCTCAGGGTGGCACACGAGGTGTTCCCTCTCTTCATTTGATCTTCACAACAACCCTGTGAGGTATCTTAGGCTGAGAAAGAGTGACTGACCCAAGGACACCCAAAGAGCTTCATGGCTAAGTGGGGATTTGAACCCTGATCTCTCAGGTCCTAGTCCAGCACTCTAACTACCACCCTATGGTGTCCAACACAGCACTGCACATTTATTTGTATATTATCTCTGATCCTGAAGATGGAGAGGAGGGCTGGGGCTTGTTTTGCATGGTGCTTAAGACTAATCTTCAGATGCATTTCTAGAATGCTTCTCCACCTCACAGGGTGCAGGATAGAGCAAGAGACTGCCTTTGGCCTTGTGCTGCATTTTGGAGACACTCCTTGCTGCCAAGGAGTGTGGTGGAGTCTCCTTCTTTGGAGGTCTTTAAGCAGAGGCTTGACAACCATATGTCAGGAGTGCTCTGATGGTGTTTCCTGCTTGGCAGGGGGTTGGACTCGATGGCCCTTGTGGTCTCTTCCAACTCTAGGATTCTGTGATTCTATCTCCCTGTACCTAGAAAGCAAGTGCATCTGGCGAAGGGCTGGAACAGAACCTTTCTCCCTGCTGTGCTAGATTTCTGTTTCTCAGGGAGTTGGTTATGTTTTCGTTGTTGCTGCTTTTAAATGTGGAGGAGAGTTTAAAACTATAGTTCTCCCACCTGCAAACTGAAGTGTTGCAGTCAATTCTATCATCTCTGACTTTCCTCAGTAGCCAAAACAGGGATGACAGTGTATTGGGGGGCAGGGACCCCATGACATTGAGGCTGTCTTATCCCTGATAAATAAGGACAGTTGAGCAATATGTAAGTAGCACCCTTGTGGGTACCGTTTCTCACTTGTGATTCTAAATGAATGCAGTGTTTATTGTAGGTTTGTGTGTGTGTGTTTAAGTGAATGCTTTGTGCTCTTCATCTACTGCTTTCCCCTGGCTGTGGAAAAAGTGGGGTGGAAATATTATAAATAATTAGACAAATATGCATTCAATTAAAACTCCTTCTTTCCGAAGGCAGCATTTGCTTTGAAGCAGAAGGTGCGCTCCACGGAGTTAAGCTCAGGGTGTGGCTGAATCTTCTAAGCTATGTAAAGCAGGAGGAGGGAGTGTGGAGGAAACCACAGGAGGTGATTAGGGATTTGGGGGGCGGTGGCTTCTCATTGGCTATCTCAAGGTGAAAGATCTGGAAATTAGTAAGACTTTAGACGCTCACAAATAGACAGGTGTTCTACCTGTGCTGCCCTTTCCCTGTGTTGTCGGGATCGGTTTGTTAGGCACTCAAAAAAAAGAAAAAAAGAAAAAAGAACAGCAAACGCCTATCAGGGAATTTTAGGAGGACCCCAGAAAAGCAAAAAGGTAAGATGTGAGAAAACTCTGGGAGTGCTGGTGTGGTGTGGATGACTGCAGCTGCTACCCAAAAAATAGCATCTGACCCCCTTTCATTCACCTTTGTCTGGCTTCTGAGTAAAGGGCCAATTTGAAGTTTAAAAGACAGAATTCTTAAAAAATATTAATAATCCAGAACGATGGGGGTTGAGGCGAGTGCTTCCTCTTTCCTATAGCTTTGATCTCAAGCGACAAAAAGATTGAGGATGTGGAGCATACCCTTTAAGAGGAATTGCTAACGCATTTGTTTGTGGGTTAAACAAAATTAGGAAAGATTACCCAGGAAAGGATATGACAGAGGTCTATAAAAGTATGTTTGGTGTGGTAAAATGGGATCGAGAGAAGCTCTGGCTGGCTGATGGGAATTGTAGTCCAAAATGTCCGGAGGCCACCAGGTTGGGAAAGACTATTAAAACGGATATTCCATATTGTGGTAGCTGTAAAGCCTTAGTTCTGTTTGCTGAATGTTGTTTGTGGGGAGGTTGTCTTTCTGTTCTGAAAGCATTAGGACACCTGCGTGCAGTTAAATGCATACGAAACTGCAGCAAATGGGTGAAAAGGCAGATAACACCTCTTTCTTTGCGACAGTGGGAAGAGAGTTAACGTGCAAAGGGTGTGCTCTGATACAGGGCACAGTCCCACTCTGGTTTTTTGCAGTCTGTATTCGGAGCCCCCATCCCCCTAATGCCCCAATCTGAATTTTGTGCTTAGGAAATTGACATTCTGCTATAAGAGTACCGTATTTTTCACTCTATAAGACGCACACAAGACACACCTAGTTTTTGGAGGAGGAAAACAAGAAAAAAAATATCTGAATCTCAGAAGCCAGAACAGCAAGAGGGATCGCTGCACAGTGAAAGCAGCAATCCCTCTTGCTGTTCTGGCTTCTGGGATAGCTGCACAGCCTGCATTCACTCCATAAGATGCACACACATTTCCCCTTACTTTTTAGGAGGGAAAAAGTGAGTCTTATAGAGCAAAAAATACGGTATATTGTGCCTGTTACTTAATGCTGCCATGTTCTGCTTACAGGTTGCAAGCTATAAAAATATAGAGAGAGGGGTAACTGTGCTAGCCTGTTGTCGCAAAAGCAACAGAATCTTGTGGTTCCTTGAAGGACTAACAGATTTTATTGCGGCATATGCTGGTCTTGAATCCACGAAAGCTTGCGTTGTAATAAATTTGTTAAGACTTTACAGTGTAATGAGGCTCGTAGAAATACCTGTAATACCGTAGAGATGTCCTCATACAGCAGTTTTTAAAAATTGGTTGGCTAAAAACCCAATCCCAGTTTTCGCTTGGGCAGTGTACATGTAAAGGGACCCCTGATCATTAGGTCCAGTGGTAGACGTCTCTGGGGTTGCTCGCTCATCTCGCTAATGGTACTAATAATCTGTTTCACGGGAGTTTTGTAGTGAAGCAAGGGGGTGGCAATAAAGCCTTGGAAATGCTAGATTAAAATATCCAGTTTGTCCACAAGGCAGAAAGCAGCACTGTGAGGTTGTTGTTTTTTTGCTTTCCGACTTCGGCTTTGCATGGGGAGTGCGCTGGACGGGCATTCTTTAGGGATGAAACGTTCAGGCTAATGCACTTTGACTTTAAGCTCCATCAGCTAAGCTATAGCTCTTGGGACATCTGTGTTTCCTTTAAAAATGCACCAGGTAATCAAAGGGCTGTAGAGCATGGATGGATAGTACAATGGTAAATTAAGAGCACAAACACAGTCTATATATGCTCAGTCGTTTGGCCCCTGGGTACCACCAGTTGTGGGGGGATCATGTCTGCATCTGGCTAGCCACTGTGAGATTAGAATGACAGATGAGATAGGCCTTTGGTCTGATGCAGAAGCCGGGCTCATATGTTCTTGAGCTCCTATATTTTCCTGACTGAGAGTTGCCTTGCAAAAGGAGTTGTATGTGCATGTGTGAGAGAGCAAGACCATCTCACCTCTTCTTCAGGCTTCTTTTCCACTTGGCTGTGTTTCACCAGATGCTAACTGTTCTGGTCAGAACACGCCTCTCAATCGCCCATTTCTTCCACCCTCCCCTTTTTGCTCCTGCCCCGAATATGAAGTTTGGTGGTTGCTAAGCATGAGAATAGGTCTGAGGGGATGGCAGGGGTTGGAGTACTGGCTGCTGAGGTCACAAAGGCGCTGGCGGGCTCTCCAAAACCTGGATAACATGTTGATATTCCCCAGAGCAGTTCCTAGGGAGATGGCCAGGGTGGGGTGGGGGAAATCTCCCCAGTATTCAAAAAATATTTCATTACTTTCCCCTCCCTCTGCATTGACTGCAGCTGGTGGGAGCTGTAGCGCTCAAACACCCAGAGAGCACCAGGTTGGGGAAAGCTGATTTAGGTGGTACCTCTTTAGAAGGGCTGTCTGTTGTGCAGAAGAACTTAGACATGGAGAGATGTGAGGTGTTACAATAAGTTATCAATTATTATTACTACGCACTTATCTTTAATAAACTATGATTATGATGATTCTACCCCAACCATCTGACTGGGTTTCTCCAGCCCCAGCAGCTTCCAAAAAAATACAGCTTCAAACATTGAAAGCTTCTCAAAACAGAGCTCCCTTCAGATGTCCGCGGAAAAGTATATAGTTGCTTAACTCTTTGATATCTCTGAGGGGAGGACATTATACAGGGCGGGTGCCACCACCGAGAAGGCCCTCTGCCTGGTTCCCTGTATCTTCACTTCTCACAGTGAGGGAACTACCAGAAGGCCCTCAGAGCTGGACTTCAGTGTCCAGGCTTAATAACGGGGTAGGGACGCTCCTTCAGGTATATAGGGCCGAGGCCATTTAGGGCTTTAAAGGTCAACACTAACACTTTGAATTGTGCTTGGAAACGTACTGGGAGCCCAAGTAGATTCAGTGTTACATGGTCCCGGCAGCCGCTCCCAATTGCCAGTCTGGCAGCTGCGTTCTGGATTAGTTGTAGCTTCCGAGTCACCTTCAAAGGTAGACCCACGCAGAGCGCATCATAATCCCACGTTTCTACGTAATCATTCGGGAGGCTGCAGGAATACATAAGAAGGTAAGAAGAGCCTGCAGGATCAGGCCAACGGCCCCCCAATTCAGCATCCTTTTCTCACAATGGCCAACCAAGATGCCATGGAGACAGCTTAGCCATCAAGGCTGATAGCCCCTGATAGCCTTGTCCACCAGGAATTTGTCCAGTCCTCTTTCAAAGCCATTGAGATGGTGGCCATTGCTTAGTTCCCTAGTTCATTGGCTGTGTGAAGAAGGAGTTCCTTATGCATCTGTAAGCAATCTCCCAAGACAGCATGCATTTCTAACGATGAAACGACTTTCCCCCAGTTATGACGGGACCAAGGCCAGTTGTCCTGAGCGGGCCGTCCGGTGCGGGGAAAAGCACTCTGCTGAAGAAACTCCTGAAGGATTATGAGAACGTCTTTGGCTTCAGCGTCTCCCGTGAGTGAGTTCATTTCTGCTGGGCTGGTGGTGAAGCAGTGTGTTCGCCTCAGGATTGTCACAAAGAAGGCTGGCATGTCCTTGAGCTTTGCCCCCTAAATTAGGTAAAGGTGAAGGGACCCCTGACCATTATGTCCCGTCGTGGCTGACTCTGGGGGTTGCGGCGCTCATCTCGCTTTACTGGCCAAGGGAGCCGGCGTACAGCTTCCGGGTCATGTGGCCAGCATGACTAAGCCGCTTCAGGCGAACCAGAGCAGCGCATGGAAACGCCGTTTACCTTCCCGCTGGAGTGGTACCTATTTATCTACTTGCACTTTGATGTGCTTTCGAACTGCTAGGTTGGCAGGAGCAGGGACTGAGCAACGGGAGCTCACTCCGTCGCGGGGATTCGAACCGCCGACCTTCTGATTGGCAAGTCCTAGGCTCTGTGGTTTAACCCACAGCGCCACCCGCGTCCTTGCCCCCTAAATTAAGCCAGAGCTTATTATGATTAATATAAAGCTAATTAATTTATATACCACTTTGTGCTTCAGCGGAAGCTTTTCTAACCCCTCCAAACCAGGAATTGTAGCTAAAGAATCCCTGACAGATGGCCATCCAACCTCTGTTTAAAAATCTCCGATGAAAAGAGCCCACCGCCTTCTCCTTTGAAGCTCTCTTGCCTGTTTATCTGCTTCTCAAAGTAGGGCAGAGGAACTAGCAACATCAGTCCCTTGGCCTGGCTGTTTGTATTCTGCAAAGAAGTCAAAGCCTTCAGTTAAACAGAGAAGGCTCTTTCGATCATTGCAGGGGCCAGAGAAGGAGAAGCACGTTCCTTTCTTTTTGGATTTCCCAACCACTTGCCAAAACATGCAACGTGTGTTAATGGTGCGTTTTAAAAGTATTTGTTGCTTGCAGATACCACAAGGCAACCAAGACCTGGAGAAGTGAACGGAAAAGGTCAGTGTCCAGGTCCTAGCTACCATGGGAGATTAGCAAAAGTGTTTCTCTAACGAAACAACTGGTTCTAGGCTAGTTAGGGGTGGGGCTGGATGGGTTTAGGCCTACCAGAGGTTGTTGGACTCCAGCTCCCATCAGCACCAGCCAGCATGGCAAAGGATGATGGGAGTTGTAGTCCAGCAACATCTGCTTAGTTAGGGGTGGTTATGTTGGTGAGTGCATGGATGCACGGTTAGGTGTTTGTCGTGTATCTTTGAACACTTTGGGGTCAGTATTAGAAACTCAGATATATAGTTCAATCACCAAATGGATGGATGCACTGTTAGGTGTTTGTACAGTGGTGCCTCGCAAGACGAAATTAATCCGTTCCGCGAGTCTCTTCATCTTGCGGTTTTTTCGTCTTGCAAAGCACGGCTATTAGCGGCTTAGCGGCTATTAACGGCTTAGCGGCTATTAACGGCTTAGCGGCTTTAAGAAAAAGGAAACAAGCTCGCAAGAACTCGCAAGACGTTTCGTAGGGAAATTTGTCTTGCGGAACGATTCAAAAAACCGGAAAACTCTTTCGTCTTGCGCGTTTTTCGTCTTGCGAGGCATTCGTCTTGCGAGGTACCACTGTAGTGTATCTTTGGAACACTTTGGGGTCAGTATTAGAAACTCATATATATAGTTCAATCACCAAATGGCACCTTAAACCTAGGTTGCGGGTGCCACAATGGAAGGTCTAAGTGCCGTTCCCCCCCCCCCCGCCATGGAATGAGGACAATGATTATTTTCATGTTTATACCACTTTATATTTCAGAGAACAAATCTCAAAACGGTTTGCAACACATTGAAACCTCAAATAAAACAATTCAGAATAAAACAAATACGTTAGATCCTTCTCTAAGTGACGTTTTGCTTCCCCCAGTCGCAAACCTGCCACCCAGAGATTTCCATGTGGTTGCAACTGGACCCATGCCAGTCACAAAATGCGCCTGGCTAATTTCTAACACTGCTTGGGGTGTGGCGTCTCTGGGGGCAGGCATGCATGCACTAACACAAAGGCATGTAGAAAGCTCATTTTCCTCTCCCCTCCTCGCCCGCAGATTACCATTTTGTGACCAGGGAAGAGATGCAGAAGCAAATTGACGCTGGAGGATTCATTGAAAATGCAGAATTTTCTGGGAACATGTATGGAACAAGGTATGTGATTTGGGTTGGGCAGGAGCTGTTGTCAGATTTCGCTCTTTCGTTCTTCTTTGCTATCCTATTTTCCAATGCATTTCTGCAACCACAATGGCTAGAAACAAAACAAGAAGCTATGAATTGCTACCAAAAAAAAGGATCCAAGTGTCCTCAACACAAACCCCCCATTGCTGTTGCCTATTTTTCACATTCCTAGTGCAAGTAGCTTGTCTGGAGGGGCTCAATGAACCTTGTAACCAGTGTTTTTGTTGGACAAGATGGATATTCACAGCTTGTCCAAACTGATGGTGATGGGAATCTGTTTGGCTTTGGAGACATCCCACATGCGTCAAATGCTGCGTCATGCCTTGTCCCCAGTGGGTTGAGACAGAAAGCAAAGATTAGGACCATGAGCTGTGACAAAATCCCCCTGTCTGAAACTCCACCCAAGGGTCATCTAATTTCTGAGGACCTTTACCAGCCTTCCCCAACTTGATGCCCACCAGATGTTTTGGACTACAACTCCCATCAGCCCCGGCGCAGCAAGATGGAGAAGGCTGCCCTGCACTGATGATGAAAAGAACCAGATTTACCATATTTTTTGCCCTATAGGATGCACCTTTCCCCCTCCAAAAATGAAGGCGAAATCTGGGTGCGTCCTATGGGGCGAATGCAGGCTTCAGGAAGACACCCGCAGCCTAGGCAGCCCTGCGGGACTTCCCCGCAGGGCTCCCCACGCTGCGGATAGCAGCCTGCTGCCCGGCGGGCGGGGCACCCTGAAGCAGAGCGCCCCTCGCACCGGGCAGACATCAGGCAGCCCCACAAGCTCGGGGGACAGCAGGCAGGCGCAGCGCTGCCATCCCGCTGTTCCTCGACCTGGTTTGGTATCCCTGACCTGCTTTTGGGGGGGAAATAAAGGAAAAAATTTTTTCCTTTATTTCCCCCCAAAAAACTAGGTGCGTCCTATGGGACGAAAAATATGGTAATTATTTGGAGCTAAAGCTTTAAACTAGTGTCGTGAGAGGAAGGGTAAGCTGTGAACAGGGTCTCCCACCCATTACCCCACCTTCCATATGTTTATTCCCTCACTACTACCACTACTACTACTACTACTACTTGCTGCTGCTGCTGTTGTCGTTGTTGTTGTTGCAGTTGCATTTATATCCCGCCATATTCTTCAAATAGCTCCTTCCCCATCCCATTTAATCCCCACAAGAACCCTGTATAATGTATGTGAGGCTGGTCGTTGCAGCAAGATGTCCTTGAGACTCTTAGAGATGGTTGAAACACACCGACGAGCTCAAGGTGCTGGTCCTCAAAGCCGCCTCTTTTGTTGCGAGACCGTTCTTGGATAAAAAAAGCACCTCCACTTTGTGAGCATTAACCACCTTCTCTCCCTCTCAGCAAAGCCGCTATTCAGGCTGTGCAAGCGCAGAACCAGATCTGCATTTTGGACATAGACATGCAGGGTGTGAAGAACATCAAGAAAACTGACCTTAATCCCATCTACGTCTCTGTCCAAGCTCCGTCCATAGAAGTCTTGGTGAGTGTGGCTTGGGGGTGAGCTACAGTTCTGTGCAACTGATACATGGTAGGGAGTCGGCAATAGGATGCGCTCCAAACTGCAGCTCCCACCATCTTTTAGTGTTGCCAATTCTGGCTGGGGCTGATGGGAGCTGGAGTCCAGCGGCATTTGGCAGGCCCTGCAGTGGTGACCCCTGATGTGATGTAATGTCTGCGTGCACAGAGTTTTATATAGTAAAATAAGCAACAACAAAACAATTCCAAAATCCACATTTGGCCAGTACCTTTACTAGGGCCAGGCGAAACGTCACTAAATAGCAGCCCACTCCATAGAATTCTGCATGAGATTGAACGTTAAGTGAAGCAGAGCAGTCAGTCTAATAGTAGGGCCGGCTCTGAATTCTGGTTTTATATCCTAATATGAATTCTGTAGTAGGGACGCGGGTGGCGCTGTGGTCTAAGCCACAGAGCGTAGGTCTTGCTGATCAGAAGGTCGGTGGTTTGAATCCCTGCGACGGGGTGAGCTCCCGTTGCTCAGTCCCTGCTCCTTCTAAGCTAGCCGTTCGAAAGCACGTCAAAGTGCAAGTAGATAAATAGGTACCACTCCGGCGGGAAGGTAAATGGCATTTCCATTCATTGCGCCATTCATAAACCAGAAGCGGCTTAGTCATGCTGGCCACATGACCCGGAAGCTGTACGCCAGCTCCCTCGGCCAGTAAAGCGAGATGAGCGCCGCAACCCCAGAGTCGTCCGCAACTGGACCTAACGGTCAGGGGTCCCTTTACCTTTTTATGAATTCTGTAAGAAAGACAAAATGTGGTGAGGGCTGCTGTCTTGAGGAGCTTTCATAAGCTGTTAAATTAACCCACAACCAGCTGAACCGTCACTGGTCACTGATTTAAGACAGTGACCTCCTTGTCTCTGGGCTTCTAAAGATCACTGGACACTGGAAGCCAACAATGGGGGAGTCTGCTGCCTCCGTACTCTGCAAGGTTCCTGGAAGCACTCGTCAGGTCACTGCTGTCAACAGAAGGCAGGACCAAAGTGCTCCGTACGGGGCAGTGAAATGCACCATAGGGCATTTAAACAGCGGGTCCGTGACACTGTTTCTTCCCTGCCTAAGACCTAGAGGGGTTTTTGCCAATACGGAGCACTGAGAGGCGAGAAGAATGGGACCCACCCTGTTCATGTTGGGGGTATGAATTTCGTTCTCGCTTCTCCCCCTCTGGAAACCTTTAGGAAAAACGGTTACGGGACAGACAGACAGAAACGGAGGATAGCTTACAGAAGCGGCTGAACGCAGCTCGCATCGACATGGAACTTAGTGAGTACACTAGAGTTTTGTGTGCGTTGTTGTCCTAGTCTGGTGTCCTGTTTGTGTGCTTTCCATCAGCGTCTTTGGTTGACCAATGTGGGAAATTGGATGCTGATCTAGATGGGCCTTTAGTCTGAACCAGCGGTGCTCATATACGGCGGAGAGAGATTGCAAGAGGGAGATTAATGAAGGCATAAGGGTGGAGCTGAGCTGTGTTTGGTGGGTAGGGCCTACCTCACCAGTTGCTGCTTTTGTGCCCCAGATCCCTCCCTCCCCTGTACATTTTTACGGGATCTGCTGGAGGGGAACCGGGGATGCCTTGCAAGGACTTAACATCTTAACACAGGTCCACCAGAAGTGATTTGGAATTGTCTCGCTAGGCAACAGCAGTGCCTTTCCTCAGGAAAATGCCAAACGGTGAAAGCAGTCCATGGGAGTTGGCTGCAAGAAGTCAGTCTCTGATTCTCAAAGAGGCAGAATCTATACTGCCCAGTGTCTGGGAAAAGGGCACTCCTGAGATTCTGGCCTTTCTTAGTCACTCTTGTTATTGCATCTGGAAGGGAGCAAAGACAGAAGAGTGTCTGTGTGGTTCGCACGTCTCTGATCTTCTGACTTCTGGTTTAACGGTGTGTGTCTGTGCATCTGCTTCGATTTGCCAGGTAAGGAGCCTGGGCTTTTCGACTTGATCATCATTAACAATGATTTGGAGGAAGCATATACCGAGCTGAAAAATATTCTTGCAGAGGTAAGCTATTTCACTTCCTGGAAACACAGTTCTCTGTCTGAATTGCACAGATATTTCCTGGGTCATGGAACGATCCGTTTCCTTGTTTGTTGTCCACGCAACTGATGAAATCAGCTATAGTCCACTAAACCTTTTGTACGTTTTTTAGGTATTTAAGGCGCCGCAAGATTCTCTTCTGTTTTAGCTGCCAGAGACAAAACACTGCCTACTCCTTTGGAAAGCGTTTCCTTGTTGCAGTTCCTGGTTCACTTGCTTTAAAGTCCTGTGTGAGGTTCTCCACCCCTTCACCAGCCAAACCAACATCCTCCTTCACAGTGGCTATTTTCTCTGCAGGGTCAGCTGCTTTTAGCTTGAAGCATGTGATGGCTGCAGTACTTTATGCTTCTCCCTATTTTATGTCCCTTGACCAAAGTGATAAAGGCATTTGAATATTATTATTATTATTATTATTATTATTATTATTATTATTATAAATTGTACTGCCTATGCCTGCAAGTCTCAGGGCAGTGTGCAATTTACAGTGGTGCCCCACAAGACGAATGCCTCGCAAGGCGGAAAACCCGCTAGACGAAAGGGTTTTCCGTTTTGGAGGTGCTTCGCAAAACGAATTTCCCTATGTCTTGCGAGTTCCTGCGGTTCCCCCCTTTTTTCCCCCTTTTCCTAAACCGCTAAGCCGCTTATCAGCTGATCCGCTGATAAGCCGCTAAACCGCTAATAACGCTAATCCGCTAAGCTGTCAATGGGCTTGCTTCGCAAGACGAAAAAACCGCTATACGAAGAGCCTCACGGAACGGATTAATTTCGTCTTGCGAGGCACCACTGTACAGCATAAAATCACAATATAAAAACACAAAATACATAATAAAAGTAAGAAGAACAGCCCAATTGTCCCACTCCTCCCCAACCAATTTTTAAAAGGCATTGGATGTCAATCAGCCCAAGGCCTAGTTGAAGAGGAACGTTTTCACCTGGCACCTAAAGATGTATAATGAAGGTGCCAGACAAACCTTTCTGGGGAGAGCATCCCACAAACGGGGAGCCACTGCAGAAAAGGCCCTGTTCTCCTGTTGCCACCCTCCGGACCTCTCATGGAGGAGGCACATGAAGAAAGGCCTGAGAAGATGATCACAGGGCCAGGGCAGTTTCATACAAATCACTGTGTAACCATTTCTCCTCGTTCTCCTCATAGGAAATCCAGAAGGCGCAGGGATCCAAGAAATCATGAATAGCCGCTGGAACCTTTGCAGACCATTCCCGATGTCTTTTTGCTGCTTGTTCTTCTGTGTTAGAAACAGACGCGCACACATTCCCTTTTAGCCTGATAATGGAATTCTTTTAGGGCACTTTCTATTAAAGAAGAAAATATGAAACCTGATCTTTGTGCGTTTTCATACTTCCCGTGTGTGATCTAGACAAGCTTCCAAGTCTGCAACATGAACCACTACTCTGAAAATAGTAGCAAAGATTGGTGCGCCACAATGACTGTGTTCTGCCTCCACTGTCAGAGGCATCAATGCTTCCTGAATTCCCCTTGCCAGGAATCACAGGTGAGCAAAATGCTCTCGCACTCACGTCCAGCTTGCAGGCTTCCCAGAGGCATTTGTTTGGCCGCTGTGAGATCAGAATACTGGACTTTCAGCAGCCAGAAACACCATAACCAGACACTGGAGAGACCTGTCAGGAGTAAGCACGGACCAATGGTACCAAATAGTATGGGAAACAGCCCTACTGGAAAAATTAACTAATAAACTGAAACGGACACGGGGACAAATAGAAGAAGACGCCTTCACCCCGGTATGGCTCCCCTTTATCACATGTCAAAACAAAAAAATTCCTTCCAGTAGCACCTTAAAGACCAACTATGTTAGTTCTTGGTATGAGCTTTCGTGTGCATGCACACTTCTTCAGATACACAGTTTATCACATGAACACACAGTTTATCTTTATCACATGCACAGCCCAACAAGACAATGACAATAACCCACCAACAGCGTACAAATCAATATGGCTAACCTGATCCAAAACACCCATCCACCCCACTCACACACGAAAACAAAGATCACCACAGCCCATCACAAACAAACAACCACACCCTAGGCCAACCCCAACCTCTCTCACCACCAAAGAAACACAAGTGAACATCACAAGCAACGCTGACACCAAACCCTATGTACATTAAGCATAATAGAAACATCGCCACCCGGCCCCACCCCCACCCATCTTCCGTCCCTCCACCCCCCTTTTTTTTCCTCCTCCCCCTAATGTCTCAACAAATGAAACGGATTTGTAAAAATACATGGAAAAAATACGAGAGACATTACACTTCTGTAAAACAAGAAAATCTTTAATAATAATAGTAATAATAATAATAATAATAATAATAATAATAATAATAATAATAGAATACTGGACCAGGTGGGCCACTGACCACCCCGTGCATCAAGCTGGGTTTATGTTCTTAGGTTTGTCCTTAACAGACTATAGAGTAGAAAAGCTTTGCCTTGCATGATCCAGGAAGTCACTTACGGGGCGGGCAGGCAATTTTGTGCTTAGACAACACTGAGTTGTCTAACAAGTCAGTCATAAGAAGGCTGTTCCACATCGCAGGAGCTAAAAGGGAAATTCTGCTAATTGATCTATCAGCAGGCGGCATCAAACGCCGCCTCTTGTGCCAAGATCTCCTTGAAGTCGCCCCAGCTAAGTAAGTTATTTTTAGCAAACTTTGGACGCTTTCAGTGTCTTGCGCTAATTGGAAACGACAGTTTCAGCACCAGGGTGATGCAGCACAAAGGAAGAAGGAAGCCAGCTGGGGCTTGGCGTCTGACTCGACAGCCTTTCACTTTAGGTGCTGTGAGGAGGAAGGGGAGGCAGATGCTAATGTCCAAAATAGGCGGGGGAAGACCCAAGGGAGTGGGTGGCTGATGGCGCTGACCTCATCAGTGCTCAAATTACTGGAAGCCGCTTCCTCCTAATTCCAGATACAACCTTGCAGATGTTCAAAAGCAGCGGCTCTTCAGTTTTCCCACATCCACGGCTGAGCCTGTGGCTGCCCTGGTGTGATTCTAAACCCCCGTTTCCACGCTGCTGTTTTAAGTTGAAACCCAAGTGATCGCTGCCAGATCCAGGCTTCAGTTTATACATTCAATCAACAGTTTATATACTTAAATCAACAGTGTGGTGCAGCAGCAAAAAGGAAAGCTAACTCTAGGCAGCAGCAAGAGAAGGATAGTGTCCAGATCAAGGGAAGGAATAAAGGTAAAGGGACCTCTGACTGTTAGGTCCAGTTGTGGACGACTCTGGGATTGCGGTGCTCATCTCGCTTTACTGGCCAAGGGAGCCGGCGTACAGCCTCCGGGTCATGTGGCCAGCATGACGAAGCTGCTTCTGGCAAACCAGAGCAGTGCACGGAAACGCTGTTTACCTTCCTGCCGCAACTGTACCTATTTATCTGCTTGCAATGGTGTGCTTTCGAACTGCTAGGTGGGCAGGAGCAGGGACCGAGCAACGGGAGCTCGCTCCGTCGGGGATTCGAACCGCCGACCTTCCCTAAGGGAAGGTATAGCCCCACTCTATTCTGCCTTGGTCAAGCCACACCTGGAATACTGTGTCCAGTTCTGGGTGCCACAATTTAAGGAGGATATTGAGAAGCTGGAACATGTGCAGAGAAGGTCGACCAAGGTGGTGTCAAAAACGTGTTGCTCTGCTTTCCTTTGTGCCACATCAGCGAGAACAAGAGGGGGATATTGTTGCCTAGGCAACCCAGGACCTCCATACACAATGTCCAGGCTTTCGCCCCTGGGAGGTTATTTCAATGCTGCTAACATAGCAGTTTGACCTCCCCCTGGAGATGCACTCCATTGTCTCTCGAGGCAGACAGATGCCAGTGAGAGGCATAGCTTTTCCTGGACTGTACTTGTTTTGGCTGCAGGTATAGGTGGGATCACAATTTTAAATGCTTCTGGGTGGAAGGCTGTGTACATGGGGCAGGGGAGAATACCTTGGGAAGGACAACAGACTAAACCCATCTCCCTAATCTGCTAGTTTTCTGCATGTAAGGAGGTGGGTGGGTGGAATTTATTATTTAATAATAATATATCCTCAAAAGAACTTCAATGCATCTTGTAAGTCACACTGGGGAAGAATACAATAGCCATTAAAGCAAAATGCATCACAATTGCCAAGCAAAAGCCTCAAAATTAGAACAACAATCTCCAGCCAGCATTAGAACAGCAATCTCCAGCCACATTAAAATGTGCAATACACAGTCCTGCAGTCGTACAGGCCAGGGAACGCACTTGATTCATTCTTTTGCCAAGCTGCTTCTCAGCACCTGCCTCCAAGGCAATGTAGCGGACAGACAGCCTTGACCAGAGGGAGAACAGGCAAGTTGGAGACCAGGAAGGACCTTGAGGAAGAGATCAAAGGAAAACTGACAGGCTGTTGACAGCTGGGGAACGGGAAGAGAAGGCTGAACAGGGCAATCCCAGGGCAGGAGCATCAGCGCAGGCAAGGAGGAAGGATCGAAGCTTAGCGGAATGTGCTTTACATTCAGAAAATACCTGGTTTGATTCCTTGTCTGGGCTGGGAGAGAGCCCTGTCATCAATCCTGGAGAGCTGCTGCCAGTCAGTGTGGGCAGTATTGAGCTAGGTGGACCAGTGGTCTGACTTGGTGAAGCACAGCTCCCTATGCTCCTAAGCAGCAGAGATGACAGGGGCAAATGGCACACAGAGTGTCTGCAAAAGCACATCGTTTGGTACCAATGGAGAGTTGCATCCTGATGGATCAGGCCAAAGGCCCATTTGGTCCAGCATCGTGTTCTCGCAGTGGCCAGCCAGATCCCCCTCCTCATGAGATGTCAACATTGCGGGACCCCCGAGTCAAAGGTTTACAACAATGGCAAGTCTCCCAAAGGCAAAGCCTGTTCAGGAAGCTGGTTTTGCTGTTTACACTCGGATCTTGCTCTCCATCAATTTCCCAGTTGCTTAGCTGCTCAAATCGGCCACCCACAGCCAGGGCGATTCTCACACAATGCTTTCCCAGTCTTTTACACCACAATGACGACTCTCTTATTTTAGTACCAAGCTGCAGGAAAGCACCGCAGCTGGGCGAAGAACAGTGGGCGAGAGGGGCGTTTAAGCTATGGAAATATTCCTCCAAGCAAAATGTAGACAGCCACTTCCAGTCAACCAGAGCTCTTAACAGCTTGGGACCGATTCACTTGTGGGGTCGCCTTACCCCATAAATGCCCCACTCGACCACTTTGATCTACAGAATTGGCACTGTGTTCCAGGTATTTGTTTGACAAGCCTATTCACGTGTTTCAATATTCTTTTATGGTTAATTTTTACTATTTTTATTTTATTTTTTTACCAACAACCAAAACACAGTGAATACAAACAGTGAAACCCCCCAGGCGGCTGAAACATTGGGTATACATAATCAATAATAACATATTAAAATCAACCATACATACAATTCTATATATATACCTTAACACTCCTCCCTCCACAAGGCTTATTTAACTTTTAACGTTTTAGTTGCCCCAAATTGTTCAAACCTACTCAAATAATTCAATATCTTCTCATATCATAGAATAGAATCATAGAATCATAGAGTTGAAAGAGACCACAAGGGCCATCGAGTCCAACCCCCTGCCAAGCAGGAAACACCATCAGAGCACTCCTGACATACGGTTGTCAAGCCTCTGCTTAAAGACCTCCAAAGAAGGAGACTCCACCACACTCCTTGGCAGCAAACTCCACTGTCGAACAGCTCTTACTGTCAGGAAGTTCTTCCTAATGTTTAGGTGGAATCTTCTTTCTTGTAGTTCGGATCCATTGCTCCGTGTCCGCTTCTCTGGAGCAGCAGAAAACAACCTTTCTCCCTCCTCTATGTGACATCCTTTTATATATTTGAACATGGCTATCATATCACCCCTTAACCTCCTCTTCTCCAGGCTAAACATGCCCAGCTCCCTTAGCCGTTCCTCATAAGGCATCGTTTCCAGGCCTTTGACCATTTTGGTTGCCCTCCTCTGGACACGTTCCAGTTTGTCAGTGTCCTTCTTGAACTGTGGTGCCCAGAACTGGACACAGTACTCCAGGTGAGGTCTGACCAGAGCAGAATACAGTGGCACTATTACTTCCCTTGATCTAGATGCTATACTCCTATTTATGCAGCCCAGAATTGCATTGGCTTTTTTAGCTGCCGCGTCACACTGTTGGCTCATGTCAAGTTTGTGGTCAACCAAGACTCCTAGATCCTTTTCACATGTACTGCTCTCAAGCCAGGTGTCACCCATCTTGTATTTGTGCCTCTCATTTTTTTTGCCCAAGTGCAATACTTTACATTTCTCCCTGTTAAAATTCATCTTGTTTGTTTTGGCCCAGTTCTCTAATCTGTCAAGGTCGTTTTGAAGTGTGATCCTGATATCAATCCTCCTCTTTCTCACTGACCTTAAATCCTTTCATTTTATGTATCTTCACAGTTAGGTATTCTAAAATTATAATATTCAGTTTTTTCCTCCATTGGTTCACCCCTAGCTCTTCTGCATTTTCCCCAATTACTCGCTATAACCTGTCTGGCTGCAATTACCATCAATTTTACCCATTTACATTCTTCTTTTGTTTCTAACTCGGTGCTACTCAGGCTAATAAGAACCATTAATTTAGTTCCACCTTCCTACCCACAATTCCCAATATTTCTGTGCCAATCTGTTTCCAGAATTCATTAACTAACGGACAATCCCACCACATATGATTGTACATTCCTATCACTCCACATTTCCTCCAACAATTCTTACTTCCAGATTTTGGAATATGATATAACCTTATTTTTATTTTTTTGTAAACTGTTTATAAGTTCCATTACAAACAGGCGGGGTGCACATTTTCTAAAGCAAATGAAATTCACCCGGTGCTATACCACTGACATTCACCCGGTGCTATACCAGCTACACTGGCTCCCGTGGGGTACAGGATCAGGTTCAAGGTGCTGGTTTTAACCTTTAAAGCCCTATACGGCCTAGGACTCTCGTACCTATGGGACCGCCTCTCCTGGTATGTCCCATGGAGGACCTTACGGTCTTCAAACAAAAACACCTTGGAGGTCCCAGGCCACAGAGAGGTTAGGCTGGCCTCAACTAGAGCCAGGGCCTTTTCAGCCGTGGCCCCAATCTGTTGGAACGCTCTGTCACAAGAGACTAGGGCCCTGTGGGACTTGACATCTTTCTGCAGGGCCTGCAAGACAGAGCTGTTCCACCAAGCCTTTGGCCAAGGCACAGTCTGACCCCCTCCTTTGGTAATCCTCACAGAACTTTAGCCTAATGGTTGCCATCAATTTGAGTTGAATTAATTTTATAATGAAATGATTTTAAAATGTTGTACTATTTTATTGTTGTTAACCGCCCTGAGCCCGGCTTTGGCTGGGGAGGGCGGGATGTAAATAAAATTTATTATTATTATTATTATTATTATTATTATTATTATTATTAATAATAATAATGGACCATCTTGCTCCATATCTGGCAGCTGCTCTCCAGGATCTCAGGTAGGCAGTCTGTCTCAGCCGTACCTGGAGATACTGGGAATTGAACTTGGAACCCCCTGCATGCAAAGCAGATGATCTGTCACTAAGCTACGGACCTTCCCTGACATTGGCACCCCAGGCTCCTCTGGCAGAAGTGCTTCTGGGGCTGACCCCTCCTGCCTCTGAGTCCTTGCCTCACCCCTGGAAGAAGAGGAATCCGAGGTCACAACACTCCGGGGGTTTCCGCTGTTCCTGCACCATGTCTGTTCTTACTTCTGGCACATGGGTTCATTAGCGCTTGCACGATCAGGACTAGCGGCATGTTCTTGCTAATATCCGTCTTAAAATAAAAATAAAAAATTGGGAAGCACTTCGAGGCACATGCCTTGAGCAGCCAAGAAGCTTTTAGGCAGACGCAAGGAAGTCGGCTTATTTTAGAATTTGCTTTAAAAACAACAACAAAAACCCCACCACCACCGCTGAAATCTCGGGTGAGCACAAGAGACAAGCCTGCCCTGGTGTTCGATCCCCCGAGGGAAGGTCAGAGGTCACCTTTCGCCTTGCTGGCATGACATAGCTGGTTTCCCCCAATGCTCTCATGTTGCCGAGCACAGCAAACAGCCTTTGGCAGCAAACGACTGCAGGGTGAACGACCAGCTCATCAGCTCCTAATATCACATCTTCAGCAAGGAAGGCTTACCAGAAAGAGACAAAATGTTCTTTTTTGCTTTGGGATGACTGCATCCCAGCCGAGGAATGCAATGTTTTGAATATTGGAAAGACAATCCAGATGCAGAATGGCAATTTTGGTCGAGGCAGCGGGGGGAGGAGAAGGGGTTGGCTAAGGTATCCTAATAGGGAGCCTATCTCTCTTGTTACCAGATATTAGGGATAAGCAAGAGGATGACCGCAAAGCTGTCTAATCCTCACACATGCCCCTCTGTCTTCTCTTTTCAGGCAAGCATGAGACTTATCATAGAATCCTAGAATCATAGAGTTGGAAGAGACCACAAGGGCCATCGAGTCCAACCCCCTGCCAAGCAGGAAACACCATCAGAGCACTCCTGACATATGGTTGTCAAGCCTCTGCTTAAAGACCTCCAAAGAAGGAGACTCCACCACACTCCTGGGCAGCAAATTCCACTGTCGAACAGCTCTTACTGTCAGGAAGTTCTTCCTAATGTTTAGGTGGAATCTTCTTTCTTGTAGTTTGGAACCATTGCTCCGTGTCCGCTTCTCTGGAGCAGCAGAAAACAACCTTTCTCCCTCCTCTATGTGACATCCTTTTATATATTTGAACATGGCTATCATATCACCCCTTAACCTCCTCTTCTCCAGGCTAAACATGCCCAGCTCCCTTAGCCGTTCCTCATAAGGCATCGTTTCCAGGCCTTTGACCATGTTGGTTGCCCTCCTCTGGACACGTCCCAGTTTGAGAGTCAGTGAGGGGCCGAGGGAGAACTCCAAGGGCCAGGTGGAGAGGTTTGGCATTTGGGACCCCTGCCTGAGGGTCCCCCAGCCCTGGAGTAGACAAAAGAGGCAGGAAGAACAAGGGTGTTTCCAATAATAATAATAATAATAATAATTTATACCCTGCCCTCCCCAGCCAAGGCCAGGCTCAGTGCAGCTAAACACCAATAATAAAAACGAGTTGAATGAATACAACTTAAAAACAAGATACAACATTAAAACAATTAAAATGCAGCCTCCTCACAGGAGGAGAAAGGAAAAAGAAAGAGGGCGAGGGAATCAAATTGGCTCCAAGCCAAAGGCCAGGCGGAACAACTCTGTCTTGCAGGCCCTGCGGAAAGAAATCAGATCCTGCAGGGCCCTGGTCTCATGAGACAGAGCTTTCCACCAGACTGGAGCCATCACTGAAAAGGCCCTGGCTCTGGTTGAGGCTAATCTAACTTCCTTAGGGCCCGGGACCTCTAGGGTGTTCATATTTATGGACCTTAAGGTCCTCTGTGGGGCATACTGGGAGAGGCAGTCCTATAGGTATGAGGGTCCTAGACCGTGAATTCTATAGAATCATAGAATTGGAAGGGACCACAGGGCTCATCTACTCCAACCCCCTTGCAATGCAGGAGACTTTTTGCCCAACGTGAGACTCAAATCCACAACCCTGAGGTTAAAAGTCTCATGCTCTACTGACGGAGTGCCACTCCCACTGTCCGTGAGCACTGGCCATGCTGACCGGGGGCCTGATGGGGGTTTGAGTACAACCACAACGGGAAGCCCATGTTACTGAAGATCTCTCCCTGAGCCACAATCACTTCTAGAGCTTAATGATGGAACCTCCACTTGCAAATGCCAGGAGCTGGCGACCAAATGGCAAGGGAAGCCTGGCACCTTCATGCCCTGCGTCATTTGAGCTTTCAGAAGCATCCGGTTGGTTGTGAAGGAATGGGTTTCTGTGCAGTCAGTTTGAAACGGGACCCAAAACCCCCCTTTTCTTCTTTCTCCAAGGGAGCATTTCTAAAATGCTTTAACTTGAGCTGTTGAGCAAATGCATAACAAGAACACAGCTGTATAAACAAAGCTCTCTCATTTATCAGTCATGACAATGGATGACCTTGGCTGTTCCAGTGGAGTAGGGATGACACGTCTAGGTCTTATCTTACATCCTGAACACACTCTGATGCACAGACCTAGTCCGGGAACAGTGCCAGAGTGTGTTCTTGGAGTTGGTGACCTCTTGCTCCAAGATAAGAGTATAGGAACAGGAATACCCTATTATGGTCAGAAGTACAGGAAGGAAAACCCTTTTATGGTTAAGAGTACCGGAGCAGGAACATCTGTGATGTCAACCTGCGTGTACAAGCTGACGTGGCTGGATTCCTTGGGAAGGGGGAGAGGGTGCCTGGAGGATATATATACTGCATGAAATCTCTCATTTCTTTGGACTTGCTGTGGACTGACCACGCAAGTGCCTTTCTGCTGCTCCGGAGAGCAGAAATAAAGAACTCTTTCTCTGAACCAACCCTCGGTGTCATTTGACTTCCTTCCTCCCGTCCGGGAGCAACGCAGAGCCCACCAATTGGTAAAGTCTAATAAGGCTACAGTTGATGTTGGGATAGAATGCTGGGATGGATTAACCTTCTTTGCTCTGCTGCTGGAGCGCAGGATCACTCACGTACCCTTTACAACTGACAATTCTGCCTTCACCCTGTAGGAATAATGGAGATGACAAGAAGTTGAATGCAGGTGAGCTGTGCAGAAGAACACTGACAAGCATGCTCCAAGCAAGCTGCCGGCCAGCTCTGCTGAGGCTCCTTTTATTATCAGAAGTCAACAATTGGAAACAGTAGTGAAACCACCCTGAACTTAACGTATTTCCATCTACGCACATTTCCAGCATTAGCAAATACACGTGTCAGCAGGTGTTTACCCCCGATACTTGATTACGTCTGCGTCCCCGGTCATGCTCCAGCCAAGCGATATGTCTCACAAACAAATTGTGAGAGGACAAAAGGTCAGGGGGAAAACTCTGTTTTCTAGCCAAGAAAGCAAAAGGTCAGGGAAAGCAGGCGCAATGCTCCTTGACATACTGTTGCATGTCTGGTGTGAGGTTTGCCTTGTTACCTCCACCCCCACACAATTGCATAGACCCATCATTTTCAGGACTGTTCCTTTTTATTTTTTTTAGAATTGGTTTTCATTTTCAATTTATTTTTAAAAAGTTGTGCATTCCCTCTTTCCAAGTCTAAGGTATACATTTCCAATGAAGATGATTTTTAAGGTCACGCACGAGTGGCATGTATCCCTTGCAATAAATCTGTCGTCCACCCCCTGACAACAACTGCATCAGAAGATGAGAGGTTTGCTTATTTACATCAAACTCTATACACATGATGCTTTGCACATACAGTGGTACCTTGGGTTACATACGCTTCAGGTTACATATGCTTTAGGTTACACACTCCGCTAACCAAGAAATAGTGCTTCAGGTTAAGAACTTTGCTTCAGGATAAGAACAGAAATCGGGCTCCAGCGGTGCGGCAGCAGCAGGAGGCCCCATTAGCTAAAGTGGTGCTTCAGGTTAAGAACAGTTTCAGGTTAAGAATGGACATCCGGAACGAATTAAGTACTTAACCCGAGGTACCACTGTACTGTATTGTAGACTGTCAGCATTTCGCAGGAGCGATTTAGTAACATACCAAAAAATAAAGTTTGTGCAATTAAAGTGGAATAAAGCACTCTGGTTAAAATATATATATTAAAATCTGCAAAACCTGGACCTTCTGCAGTTTGAAATGCATTGAAAAGTGTGGATGAATGAATGAATGAATGAGGGAAAGGCATGTAAGGATGAATGCATGATGGCTGCTCACTGATGTTTTAACTTCTCCACGGACAAAGCAAAACCGGTGTTTCATATAAACATTGCACATCATCGAAACTCCATGTAAGCTTTGGGCAAGTGAATTGAGACGAATGCTCAACAAATAGGTTGTTTTGAAGACCCCTGAGACAGCATCACAAACATCACACAGCTCTGGTTAAAACCATGTTGGGCCACAACAGCTCAAGGTCAGTTTGAAATTCAGTTTAAAAGCCTGGGTCTTCAGGTGTCACAGGAAAGAACCTCAAAGAGGGCACCAGGAAATCCTTTCCAGAGAAGCTAGTTGATGACAGGGGTGCCACTACTGAGAAGACCCTGGCAGCCTCACTTGACTTTGGTGGGGCAACCGAAGCAAGGCTTCCAAACAGGATCTTAAGATTCAGACAGGTATATGTGGGAGGAAGTGATCTTTCAGCTAACCTGGTCCCAAGCTCTTTAGGGCTTTAAGCAGGCACTTGGAACTTAATCTGAGGCCCTTCTCTGAGTCACCCCTCTGAGGGAGGCTTGGATGGTGATGACAACAGAAAGGGCCTTTTCAGTTGTGGCTCCCCATCATCCATCCCCTGCAAAGTCTGCTTGGCACGTTCACTGACATCTTTTTGGTACCAGATATAAACTAGCCCCCAATATCAGCTGAGCTGATACTGTTTTGTTGTTACCGTTGATACTGTAAACTCCCTGGGGCTGTTCTGTTGTGGAGCTTGTTTGTTTGTGTGTGCGTAATGTTTTGAAACCTTGGACAACAAATGACTAACATGTGGCTCAGTCAGTAGAGTAGGCGACTCTTAATCTCAAGGTTATGGGTTCGAGCCCCATGTTGGGCAAAAGAGTCCTGCTGTGATGGCCTGGGAATCGGATTTGGATGCTGAACCTGAGGAATCCCAGCCTGCACAGGATCCCCCACCTCCAGAACCAGCTGAGCCGGGGCTGGGGCCTGAGCCTGAAGGGTCCTCACCTGTGCTGGGTCCTCAGGTGCAGGCAACAGTGGAATCTGCTCTGGCTCCTGAGGTGATGGAGGACCCATTGCCTGCAGCTGCTCCACTCTCAGCCCCGTCAGAGGAAGCTGAGGTTGCCTCTGGGTTCGGTAACACTCCAGCCTCTCCTGAGCTGCAGAGGCTCAGGGCAGAGAGGCAGAGGGAACTAAGTTCCCGCAGGAGGAGTGCTCACCTCCAGGCCAGGAGAGGTGAGTCACCTGAGGATCAGGTCCACCCTATGCCTCAGGGGAGATAAAAGCCAGCCAGCCCCAGTCCCAAGTTGTGGGAGCAACATCAATGGTTGTCAGTTCCAGCCTGATCCCTGTCCTGCTTTCTTGCTCCTGACCTCACCCGACTCCCTGCCCTGCACCCAGCTTCGACTTCTACGGACTGCCTTAATATTGCACCATCAACCTCGGACTGGACTCGGACCTCGCCTCTCGCATAGCCCCCGGGATCAACACACCTGCATTACAGAGAGGCTGCACTAAATAATCTTTGTGGTCCCTTCTAACTCTACAGTTCTGTGATTCTAAGTGCAATTCACAATATTAATTATGATGATAACAACTGGGTCTGGAACGAGACTGGGAACTAGAGCAGCTGTTAAAGCTGGGGCTCTTCTCCATGCGCCTCCTCTGAGAGGGGTGAGATGGGTGGCAATGAGAGAACGGACTTCTGTGGTTCCTTCCTGTCAGTGGAATGCTCTCCCAAAGGAAACACACCCGATAATAATAATAATAATAATAATAATAATAATAATAATAATATACCCCGCCCATCTGGCTGGGTCCCCTCAGCCACTCTGGGCAGCTTCCAACAAAACACTAAAATACAATAACCTATTAAACATTAAAAGCTTACCTAAACAGGGCTGCCTTCAGATGTCTTCTAAAAGTTTGGTAGTTATTTTTCTCTTTGACATCTGGTGGGAGGGCGTTCCACAGGGCGGGTGCCACCACCGAGAAGGCCCTCTGCCTGGTTCCCTGTAACTTGGCTTCTCGCAGTGAGGGAACCGCCAGAAGGCCCTCAGCACTGGACCTCAGTTTCAGGGCAGAACGATGGGGGTGGAGACGCTCCTTCAGGTATACTGGACCGAGGGCGTTTAGGGCTTTAAAGGTCAACACCAACACTTTGAATTGTGCTCGGAAACGTACTGGGAACCAGTGTAGGTCTTTCAAGACCGGTGTTATGTGGTCTCGGCAGCCGTCCCCAGTCTAGCTGCCGCATTCTGGATTAATTGTAGTTTCCGGGTCACCTTCAAAGGTAGCCCCATGTAGAGCACATTGCAGTAGCGAGAGATAACCAGAGCATGCACCACTCTGGTGAGACAGTCCGTGGGCAGGTAGGGTCTCAGCCTGCGTACCAGATGGAGCTAAGAAACAGCTCCCCTGGACACAGAATGATGCCATTCTTGCCCGCTTTGGCTAAGACATTCCAGCTCAGCCAGGCTTTGACTTGCTCATTTTGATTCACACTTTGGTATGGTTTCAGCCTCTGGGGTGGCACCTTTCTTATCAGAAGCTGCTCACCAGGCAGCCCAGAGGCTGGGTAGCACAAACAAATTAGGAGTGCCAGTTAGGCTCTCTGCTAGTGCACTGCACTCACTTCTCTGCCATTTCAAGCTCTCCCTCTCCTGATGAGCAACTATCACCCAGCCTCGGGGCTAGCCTTGTGTGTCTCACTCAGCAAGCTATTTATGCACCTCTTATTGTGATGGTCCTTTCTTACAGCATCTCTGCACTTTAGGGAATTGTGTTGTGTTCTTTGCTTTTTAATCTATTCCGCCTGCTTTTGCAATTTAAAGGTAAAAGGTAAAGGACCCCTGACCATTAGGTCCAGTCGCGGACCACTCTGGGGTTGTGTGCTCATCTCGCTCTATGAGCCGAGGGAGCTGGTGTTTGTCCACAGTTTTTCCAGGTCATGTGGCCAGCATGACTAATCAGCTTCTGGCGAACCAGAGCAGCGCACGGAAACGCCGTTTACCTTCCCGCCGGAGTGGTACCTATTTATCTACTTGCACTTGATGTGCTTTTGAACTGCTAGGTTGGCAGGAGCAGGGACCGAGCAATGGGAACTCACCCCGTCGCTGGGATTCGAACTGCCGACCTTCCGATTGGCAAGCCCTAGACTCTGTGGTTTAGACCACAGCGCCACTTTGAGACTTTCTGTATACAGCGATGTGTGAAATCAATAAACAACAACAGGATCAAAATGCCCCCTTCTAGTTAAGAACACGGCTGAGATCCTAATGTTTCTAGGATGTTTCTAAAGGCAGCACCAATAGTTCAAAGGCCTTGCTCTCTTTCATGGAGTGGGATCTGTTACTGCGAGGAGTCCCTAGGGAAGCACCTGTTGTTACCTGCCCAGGTGGCTGTTCTTTTGTTTTGTTACCCCTATCCTCTAACCCAGCTGCAGTCGCTTCTGTTTTAGTAGCCCCTCCCAGGAGAGGGAATGCTCATCGGTGCAAATTCTTCGGTGCAAATAAATCCTGCCAGACCTTCTTAGATGCGTCTCCTTTGCCTAAAGAGAAAGGGAGGGGAGGAAAACCCAGAAATGCCTAGAAACGTCTCCTTGCAGCTAAGTCTTTATAAGGGCAAAACTCTGAAAACTTTAACTCGGGGTGGGGGGTACAGGCAGGGAAAACGGACAGCTGCTCGCACCTCCTCCCTCCGCTCTCAGACACGTGCTCTCCATAGATTCAAAAGGGATCAAGGTTAGAACGAAGGAAAATCCCCACTTTCCCAGTAATTAATCAGCTCAAATATTTTGCTCGGACAGAAAGCAGAACAACCCCCTCATTGGTTTGGGGGAGGGAAGTGTCTCCAAGTCTAGCTCCTCCGCCCCCTCCTCAGATCTTCAGCTCAGGATCCGTGGATCTGTAGATCCACCCTTTCCGTAGTCCCACCCCGCAGGACGATTGGCCGGCGTTGTTAGGCTCCGGGTGAAAGACGCGTCCGAAGCGCGCAAAGTTTGGATTGCTTTGCACTTTTGCGCAGTTGCGCCTTGCTGTTGCGCCGAGGGAGGTTAGCGAGCCTATGCCTCGCCTGGCGAAATCTACAGCTGAGCTGCTGCTAGACTGAAACTCCTCTCTCTCTCTCTCTCTCTCTCTCTCTCTCTCTCTCTCTCTCTCTCGCACCAGTGGGTTTCCCTGCGCAGCAACGCTCCCCCCCTGACACGCGCACACGCGCCCCTCTTCCTGCCTCTAACCCTGGGATGCTCTCTGGAGAAAGGACCGCCAGCACAGGACCAAAGAGGTGAGTGGACCGATCTTTCTCAGCAACAGAGGAAGCCGCCTCGTGCTGAGTCAGACCATCGACCCAACAGTTCAGTGGTGTCGACACTGACTGGCAGGAGGGGTGGCGGGCACGCTTAGCCCTACACGGAGACGCCACCGAGGACTGAACCTGGAATTGTACTAGCGCGCAAAGCACACGCGCTGAGATGCGTCCGTAACGGGATGGAGACGGTGGAAGGACAGGGTGGTGGTCCACGCGAGAAAGGCTCCCCCTGACACGTCTGAGCGCGTGGTTTTCCCCTCCGTGAAATTCTGGCTAGGGAAACCGAGCTCAGCTTGGGAAGGGGGCGGGAGACGAGCTTGGAGTGAGAGGGCAGCGCAACGTGTGTGTGTGTGTGTGTGTGTGTGTGTGTGTGAGAGAGAGAGAGAGAGAGAGAGAGAGAGAGAGAGAATGAGAGAGTTAAGCCTTAGCGATCTCCTTTGAAAGCAAGGGGCTTCTTCCAGGTGCCCGAGGCTGGCGCGCTCTCCCGGGACACAGGGAGATTCGGGTCTGAGTGAACAGGAGGGGCTGGTCCTGCAAATCTGCATGGTGCACCTTGGGTACAATAAAGGAAACGTGAGATGGAGGGAGGCGGATAGCCACCCACTACGTTTGAGAGCATCCGTCTGTGTGTGTATGTGTGGGTGAAATGCACACTCGACTAAGGCATGCACATCCATGATAGGAAAATTTAGTGCACGTGTAATATTTAATGAATTTAGATGCATGGACAGTGTGTGCTGCCATAGATGAACCTCGAGTGTGTTATATGAAACTGTTAACGTGTAATATGTGATTTCTGTGTGTGCAGATGACTACAGCATATACAACGTGTGGGTGATGTTTTAAGTGTGTGCAAATTTATATATATGAACATTGATAGAGCTAAAACTACACACACACACACACACACACACACATTGTTTTAGCTCTATCAATGTTCATTTTTAAAATTGTTTTTAGCTCTTATTTTTATCTGTAAGCTGCCTTGGATCCCTGTCAGGGGAAAAGGTGGAGTGCACATGAATACATAACAACAACAAGAAGTGTGAACGGAGTGTATGATGCTGTGTGTAGGATTCAGATCTATGCTGTGTGTTGTGTGTTCAAATGCACCCTCCACAAACCCATTAGAGTTAGCAACGTCTCAGCCTGTTTCTGCAGCTATGCCTTCTGTAACCACACACATTAATTAGTCCATGTAACTGAAACAAATGTATATTCTTTCCCTGTTTATCCCCTTTTCCATTGTTGCACCCTTCTATTTCCACTGTGTTTAATTTTAGCCACATCTGCGCCATGCACTTAAAGCACTGTGATATCACTTTAAACAGTCATGGCTTCCTCAAAATAATCCTGGGAGCTGTAGTTTGTTAAGGGTGCTGCCAAGGGAGACTCCTGTTCCCCTCACAGAGCTACAATTCCCTGGGAAGAGGGATTGATTGTTCAACCCTTCTGGAAATTGTAGCTCTCTGAGGCAGGATGGAGGTCTCCTAAGAACTCTCAGCACCCTTAAACTACAGTTCCCAGAATTATTATTATTCGGGGGGGGGGGGGAGAAGCCATGTCAGTTTAAAGTGGTATGACACCACTTTAAAAACCTGATGCGGATGGGGCCTAAGAATAAGCCCCCTACCAGCACATAGGTAAAGGTAAAGGGACCCCTGACCATTAGGTCCAGTCGTGGCCGACTCTGGGGTTGCGGCGCTCATCTCGCTTTATTGGCTGAGGGAGCCGGTGTGCAGCTTCCGGGTCATGTGGCCAGCATGACAAAGCCGCTTCTGGCGAACCAGAGCAGTGCATGGAAACGCCGTTTACCTTCCCGTCGGAGCGGTACCTATTTATCTATTTGCACTTTGACGTGCTTTCGTACTGCTAGGTTGGCAGGAGCTGGGACTGAGCAACGGGAGCTCACCCCGTCGCGGGCAATGTTTTTACTTCAACAAGATGAGCACACGATATGAGGAAGGAGACAGTGGTACCTGTCGCATTTCCTGAGATAGGTAAAGGGTAAAGGGACCCCTAACCATTAGGTCCAGTCGTGGCCGACTCTGGGGTTGCGGCACTCATCTCGCTTCCTTGGCTGAGGGAGCCGGCGTACAGCTTCCGGGTCATGTGGCCAGCATGACTAAGCCGCTTCTGGCAAACCAGAGCAGCGCACGGAAACGCTGTTTACCTTCCCGCCGGAGTGGTACCTATTTATCTACTTGCACTTTGACGTGCTTTCGAACTGCTAGGTTGGCAGGAGCAGGGACTGAGCAACAGGAGCTCACCCCGTCGCGGAGATTCGAACCGCTGACCTTCTGATCAGCAAGTTCTAGGCTCTGTGGTTTAACCCACAGTGCCACCCGCATCCCCACCAGCACGTAGCTCACCTCATATAAATAGAAATGCTAATATTCTGCAAGGGAAAGATGGAATAGTTATTTTTTTGGGGGGGGGACTCTGACTTTTCCTTGTTCTCTGCAGCACGACTTTTGATAAGAACATGATAGCTCAGTCAGTAGAGCATGAGGATCTTAATCTGAGAGTCATGGGTTTGAGCCCCACATGGGGCAAAAGATTCCTTCATTGCAGGGGGTTGAGCTGGATGACCCTCGTGACCCCTTCTGACTTGATGATTCTATGATCCTTCTGTGATAAGAGCAGCCTGCTGGATCAGGCCAGTGGTCCATGCAGTCCAGCCTCCTGTTCTCACAGGAGAATAGATATCCCAATAGGCAGTTTACAAGCAGAGCCTGAGTGAAACACAGCTTTTCCCTCCATTGAGGGCCTGAGTGAAACACAGCTTTTCCCTCCATTGATCTGCCTTGCCCTCCCCTCCTTTGAAGCTGTCTCCCACGTTGGCAGCCATCAGCCCTGCATCTTGTGGGAGCGACTTCCATAGTTCAACACTGTGCTGTGCGATGGTACAGAGAGGATGGTTTATTTATCCTGCACTTCTTCAACACCCTTAATTAGGCAGGACATTTGTTCTCCGTTATGGGGGACACAGAAGAAGAACGCTGATGGTTGCAGCAGAGAGCCTGCTTGCTTTCTCTAGAAAGCAAAAGGAAGGAAAAAAACTACGTATTTCTAACATGAGCACCGCCTACTTTTTATGCAAAACATGAGTTTTCTTGGGCTGTGAAATCAGCAACGGCTAGAGAGGAATATTTGCAGAGAGAGAGTGTGAATGGGGATAAATGCCTCTGTCTGGGAGCTGCCACAAGAAACCAACAGGGGGCGACAGAGAGCCATGCTGCATGTTTTGCGCATAGATTTCATGGCAGGGAGAAAACTTCTCTGGCCATTGGTTGGAGCTCACTGCTTCGTTTGCTGTGTAGACAGGAGTTGCTGATGGACTCAGTAAGAACTTGGAGGAAGGCAGACATCCCACAAAGCAATGTTTGAGGGATTTTTGGTGGAAGAACTGGAAATTGCCCTGTTCTGGAGCTCTTAAAACAATGATAAACCTTTGCTCTGTATTGAAAATCTCAATCTACAGAGAAAACTACCACTGCCAAGGTCTGCCTGTGTGCTGTTGAGAAGCCAGGGGTGAATTTATGGGTTGGTGGCCTCTGGAGTGTAATCAGAAAGCACTCTCTGGGGGTGGGGGAATAAACTTTGTTGGTGTTGTTGTTTTAATAAAGACAAAATACGTACAACACCAAACATACTGATGCAGAGGAGAGTGGAGAAAAATTAGATTGCATAAGAGGGAGGGGAATAAAAGTGAAAAGAATACCTTACATTAATTCAGGCAATGTTTTTACTTCAACAAGATGAGCACACGATATGAGGAAGGAGACAGCGGTACCTGTCGCATTTCCTGAGATAGGTAAAGGGTAAAGGGACCCCTGACCATTAGGTCCAGTCGTGGCCGACTCTGGGGTTGCGGCGCTCATCTCGCTTTATTGGCTGAGGGAGCCGGTGTGCAGCTACCGGGTCATATGGCCAGCATGACTAAGCCGCTTCTGGCGAACCAGAGCAGTGCATGGAAACGCCGTTTACCTTCCCGTCGGAGCGGTACCTATTTATCTATTTGCACTTTGACGTGCTTTCGTACTGCTAGGTTGGCAGGAGCTGGGACCGAGCAACGGGAGCTCACCCCGTCGCGGGGATTCGAACCGCCAACCTTCTGATCGGCAAGTCCTAGGCTCTGTGGTTTAACCCACAGCGCCACCCGCATCCCTTTTCCTGAGATACATCCCCAGAAACGTTGGCACCTTATCTCTGAGGCGTCCTCAACCAGGGCTGCATTTTATTTTATTCCTGGGACAGTGGGTGCCTCAGGCGAAAGATAAACTCTTTTCCTTTTGCACAGAGGAAATGGCTGGATTTGCGTCGGTGAGCACGCAAAGTTGTTGCCACATGGACACACAGAGCGGCGTCTCAGGGCTGTGCTGCTCACTGAATCTCCATTCGGTTGAGTTGCTTCAACATCAGGAGAAAGTGGAGGAGGGGCACAGTGCCAGCAAGGCCGGCATGGTGCAAATGCAAGGGCGGGCGAAATTCAGCTCTTCTGCCGGAGTGTTTGCACCTCCCTGCTGCTGTGCCACTTTCTCTCCCTATCTCAGTGTGCTGCAGTGATTCAGGTGAGGTCAGGTGAGTTGCGCAGCTGCTGGCCACATGGAGGGGTTGTTTTTGTTGGGACATTGTTGTCGCTTCCATCCAGTCCTGAGCATCTTGGTCTGCTCCTGAACTCCTGCATCGTGACTCCTGAGCACTGTGTTTGCTACTGAGCCTGTACCCAACACGGTCTGCCCAGGTGTCTTCATTTTGCTTGCCAGGCCATTTTTAGGAAGCTATACCCACCTGTGCCATGCTCAGGTGTGGGGCAGGAAAGGGCCGGATTTCTAAGGAAGCATTGGGAGCTTCAAGCCAGTGTGGTGTAGTGGTTAAGAGCGGTGGACTCGTAATCTGGTGAACCAGGTTCGCTTCCCTGCTCCTCCACATGCAGCTGCTGGGTGACCTTGGGCTAGTCACACTTCTCTGAAGTCTCTCAGCCCCACTCACCTCACAGAGTGTTTGTTGTAAGGGAGGAAGGGAAAGGAGATTGTTAGCTGCTTTGGGACTCCGTAGGGTAGTGATAAAGCAGGATATCAAATCCAAACTTTTCTTCACTTCTTCTTCCTTCTTAGATCCAGCAAAGTATGCCTCCCTCCCTCCTGATGTGAGGAGGGGACTGTGCCTTAATTCCCCCCCTTTAAGGTAACCAAAAAGTGGAAAAACACTCCCAAAATTGTGGAAAAACACCCCCAAAAAGTGGAAAAACACCCCCAAAATATCAAAAAGTGGAAAAACACCTCCAAAATTGTTGAGCTTGTTTTAGGAAGACCCCAAAAAATGTTGAGGGTTTTTTTTTTAGGCAACCCCCAAAGTTATTGAGCTTTTTTAAAACAAAGACACCAAAAAAACCTACAATTTTTTTTCTATTGACTTGCCTAAGATCCAGGACAAAGCGCTGCATTTCGGAAATCCCCACCGGACATCAATTCCGCCTTTGAAATCCCAGTAAAATCCAGACATATGGCGGCCCTACCCACATTTCTGCTTCAAACTTCAAAGTGTGGAAAGCTGTTCTTCTAAAGCCCTTTGTAAACAACCCTACACAGGGATCACCGAATTGGAGAGTTGGAAGGGAGCCCCAGGGTCATCTAGTCCAACCCCCCGCAATACAGCTAAAGAATCCCTGATAGATGGTCTTCCAAATGAGAGTCCACCATCTTCTGCAGCGCCACCATGTGGTGAACCATTGAACTGCAGGTGGCAGCCTTCTTAGTGAAGGACCTTCAGGTCCTGGACTGACTCCGCCCACTTGGGGCTGGCCATTGGATCTGCCTCAACAGGAAGGAGTATAAGGGAGCTTCTTGTGGCCAGCTGAGCCTTGCCTGAGCAACACGACCTTCTTGAGTGGTGGTGTGCTCTTGTCCCCTTTGTTGTTCTTCAGCCTTGACTATTGGCTTCTTTCCAGGACTTCTGGCTCACTGCAGACTGTTGCCCACCGCCCAGCCCTAAGGAAACAAATTTAAGAGTGGTGTCACACATTACATTCAATGAATGTACAAACAGTTGGGCTGTAATAATAAAATATTCTAGTTATTTCTTTGTGAAATTTATATACCGCCTTTCATACGAGGATCACAGTGCAGTTTTCACTATAAAAACACAAGAGTACATAATAAACAAATCAATAATTTCCACCGTCCCACATTTTAAAAGACAATAGGTTGTTCAGTCTGCCAAAAGCCTGGGAGAAGAGGCATGCCTTTTCCTGACTCCTAAAGATGTGGAATGAAGGCACCAGGCAGGCCTCTCTGGGGAGAGGATTACACATACAAGGAGCCAATGCAGAAAAGGCCCCTTCTTGTATTGCTGCCCTCCAGACCTCTTGAGGAGGCACATGAAGCAGGGCCTGCAATGTTGATCTCGGGGTCTGGGTTGGTTCATATGGGGAGAGGCAGTTATTCACACGTAACATTCAACGAGTGTACAGTCTGTGTACACAATATTTGAAATGTACAAATCTTCAAGTGCAACCTCTTCAACATATATGTTAAGTCCTGAAGTTCTCACCCTGGGCCAGCAGGGGGATACTGTAGATAGTTTTCACTCAGGTCCACATATGCAAATAAGGAATTGAAAGTGACGTTCAGTGATTGGATAGTTACAGAAAGTTGTTACTGTTGCGTTGTAGTTGAGCTCTATATAGGCAGGTTGGCTGAACCCTTCAGTTCAGTTCTGTTCTGGTCTGTGAACAAACAAACAAACAAACAAACAAGAGCTGTTTGAAGTATCACTGTGTCATCTGATATGTTCACCCACAACTCAACAATATATAGTTGCACATGTGTAGAGAGAACTTGTACCTGTGTTCAGAATAATGTGAACAAGGCTTTTAGTATTTATTAATTCATAAAATTAATTGTTTGTGTGTGTGTGTGTGGGGGGGGAATCCTGAAAAAACAATATAGTTTGCCCGGGCGTCCAAATTAAGCACTCTCCCTCCCTGCAATTAATAAATTTATTCTGGCTTTCTTTATACAATGGAGAAATGCGCAGCTAGTCCTGCTCGTGAGTTGCTTCCTCAGTGTAAGAGGTTTGGGGAGGCATTGATTCTCCGCGTTCCCTGTGTTCATTCTGCTACAGTGGCAAACCCAACACAGATTTGGCTCCCTCCCTGCATTATTGACCCAGTGCCTGTGTTATTTATTGGGCCGCTCGCCCTCCCAAAATCACTGCCAGGAAAATGTTCAGCAAATTGTTTTAAAGTGGTTCACTCGTCGCCTCCAGCAGTAGATATTAGACGCTGCGAAAATTATGTAAGGGCAGGGTTAAAACGGAGGAGTGTTTCAAAAATTATTTTTAGCAAGGCCCGTGAGTACAGGGATTGGGGTATGGCCTTCAGAGGAAACAAACCCCTCAGAACATGCTCTGTGTATGTAGGAGAAAGAATCTCTCAAGCAACCTTTCTGCCCTTGCAATCAGGACTTAGACCAGACTCTGTCTGCATCCGTACTATTTAAAGCAGTATCAAACCACTTTAAAGAGTTACGGCTTCCTCAAAGAATCCCGGGACTTGAAGTTTGTTAAAGGTGCTGAGGTTTGCTAGGAGACCCCCATTCCCCTCACAGAAGTACAGTTCCCAGAGTTTTCTTGGAAGAGTGATCGGTTGTTAAGCCATTCTGGGTTAGGGTCTCCTAACAACTTCTCATGGAGTAAAAGCCATGGTGCTTTGAATGTTGAATGGTTCAAGGCAGACGAATGAAAGTTGTCCTTCACACAGCGCATAGTTAAACTCCCATAAGATGCGGTGATGACCATGATGGCTTTAAAAGGGTATTGAACTATGCCGGAGAACAATGGTGCCTGCAAGGCAAAAGAAACAAAAATAACCCTAAGTTAAACATGATCTGACGCTGTGTTTTTTCCTTTTTCAGAAACTGAAAGCCAGCATTCTCCTGCACCCAGATTGAGCAGTTGCTGAAACTTCCCAGCATGCTCCAGGTTAGTAACCAGCCATGTTTGGACAATGGAATCTGCCTTGTGTAGAGTCAGGCATTTGGTTCATCTAGCTCAGTATGGTTTGTGCTGACTTCCAATGGCTCTCCAGGGTTTCAGACAGCGAGTCTCTCTGTCACGATCCGGTATAAGGGCGATCAAAATCCGGGCTGAGGACGTCGGGACCAGGGGCATGATGGAGGAGTGGGAGCAGGAACGAGAGTCCAGAAGCCAAGGGGTCAAGAAGCAGCAGTGGCATAGTGTGGGGGGTGCAGGCCGCACCGGACACAACATCTGGGGGGGTGCTCGCCGCCTCCGGAGTCGCCGAAGAGCCTCGGGCGCAGGCTGTAGCAGAGCCCCATGTCTCGCAGAACCGACGAGCTGTGCGCGCATCCGGGCTGAAGGCGTCCGGCAGGCAGCGGCTCTCAGCGCTCGCCGCGGTCCCCGCGCACCAGGCAGCCCCTCCTCACAGCCCCGCAGCCGCAGCTGCTGGGCCATGTTGCATTTTCCTCGCCTCTCTGCCCTCCTCCGGGCAAGCAGCGTCGTTTGGGCGGCAGCGCCAGCGGGAACTCACCTCAGATCACCTGACACGGACCCGCCGCCACCGCCGTGGCTACCTTACCGTAAATACCCCAGCCCAGGCAGCAGCAAGAAGAAGCTGGCAGCGACGGCAGGTTAGGGGTTAGAGGGTGCAAATTACTTGCCTTGCCCCGGGTTAAAGGTAAAGGTAAAGGTACCCCTGCCCGTACGAGCCAGTCTTGACAGACTCTGGGGTTGTGCGCCCATCTCACTTAAGAGGCCAGGGGCCAGCGCTGTCCGGAGACACTTCCGGGTCACGTGGCCAGCGTGACATCGCTGCATCTGGCGAGCCAGAGCTGCACACGGAAACGCTGTTTACCTTCCCGCTGGTAAGCGGTCCCTATTTATCTACTTGCACCCGGAGGTGCTTTCGAACTGCTAGGTTGGCAGGCGCTGGGACCGAGCAGCGGGAGCGCACCCCGCCGCAGGGATTCGAACTGCCGACCTTTCGATCGGCAAGTCCTAGGCGCTGAGGCTTTAACCCACAGCGCCACCTGCGTCCTTGCCCCGGGTTAGGGGGTGCAAATTACTTGCGTTGCCCCGGGTGCTGACAACCCACGCTACGGCGCTGAGAAGCAGGGAGTCATGAAGTCAAGGGTCTGAGGGTTGAGAAGCAAGGAGTCACAAAGTCAAGGGTCCAAGGGTCCAGAAGCAAGGAGTCACAAAGTCAAGGGTCCGAGGATCAGGAAGCAAGAAGCCAAACCCAGCAAGGCAGGAAACATGTTGCTGTGGCAAAGAGCAGAAGGGAAATGCTGACCTTATATCCCTTCCCAGCTTTTGCCACCAGGTGCTGTGAGTTACCAAGCTGCCTCACCTGTGCGGCCGCGCCTTGCCTCTTCAAAACAAACTTAGGAAGGCCCCAGTCCTGCGAAGCCCTACTGGTCACAGGGCCTGGCTCCTGCACGCACTCCTGACACTCTCTCAGCCATACCTAGAGATGAGGTGGCCCCTTCTCTACTAGAAGACTGGTAATTGTATTTCTCTGTCACATTCACAGGAGAGCTTTTAAAACAGTCCAGTTGTATCTCCACAAATGACTTTGAGGTGTTTCGTTGTGGTGCTGACACCCTTTAGTGGTGGGATAGGAAATTTCTCCCAAAGTTGACCTCCAGGGTCATAAGTAAGTCAATGCAATTCTGGGCTGCATCAATAGGAGTATAGCATCTAGATCAAGGGAAGTAATAGTGCCACTGTATTCTGCTCCGGTCAGACCTCACCTGGAGTACAGTGTCCAGTTCTGGGCACCACAGTTCAAGAAGGACACTGACAAACTGGAACGTGTCCAGAGGAGGGCAACCAAAATGGTCAAAGGCCTGGAAACGATGCCTTATGAGGAACGGCTAAGGGAGCTGGGCATGTTTAGCCTGGAGAAGAGGAGGTTAAGGGGTGATATGATAGCCATGTTCAAATATATAAAAGGATGTCACATAGAGGAGGGAGAAAGGTTGTTTTCTGCTGCTCCAGAGAAGCGGACACGGAGCAATGGATCCAAACTACAAGAAAGAAGATTCCACCTAAACATTAGGAAGAACATCCTGACAGTAAGAGCTGTTCGACAGTGGAATTTGCTGCCAAGGAGTGTGGTGGAGTCTCCTTCTTTGGAGGTCTTTAAGCAGAGGCTTGACAACCATATGTCAGGAGTGCTCTGATGGTGTTTCCTGCTTGGCAGGGGGTTGGATTCGATGGCCCTTGTGGTCTCTTCCAACTCTATGATTCTATGATTCTATGAAATGTTTTTGGTGGTGATGCTGATTGTGTGCTGCCTAAGCTTCCTATGGCTCTAATCAGGGATTGATGTATGTGCATGCGTTTTATATAAATTCAATATATATATAAATAAAATGAAATAACTCTATCCCACCCCTGCTTTACTCAGACCTCTGCTGTTGCTTAAAGCCACCATTTTCCTCTTAGTGTCTCTCTATCCTCACTCAAACTTATGCCATTGTTGAAACAACCACTTTTCTCCTTTCAGTTTCACCCTTTCTCACTGTATTCAGATGTTTCCCTCTTCTATTCTTCAGCTGCCTTATGTGAGAGAGATAAAGTATGCAGAGCCCTCAAATATTCCATAGTTGTTGTTTAGTCGTTTAGTCATGTCTGACTCTTCGTGACCCCCTGGACCAGAGCACGCCAGGCACTCCTGTCTTCCACTGCCTCCCGCAGTTTGGTCAAACTCATGCTGGTAGCTTCGAGAACACTGTCCCACCATCTCGTCCTCTGTCGTCCCCTTCTCCTTGTGCCCTCCATCTTTCCCAACATCAGGGTCTTTTCCAGGGAGTCTTCTCTTCTCGTGAGGTGGCCAAAGTATTGGAGCCTCAGCTTCAGGATCTGTCCTTCCAGTGAGCACTCAGGGCTGATTTCCTTCAGAATGGAGAGGTTTGATCTTCTTGCAGTCCATGGGACTCTCAAGAGTCTCTTCCAGCACCATCTTGCCATCTCATTTTTGACCATATCCAACTTACCAAAGTTCATGGTTCTTACATGCCAGGTTCCTATGCAATATTTTTCTTTACAGCATTGGACTTTCCTTTCGCTTCCAGGCATATCCACAACTGAGCGTCCTTTCGGCTTTGGCCCAGCCGCTTCATCAGCTCTGAATCTACTTGTACTTGTCCTCCGCTCTTCCTCAGTAGCATGTTGGACGCCTTCCGACCTGAGGGGCTCATCTTCCAGCGTCATAACTTTTATATGCCTGTTGTCTTTGTCCATGGAGTTTTCTTGATGGGAATACTGGAGTGGCTTGCCAGTTCCTGCTCCAGGTGGATCACATTTGGTCAAAACTCTCCACTATGATCTGTCCATCTTGGGTGGCCCTGCATGGCATAACTCATAGCTTCTTTGAGTTATTCAAGCCCCTTCTCCATGGCAAGGCTGTGATCCATGAAGGGGTATTCCATAGTACAAACAATGGCAGAGGTTTGAGTAAAGCACTACAGAATATTTGAGTAAAGTATTCTGTAGTGCTTTACTCAAACTTCTGCCATTGTTTGAAACCACAATTTTCCACTCAGTTTCCTCCATTCCTGCTTTACTCAAACTTTTGCCATTGTTTTAAACCACTGTCTCCCCCTCAGTGTTTCTGTCATCCTGCTGCCATGCCATGGGCACTGCTGTTGTGCAACAACTTGCCTTCACATTTTCTCCCCTATTCCAACCGGACTTTTTGCGAATCAAGGATTGTAATAAGGCAGGACAAATCCTTCAATGGGAGCTGTGCTGTGGCTTCCTGCAAATCCAGGATTGTGATGTGAGACAACAGATCCTCCAATGGAGTGCCGTGTGACGACATTCTTACGTTTTTCTTATATAGAGAGAAATGTTCTACCAAATTTAAAGGGAGTTTGCCAAATAAATGGGTGTTTAGGATTGAGGTGCAAGCAAGGGAACTATGTCAGCATTCTCCAAAGTGTGCACTCCAGATGTTTCTGCTGGGTAATGGGAGCTGAAGTCCAAAACATCTGGAGAGCACCCAGTTGGGAGAGGCTAAACTAGGAGCGCATCCAAGCTGTTTAAAGAATTCCTGTTCTCTAAGCTTAGGAATTTGCTTCCAGTACCTGATCTGAGTTTGGGGTTCATTCATACAAAAGTCAACACCTAGTTAGGGATGCAATGTGACACTATACCTGTTCATTCTTTGTTCATTGGCTGTACATTGGATCCCAGTCCATAGCTGTTCAAAGTTCTTCACTTTGCAGCTGTTTTGTTCTGGTTCAGAAAACTTCATATGAGTTCATCCTCTGTGGAGAGAGGACTTGAATCACCCCTCATCCCTCCCTCTCGCTTCTCCTACTCTCTGAGGGCATGAGGCCAATCCTACACCGTCTTACCTAGGTGTAAAAAAGATAGTTTGAGGTTAAAATATTATGGAGAGATCAGTATCACAGGCCATTTGCGAGATCTTCCCTGTGCAGGGTGGAGCCAACTGTTCAGTTCTGAGCTTGCTTTTAACCAACTTCATGACTATCCCTGCTCCTGGTTATCTTCATTTCATCAGCTTAATTTAGGAGGGTAAAATAGTTTTGATATTGCTATTGTTAAACCAACGGAAGTCAGAAGCCCTTGCCAATCTTCTGCAAACCATCCAGAGATCTAGCAGAAGATCTCGAACTTCCCTCTTCCCACCCCTGGGTTTAAGGACATAAGAAGGGACCTTGTGGATCAGGCCAAATGCACCCTGGTCTCCCATTGGCCAACCAGATCCCTATGGGATTCCCAGAAGGAGAACAGCCTAAGAATCTGTCTCATCCATCCAAGTTGGGCTGGGACCACTGATTCTTGTGGAAGTGAATTACCTATAGTCGCACCTTGGAAGTCAAACAGAATCCGTTCCGGAAGTCGGTACGACTTCCAAAACATTCGGAAACCAAAGCGCGGCTTCTGATTGGCTGTAGGAAGCTCCTGCAGCCAATCAGAAGCTGCGGAAGCCCCATTGTTATGTACTGAGTTGAATAGGATCCAAAAATGCAGCAGTCTGATTGGTCCTAGAACAATAGGATTCAGAATGCAGCAGTCTGATTGGTCCTAGAACAATGCAGCAGTATGATTGGTCCTCAGGAGCCACCCAATCCAGCTCCAGGTGGAAGTGAATCCACAACCTGATTGGCCTACAGGAGAATCCTGGAATTAGCCAATCACGTGGGGCCCATTGTGTAAATAATGTATATAAAGCAGATATTTTGGGGGAACTTTCATTCCTCCTCGCCACTATGAGCTGAATAAAGAGCATGAAATCCACTCTCGACTACAAATATATTTCACCATTGGACATTCGGCTTCCAAAAATAGTTTGCAAACTGGAACAGTCACTTCCAGGTTTGCAGCGTTCAAGAGTCAAAACATTTGAGAACTAAGCTGTTCAAAAACCAAGGTACGACTGTAGTTTAAAAATATTCCCTTTCTTTCCTGTGCCTCAAATATCCCAGCATTAAGCGTCATCGAATGGCCGCAAGCTGTGGTATTATGAGAGCAGGAGCAAAGCCCACATGCCCCTTCCATTTCTGGGTGCCTTTTCTAAACATCGTACTTCTCTCGCCCTCTTGAAGCACTTGAAGGTTCTCTAAGTGTGCGCAGAATTGATTGCAGACGGTCTCCGCCGTGTCAGAGCGCCGGGGATGGAGGGAGGCAGCTGCAGCTATGGCTGCCTCAGTTCACACGCAGGTGAGGGTCCCATCTGCTTAATTTTGCATCTGGCTTCACTTGGCATTTAGCTCTTTGCTTGGGTCTGGCATCTTTGTGAAAATCACTGATTTTCGCCAGGTCAGGATTGGGGTGGTAGGACTTGGCAGCCCCCAGAGAAAGGGGGCCTGCAGGATCCTGCCACTGCCCCATCTAGTCTAGCATCCTGTTCTCACAGGGGCCAGCAAGATGCCCACAAGCAAGATTCGAACACAAGAGCTTCTGCTCCTATTGCTGTTTCCAGAAACTGGTATTCAGAAGCAAGCATTGCTGCCTCCAACTGTGGAGGTAGAACATATTGTGTCTCAAGTCATAGAATTGTAGAGTTGGAAGGGACCCTAAAGGCCATCTAGTCCAACCCCCTGCCAAGCACAACGGCTTGCCTCCGCTATTGAGGGGGCCGGGGCCATGCAATGTGCACATGCACACATAGCTCCTCCCAAGGTGAGCTAAGCCTGTCAGGGCAGCTGAATCTATGGTCTTATTTATTATTATTATTATTATTATTATTATTATTATTATTATTAATAATAATAATAATAATAGTAATAATAATAATAATTTATACCCAGCCCATCTAGCTGAGTTTCCCCAGCCACTCTGGGCAGCTCCCAATCGAGTGTTAAAAATAATACAGCATTAAATATTAAAAACTTCCCTAAACAGGGCTGCCTTCAGATGTCTTTTAAAAATAAGATAGCCGCTTATTTCCTTGACATCTGATGGGAGGGCGTTCCACAGGGCGGGCGCCACTACCGAGAAGGCCCTCTGTCTGGTTCCCTGCAACCTCACTTCTCGCAGGGAGGGAACCGCCAGAAGGCCCTCGGTGCTGGATCTCAGTGTCCAGGCTGAACGATGGGGGTGGAGACGCTCCTTCAGGTATACTGGACCAAGGCCATTTAGGGCTTTAAAGGTCAGCACCAACACTTTGAATTGTGCTCGGAAACGTACTGGAAGCCAATGCAGATCTCTCAGGACCGGTGTTATGTGGTCCTGGTGGCCACTCCCAGTCACCAGTCTAGCTGCTGCATTCTGAATTAGTTGTAGTTTCTGGGTCACCTTCAAAGGTAGCCCCACGTAGAGCGCATTGCAGTAGTCCAAGCGGGACATAACCAGAGCATGCACCACTCTGGCGAGACAGTCTGTGGGCAGGTAGGGTCTCATCCTGCGTACCAGATGGAGCTGGTAGACAGCTGCCCTGGACATAGAATTGACCTCCACCTCCATGGAGAGCTGCGAGTCCAAAATGTCTCCCAGGCTGTGCACCTGGTCCTTCAGGGGCACAATTACCCCATTCAGGACCAGGGAGTCCTCCACACCCGCCCGCCCCCTGTCCCCCCAAAACAGTACTTCTGTCTTGTCAGGATTCAACCTCAATCTGTTAGCCACCATCCATCCTCCAACCGCCTCCAGACACTCACACAGGACCTTCACTGCCTTCACTGGTTCTGATCTAAAAGAGAGGTAGAGCTGGGTATCATCCGCATTCTGATGTACACCCAGCCCAAACCCCCTGATGATCCCTCCTAGCAGCTTCATATAGATGTCAAAAAGCATGGGGGAGAGGACGGAGCCCTGAGGCACCCCACAAGTGAGAGCCCAGGGGTCTGAACACTCACCCCCCAACACCACTTTCTGGACACGAAAGTCTTAACCCCTTCACGCATTAAATAGACTTAGGTATGTTGGTTATGGACGCGGGTGGCACTGTAGGAGCCTAGGACTTGCCGATCGGAAGGTTGGCAGTTCAAATCCCCACACGGGGTGAGCTCCCGTTGCTCGGTCCCAGCTCCTGCCAACCTAGCAGTTCAAAAGCACGTCAAAGTGCAAGTAGATAAATAGGTACCACTCCGTTGGGAAGGTAAACGGCGTTTCCGTGCGCTGCTCTGGTTCGCCAGAAGCGGTTTAGTCATGCTGGCCACATGACCCGGAAGCTGTATGCCGGCTCCCTTGGCCAATAAAGTGAGATGAGCGCCGCAACCCCAGAGTCGGTCACGACTGGACCTAATGGTCAGGGGTCCCTTTACCTTTTTATGTTGGTTATACTGTATGAAGCTGGGTATCCCACAGCATTTAAGCTGTCTAAAAGTCCCTGTTGTCCCCCGACCCTCTGCCTGCATCAATTTTTCCTGGACAAACCGGGAGACTCGGCTCCTGGGTAGGCTGTTTGCTTGCTGTGAGCAGAATCAGAGTGCGCTTTGTTCCTCCCTCAATCAAAGGATCAATCAAAGCCTGTCTCAATTTGTTTGCCTGCTGGACGGCTCTCTGGGACGGCTGTCAGGTCACAGTGTGGGAATGATCCCTGGGGGGGTGAGGGAACAGGGCACCCTGCTGTGTTTGCTGCCACCTCCCCACGTGCAGAGAGCAATTCCTTTGCCAGCTGTGATATGGGAGGGTCTTGCTTTGTCTGTTTAGCGCAGGAAAGCTACGATTCTGGGCCGCTTCTGGGCAACCTTCTTACTGAACATTTATCCTGGCTCGTTCTCAGGGAGGTTAGATACTGCTGCACCATGCAGGTATTATTCCCAACTTTCTAGCATGTTTTCCTGTCACTTTCCTCATTGCAAAAAAAAAAAAAGGCAGAACTTTTAGGGAAGCAGGTTTTTTGTGCAAGAGCTGCAGATGAACGTTACTTGTGCAAACCAAGTTTGCTTTTATGTGATTGAATCCCAAACAGTCTTGGGATGCCCCTGAGGTCCACTTTGCCCCCAAATTCTCCTTTCATCATTCTCTTTCACTCCCCCTTGCACGGCAACCTCTAGCGGGTCGCTTGCATCTCAAACGAGTCTTGAGATTGAAAATTACCAGTGTCTCCAGCCTTGTCTAAACCCCTTCAGCTTTTCTTAAAACTTCCTGAATGAATTGCCTGAGGAGGAGGCACCAAATAATCTCAAGTTCGTCATTTGTTTTAAAACTGCCTTTATGGGAAATTTGGGGGACAACCTGGAGCTATGCAGAAGCCCCTCCCTTCCCTTTTAAAAAAGCTAGTCCAACTACAGTTACTCCCAGACGTAGAAGTTTATTGCGGAATCGGTGCTGTTTATGTACACAAGTTCTTTGCATTGCCCACATGATGTTATCAAACTGGGAGCTGATTCTTTTTTAAAAAATACAACACCGCTTTAATTCAGAGTTCCCCTTTTCATGGAAAAATCTGTTAAAAATAACCCATTCTATATCCACAGTCCCCACCGGTGTGGACATTCGCGTGCATTATTTTTGGTAGGAGCTTTGTAACATGTGTGAACGCAAGAACACAATAAGGGCCTGCTGGATAATAATAATAATAATTTATTATTTATACCCCGCCCTTCTGGCTGGGTTTCTCCAGCCACTCTGAGCGGCTTCCAACAGAATATTAAAATACAATAACCTATTAAACATTAAAAACTTCCCTAAACAGGGCTGCCTTCAGATGTCTTCTAAAAGTCTGGTAGTTGTTTTTCTCTTTGACATCTGGTGGGAGGGCGTTCCACAGGGCGGGCGCCACTACCGAGAAGGCCCTCTGCCTGGTTCCCTGTAACTTCTCTTTTTGCAGGGAGGGAACTGCCAGAAGGCCCTCGGCACCGGACCTCAGTGTCCAGGCAGAACGATGGGGGTGGAGACGCTCCAATGGCTCATCTAGTCCAGTATCCTGTTCTCACAGTGGCAAGATGCCTGTGGGAAACCAGGAAGGAGGATTCTGTCACAGCTCAGTTGGTTAGAGTGTGGTGCTGGCAACGCCAGGGTTGCAGGTTCGATCCCTGGTAAGAGACATCTGTATATTCCTGAATTGCAGGGGGTTGGACTAGATTGTCCATGGGTCCCTCCCAACTCTACGATTTTATGAGATATGAGAAAAGAGCGATCCGCATCCTGTGGTTTCCAACAACTGGATTTTGTAAGCATTTATGTCCCCGACTGTGGAGGCAGAACATGGCCATCATGGCTAGTAGCTTTCGATAGCCCTCTTCTCCATTAATTTGTCTAAACCATCCAAGTTGATGGCTATTGCTGCCTCTTGTGGAAGTGAGTTCCATAGTCCACACTACACTCTGTGTGAAGAAGTACTTTCTTTTCCACCTGTCCTTTGTGGCAATGTTTTGGTGGATGAGCCGCTACTGCCACGGCCACGCTCCTTCCGTTTGCATCTCAGCTGAGCCACAACCTCATCCTTTTGCTTCCGGTGGCCCAAACACTTTGAGCATTCCTATTTCCACCCCTTGCCACATGCTGAAGGCACACCAGAATTTCAACAACCCAACAGGAGGTCAGCATCTCCACACATGAGGGCAGGGGTTGGGTGGGGGGCAGCTGGCCTGATCCAAGACTGCTTAGGATTTGGAACTGCTTGGTGGACCCCGTGCCGTGAGCAATATTCCAAAATTTGGGATGTGATTGTGCAGAATTATGGTATTTCCACCTTCTAGCTTAACGCTGCCAAGTGGACTTTCTTGTGAGTTTAGTTTAGATTTTGGAACTTTCCGTCTCTGTCTCTTTCTTCGCCACCGGCGGAAAAAGCGAGAACATCAACTGAAATCTGTTTGCGCCCTGACAATAGACGTTTTGTTATAACAGTATACAAACACTTGGAATCCAGGAACGGAAAAAAAATGAATGCAGAGCATCAAACTGGAGGTTCTGTGACTCCTGTTTGTCTGGTACGTGTCTACACTTCCATAAATATTGTGGCAGAACACGAACTGTTTGAGATCCAGATTTTATGTAGTCATAACCAGGACTGCCGAGTAATTTTTATGGGGCAGTCCATCTCTTTATTTCTCCCCTTCATTACCTACACCCATTCCATGGAGATTTTATTTTTGCTTCCTAGGGAACCAAGTCGTTTCAAAAGAATGTAAGAACAGTGTGGCTGATGGTATCAGACCAAAAGCCCACCTAGTCCAGAATATTTTCTCACAGGAGCCAACCAGATGTATCTGCGAAGCCTGCAAGCAGGCCCTGGACACCACAGCGCTCTCCCAGTTTGTGATTCCCAGCAACTGGTGTTCAGAGGCATGCCACCTTTGACACTGGAGGTATAATAGCCATAGTGGCTAACAGCCATTGAGAGCCTTGCCTATCACCTTGCCAACAAAGGCCCATATACTAAAAGCTATGGTTTCCCAGTAGTGATGTATGGAAGTGAGAGCTGGACCATAAAGAAGGCTGATCGCCGAAGAATGGATGCTTTTGAATTATGGTGCTGGAGGAGACTCTTGAGAGTCCCATGGACTGCAAGAAGATCAAACGTATCCGTTCTTAAGGAAATCAGCCCTGAGTGCTCACTGGAAGGAAAGATCCTGAAGCTGAGGCTCCAATACTTTGGCCACCTCATGAGAAGAGAAAACTCCCTGGAAAAGACCCTGATGTTGAGAAAGATGGAGGGCACAAGGAGAAGGGGACGACAGAGGACGAGATGGCTGGACAGTGTTCTCGAAGCTACCAGCATGAGTTTGACCAAACTATGGGAGGCAGTGGAAGACAGGAAGGCCTGGCGTGTTCTGGTCCATGGGGTCACAAAGAGTCAGACACGACTAAACGACTAAACAACAATAACCCCTGACCTTTAGGTCCAGTCACGGATGACTCTGGGGTTGTGGTGCTCATCTTGCTCTATAAGCCGAGGGAGCCAGCGTTTGTCCACAGACAGCTTCGAGGTCATGTGGGCAGCATGACTGAGCCGCTTCTGGCGAACCAGAGCAGCACATGGAAACACCATTTACCTTCCTGCCGGAGCTGTATCTATTTATCTACTTGGACTGGTGTGCTTTCGAACTGCTACGTTGGCAGAAGCTGGCACCGAGCAACGGGGGTTCACCCCATCGCAGGGATTCGAACCGCCGACCTTCTGATTGGCAAGTCCTAGGCTTTGTGGTTTAACCCACAGCTCCACCCATGTCCCAGTTGTCCACCATAGTTTTGTCTAATCCATTTTCCAAGCCATCCTAGCTGGTGCCTGAATCTTCCAACATTCAGCTTTCTTGGATGGCCCTACCGGATTCTGGTATTGCAAGGTTCCCCCATCCCTGCTATTCATAGCCTGCTCCCATGTGCTTGCAGCAGCACATGTTCAGAATTTGGTGTCTCCTCCAGAATTCAGCATCTGGAGAACGTCTACTTTATAGAAAACAAAAATGTTTTCAGCTCCCTGAAGTGAGTTTGGAAATGCATCGACGGCGCTTGGCTCAGAAGCTCGAGCTGAGCTGAGGAAGGTCATGGGCAGCTGCCTGCGGCCAGCCAAGAGCCAGAGGTTGTGGGGCAAGCTAGGGGTCGGGACCAAAGACAAGTTGGAACCACAGGCAGGGTCAAGGAGCAGGCCAGAAACCACCACCAAAGAATAACCAGAGAGCCAGAGCTCAGGAAGAACTTGTTGCTCAAGCTGGACCCTAGTGGAACAGGAAGTCCTCTCATACTGGGTGGAAAGTGTCAGGTCCTTCGTGGAGAATCTGCCCACCTGCAGTTCAGTGGCTCACCATGTGGGGGTATTGAGCTGAGACCCAGAAGCTTCTGCGATGAAGGGCTACCATTTGCCAGGCTCTGGTCGTTGCTTAGCCAGCTTTTCTCCAGCTTGTTCAGATTCTTGGTGTTTAGGGGCTGCTTGCTGGTCCAGACACAGCAGGAAAGCTGGCAACCATGGGAGTGAAGACTAGCCTTGCAAAGCAGTCCATATAAGGTTTCAACTAGGACAGGGCCTTTTCAGCACTGGCCCCAATGTGGTGGAATGCTCTGTCACAAGAGACCAGGGCCCTGCGGGACTTGACATCATTCCACAGGGCCTGCAAGACAGAGCTGTTCCACCTGAGGAAATGAGATAAACAAGAAAGAAAAGAAAATGAGATAAACAAGAAAGAAAAGAAGTTAATTTTATATGCAGTAACAGCAGCAAGAATATTGATGGCCCAGAAATGGAAACAAGAAGAGCTACCTACGAAAGAAGAATGGAGAATGAAAATGATGGACTATGCCGAACCGGATAGACTAATAGGACGGATCCGGAATCGACGAGATCAGAGATTTACAGCAGATTGGAAGAAATTTACAGAGTATATCCAAAAAATAAGTGATAATCAGATAAATTTCAACGAAGCTCTGTGAAAAGAAGATTAGAAATGTTAAAATTAAGATAAATTAAGATAAAATTAAGATAAAGGATATGAAGGTTTACCAGGCGGGTTGAGGGAAGTCAACAAGGAGAAATTGGATGTAATTAAGATCTGTTTATTGTATAATTTTTTATTGGAAAGTGAATAAAAAATATTATCACAAAGAGCTGTTCCACCTGGCCTTTGGTTTGGACTCGGTCTGACCCTTATGTTTCCCTCATGGTCTTGATTTATCAGCTATTTTAAAATGAGGCTGCATTTTAAATTGCATATTAACCTGTTTTTTAAATTGTTCCCCCCCCCCTCTCTTTTTCCTCTATTATGTTTTTACTGTGATTTTATTTTATTGGCGTTAGCTGCCCTGAGCCTCTGGGCCAGGGCAGGCGGATTATAAATAAAATGTATTATTATTATTATTATCATTATTATTATTATTATTATTATTATTATTATTTATTTTGAATTGCTATCCCTCCATTCCTCCAAGGAGCTGAAGGCAGGGTGTGTGGGAATGAGCCCCACTGAGCACTGCGGGACTTACTTCAAAGTAGACCTTCATTGGAATATGCATGACGCAACGTGAGGAGGGCATCTGAGCAATTTGAGTTTGAGTTGCTATGACTTTGTTGAATTGTATAAATCATTTTGATTTCTGGTTTTGTTGTTTTTTTGATATTTTGAATTCCTATGACTTTGCTTGACTTGCATTGATCACTTTGATGAATTTGTTATTATTTGCTTTATTTATTTTCTGTTGTGTTTGATAGTATAGTGATTGTGACATTGTTGGTTGCTGTTTTTAATGCTGTTGTGATTGTTGTGAGCCGCTTTCAGCTGGGCACCTGTCACTGGAAAAACAGAATACAAATGTTAAATCAAATTTAGAGCACCTTTGTGGGTTAAAGACGAGCTTGCAATTGGATAGGTAAAGCAGCTTTTTACATAGATGAAAGGCCTGCTCAATTACTGTATTTTTCACTCTATAGGGCGCACCTAGTTTTCAGAGGGGGAAATCAAGGAAAAAATATGATTCCCCCCCCCCCCCAGCTCTGGGAGCAGCGGACAGGTTGCACGCAGCCTGTGCACTTCTCCCAGACCTTCTCCCTGCTATTGCGGGAGGTGGAGGAATTCCCTCATCTCCCGCAAAAGCCCACAGGAGGGAGAAGGGACGGACTCGGTCAGTCAGTCCCTTCTCCCTCCTCGGGGAAAAGCCCCCAAGAGCGAAATGCTGCTTTCCCCCACCGCCAGCCTCAAAGACCAGACTCTCCTGGCTTCGCGTTGCTATCGCTGAAGCCAGGGAGCCTGCATTCACTCCATAGGATGCACACACATTCTCCCTTAATTTTTGGAGGGGAAAAAGTGTGTCCTATAGAGCGAAAAATACGGTACTTTACAAATCACGGCACTCCTGAATGGATTGCAAATGAAGGGATTGTTTGCCAGCTATCCACAGTGCAATCTGAGGCTGCCTCCCTTTTAGCTAGGAAAGCAAGCCCAGAGACTTTATGGATCGAAATCCAATTGCTAATTAGATTTACTATTACTATTATTTATTGCTAGAGAAAGCTGCTGTGCCAAGGCCAATACAGGAATACAGGAAACTACCTTGTACTGAGTAATATCATTGGCCCATCTAACTCACCATTGTTTACACTTGATTGGCAGAGGCACATGTTACATAGAATTATAGAGCTGGGATCCCGAGGATCATCTAGTCCACACCCTACAATGCAGGAATCTCAGGTAAAGCATCCATGACAGATGGCCAGCCAACCTCTGCTTAAAAACATTCAATGAAAGGAGTCTGTTCCACTGCTGAATAAGAATAAGAATAAGAATCATTTATTGTTTATACCCTGCCCATTTGGCTGGGTTTCCCCAGTCACTCTAGGCGGCTTTCAACAAAAGATTAAAAATACATTAAAATATCAGTCATTAAAAACTTCCCTAAACAGGGCTGCCTTCAGGTGTCTTCTAAACGTCAGATAGTTGTTAATTTCTTTGACATCTGATGGGAGGGCGTTCCACAGGGTGGGCACCACTACCGAGAAGGCCCTCTGCCTGGTTCCCTGTAACAGCTCTTCCTGTCAGAAAGGTCTTCCTAATTTTTAGTCGGAATCTCCTTTTTTGTAACTTGAAGCCATTGGTTCGAGTCCTACCCACCAGAGCAGGATAAAACAAGCTCGCTCCATCTTCCTTGTGACAGCCCTTGAGATATTTGAAGATATCTCCTCTCAGTCTCTTCTTTTCCAGGCTGAACATACCCAACTCTTCCTCATAAGGCTTGGTTTCCCAGACCCATGACGATCCTGGTCACCTTCCCCTGCACAGCTTCCATCTTGCCAATCTCCTTCTTAAATTGTGGCGCCCAGAACTGGACACAGGACTCCATGTGTGGTCTAACCAAGGCAGTATAAAGGGACCTGTAAAGGGACCCCTGACCATTAGGTCCAGGGAGTAAAGGGACCCCTGACCATTAGGTCCAGTCATGACCGACTCGGGGGTTGCACGCTCATCTCGCTCTATAGGCCGAGGGAGCTGGCGTTTGTCCGCAGACAGCTTCCGGGTCATGTGGCCAGCATAACTAAACTGCTTCTGGCGAACCAGAGCAGCACACAGAAATGCCGTTTACCTTCCCGCCGGAGTGGTACCTATTTATCTACTTGCACTTTGACGTGCTTTCGAACTGCTAGGTTGGCAGGAGCAGGGACCAAGCAACAGGAGCTCACCCCATCACGGGGATTCGAACCGCGATCTTCTGATTGGCAAGTCCTAAGCTCTGTTTAACCCACAGCGCCACCCGCATGGTCTAACCAAGGCAGTATAGAGCGGGACTATTCCTTCCCTTGATCTGGACACTAGACTTCTGTTGACGCAGCCTAGAAGAGCATGTAGTTTCTTTTGCTGCTGGATCACGCTGTTGACTCATGTTGAGCGTATGGTCCACCAAGACCACTAGATCCTTTTCACGTGTACTCCTGGCAATCCAAGTGTCCCCCACCTTATATTTTGCCAATCCTACAGCTCTGCTTTCAGATACTTCAGCATGCGTAAGTGCAGAAAAAGAGCCCTGGTGGATCAGGTCCAAATGGTGCCCATCTAGTCCAGCAATTGGTTCTCACGGTGACCAACCTATTACGGGAAACCCACAAGGAAGACCTGAGTGTTTCACCTACTAGTGGGATTCCCAAGCAACTGGAATTTAAAGGGATTCCGATAGTGCAAGCAGAGCCCAGCCCTTGTGGCAATTGCTAGCCTCATGCTCCACACATGCTTTTAAAGACCATCTTCAGGACCTTTTAAAAAAGCACCCTGCCTCCGTTTGCGGTCTTGTAATAAGTTGCTTCGTCTTAAACCCGTCCCCGAACTCCCAATTTACATGACAGCAGAAGTCTATAAAGAGGCAGGCCTTTGCTCAATGGAGCTGATGCAGATGGGGTTATGGCTGAAGTAGGTCATGGAAGAACTGAAACATGACTCTGGGGCATCACGTAGCCAATAGAGTACGTGGTGAGGTTGATGAGGTTAAAGGGGAACCGTAGGACAAAGGACATGAAGTGTGTGTGTGTGTGTTTATATACAGAGCAACAGTTTCGCAGAGGAAACCAACTGCAGCTGAGCAGTGTTGCAATGAAGGTAGTTTGGTGTTTTTGCGAAAACCCTGACCCTACCTCTTCTCCAGAGGCTGGGGACAGACTCCATGTGTCCAGGGAGTAGTCCAAGAACAACAGCTGGTATGCATGTACCCTTAGAGAGCTTGTCTCCTTTGTTTTCGCAAATCTAGTGCAGATTTCGGGTGAGACAGTGTTATTTCTGGTTCTTTACTAAACCCAATAGCTTAGCGGCTTGGATGAGGGTGACGTTGGATTTGGTTTTCATCTGCAGGCAAACGTCCCTAATACGCACTTTCAGAGACGCCATGTGGACAGAAACACAGGCCTCCTTTGAGATCCGCACTTCTTCGACTTTAGAAAGCCTCGTAATGTGCGCACACACAACTGCGCTAGGTTGACGTGCATGTGCAAATGCACAGAAAAGAGGAAACAGTATACGGCGGACGCTTGGGTTGCGAACGTGATCTGTGCGGGATGCACATTCGCAACCTGCAGCGTTCACAACCCGCACATTTGTGGGTTGCGATTCGCGCTTCTGCGCATGCGCAAAGTGCAATTTAGTGCTTCTGTGCATGCGCAACTGCTGAAACCTGGAAGCAACCTGTTCCGGTACTTCTGGGTTTCACCGGTCCGTAACCCAAAAAAAATCGACCTGAAGTGGCTGTAACCCAAGGTATGACTGTACAAGTATGCATTATATCTGGCAGAATTGCTTTGCAGAAAATGTGCCACAGGTGGAAGAGAGGCTCTGAAGTGCTCTCTGAAGGGGGGGGGGCAGCAGGGATGCAAAACCTGTAGCTATCCGGACTCTAATAATAATAATAATAATAATAATAATAATAATAATACTATAATATTTATACCCCACCCATCTGGCCGGGCCTTCCTAGCCACTCTGGGTGGCTCCCAACAAAATTAAAAGCAGAATAAAACATCAGGCATTAAACACTTCCCTGAACAGGGCTGCCTTCAGATGTCTTCTAAAAGTTGGAGAGTTGTTTATTTCCTTGACATCTGACAGGAGGGCATTCCACAGGGCGGGCGCCACCACCGAGAAGGCCCTCTGCCTGGTTCCCTGTAACCTCACTTCTCACAGGGAGGGAACCGCCAGAAGGCCCTCAGAGCTGGATCTCAGTGTCCAGGCAGAACGATGGGGGGTGGAGACGCTCCTTCAGGTATACTGGGCCGAGGCCGTTTAGGGCTTTAAAGGTCAGCACCAACACTTTGAATTGTGCTTGGAAACATACTGGGAGCCTATGTAGGTCTTTCAGGAGCGGTGTTATATGGTCTTTGTGGCCACTCCAAGTCACCAGTCTAGGTGCCACATTCTGGATCACCTTATTTTTCCGTCTATGAGACGCCCCCTATTTTTGCGGCAACAACCACTTTCCAGTCCATCCTTGACACTATCCATGTATAAGACACCCCCTAATTTTTGACAAGTAGAGACATCACCTTGCCAACAAAGGTCCGTATAGTAAAAGCTATGGTTTTCCCAGTAGTGATGTATGGAAGTGAGAGCTGGACCATAAAGAAGGCTGATCGCCGAAGAATGGATGCTTTTGAATTCTGGTGCTGGAGGAGACTCTTGAGAGTCCCATGGACTGCAAGAAGATCAAACCTCTCCATTCTGAAGGAAATCAGCCCTGAGTGCTCGCTGGAAGGACAGATCCTGAAGCTGAGGCTCCAATACTTTGGCCACCTCATGAGAAGAGAAGACTCCCTGGAAAAGACCCTGATGTTGGGAAAGACGGAGGGCACAAGGAGAAGGGGACGACAGAGGATGAGATGTTGGATGGTGTTCTCGAAGCTACCAGCATGAGTTTGATCAAACTGTGGGAGGCAGTGGAGAACAGGAGTGCCTGGCGTGCTCTGGTCCAGGGGGTCACGAGGAGTCGGACACGACTAAACGACTAAACAACAACAAATTTTTGACATTACCTTTTAGGAAAGAAACCTAGTCTTATACACGGAAAAATGCGGTAGTTGTAGTTTCTGAGTCACCTTCAAAGGCAGCCCCACGTAGAGCGCATTGCAGTAGTCCAAGCAGGAGATAACCAGAGCACGGACCACTCTGGCGAGACAGTCTACCAACAGGTAGGGTCTCTAACTCCCATCACCCCCAACCAGCAGATCCAGTGTGTCAGGAATGATGGGTGTTGTAGTCCAACCAAATCTGGAGGGTGCTGGATTCTATACCTTACGCCAGTGTTTCTCAACCTGTGGGTCCCCAGATGTTGTTGGACTACAACTCCCATCATGCCTAGCCAGCATGACCCTTGGTCAGGGATGATGGGAGTTGTAGTCCAACAACATCTGGGGACCCACAGGTTGAGAACCGCTGCCTTACGCTCTCGCCTGCCTTTACGGCACTGGGCTGCTTTTTTCCCCCTTATGCGCTACACACGGCTAGGGCTTCGTCATATCATGCTCTGGACCAGACTTGTGTCATACTTTTCTGGAAAGTTGTCTGTCCCCCTTCCCAAAAGCTTTGTTGAAGCACCACCATGCGCCCACGAAGGCCACCCGTTTCCAAAGCGAGGCGCGAATCAGCACAACGGCGGGATCCTAGAACTGCTGAGTGCGGTTCCATGCGCACGAGCCTTGGCTTCCCTGCAACAATGGGGCCCTTTCAAAGAGGGCTGTGGAACGATGCCTCGTTGTGCTTGGTGGCGTGAGCCTGTTGATACCCTTCTCAGATAATGAGGGATTGTTTTTCCTTTTCTCTTCTCTTTTGTGTCAGAGGTGAAGGCGGTGAAGCTGTGCAGCACGAACCCTCTGTGGGGAAAAAGAAGGAAGATTCGCAGCTAAGAACCACCCATTTTTCCTGTCTGTGAAAGGTATGGAATGTTTCTTAATAATGGAAGATTCCTTGTGTCTGCTGGGTTGCAAAGAAGCCTTATTTTGCAGCCAGGAGATCCATTGTGCTGTTGTTTCGTACTTGTCACATTACTTTTTCATGTATATGTGTATTTTAAAAACCCATATCATTATTTTCCAGTTAACAATACAGTGGTACCTCGGGTTAAGTACTTAATTCGTTCTGGAGGTCCGTTCTTAACCTGCAACTGTTCTTAACCTGAAGCACCACTTTAGCTAATGGGGCCTCCTGCTGCTGCTGCACCACCGGAGCACGATTTCTGTTCTTATCCTGAAGCAAAGTTCTTAACCTGAGGGAATATTTCTGGGTTAGCAGAGTCTGTAACCTGAAGCGTATGTAACCTGAAGCATATGTAACCCGAGGTACCACTGTAATGACATATGAACTCTCAAATCACCTTAGGAGAAATAGGTTTTGCATAACAAATATGCCACCCACTTCATTAACACGCCAAAGTCCCGTTTATTCTGGGCAACTTGGCATCGTCCTGCGCATACTTTCCCCCTCCTGATCTTTCAGGCCTTCTCATGTGCACCTTACAAAGGCAGAAGAGCTGGCAAATTTTGACGCTGTGTTTATTCAAAGCGGCGCTTAGCTCCGAATCTTTGCATGCATCCTTCGTGGATGTTTTGATGTGCTGTCAGGCTGTCCTGAGCCTGGACTTTCTCTTGTGTTGTCTTTAATGGGCGCTGCATCAACAACTGCTGGTCCTCGCCGGCGTTGCTTCTTATCAGGAAAGGAAAATAATTCAGATTCTGTGCCTTTTCAGTTTGCAGTCAAGCTGCAGTTGGAGGTTCCTTCTTCTTAGCTCCTGCTGATTTTAATCATCCTTCAAATGTCTTTAAATACTCGTTTTTAACCGATTTATCAATAACCTTAATGTTTTGGTTTACAGAGGTACCTCGCAAGACGAAATTAATTCGTTCTGCGAGTTTTTTCGTCTTGCGAATTTTTCGTCTTGCAAAGCACGGATTTTGGAAAAGCTTCAAAAATCACCAAAGTCTTCAAAAACCTCAAAAAAGGCTCCTCAAAGTCAAGTCGCAACTGCACCCCCTGAATGCACCCTGGGTATTAACAGTTTTAAGAAAAAGGAAACAAACTAGCTAGACGTTTTCGTCTTGCAAAGCAAGCCCATAGGGAAATTCGTCTTGCGAAGCAACTCAAAAAACAAAAAACTCTTTCGTCTTGCGAGTTTTTCGTCTTACGAGGCATTCATCTTGCGAGGTACCACTGTATATTTTTGCAACCCACCTAGAGCTTTCCTTGCCATCAAGTGGTATTTAAATTTTGTTAACTGTATAGAATAAATACATCTGTTCTCAGATCTTCCATCTTTATGTTGCTGTGTCAACAGCTGCTTTCCTTCTTATCCTAAAGGGGAAAGTTAGGAACCAGTCAAGAGTCAATGTCGTGTAGTGATGAGTGCAGGCATAGGCAAACTTGCCCCTCCAGATGTTTTGGGACTACAACTCCCATCAACCCTAGCTAACAGGACCAGGGGTCAGGGATGATGGGAATTGTAGTCCCAAAACATCTGGAGGGCCAAGTTTGGCCATGCCTGGATTAGAGTATAGGACTAGGGACTCAGCTATACAGCTGCAAATAAAACGTTTTAAGTGTGTTGTAAAGTGCAATAAACAAATATAACACTAGATGGAAACAGTGAGTTATGGCCATTTCAATGTATTATTTTTTTAAAAGCATTTCCACAGCGTTTTTTTATCTGTGTGTAGATTCTGCCTAGGATCTAGGAGACAGACCAGCGTTCAAATCCCCACACAATCATGAAGCTGGTTTAGTATCCTGGGCCTACATCACAAGGTTGGTGTGAAGATAATTTGAAGAGGGGCAGCACTGTGGAGGTTTCCTTAGGCACCTTGGAGGAAGATGGAATGTAAATTAAACAAACAAACAAACAAACAAACACGCACATCCCTTTAATTTACACTCAGGCTGAATTTGGAGGTTTAGTTCAGTGAGGTAACAGTTGGGATTTGGTTAATATCTGTGGTTTTCCCTTCCTATTGCAAAAACTGCATTCTTACTGTGGCAGAAAAGGGTTCCTGAACAGCCGTGTGGTTTGAGAAATGTTGTTGTATCTGCCAATAAACACATGAATAAAAATCAGTGGCTGGGAGATGTTGTAAGGTCTACAGATGTGGGTAATCTTTACTGGGTGACGGGCGATAGTGGTTTACACCTCTGTTGCAGGAACGTAATTTCTACTCTTGGAGATAAGTGTCCCAAACGTATAATGCCAGTGTGTGGGAACATAGAGGTACCTATGGAAATATAAGGACCAGTTTTGCACCGTCCAAGTGAACTGGGAATCAAGCCTGAATAAGGATATCAGGAATTGTATTTTTCTTTTCTTTCTACCTCTGCCTTCTTAAGCAGAAACAATGGAATCTTTGCATCATTTATTTACACAACCTCGTTTTCCTTCTAATTCCCTGGCTTCTCCTCCCCAAAACTGTGAAGAACTTAGCAATTGCGACATTGGCTGAGTCTCAGCAGGGCAGATAGCGTGGGAGAAATCAGAAGAATCACTTTGTCTGCTTCTCAGAAACTGCAGTCAGGATGACAAACTGTTTCGCTGCATCGTGATTGCCAATAGTAATGAACCCAGAGAAGAGAGGGTTGGTTATCATCTCTCTAAGGTCCTCCCTCTTCAAAAGTGCATGTCAGGCGTCCCTAATATGGCATCTGTGGGTGCAATGACTCATATAAAGTCTTCCCTTGTTGTTGTTGTTGTTTAGTCGTTTAGTCGTGTCTGACTCTTCGTGACCCCATGGACCAGAGCACGCCAGGCACTCCTATCTTCTACTGCCTCCAGCAGTTTGGTCAAACTCATGCTGGTAGCTTCAAGAACACTCTCCAACCATCTCGTCCTCTGTTGTCCCCTTCTCCTTGTGCCCTCCATCTTTCCCAACATCAGGGTCTTTTCCAGGGAGTCTTCTCTTCTCATGAGGTGGCCAAAGGATTGGAGCCTCAGCTTCAGGATCTGTCCTTCCAGTGAGCACTCAGGGCTGATTTCCTTCAGAATGGAGAGGTTTGATCTTCTTGCAGTCCATGGGACTCTCAGGAGTCTCCTCCAGCACCATCCATCCTTCGGGGATCAGTCTTCTTTATGGTCCAGCTCTCACTTCCATACATCACTACTGGGAAAACCATAGCTTTAACTATACAGACCTTTGTTGGCAAGGTGATGTCTCTGCTTTTTAAGATGCTGTCTAGGGTAGCTTTCTCCAAATATATATGGGCACAGGTAGTTTGGCCTGATATACAAATTTTTGAATAGCAATTCCCCAAGATTTCCGAATGTTATTTTCACGAGCGTATGCATTTTATGTACACTTCCAGCAAGCATAATGCATTTTTGTAAACATTGTTTGCTTGGAGAACTACATCGCAAAATTCGGAGAGGTGTGAATTTTGAAGGGTGGCTGTTGCACTTTTCATATTCTTCCAGAAAACACGAACAAGGTAGGCTTACCTTTAAACATAAGCTGAATAATATGACTCACCCATCCCTCTGTGGAGCTAGGTCACACCTCACAGTGACTGCAGTGGCACCGCCATTTTGTTGCCACTGCAAGCAACAGAGCCTGCCGCATGGAGCAATTTAAGACTGCGCCATTAGTTTCTTAACCGAGGAGAGTTGAACGTGGAGGCGTTTTGACAGCAGCTGTGTGACAGACTCTAGCTGCTTCCCTGCCCCTGTTCCAGACCATAAACCCAAACTTTTGCATAGTAACGAAACAACATCCTGGCAGGTTTGTTGTTGTTGTGGTTTTAAATCCTCTCAGAGTTTGGAATCCATTGCACAGGGAGATATCACAGCTGGGAAGAACTAAACAGGTCCAGAGAACTTTGAAGCTGAATTGCTAAAAGCAGAAGCAAGCACGTAGAGAATAGGCAGGGCCACTTCAGCTGAGTTTTGAATGTCTCGCATCTTTAATGGTGGAATCTCGGTTCTTGAACGTCTCTGTTGATGAATGTTTCAGAACCCAAAAGCCAAAAACCCGGAAGTAAATGCTTCCATTTTCAAATGCGCCTCAGATGTTGAATGGCTTCCGAAGCGCGTTTCTCAATTTTCTCAACTGAATTCACCAACAGCCCTTTGCGCCTCAGTTTTCAAATGTTTTGGAAGTCGAACGGTCTTCCAGAACGGATTACGTTCGAAAACCGATGTTCCACTGTAATGGCTAGCCTGGATGATGGCTGTTGATGGTTTGCGTGGGGAAAGGCATCCTTATTAGGGGAAATCGCTTTCAAAGATGCCTGCATTAATCAAGAAGGCGTGCAAAAAATGTTGTTAGGAGAAATTCGCACTGACGAATATTCATGATATTTTCTTCTTCTTTATATAAAAAAAGAATTGCTGCAGAAATGTGGAGAACAGAATTTAAGTGAGAAACCAAGAGAAGTAGAATTGATAGATCCGTCCATGGCAATATGTGTGTGTTTTCTTTACTTGCAAAAATCTTTGTTATCAAGAAAGACGAATGCTAGAAATGCAAAAGGTACCACAGAAAACTACAATTCAATATAAATTATCAGTGAGCTTCTCATGGATAAGTCTCCAATCCATTTCCAAGGAACTCAAATGTTTGGAAATGGTTGAATCCGTGGCTAAAGCTTTGCACTTAAAGCAGAGAGAACCATCTAATCTCCCCTCTGATGTGAAGCTCTTTGAGTTACTAATAGCCCAATAGCTACCTCTTGGGGATCATCCATACTGTTGTCCAATGTGGATATTAGTCCTTTAAAAAAAATATAATTTTTATTATTTTCTTTAATAAAAACAAAACACATATAATATAACAATATTACAATAACAAATCAATCGCATTTGCTCCGCTGAGCTTATGACTTCCCTCCCTAGAACAATAGGATTCAGAATGCAGCAGTCTGATTGGTCCTAGAACAATAGGATTCAGAATGCAGCAGTCTGATTGGTCCTAGAACAATAGGATCCAGAATGCAGCAGTCTGATTGGTCCACAGGAGCCAACCAATCCAGCTCCAGGTGGAAGTGAATCCGCAACCTGATTGGCTACAGAAGAATTAGCCAATCACGTGAGGCCCATTGTGTAAATAATGTATTCTGGGGGAACTTCCATTCCTCCTCACCACAATGAGCTGAATAAAGAGCACGAAATCCACTCTTGACTCCGAGTATATTTCAGGTTCTTACAACACTATGGGACTTTGGCATAGTGTGTTTGTGTGTGTGTATACGTATACACATAAGAGCCTGCTGGACCAAACCAGCGACTCATCTAGTACAGCATCCTAGTCTCACAGGGGCCAACAAGACGCCTGTGGGAAAACCACAAGCAGGATTCGAACACAAGGGCCTGCTCTCTATTCTCCAGTGGTTTTCAGCAACTAGTATTCAGAAGCATTGCTGCCTCTGACTGCATAGCCATCGTAGCTAGTAGATAGCCTTCTCCTCTATGAATATGACCAGCCCTCTTTCAATGCCTTCCAAGTCATTGGCCATGACTGCTTCCAGTGGGAGGGAGTTCCACAGTCTAACTACACACCATGTGAAGAAGTACTTTCTTTCCCCTGTCCTGAATCTTCCAACATCCAGCTTTGTTTGATGTTCTAGTGTTTTGAGAAGAGGAAAGCTTTCTCTATGCCGTGCATGGTTCTATAAACTTCTATCAACTTGTCTTGTCTCTGAAAAGTTCCAAACGTTGCAGCCTTTGAGGCATACAGATGCACACTCCTGCCTGTGCATTTGTGTGAAGGAAGCAGAGCAGGAGAAAACGTGCAGCCCATTTGTGTCTTGAGTCGGTCTCACAGTCTCAACTTCCTATTGGAGGGAGCCAAACATCCCCTCTCCCTCTCCTATCCCATCCCAGCTCACTCACTCAGGAAGCCAAACTTTGCTGCCAGACTCTCCAAGACATCTGCAGCGGGAAGGGAGATTGGATGGAAGGGGGGGTGGGAGGGGACGACGGGGAGCAAGCCGGGAGCTCAGAGGTCTGCTCTGACTGCGCACTCTTGTCAAAAGCCTTCTGGAGAGCCAGGACCCTCTGTGCCAAAAGGAAACTGAGTTTGAACCCAAGAGAGGCTGCCGTTTGGAGACTGGAACTTATTTCACAAGCTCCGGAAAGACGATGGGATGCTTTTGCAAAGGGATAAGGCCAGGAATTCCTAGTATGTCTGTTTTCTTCCTTTCCTTGCATTTCTAAGCTGCTTAAATGTTGCTACTGCTACCTTCTCAGAATGCTTTGCAAATAAGCAGCGTACCTCGGAATGTTGTTTGCAAATTTGATAATTCCCCTTCCATTTTAAACTTCGGTCTTGAGATGGGAGTGGTGGTGGTTGAGATTCAGAGGCAAGCTGCGTCAGCCCCCAGCCCCAATCCTAAAATGTGTGCTTGCGTGCAAGAGGATGAATTATGCTTTGTAAGGATCAATTACGCTACTTAGCCAACTTTGATCTACCCTTTATGCTGTAGGCAGGGTGCGGTAGAGTCAAGGTCCCTTAGTGCAGATCCACTCCCTCGTCTTAATATCCCTGAAGTCCTCAGTCGTACGTGCAGTCTAAAGACAGAGCAACTTGGATGCTTCTCATGTATCACAGTGCAAATCTATGGGTGAAGCAGGGTTTCTCTTAACTGTGTGAACAGGAAATGTCATCGCTTTGGTTTAAATGACAGGAAGCAGGTGTGGGTGTATTTGGGCCATTTATCTTGGACACTTGAGGTGTCTATTTTTTTTAGCACCCACCTTATTTCTGTGATGTTGTTGTTTAGTCGTTTAGTCGTGTCCGACTCTTCTTGACCCCCTGGACCAGAGCACGCCAGGCACTCCTGTCTTCCACTGCCTCCCACAGTTTGGTCAAACTCATGCCGGTAGCTTCGAGAACACTGTCCCACCATCTCGTCCTCTGTTGTCCCCTTCTCCTTGTGCCCTCCATCTTTCCCAACATCAGGGTCTTTTCCAGGGAGTCTTCTCTTCTCATGAGGTGGCCAAAGGATTGGAGCCTCAGCTTCAGGATCTGTCCTTCCAGTGAGCACTCAGGGCTGATTTCCTTCAGAATGGATAGGTTTGATCTTCTTGCAGTCCATGGGACTCTCAAGAGTCTCCTCCAGCACCAGAATTCAAAAGCATCCATCCTTCGGCGATCAGTCTTCTTTATGGTCCAGCTTTCACTGCCATACATCACTACTGGGAAAACCATAGCTTTTACTATACGGACCTTTCTTGGCAAGGTGATGTCTCTGCTTTTTAAGATGCTGTCTAGGTTTGTCATTGCATTTCTGTGATAGTAAGTTGCTTTAAACTGTTTTTAGCATCGTGTTTTAATGTTTTAGCCCACCACCGGGACATTAGATTGAAGGGCAGGAGAATAATGATGATGACGATGATGATGATGTTGATAATAATGATACACAGCTGGACCTGGGATATCTCAGTTGAAAGAGCATGGATCTCATCTCAAGGTCATGGGTTCGAACCCCACAATGGGCAAAAGATTCCTGCATTGCAGAGGGTTGGACTAGATGACCCTTGTGGCTCCTTCCATTTCTATTATTTTTCACCCCCTACACATGGGTAGTTTTTTTCTGCCCTAGACACTGCGATGAAGCTGACTGGGATTTAATAAATGTGATTTTCTAAGGGATTTCCTTATTTCTTTTTGTACCAGCCCTGTGGGCAAAATAGCAAGCTTTAGATTGTACATCGGGACATCAGAAATGGCTTCATTCAGAGCCGGGTCACTAGTGCATCTAGGTCAGTATTGTTTACACGGACTGGCAGCTGCTCTCCAGAACAGGGGGCATTCCAAGCCTTCCTTGGAAGAGCCTGGGATTGAACCTGGGACCTCCTGGAGGCGAGGAGGCGCTCACCCACTGAGCTGCATCCCTTCCCCTTAACCAGGTAGGAAGAAAGCAGGGATGATGCTCGTTTTACAGGTGTCCAGTACCCGACCCACCTCTGGAGCTTCACAGGTACTCAGCAGTGCAGTGTTCTCAAGGCTGTGTAAATGCAAGTATTTCTGTGCCTCCAGTGACATCTCAATAGCTTGATCACTGTGCAGATGTGATATACGGGGAGAGGCCGTAGCTTAGTGGCAAAGCATGACTTGAATGCAGAAGGTCCCCGGCGTTTGGTGTTTGCCAAGGAAAGAATCTCCTTGATTTACAGCTGGAAAGGAACCTCACGACCCTGTTAAAACGACAAGAGAGGAGGGAAACGGATAGCCCAGGGCAACCTGTCAAACAGACTGCCCGCGAGATGGCTGAAGAGGAGGAATTGAAGTGGTTCTGAGAGGCCTCGACGTAGCAGAGTTGCATCTGGAAGCTGTTAAGCTCCTCAAAGGACTCCACCCCACCTCTGAACTGGCGATGGGTCTGGAAAAGGGTAGGCCTTGCAACAGATCTGCCAGCATGCTGGTGTGTGCAGACCAGTTATTAAGTGGAGTTAAAAGGTGCAATGATGAAGGCATTCATTTATTTTGTCCCTGCCTAGGAAAACCAATTTGCTGGACTACAGTTCCCATCATCCATGACCATGCTGCCTGGGGCTGATGATGGGAGTTGTAGTCCAATAACTTTCTGGAGGACTACGGGCCAACCACCCTTGGAGTGCAAATTCCCACCCAGCATGGACAATGGTCGGGGAAAACAAATTTATTTATTACAGCATAACCTTTCATGGATTACGGCATCAGCTTTCACCGCAATAAATTTGCCCACGGGGTCCCATTCCCCTGCTGAAATTAGGCACATTTGTACAATTTGGCGAAAGTGTGCGTGAAATTGCATATATTAGTGAAAAATTGCATACAGAAATGCATTACATTGGGGGGGATTGATTTCAAAAGTGTGTATGTTAGGCAAAATGGCATACCAATTTGTGTATATTGGGGCGGGGGAATATGCGGATGGGTTTTCATGAGCCCTTGTTTTAAAAAAAATCACAAAGTGATAAAGAAATGTAACAAACTGAATTGAAGGTTGTACAAAGGAGAGACTGAGAAAACGAGCAAATTTGTACACCCCCTCCGTACTGTGGCCTTATTGGAAACCATTCCTCAGTGGAAGAGCAATCGCCTGTGGGAGTTCCCAGGTTGAATCCCTGGTGTCTCCTGTTATGGAAAAGGGGTCTCAGGTACCAGGTGATGTGAAAGAGGTCTTTTCTCCTTCAGCCTTTGGAGACCTTCAGCATTATCAGAGTAGACAACACCGTACTAGTTGGAGAGCCTGACCAATGTAAAATAAAAATAGCCAGTGCAGTGCCCTTGATGTTGTTGGGCTGCAACTCATATTGTCTATAAGATGTCACAGGACTCTCTGCTGTGGATTTTTGCCAATGTCATATTGTTCTTATGCATATCAATGGTGCGGCCACCACTTGAGATATTACTGTGCATGTCCTCTTCTGAGCCAGTACTGTCCCCCCCAAAAAACTTCTTTTTAAGCACCACTAGGGGGAGCACCCCTCTTCTCTTAACGGCATAGCTGCCCAGGGAACCAGAGCATTCCTTGGTCAGAGGAAAATCTGATTCTGCAAGTGACTCAAATGGAAACTATGGCAGTGAATCAAAATCGCGCAGAATTGGAGTGAGTCATAGCAAATTGAATGGGGGGGGCACTGAAGGAGGGTCTTGGAGCTTTGCAAGGCAGTCTGATCTTAAGAGAGCCCCCTCTTTATTCTCAGAGGTCCTCCCAACATCATTTTTATTGTGCTTTTATGATTATTTGTGCTCAGGCTGGTGTCAGGGCAGTTCTAAATGATCTCAATACTGATTGCAAATCATTTTGAATCGGTGCATGTGACGTCGTGGTTAGAGGGGGCAACTAGACCTTGGGAGACCAGAGTTCAAGTCAGCAGCTAAATCGGGCGTTTTCTTTTCCACTAACTGAAGCCAGAGTTCGACTGACTTGAACGGCAGCTTTATTTTTTTTTTTTTTTATAAACATTTTTTATTGCTTTTTTAGAAATACAGAAAAAAGAATAAAGAGTGGTTATAAGAAGATAGGGTATAAGTAACAAGTTTCCATATTCTTTTTCCATCTATTCTATAGCACTTCCCCACATCCTCCGAACCCTGCGTTCTCTGTCTTATAAAGCATCAGCAATTTGTTAACTTATTTCAAAACTTATTGTAACTTCCATTTTATCATGTTCCCTATTTTCAATTTTACTGTAGCTCAGTTCTTATATATTTTGTATTAAACACAATAAAGTTGTTTCATTATTTTACCTCTGAATTCTTGTGTCTTAATTTTCATATCATTAACTTACATTTGCTGAAGCTAGAATTTCCTGAAAGGTGCATTTTTTAACATTCATACAGCTTATAATGTTTTTTCAAATAGTCCTTAAACTTTTCCCAGTCCTCCTCAGTTGTTTCTTCTCCCGCGTCTCGGATTCTGCCAGTCATTTCAGCCAGTTCCATATAGTCCATCAACTGCGATTGCCATTCCTCCAGCGTGGGTAAATCTTGTGTCTTCCAATATTTTGCAATCAGGATCCTTGCTGCTGTGGTAGCATACATAAAAAAGATTCTGTCCTTCTTAAACACTCTCTGGTCCACCATGCCCAGAAGGAAGGCCTCTGGTTTTTTAGGTAAGGTAAATCTCAGTACCTTTTTTAGTTCATTGTGGATCATTTCCCAGAAGGCCTTCACTTTCGGGCAGGTCCACCAGAGATGAAAGAATGTCCCTTCCGCCTCTCCACATTTCCAACATTTGTTGTCAGACAGATGATATATCTTAGCTAACTTGACTGGGGTCATGTACCACCGGTATACCATTTTCATAATATTTTCCTTCAAGGCAGTGCAAGCCGTGAATTTCAAACCGGTGTTCCATAACCTTTCCCAGTCTGCAAACATAATGTTATGCCCCACATCCTTAGCCCATTTTATCATGGCGGATTTGACTGTCTCATCCTGTGTATTCCACTTAAGCAGCAAGTTATACATTCTCGAAAGTAGTTTACTTTTTGGCTCTAACAATTCAATCTCCAGTTTCGATTTTTCCACCTGGAATCCAACTTTTTTATCTATTTTGAATACCTCTTGAATTTGCGCGTAGTGCAGCCAATCTCGTACCTTAGTTTTCAATTTCTCCAAACTTAGCAGCCTCCAATTGTCTCCAATTTTTTCAATTATTTCCCAATATTTAGGCCAATGGGCCTCCATGTTGGGTCTCTTACGTGCCTTGGCCTCCACCGGTGAGAGCCACCTCGGAGTTTTACTCTCTAATAAGTCTTTGTATTTTATCCAGACCCTCCAAATTGCTCTTCTGACAATATGGTTTTTAAACAATTTGTGCACTTTAACCTTGTCATACCACAAATATGCATGCCAACCAAACGCATTGTCAAACCCTTCCAGATCCAGGACGTCAGTGTTCTCCAATAAAATCCAATCTTTCAACCAGCAGAAGGCTGCAGATTCATAATATAACCTCAAGTCCGGCAGGGCAAATCCCCCTCTTTCTTTCACATCAGTTAATATTTTAAACTTTATTCGGGGCTTTTTGCCCTGCCAAACAAACTTAGAAATATCCTTCTGCCACTTTCCAAAACATTCCACCTTGTCCACGATCTGTAGGGCCTGAAACAAAAATAACATTTTCGGCAATACATTCATCTTTACAGCAGCTATTCGGCCTAACAAGGAAAGTTTCAATCTTGACCATATTTCCAAGTCTCTTTTGATTTCTGACCAACATTTCTCATAATTGTCTTTAAACAAATTCAAATTTTTGGAGGTCAAGTACACCCCTAGGTATTTTACTTTTTTAACCACATTCAGCTCCATTTCTTTAGAAAACTCATCTGTTTCTGTAACTGTCAAATTTTTTGCTAAAACCTTAGTTTTTTGCTTATTTAACTTAAACCCCGCCACCCGACCAAAATCAGAAATTAATTCTAACACTCTTTTAGTGCTAGAGACTGGTTCCTGAAGTGTTAATACCAAGTCATCTGCAAATGCTTTCAATTTGTATTGTTTCACTCCGACCTCGATTCCCTGAACCAACCGGTCCTTTCTAATCATATTTAGCAATACCTCCAGAACTGAAATGAACAATAGGGGGGATAGAGGGCACCCCTGGCGTGTCCCTTTTTCAATTTTAAACTCCTCTGTCACCACATTGTTTACTATCAATTTAGCTTTTTGTTCTGTGTAGATTGCAGCTTTAAAGTGCTGGATCATGTCCTAAACTTGCAAAGGAGGGAGGTCAGAGAATGTGGTGTCGTGAGGAGCTGTTAAGTCGCTGTGCTAAATGAAGGGCTTGCTATTCGAATAACTCATCCATACTTAAGCTTTCTCATCTCCCATTTTTAACCCCAGCCTGCATTTCATTAATGTGCCATGCTTGCGCGCTCTCTCTCTCTCTCTCTCTCTCTCTCTTGATGGCTTTTAAAATTGTAATTTGTTCTAACGCCCTTACAAAATAAATGAATAAAACTGTAGCCCACATTGCGTGGGCATTGTGCCCTGAAAGGCGGATTAGAGAGGTTTCCAGCTGTAATGCTTTAGGAGAATATGGAAAAAAAGGTTTAGAAATAGGTTAAAATTTATTGATAAGGATTTGCTGAACTAACAATTTGAATTGGAATACAAAAAAGGGAGGTATGAGGAGGTCTGGGAAATAAGTTAATGGAAAATATGTAATGGAAACTTTGTATGTTTTTAATTATTTTCATTTTTGTATTTTTGTTATTTTTTCTTTTTGCCTTTTATTGTATCACTATTGAAAACTTTAATAAATATTCTTTTAAAAAAAAGAAAAGGAAAGAAAAAGAAAGAAAGGCGGAGTAGAAATCTGTTTAAATAAAATAATAAGAATACGGCGAAAAACCTTGCCTAGAACCTGGAGGTCTTGAAAACCGCCCTTCTAAAAATAAAATGAAAATGAAAACAGGGTTTCTCATGTTTCTGCTTAGAGAATAGCTCCTGTGTTTGAAGCTAAATTCCACACAAAACCCTGACACAAGGCATTGTTGAAATTCGCTTCAACGCTTTTAGGTCACCCAAAAGCAGTTTATCAAATATATGCTTTTGTTCATGAGGATGAGTTGCACTATCCGTTTAAAGCACTATTTTACCACTTTAAACAGTCCCAGCTCCCCTACAAAAAAAACCAAACAAACCCGGGAACTGTAGTTTGTTAAGGGTGCTGAAAGTTGTTAGGAGACTGCTTCTCAGAGCTACAGTTCCCAGCACCCTTAACAAACCAAAGTTCCCAGGGTTCTTGTTTGGTGGGGAAGCCATGACTGCTAAAGCAGTGCAGGAGTACTTTAAATGTATAGTGCAGATGTCAAGCATGTTTCATTGGCTTTTGAAAGATCACACCGAGTTGCACAATGATGCTGTTGTGCTCTGTGCCACAATAGGCTATGCTACCATACAGTGTCTTCTTGCATCTGTGCATGGAGTCTGGCCGGTGGAGGTGGCTCCTCTTTCTGAGCGCCTGCCGATCTGACTCCTGCCCAGAGAGCAATTTCAGCGGACCCCTTTTCTGATCTACTTTTATGGCTGCCGTTGTCCTTCCCGTCTAGGACAATGGAGCCGTTTGTTGTTCTGCCTAGTTATTTCCTCTGCGCTCTGCAGGGAGAAACCGTTCAGTCGTGCCCTCTTCAAGGGGGCGACAAATTTCAGCTTCCTTTGCTGAAGCGCTTGCAAGTAGGTGGACAGTATTCGCCTGCTTTGCTTGTCACATCTGCATTGGCCCGAGTGGCACTCTTACATTCCTATAGCAAAGTGGTTTCATCCTGGCAAACATCTGGACATGATGCTGCCTGGAGGCCGCACACAAGCTCCTCTGAGCTTCCTGGAGGAGAACCGGGATGTCAGTGAAATGATAATTGCCAGCATGGAGGCCAGAGAGGCGTGTTGCATGTAGAAACCAGCCTGCTGTAAAGGTAAAGGGACCCCTGACCATTAGGTCCAGTCGCGGATGACTCTGGGGTTGCGGCGCTCATTTCACTTTATTGGCCAAGGGAGCCGGCGTACAGGTTCCGGGTCATGTGACCAGCATGACTAAACCGCTTCTGGTGAACCAGAGCAGCACACGTAAGCACTGTTTACCTTCCCGCCGGAGTGGTACCTATTTATCTACTTGCACTTTGATGTGCTTTCGAACTGCTAGGTTGGCAGGAGCAGGGACCGAGCAACGGGAGCTCACCCCGTCACGGGGATTCGAACCGCCGACCTTCTGATATGCAGGTCCTAGGCTCTGTGGTTTAACCCACAGCGCCACCTGTGTCTCTTGTGTATGAAGGCCAAATTTACATTGCTGCCCCACCCGCTCTGGCCCCTGGCCCCGCCCACCACTCGCAGAAGCAGATGTTTTATCACCACTCTTCTATAGTAGGGTTACCAGACGTCCCTGGTTCCTGGGGACAGTCCTCAGTTTTGCAAATTTGTCCCCGGACAAATTCCATCCCCGGAATGTCCCCGGATTTGCAAATCTGTCCCCGGGAAATGTGGCAGTGGCAGCCTCAGCAGCCCAGAGCCAGCCTGGTAGAACAGTTGGCTCTGGCTGGCTTCAGGAACTCCTCGCTGCCGCCGCCACTGCCAAAGGGGAACCGGGGACGTCCGGCGGTACAGATCTCCTGCCCTCTTCCCCCTTTGGAAGACACGAGTGGGTGGCCATTACCCAGGAGGGACGCAAGGCGCACAGTTTCTCTGCCAGGCAAGGTGCAAAGCCCTTCTTTCACACTCTGTGAAACATAAATGCACAGAGTTTTTTAAAAAAACTGGGCAACAGCTGCCCATCCACAACTCCTGAGCCTGCCCCTATCAGTCAAAACAAAGGGGCGAGGAGAGAGGATATCAGGGGAGGCTTGGGAGTCACGGGTGGGTGGCGCGCCATTGCCGTTTTTTAAAAAAACTCTGCACATTTATGTTTCACAGGGTGCGAAAGAAGGACTTTGCACCTTTATACACTGTGCATGTTTGCTTGGGCCCAGGGTCTTTTGCCTCACCATCCCCACTACTGACTCCCTGTTGCTACTCAGCTTCAAAAATAAAATAAAGTGTCCCTGGATTCATTGAAAAAAATCTGGTAACCGTATTAGGGATTCCCAGATCTGATCCTTATGCAACATGGGGGCTCACGGTCTCGAGCCAAGGGGGGCCATTGCAGTCCATTGACCTCATTCTGTGCACGATGCTCAGCGCATAATGAGCCAGGCCAGAGACTGTGACTTTATAAGACTAGAGGGGCAGGGGCTGGCTTCTACTGAGCTGGTAGCTGCAGTGAATCCTGGGAGCTTCTCAGCCAAAGAAAGAGCCAAGAGTTACTGTATTTTCCACTCCATAAGACACACTTTTTTCTTCCTAAAAAGTAAGGGGAAATGTCTGTGCGAATGTGTGGTCCCTGGAGCCGAATTGCCCAGGGGTGAAAAGCAGATCATGCTTTTTTTTTTTTTTTTGAAAGCGGGAACTGGGTGTTGAAAGGAAGCAGCTGATCGGCAAGCGATCGGGCAGGGAGATAAGGGACGCTACAGATAAAGGAGGCTGCTTGGGAGGGGGGAGGTAAAAGCCCATGGATCCTCAGGATTTTTGCATTGGGTCACCCCAAATTCACCATCTGATCAAATAGCATGTCCATGGCTACAGCCTGCACCACAAAAATCATACATCCACTGTTTCGTTCAGAATATATATTTTTTTCTTGTTTTTCTTCTCTAAAAACTAGGTGCGTCTTATGGGGCCAAAAATACGGTAACTCTTATTGCCGGAGATACTCACACCTGTCTAGAATCTAGGCAGCTGTTCCCAGCTCTGTGCTCTATGGAGCAATTGCAGCAACTGGGGGCCACTCCCCCTCCACCAGTTTATGCACCTTCCCCTGACATAGCCAGAGACTATGCCTGAGCGGAAGCTTCCTCTGCTCTGGGAGACAGTGGTGCAGGGAAGCGAAGGAAAGCACCTGGCCGATCGCTAGCCTCTCCTGCCTCTCCCTCCAGCTCTGGAGCTTCCCCTGCCTCCTGATTCTTGCCTCCTGGCTGGTACAGGTCCCCAGAAACCACTGCCCCCCCCCTCTCCCAAGTCAGACTCCAGGCTCCTTTCCCCCGGTCCACACTCCTCAGAGTCCTGCCAGTCCCTGGACACAGTGCCACCCTCTGGCTGTTTGCAGTAGTGTCGCTGAAGTACAACAGTGAGCTGGTGAGACTTTCTACGTTGACAAGTTCACCACGGTGGCTCAGAATAAGGCAAATGGGACCCGCTTAAAGGTTCCCTGGCTGAAGATCCTTGGAACCTTATCAAGAAAAACTTTGCCGGCACATTTTCAGTCTTTTCTCTCGTCGTGTGGTTTAGAAACTTAGTGTCTTGCCTTCTCATATTCTGCGCCCCAGACTTGTAAGAAAGAACAGTTTTGCAGGATCGCGTGCAGTTGTATCACACACAGGGGAAGAACACAAAGGCTCTTCTTTATTCCACACCCTGCTGTTGTTTCCTCTGCACCATCGCCTGGTGTTCGGAGGTTTTCTGCTTCTGAACATGAAGGTTCGACATACCTATCGCAATCAATAGCTATCGACACACCTCCTTCAAATTTGTCTCAACCTTTTATTTTAATTTTCTTTTTCTTTTAAAAATGGAATCTAATTAGCTGGTGGGTGTTGGGCCATCTTGCAGCAAGACATGCCTTACGTTAATTGAGCATTGTGTGTGGCATATCCCATAACTTAATAAGTTTGTGTGGGGAACGTCCTGCCCTGATTCCCGGATTCTGCGCATACGTGAGCATCAAACGGCGACTCTGGGGTTAAAGCTCAGGGTCTGTGGTCAAAAAGACAATGGGCGCATTCTGCAGTTGCAGCTCGTTCCTCTGCGCATCCCCGCACCGCAGAGAGGAAGATGACTGTCTTTATGCACACACACACACACACACACACACACACCACCTCCAGTGATGTATCAGTTTTGCACCGGCTGCAGACTCTCCAAAGCACACGGCCTCCAGAGATTACGCTTTCAATGGGCCAATTGTGGAGTTCAGATAAAGACTCCCTTGACACGGATGGGCTGTGGCCAAAGGTCCCTGAACAATCTGACCATGGAGCAGAGGGCATAAACTATTTTCTTAGAAAAGGGATGGAGGAAGAATAGGAGCGCATTTGGCAGCTGAAATTTGCTAGCCATCCCAGAACAAAGCGGAACGTTCTGCAAACTTGCCTCTGGTTGCTCAGCTACGATTTGATGCCTGCCTTGCTCTCTCCAGAGCTGCAGGGATGATCCCTGGCCGTAGATCCTGGTGGGAAGGTTTTCTCAGGAGGAGAACTCGTGTTCTGCCATGTTTCCAGATGCTGTTAACATGGACTGGGGATTGTCTAATATAAACATCTGTGAAATTGCCACCACCCGCCCCTGGTCAGAGGATCTGGCTTTGGAGCTTAAGGATTCCAGATGTGCCTGCCTGATGCCAAGCCGAAAACAGAAAGAGGAACCGAGCCGATGAGATGGATGTTCCAGCCGTGGTTAGGTCCTGGTAATTGGGGACTCTGTTTTCCTTTGCGGGGGTCGTTCTTGCCTTAGCGGTGAAGCGTTGCTAGGTTCTCAAATATATATTTGCCATCCGCTGTCCTGCGTGTGCCACTGGCTGCGCTGCAGTCCAGATGCTGCTGAAAGACCGTTTGTCAAATGGAAACTGCAAGAGACAGAAGTTTTGGCAACTCTGAGTAAGTGACTATTCAGATTTGTTAAATACGGGAGGAGGCGAGTGTCTAGCCCTGAGCAGCAGAGACATCTGGGTTCCTTGTTCCTTTTATTATTATTATTATTATTAGGAGGGTCATTTCAGATAGAAAAAGTCTTACATCAATCTTTAAAAGAAGTCCAAGCGCACGGTTCAAAATACAATACGATAATCTTTATTGTCATTGTCCCATGCAGAACAACGAAATTGAAAAAATCTACACCAGACATTCAAAAACCAGCAAGCATGCTATCCCAGCCTGGTTAACCCCCTAAAAACTCTGGTACCCCATAATTAAATACAATATATTCCCACAGAGACTACCTTACACTGTGTTTAAAACCAAAATCGCATTTGGATAGAAACTGTTTCTCAGGCGGCTAGTCCTGGTCTTTATAACCCTGTACTGTACCTTCTTCCAGAAGGCAGAAGCTGAAAGAGATCATTTCCGGGGTGCGCACTATCCTGCGCTATCTCTGCAGCTTTCTTGTGATACCTGGAAGCATAGATTTGATCTAAGGTGGGAAGAGTGCACCCAATTATTCTCTCTGCAATCTGTAATAAATGCTCTTGCAATGTTTGTGTGGCCTGTTCCCAATTAACTATTCACCTTCTGCCCTTCTGACTTTGCAAACCATGTCTTGGATATCGAAGACACAGGCTGCCCTGTGGAATCTGGTCCAAGACAACTTTTATCTCCCTGCCTTGTGAAGCCGGCTCCAGGTTCAAAGGTCACTTGGTGGGGGGCACACTGGCTTTCCCCCTCAAGAATGCTTTGCAGACCACTGCATTGGTTTATCCAAATGCATCAGATGTTTGGGGAAGGGCCATGGCAGAAGGTCACATGTTCAATCCCTGCAATCTCCAGGTGCAGCTTCGAGAGAATGCTGCTTGAAGCCCCAGAGAGCTGCCAGTCAGTGTTGACAATACTGCAGTGGTCCGACTCTTCATAAGGTAGCTCAGAGGGGGTTTTAGGGTAGCACAACCGGTTCAGCCGCGTTGGGTACCATGCCGTAGGGGGGCACCAAAACAATGCTATAGAATGGAGTGCAAGAGGTGGAGGGGTGTGTGTGCCATATTTTGCACAGGGAACCAATTTAATTAGAGAGCACAAAGTCCGCCACTATGTAGCTCCCTATGTTCCTATTGGGACGCGGGTGGCGCTGTGGGTTAGATCAGAAGGTCGGTGGTTCGAATCCCTGCGACGGGGTGAGCTCCCGTTGCTCGGTCCCTGCTCCTGCCAACCAAGCAGTTCGAAAGCACATCAAAGTGCAAGTAGATAAATAGGTACCGTTCCGGCGGGAAGGTAAACGGCGTTTCTGTGCGCTGCTCTGGTTCGCCAGAAGCGGCTTAGTCATGCTGGCCACAAGACCCGGAAGCTGTACGCTGCCTCCCTCGGCCAATAAAGCGAGATGAGCGCCGCAACCCCAGAGTCGGTCACAACTGGACCTAATGGTCAGGGGTCCCTTTACCTTTACCTATGTTCCTATTAGGGCCAAATCTCAGTGAATTACTGTATTTTCTGGCGTATAAGACTACTTTTTAACCCAGGAAAATCTTCTCAAAAGTCGGGGGTCGTCTTATACGCCAGCTACAGAAGCAGCTCCTGCAGCAACTCCCCACCAAAGGATAAAACGACAGCAAATTAAATCAGAGAACACCAAGCTCTCTAGATGAAGCAGAAATACGCTTGAATATTGGCCCCAGAAGCCCCCGGCCACTGGGAAGTGGAGCGGATTTCCGAGCTGCACTGGAGACTGGTTTTTTAAAATTTTTATTTGGTGTGCGTTAGAAGAGGAGTAGTCTTATACAGCGAGTATATCCCAAACTCTATATTTGAACTGGAAAAGTTGGTGAGTCGTCTTATACGCCCAGTCGTCTTATACGCCGGAAAATACAGTAGCACTTCCCTTGAATGCAGACGGTGCCAGATTCAACCCCCAGCACCATCTCAGTCAGCCTAATAGTAGGACTATGTTCCTGCGCATAATCATGCTCGAAACATGAAGCAATAAAAGAAGAACCCCTTTATTCTTCCAGTTATTTTTTTTATTCCTCTTTCTAGGATTTTTGGCTTTCCAACTTGGCAAACCAGTGGGAAGCAGGTCCTGTTTTTGGAGGGATATCTGTTCCAGATGGTTGGATGGGCCGCCCTGGAACGAAACCACTTCCATGTTCACGCGTGTATAAAACCAGGCAAAGCTTTGGCCCGGGAGGAGATTTCGACCTGAGGAATGTGGAGAGAGGCATTTCCCCTTTATAATAATGATAATGATTATTATTATTTTTAAATCCGCATTGTTGTAGCTCCTGATGAGGAGGGAGCTCCGCCAAGGGGAGCCAAAGCAAATATTTGCAGCACGGGCTGAGATTGGCCGAAGGAGGGGTTGCAGGATGCAGGCGTGTGCTCTGATGGCCGTGGAAAGGGATGCTGGCTTCATTCAGCGACTGGTGCTGAGAGTGTGCTAAGGGTCATTGGCAAGAACTGGCTCTCTGCTTCAAGCCCTAACAAGGGGCACACCGCAAAGTGCCTTATTCAGAGCCAGACCATTGGTCCATCTAGCACAGTATTGTTGACACTGACCGGCAGCAGCCCTTGAGGGTGTCAGGCAGGAGATACTGGAGATTGGGCCTGGGGAGAATGGCTGTTTCCTCCTTCCCCTCCATTCACACTCTTGTTGCTTAGCCTGTTCCAGTTCCCCACATCCCAGTATAACTCCCCCGGAGCTAGACTTTCCTAGTTTCAAGAGACAGAGGGCTGTTCCAGACGACCCGTTTCCTGAGTGTTTGTCCTGATTTTCTTGCAGGAAGCTTACTAGGAGGGTAGACTGTGTGCACTCTTGTTCTGATTCATTTAGGGGGTGGTTTATACAGTGGTGTATAATGGGACAGTGGTGTATAACCTGAGGACCTCAGTGGGCAAGAAAGACCACCTGATTTTATCGTGACACCACATGATTGACAAATGGCCACCCCGCAATGGGTGGGGGAATGTAGTAATCTGGCCCACCAGTCCCCTACCCCACCCTGATCTAACCACTACTGTGCTGGTCCCGGAGAGGGGGGGTTGCCGTGCGGTGTGGTCTGAGTCCGGTCCTAGATCGAGGGTATGGAGGCTGTCCATCAAGGGCGAAGCGGGGTCCAAGGCAAGGAGCCGGACGTGGTCAGGAACTCTGGAAGAGCAGGACAGGGTCTGGCAGGAACAGGTTACCAACGATGTTGCTCCTGCAACCTGGGACTGGGCTGACTGGCCTTTATCTCCTCTGAGGCATAGGGCGGCCCCGGTCCACAGGTGACTCGCCTCTCCTGGCCTGGAGGCGAGCACTCCTCCTGCGAGAACTTAGTTCCCTCCGCCTCTCTGCCCTGAGCCTCTGCAGCTCAGGAGAGGCTGGAGGGTTACTGGACCCAGAGGCAACCTCAGCTTCCCCTGACGGGGCTGAGAGTGGAGCACCTGCAGGCAATGAGTCCTCCATCACCTCAGGAGCCAGAGCGGATTCAGCTCGTGTCTGCTCCTGAGGAACCGGCACAGGTGAGGACCCTTCAGGTTCAAGCCCCAGCCCCGGCTCAGCTGGTTCTGGAGGTGGGGAATCCTGTGCAGGCTGGGATTCCTCAGGTTCAGCCTCTGAATCCGATTCCCAGGCCATCACAACTACACTAGTGTAGGACAGCAGGGGTTGAACCTGTGGACTTTGCGCCCAGAGTTGCTCTGCATCTGTAGCGCCATGCTTGCACTCTACCACTGGCTTCCCGTGAAAAATCCAGGTGGAACTGGATTCAACATGAGGTTGACCTCACCCCTTGGCAAAAGCACTGCCATCCTGCTCTTAATTACCCCTTGGCGGTGGCCAAGAGAGGAGTTTCACGAGAGGTGGAAAATTCGAGGATTGAAACAGCAATATTGTGGCCTTTAGGAATGCCTTGTTCATTTCCTGCTCCCTTGCCAGAGCATTAAGATACGGACCGGTAGAGAGCTTCAGACCCTGAATTGCTTGTATATTTGACTCATGGATTTGGGAGCTGAGCTACACCTAGTTCCAGCTATTGAAATGCCGGCAGCCGTCCCTGGCTCACAGGAACTGACCCTTCCATTGTTGGAGGAAGCTGCGATGACATACAGGGTTTATTACCTATTCTTTCTGTCCATGTGTGTGCGCGTTGAGGCTGGAATTCCAGTGGGCTGGGGCAGCTGTCTGGGGATAGGTCGGGAAGACTCGCCTTAGCCGAGGAATGCAAAGGTTAGTTGGGGATGGAGAATGATGAGCTGCCATTTCACCTCCAGGATCTGCTCACCCCAAGTGAAGTCCTGGGGCTGCCAGACCCCCCAAACCCATCTTGCAAAATCGCCCACTGTCTTCCGTGCATTTGCTGGAAAAAAGCAATCGTTCCTCCTGGGTTTTCATGTGCGGTTCCTCAGCGGCCTCCAGTTCAGAGTTTCCCAAACTTGGGTCTCCAGCTGTTTTGGGACTACAGTTCCCATCCTCCCTGACCACTGGTCCTGCTAGCTAGAGATGATGGGAGTTGTAGTCCAAAAACAACTGGAGAACCACGTTCCACATCTGCTTGCCTGCTGGAGGTTCTGGTTCCGCAAGGGAGCTTGTGTTGGGCCTTGGAACCTTCCTTGAATTTCCCTTTGGGGTGACTTGGGTATGCGTTTCATTTTTTAAATCTCAGGGTCCTACACAGAGGCAGAGCTAGTCGCCCAGGGTGAGTGGCGAGCATCCCAGGAGGACGCCGTCCACTGCAAGCGTCCCAGGGGGATGGGGCAACGATGTCACCCCCACTCAGGGATGACACCTGGGACAGACCACCCCCACCTTCCTGCACCGGTGGTCATACCATCTTATTAGGTAAAGGTAAAGGGACCCCGGACCATTAGGTCCAGTTGTGGCTGACTCTGGGGTTGTGACGCTCATCTCGCTTTATTGGCCAAGGGAGCCGGCGTACAGCTTCCGGGTCATGTGGCCAGCATGACTAAGCTGCTTCTGGCGAACCAGAGCAGCACACGGAAACGCTGTTTACCTTCCCGCCAGAGCGGTACCTATTTATCTACTTGCACTTTGACGTGCTTTTGAACTGCTAGGTTGGCAGGAGCAGGGACCGAGCAACGGGAGAAGAAGAAGAAGAAGAGTTTGGATTTGATATCCCGCCTTTCACTCCCCTTCAGGAGTCTCAAAGCGGCTAACAACCTCCTTTCCCTTCCTCCCCCACAACAAACACTCTGTGAGGTGAGTGGGGCTGAGAGACTTCACAGAAGTGTGACTGGCCGAAGGTCACCCAGCAGCTGCATGTGGAGGAGCGGAGACACGAACCCGGTTCCCCAGATTATGTGACTGCTGCTCTTAACCACTACACCACACTGGCTCACCCTGTCGCACGGGGATTTGAACCGCCAACCTTCTGATCGGCAAGTCCTAGGCTCTGTGGTTTAACTCACAGCACCACCCGCGTATCTTATTAGGACCTGGTATAAAGCGGGTTTATACCAGGTCCGTGGTGGATGGTGCCTATGGCTTGCAAAATGACTTAGATTGGGCAAAATTGCATATTAGGACAAATTTGCTGACGAATGTTCACGGGTGCTTTTAAAATTGCAAACTGATGTGAAAATGTGGAGAACTTACAGTAACTTCAGAGCTGAAAAATGAGAAAACTGAAATTGGCAAATTTGCTCACACCTAACCCTAGGCCTGGGACGTGGGTGGCGCTGTGGGTTAAACCACAGAGCCCAGGACTTGCCGATCAGAAGGTCGGCGGTTCGAATCCCTACTACGGGGTGAGCTCCTGTTGCTCAGTCCCTGCTCCTGCCAACCTAGCAGTTTGAAAGCACGTCAAAGTGCAAGTAGATAAATAGGTACCACTCTGGTGGGAAGGTAAACGGCGTTTCTGTGCGCTGCTCTGGTTCGCCAGAAGCGGCTTAGTCATGCTGGCCACATGACCCAGAAGCTGTACGCCGGCTCCCTTGGCCAATAAAGCGAGATGAGCGCTGCAACCCCAGAGTCAGCCATGACTGGACCTAATGGTCAGGGGTCCCTTTACCTTTACCTTTAACCCTAGGCCTGGTCAATTGAGTTTTTGAATGGCCTGCTAACTGTTGCGACTGATACTGCCTTCCCAGGCAGGCAGCCTCACTCCCGTCAGGTTCCTGATTCAAGCTCTGGAGTTCCCGACAGCCAGAGAATTCTGGGGTGGATTTCCATTCACAGGAGGGGTCCATGCTAGAAACAGTGCTAAAATAAATTAGACTTGCCTGCTGCTCCTGGCATCGTTGTTCCATCCTCACAGACTGTCACCTCGTTGTGCCTGCCTTAGGCAGCCAGCTTTGGGCCCTACCTCCGTTTTTTTAATAGGAGTTGGGGGGGGGGTTAAACCCAGATTGAGCACACAACTTCCACCATTCATAGATGCTCGTTCATTCATGAAAATCATGCCACCCCACGAAGGAAGGAAAAACCCAGCGTTGAACCAGGTGGAGGTTTTGTTGCCATGTGGAAGCCGCTGACTCGAACGTTGTTGGAGTTCAGCTCATTTTAATCTTTGTTTTTACAGCTGCTTCTCTCCCCCTCTCCTCTCTTTCGGGGGCTCTTTATTACTCCTCGTTCTCTGGAGTGGCTTGTTAACAGCAAGGTTATATGTGCTCATATTTCTATATTGGGATGAAACGTGCACAACCCAACGCCAGATTCCAGTTGTGGGAGGAAAAAGGACTTGCTTGCGGCCTGGTCTTGTGCAGACGAGGACTACACCACTTCAGACTGCGGCCGAAGGATACTTTATTGTCATTGCGCCACCCCCCCCATTAAATATGCACCCAGATTAAAAACTGTAGTAGAGAGGCATGGGAAACTTTCTTCATCCTGAGAGCCACATTGTCAGGTGTGCGTGCAGGAGACAGGCCCTGTGGCCAATAGGACTTTGCAGGACCTTCCTAAGTTTGTTCTGAAGAAGCAAGGCGTGGCCTCACAGGTGAGGCGGATTGGTAACTCACAGCACCAGGTGGCAAGTGCTAGGAAGGGATATAAAGTCAGCATTTCCCTTCGGCTCTTTGCCACAGCGTTTGGCTTCTTGCTTCCTGATCCTTGCACCTTGACTCCATGACTCCTTGCTTCTCAACCCTCGGACCCTTGGCTTCTTGACTCCCGGCTCTCTGACCCTCGGACTCTTGGCTTCATATCTTCTAGATCCCTGTTCCTGGTCCCACCCTGCCATCTTGCTCCCGGTCCTGACGTCCCCTGCCGAGACTTCGATCACCCGTGATCCGGACCATGACACACATTCCCTTCTGCTCAGTCTTCCAGGGGCCACATGGCCAGTGGTGGCTGAGACCAGAGGCAAAAGTGGAGAGTGCAGCAAATGTTAATTTTGCCTTCATACAGTGGACTTGTTTCTGTGTACATCTGTCAGGAGCCAGCCAGCAGTAAACCAGTTGGAGTTAACTCTTTATCTTTAGGATCTGCACAGGAGTGTCAGGAATAATGAACACAGCAACTCATCTCCGGTAGGTCTTGCAGTTGCTGAGGCTGAAGGTCCCCGGCTCCCCACAGCTGCCTAAGTCCCCTCCTCTCCAGGGTTTTCCCCAAGCAATCTGAGACTGAGCCTGCATGAAGCAAACATATCTGCCCTTTTCATGCCTCTCCTGGTTCTGGGAGACCAGTGGGGAGGGGAGGTTCTCGCAGCAGGAGGGGGAGACACCTGCGACTCTTCACCAGCCTGACTCATCTCTGCCTTGTCTTCCTCTCCGGCCTTAGCTTCTGTCTCTGATTCTGGGCTTCTCTCTGCCCCAGACACTTCCAGCTCACTAAGCCCTGTTACCTCTTCAGCTTCCAACACCTTCTCTTACTTGTTTTCTCCCTATGACCGCTCGTCGTCACCCCACCACTGCTCCCCGGGCTGTGAGCCTTCTTGCCTTGGGGTTCCCCAGCTGGTTCCTCCCACTATTCCTCTGTGTTCAACCTGTCTGTGATATCACTTTTGTTTAACCTCTGTCCAAGCAAAGAATAATAATAATTTATTATTTATACCCCGCCCATCTGGCTGGGTTTCCACAGCCACTCTGGGTGGCTTCCAACAGAACACTAAAATACAATAACCTATTAAACATTAAAAGCTTCCCTAAACAGGGCTGCCTTCAGATGTCTTCTAAAAGTTTGGTAGTTATTTTTCTCTTTGACGTCTGGTGGGAGGGCGTTCCACAGGGCAGGTGCCACTACCGAGAAGGCCCTCTGCCTGGTTCCCTGTAACTTGACTTCTCGCAGCGAGGGAACCGCCAGAAGGCCCTCGGCGCTGGACCTCAGTGTCTGGGCTGAATGATGGAGGTGGAGACGCTCCTTCAGGTATACTGAACCGAGGCTGAAGCACGTCCAGAATTCAAGGACCCCCTCTAGCCAGGCCAAAACACTCAAGGAGGGTGTGAGGGAGGGCTGCTGAAGAGTGTGGCCTGGGGAGAAGGTGTGTGGCCAGAGGGCAGGGCCCAAGGCCAGAGAGAGAGACTCTGAGGGCCACACATGATCCCTGAGATCTCCCACTCCTGGTGTAGCCATTTCTGAGCTACCTAGAACAATGGTGCAAGGCAGCTTCCTTTATGGGGGATTATATTGCAACGAGACAGGACTGACCATCCAGGCCTCAGCTATTTCCACACTCTCAGAAAATACAAAATGTGGATCAAGTCTTAGTCTAGGATCTGGGAGACTAGAGGGAAAACTCCGCTCAGCCATGAAACTCACTGGGTGACCTTGGTCTCTATGTCTCTATGTCACAGGGCTGTTGTGAGGATAAAATGGGTTGGGAGGGGGGGAGGAGGAGAACCCCCCCTTGAACTCCTCAGAGGAAAATGGGCTGTAACCAGAACAGGCATGTGAAATGCTAATGTGCTTTGTTTGGACGGCAGCTTTATCTTTTTTTTTTTTTTAAAAAAAACTTTTTAATTCAAAATTAAAACAAAACATTAACCAGAAACATATCATCCTTATTTCCCCCCCCCCATTTTTCCTCCCTCCCCCCATCCTCCCACACAAAACCCACCCACCCCCACCACCGGCTTTCCTCAGTTCCAGTCTTTGGTTTCTCTAAGAATGCTGTTTTCTGCATGTTACACAGTTGTATAGATCTTCAATCTATTTAGCTGATTGTCATCAATAGAAAAGTTTGTGAATGTTTATTCAAAGCCAGCCAAGGAGTCCAGTTCTCTTTGTTGCATCTTCAGATACTTTGTAAAGGGTTCCCATTCATCCTTAAAGTCACAGTTATCCTTGTCCCGTAGCTTGTATGTCAGTTTTGCCAGTTCTGCATAGTCCGTCAATTTTTCTTGCCATGATTCTTTAGTTGGGGTTTCTTCAGCCTTCCATCCTTGTGCTACCAGAACTCTCACAGCCGTTGTCGCATACATGAAGATGTTTTTCAGTTCTTTTGGCAGATCTTTCCCTACAATCCCTAACAAAAATGCTTCAGGTTTTTTAACAAATGTTAAATGAAACATTTTCTTCAATTCATTATCCAGTGGTGCCTCGCAAGACGAAATTAATCCGTTCCGTGAGGCTCTTTGTATAGCGGTTTTTTCGTCTTGCGAAGCAAGCACATTGACAGCTTAGCGGATTAGCGATTTAGCAGTTTAGCGGCTTTTAGCGGATCAGCTGATAAGCGGCTTAGCGGCTTAGGAAAAGGGGGGAGAAAGGGGGGGAAACCCGCAGGAACTCGCAAGACATTTCGTCTTGCGAAGCAAGCGCATAGGGAAATTCGTTTTGCGAAGCGCCTCCAAAACGGAAAAACCTTTCGTCTAGCGGGTTTTCCGTCTTGTGAGGCGTTCGTCTTGCGGGGCACCACTGTATATCATTTCCCAAATTTTTTTAATTACATTACAATCCCACCACATATGGTAAAATGTCCCTTCCTTTTCCTTACACTTCCAACATATATTTGAACTAGTTTTGTACATTTCCCCCCTAACTGCACTGGTGTCGTATACCATCTTTACATCATCTTCTTGTAATTCTCCTTCAATCTGTAAATTTTAAATCAGTTTTCCATAATTTCCCCCAATCTTCCATCATAATGTTGTGGCCTACAAATGGCAGCTTTATCTATTTTTTAATGGAGACTTGAGCAGGTTTCTTGGGATCTGATCAGCGCCTGGGAGCAAAGTCCAGAGAGACCACAAGCTGGACCTCACCATCATTGTGTGGGTCCAGGGCTGCAGCACAGGCTGAAAAGGTTCCCTCCCCCCTGACTTGCAGCAGCTCTCCAGGGTTTCTTTCTTTCTTTTTGAAATAATTTTTTTTAAAAAAATAATATTTATTAAGTTTTCAACAAGAAAAAGGTTACAAAACAGTAAAAGGAAAACACAAAAAATACAAAAACCAAAAGTAGACATAAAAAGAAAAAAGAAAAAAAAAGAGAGAATCCCTCTTTCTGGTATCTTACCACTCATTTACTTATTTTCATGACTTCCTCACACCTTCCTTTTTTGTATTCCATTTAAAAATTTGTTCAGCAAATCCGTACCCTCTTAGTTTACCCTTAATTGTTTATCCTCACATATTATAACTTCAAATTTTTGTCTAATCAATCCATTCTTACATATTCTTATTTTGCCTTATTACTAGAACCACTTCGTTTCATTCCAACGTCATTAACATTCAATAATTTTACAGTATTTCTGTAGATAGATTTTAAATTTCTTCCAATCTTCTTCCACCAACTCTTCTCCCTGGTCTCGGATTCTGCCAGTCATTTCCGCTTTTTGAAATAATTTTTATTTGATTTTTAAAATATAAAATTATAACAATACGACCATACATATCCACATTTATAGATTCCTCCAAATTTCTGGACTTCCCACCTTCCCCTCTGTGGGTCCTATTATTAAACCTTTTCTACTGCATCTTTTTCACTAGTCCATATTTTATATAAATCCATTATCTCCATAGTACTTGCTAAATCACAAGTGTTATTGCAATCCTGCTAATGTTTTCATCTGCTTACAGTGGTCCCTAAGATAAATTATAAATTTCCCCCATTCTTTGTTAAAGTTTTGGTTCCTGAGCTTTCCAGTCGTTTTGCCATTTCGGCATAGTCCAACCATTTAATTTGCCATTCTTCTCTGCTAGATACTTTGCCTTCTTTCCATCCCTGGGCTAATAGCATCCAGGCAGCTGCTGTTGCATACTAAAAAGTATTTTCTGCTCCTTTTGAATATCAGCACCTACAATTCCTAATAAAAAGGCTTCTGGTCCCATCCCCCCCAATAAACATTATTTTAAACTTTTTTTCATTCCCTTATATATCATTTCCCAGAATGCTTTTATTACCTTACATAGGATAAAAGGTGCCTTCTTTTTCTTTACATTTCCAGTAGATTTTAGTACCTGCCTTATACATTTTCGCTAACTTAAAGGCAAAGGGACCCCTGACCATTAGGTCCAGTCGTGGCCGACTCTGGGGTTGCAGCGCTCATCTCGCTTCCCTGGCCGAGGGAAAGCTTCCAGATCATGTGGCCAGCATGACTAAGCCGCTTCTGGTGAACCAGAGCAGCGCACGGAAACGCCGTTTACCTTCCCACCGGAGTGGTACCTATTTATCTACTTGCACTTTGACATGCTTTCGAACTGCTAGGTTGGCACGAGCTGGGACCGAGCAACGGGAGCTCACCCTGTCGCGGGGATTCGAACCGCTGACCTTCTGATCGGCAAATCCTAGGCTCTGTGGTTTAACCCACAGTGCTACCTGCGTCCCCTATTCGCTAACTTACTAGGAGTCAAATATCACCAGTACATCTTTTTCATATAGTTTTCTTTCAACGTACAGCATGGCGAGAATTTCAGGTCAGTTTTCCATAACCTTTCCCAATCTGAAAATTCCAGCTCTCCAGGGTTTCAGGCAGCGACACCCCCGGCCCTACCTGGAGGCACCAGGGAACGAACCTGGGACCTATTTGCCTGCAAGGAAACCGTCAGTCGTCCACACCTGGGAGCGGTGATGGACAAGGGCCCCCCTCCTGCCTGCCTGCACGAACAGAGCCAGCTCTCCTGGGTCTCATTTGGAGGGGTGGGGGGTGGAGATTGGAGACACCTATGTAAACACTTCCAGGAAGCCACTCCAGCTCACTTTCTCCAGCATCCTGCTGCCGCTGGCACATCAGCCTTGTTACCATCCAGCTGTGAGCGAGCGGGACCTGAGCTTCGGAAGAAGAGGCGTCTCTCCTGCTCTGCTCAGAGCTGCCTGCCCCACCAGCTCTCTGGAAAAGGTACTGGGGCTTCAGCAAGGAGCAAATGCATTTCTAAAAGCTATTTTCTTCTCAATGCAAGCTTAGGGAATGCTTGTTTTCGGGAATAATCATGCCAATGCTAATAATCCCTAAGCTTGAGTGGGAAAGAAAATACCGTATTTTTTGCTCTATTAGACGCACTTTTTCTCTCCCAAAAAGTAAGGGGAAATGTGTGCGTCTTATGGAGCGAAATCAGGCTGCGCAGCTATCCCAGAAGCCAGAACAGCAAGAGGGATCGCTGCTTTCACTGTGCAGCAATCCCTCTTCCTCTTCTGGCTTCTGAGATTCAGAATAATTTTTTTTTTCCTGTTTTCCTCCTCCAAAAACTAGGTGCGTCTTGTGGTCTGGTGTGTCTTATAGAGCAAAAAAATACGGTAATTCTGAATAAGTTCTCTTTGCATGTCTGCAGCCCACTGAAACCTTCCTGCTCCTGATTATATGATTTATTTATTTTCCCTTGAAGTCTGAGATTTGAAGGAGTTTTTATGAACTTTGTTTCCCATAAATTACAGTTTTGAGGAGGAAATTCTGGGTGTGTGCGCACCTGATTGTGCATATATAATGCATGTGCGCATTCAAACACACACATATATTGAATGAGATTTGATGCACAGTCTTACTGATAGTGAGAGCTGCTCAACTGCGAAACAGACTGTCATTATTAGTGATTAGTTATTGAATTTTTCTACCACCCTTCTGAGGATCACGGGGCAGAGATTGGATGGCTGTCTTTCAAGGATTTTCCAGCAGTGAAGTGATTCTTGCATTGCAGGGAGTTAGACCAGATGACTTGCGGGATTCCTTCCAATTCTACAAATATATGATTCTATTATTATTATTATTATTGTTATTATTGTTGTTGTTGTTGTTATTATTATTATTAGCTTGCTTATGCTGGGAATGAAGATTAACAAAAGGCTTGCAGTATTTTAAAAACAGTCTAATCATTAATTTTGGGGCTTATAAACTATGAAGAATGGATTTATTTTTTAATTTACTGCGGACACAACAGTTTTCTGTGTTAGAAACAGGTGTTGATTGCAAACATGGAGGGGGATGATTATATATATTTATATATAATTCAGGCGATATGGTATAACTTGAAGCTAACATGGTGCTACAGATGATTGTATTGCTAATTATTCACACATTGTGCAAGACATATGCAGTTATTCGGGCTCTGCAGGCAGATATAGCCATCTAGGTGTGTTTTGGGTGGGGCTGCCCTTGAATTGAGTTGATCCAGAAGGTGATTGTGAGGTTTTGTCTGCGGCCAGCAAGTTGGCTCAAATTACACCAAGCCACACTTTGCCAATTCCGCTGGATGCTGGTCTGCTTCTGATGGCCAGCTTTTAAAGCTGACCCCCAGTTTGTGGGCCCAGTTTGAGAGCCAGTGTGGTGTAGTGGTTAAGAGTGGTGGACTCGTAATCTGGGGAACCGGGTTCGATTCCCTGCTCCTCCACATGCAGCTGCTGGGCTAGTCACACTTCTTTGTAGTCTCTCTGCCTCACTCACCTCACAGGGTGTTTGTTGTGGGGGAAGAAGGGAAAGGAGAATGCTAGCTGCTTTGAGACTCCTTAGGGTAGTGATAAAGGGGGATATCAAATCCAAACTCCTCTTCTTCTTCAATCCCACTCTCCATCAAGCAAATTATTCTGACCCGTGAAGACGATGCCGATTTTGGCGGTGGCAAAAACATTTACAAAATGATAGAAGGTACAGCGCTGTGGGGGTGGGCAGAGCTCAGTGCCAAAATGTGGGCGCAAATTGCCACCTCTCCGGTAATCAGATCGATCCATTTGGCAATAATCCTCCCTCCTTAAGTGCTCTGCAGAGATCAGGCAAGCAGAGGGTTGTGTGCCTCTGTGTGTGCATCTTTTGTCTGTGCTTATATGTTTTGTTGTTGTTGTTGTTGTTTAGTCATTTAGTCGTGTCCGACTCTTCGTGACCCCATGGACCAGAGCATGCCAGGTGCTCCTGTCTTCCACTGCCTCCTGCAGCTTGGTCAAACTCATGCTGGTAGCTTCGAGAACACTGTCCAACCATCTCGTCCTCTGCTGTCCTCTTCTCCTTGTGCCCTCCATCTTTCCCAACATCAGGGTCTTTTCCAGGGAGTCTTCTCTTCTCATGAGGTGGCCAAAGTCTTGGAGCCTCAGCTTCAGGATCTGTCCTTCCAGTGAGCACTCAGGGCTGATTTCCTTCAGAATGGAGAGGTTTGATCTTCTTGCAGTCCATGGGACTCTCAAGAGTCTCCTCCAGCACCATAATTCAAAACCATCCATTCTTCGGCGATCAGCCTTCTTTATGGTCCAGCTCTCACTTCCATACATCACTGCTGGGAAAACCATAGCTTTTACTATACGGACCTTATATGTTTATTTTATTTTATTACCACATTCACACCCCACCCTTTTCTCCTAAGGAGCTTTTCTCCTCCCAGCTCCATTTCATCCTCACAACAACCCTGTAGGGTAGGTTAAGCTGAGAATTACTTACTGCTCCCCAAGGTCACTTGCTGAGTGGGGATTTGAACCCTGATCTCCCAGGTCCTAGTCCAGCACTCTAACCACTGCTCCACAATGACTCTCCTGCACTTAAAAATGCATTGACATCCCCCTTCCCTGCCATGTGGCCTCTGGAGGCTTGACCAAAGGTAAATAAATACAGCTCAAGAGCCAGAAAAGATAAGCTCTGCTGACTCCAGGCGACCCTAATTTTGCCCAGCTGATCATCGGACCTTACAAAGCGTTGGGCATGGAACTATGCAAGCCCTGACAATCAGCTGGTAGTAGGGCATGCACAATTTGCAGGTGTTGAACCGGGAGTGATGGGCTTCTTGCATGCAGAACATAAACAGCGGTACCTCTGGTTACATACTTAATTTGTTCCGGAGGTCCGTTCTTAACCTGAAACTGTTCTTAACCGGAAGCACCACTGTAGCTAACACAGCCTCCCCGCTGCTGCCGTGCGATTTCTGTTCTCATCCTGAAGCAAAGTTCTTAACCCGAGGTACTATTTCTGGGTTAGTGGAGTCTGTAACCTGAAGCGTCTGTAACCTGAGGTACCACTGTACTGTTCCACAGTGGACTTCCACTGGGGGGAGCCACTACACCAGCTGCCCAGCAGGCGAGCCACTGTTGTTTACCAGGACAGGGAGGGGTAAGGTAGCAAGGAGGTTGACAGGGTGCAAATGCAACAGCAGAACCCATCCAGCACTCACACTGACCTCCTCACTGTTCTCCCAGTAAGCTGCGATGCTAGAGTGGTGTCTCTGCTCGCCCGGGGACCTGCTTCTGCACACAGGAAACACACGAACAGCACACACGTGCAATGTGTGCTCGTGCTGGACACATACATATCGGCACACGCCTCTCTCACACATGTTGTTGTTGTTTAGCCATTTAGTCATGTCCGACTCTTTGTGACCCCCTGGACCAGAGCACGCCAGGCCCTCCTGTCTTCCACTGCCTCCCGCAGTTTGGTCAAACTCATGTTTGTAGCTTCCAGAACACTGTCCCACCATCTCGTCCTCTGTCGTCCCCTTCTCCTTGTGCCCTCCATCTTTCCCAACATCAGGGTCTTTTCCAGGGAGTCTTCTCTTCTCATGGGGTGGCCAAAGTATTGGAGCCTCAGCTTCAGGATCTGTCCTTCCAGTGAGCACTCAGGACTGATTTCCTTCAGAATGGAGAGGTTTGATCTTCTTGCAGTCCATGGGACTCTCAAGAGTCTCCTCCAGCACCAGAATTCAAAAGCATCCATTCTTCGGCTTTTGAATTATGGTGCTGGAACTTGATCTTGACTCAGAATCGGCACATCAAGCTCATGAGCTTTCTGGCTGGACCACTGCTTGAAGCAGACTTCTGCAATTGCTCCCATTTAAAAAAAAAACAACATTGTTTGCTAAATGGTGTTTGCTGCAATTTCTTCACTGGTTCACATGGTGCATAGACCCTGCAGTAGAAGCGCCTTGAAGCTCTTGATCATCTAAATTCACCTGGAACTGCACCGGATGGATGACGCCTGAGCTGGTGATGTAACCGGCAGGTTTGCTCCGGATTCTGTTCCCTCCACGAAACATTTGGGAACAAATGCGCTCTCGGGAATGCACGGTGGACACCTGGCTGATCTCCTTTCCCACCGTGCAAAGTGGGCAGGTTTGCAAAGGCCAGGGACCAGAGAGGTCCCTTCCTTTTCGTTGTTGTTGCAAAAGCTACCTTCCGAAAGGGGCTGGCTTCCCTTTCCCGCCGGTGCTCTTGCTGCACAGATCTTTCCATGGCTTTGTTCTCTTTACACCTCTGCTTCCTTTTCTCACTGGCTGCCCAGAGCCCTGGTCCAGCAGCCATGACCCTTGGCCACCCCCCCCTTTGCACAGGTGGCGAAAAAGACACCCCCTCTCTCTCATTGAACAGTGCCAGCCCCTCCCTTTCCCCTCGGCCCATTGTCTTTCCTTTCCCCTCTTTTTCTCGCTATTATAAAGGCTTTCTCGCCTTTGAACTCCAAGCGGAGCCCTTTTTTGCATGTGAATATGGAAGGTGGAGCGGACGGCAGTTCTGCGTGGACTTTGGCAAGGACTACAAGGGGGGGGGAATCCCGTTTCCTTCCATTCAGAAAGGGATTCCAGTTATATGGTCTCTGGCTCCACTTCATTTGAAAAAGAGGGGGATATGGTCAAATGAAAATATGGGAAACATGATTGCTTCCTGTTATGAAGGTTTCAGGAGCTGTGATGGATGCTTCAGAGAGAGAGACCCAGAACCAGCCCTTGTTCCAACAGCTCCCCAATGGCTCTACATCTCCTCAATGATCCCTATAATCTCAGGAAAGGGAAGCAAATAGCAAAGCAGCTAATTAATTGACATCGCCTCTTACCAGAAGGCCGCAGACATTTTTATCCCAGCTCTGCTGTTTTTGGAGAGAGAAGAGACGAAAAGGAGAGGGGAACTTTTAAAGAGCGTGCCAAGGCCGTCACCATCAATGCGCCCAGAATCTTCCTTCATGTCCTGTTTTCCTCTCTCACTGTGCTTTGAGGTGTGCTGATGTGCTGGAAAGGAATGTGCTTTATAATATGTGTTTGATACTTACACTTTGTACATGCTCCAGACCCTCAAAATGCCCGTATTCTTCCAGGGACGGTCCTGGAATGCTGATCCTGGAATGCCCTTTGTTATGTACTGAGTTGAATAGGATCTAAAATGCAGCAGTCTGATTGGTCCTAGAACAATAGGATTCAGAATGCAGCAGTCTGATTGGTCCACAGGAGCCACCCAATCCAGCTCCAGGTAGAAGTGAATCTGCAACCTGATTGGCCTACAGGAGAATCCCGGAATTAGCCAATCACATGGGGCCCATTGTGTAAATAATGTATATAAAGCAGACATTCTGGGGGAACTTCCATTCCTCCTCAACACTATGAGCTGAATAAAGAGCATGAAATCCTCTTTCACCCTTCTTTTCCTTAGGACATCCCGATTTTCACCAGAGAAATGTTGAAGGGTATGGTGGGGTGTCCCTACAGAAATGTAGGAGGCGACACCTCTATTTTCATCGGAGAAATGTTGGAGGCTTTTTGCATGCTCCCATTTACTATGCTTCCACTGCTGGTTTGAGAAGCATGCACACCCTGTAGTTATCCCATTTTTTCTTAGGAAATACTGCATTTTGATGCATCGTCCCCCAAACCAGATTCAATCCAAACTAAGAAAAAGAACAACTAGCTGCATCATAAGCCAGTAATGTGTATGCAGCCTAAGTCAGACAAATGGTCTAGTTCAGTGCTGTCTACACTGACTGGCAACAGCTCTCGCTCCAGGGTTTGTGGCTGTGAACCTTTCCCAACCCCACCTGGAAATGCCAGCAAGGATTGAGGTTTTCCTCCCTCTTGTATTTTCATTTTTTTTCTATCTCTGCAAGCATTTCAATTGGTTACACTTATTACTTTTACTGTATTTTGCATGTGTTTATATCAGTATTTTTTTATTTAAAGAAAAGAGAGAGGAAAACAAGAAAAGCTGAGACTCTCAGCATGTGAGAATCTGTGCCCCTACACCAGGCTCCCTCAACCTCGGCCCTCCAGATGTTTTTGGCCTACAACTCCCATGATCCCTAGCTAGCAGGACCAGTGGTCAGGGACAATGGGAGTTGTAGTCCCAAAACATCTGGAGGGCTGAGGTTGAGGAAGCCTGCCCTACACCCAGTCCCAGACTTGTGCTCCTGATCATTTCTTCCATCGCTATAATAAAGTATAGTATTTTTCGCTCTATAAGACACACCAGACCACAAGACGCACCTAGTTTTTGGAGGAGGAAAACAAGAAAAAAAATATTCTGAATCTCAGAAGCCAGAAGAGCAAGAGGGATCGCTGCAAAGTGAAAGCAGCGATCCCTCTTGCTGTTGTGGCTTCTGGGATAGCTGCACAGCCTGCATTCGCTCCATAAGACACAGACGCATTTCCCCTTCCTTTTTAGGAAGGAAAAAGTGAGTCTTATAGAGCAAAAAATACAGTATTTCCTTCCAGGGCTGCAACTGAAAATGCTGTTAAGCATTACTGCTGATAGACCCAAATCTCTTATCTGCCCCAGAGAACTGAAAGTCCTCCTTCTGATGTAGTTGATGTTCATTCCACCAAATGCCTTAAGAAGCCTCTGCGTGTGGGACAGATGGAGAGGATCGTTCCCTTTCCAGCTCCGCTGGCTAGCTTTGAGAGATGCAGCCCTCATTCTTCTCCCCCTGAGTTGCCGTTCAAAAGCAGCTCAAAAATAGAGGCCGGTTGTGTAAGGGCAGTGTCTGTCTTTCCCATCACAACTTGTGTGTGAGCTCCGCCAGCGAGCGGCTTTGCCGTGCAACAACTCAAAGTGTGGCAGGGGCTTTCTTTCCTTGGGGGCAACTGTTTGGGTGGAAAACAAGCTGGAGCATTTTGTCCTTGTCTTGGGAAGGAGCCCAGATTGCTCAGAGAAGGGAAAAACCTAGCCGCAAATAAATCACGGAGAGCCAAGGTCAGCGTCATAAAAGATTTCTTTGTACTTGAGTTTGATAGCAGAGTGCAAAACATGGAGTCATATGAGGCGGCAGGAGGGGGACCCTGAAACTCAAGGGGTGGAGTTGGGGTGAACTGGAGCCATGTGAGAGAGGAAGATCACAGAGTTGGCAGGGACCTCAAGTCCAGTCTCCCTGCTACAGCACCGACGATAGATGGATATTCAGCCTCTGCTTAAAAGCCTCAAAGGAAGAAGAGTCAGTCTGTTCCACCATCAAATGGCTAATACTGGCTTAATAATATTTACTCAAAGTCCACCCCCTTTCTTATAAATTGAAATTGAAATACTTCATTGTCACTTGTACAACTTGTATACAGTGAGATTACATGAGCACCCCCCACTCAGCTCTCTTAGTCTTAATTCCCCTCGTTTACTGACGCACACCCACCAAACCTGAAAGTCAGTTGCCCTGTTGTTATATTTTCATTCAGCAGCCTAACAGCCCATGGATAGAAGCTGTTCTTTACCCTGTTAGTACGACTAATCCTGCTTCTATATCTTCTGCCTGAGGGCAGGAGATCAAGAAAGTGCCGGCCAGGGTGTGAATCATCCCTGAGAATTTTCCTCACTCTCCTGAGGCAACGTTCTTCCGCTGTTTCATCCAGCGGATTCACAGGACAGCCCATAATATCTTGTGCTGTATTCACCACCCTCTGTAGGCACTTCCTATCTGTTGATGTCAAACCAGCGTCCCACACCATGATGCAGTATGAAAGGACACTTTCTATTGTTGACCGGTAGAAGGAGATCATCAAGAAGAAGAAGAGTTTAGATTTGATATCCCGCCTTTCACTCCCTTTAAGGAGTCTCAAAGTGGCTAACATTCTCCTTTCCCTTCCTCCCCCACAACAAACACTCTGTGAGGTGAGTGGGGCTGAGAGACTTCAGAGAAGTGTGACTGGCCCAAGGTCACCCAGCAGCTGCAGGTGGAGGAGCGGAGACGCGAACCCGGTTCCCCAGATTACGAGTCCACCGCTCTTAACCACTACACCACACTGGCTCTCATTCAAATGTTGATTGACATTGTTCTTCCGCAATATTCTGAGGAGATGGAGTCTCTGTTGGGCTTTCTTAACAACCTGGGTTGTATTACAATTTGAACCCATCAGTTTGGGTCTTGGAGCAAAGAGAGAACAGATTTGCTCCACCATCTTTGTGAAAGCCATATTCAGAGAGAACAACCAGATAACCTCTTAGTCGTCCCTTCTTCACAAGTCTAAATATACCCAAGTCCTTCAACGTTTCCCTCATTGGACTTGGGCAGAAGGACCCTTGTCATCTTTGTCAACCTCTTCTGGACACAGAATGGCATTTTAACTTCCATGTAGAATGGAGGGGTGCAGAGAGCGGCCATGTGCATAGCTGCCCGCCCTAAATCAAGTAAATATATAAAAAATAATTAACTAACTGACAAAATCACATTGCAGATAGCTCGGTTCTGCCCCCCCCCCCCGCAACATAAATCCTGGCTACACCCATGAAAAAGCAAAAAAAGCAGAGACATCACCTTGCCAACAAAGGTCCGTATAGTTCAAGCTATGGTTTTCCCAGTAGTGATGTATGGAAGTGAGAGCTGGACCATAAAGATTGCCAAAGAATGGATGCTTTTGAATTCTGGTCTGGAGGAGGCTCTTGAGAGTCCCATGGACTGCAAGAAGATCAAACCTCTTCATTCTGAAGAAAATCAGCCCTGAGTGCTCACTGGAAGGACAGATCCTGAAGCTGAGGCTCCAATACTTTGGCCACCTCATGAGAAGAGAAGACTCCCTGGAAAAGACCCTGATGTTGGGAAAGATGGAGGGCACAAGGAGAAGGGGATGACAGAGGATGAGATGGTGGGACAGTGTTCTCGAAGGTACCAGCATGAGTTTGACCAAACTGCGGGAGGCAGTGGAAGACAGAAGTGCCTGGCGTGCTCTGGTCCATGGGGTCACAAAGAGTCGGACACGAATAAACGACTAAACAACAACAACACCAACACCCATGAGAGAGGCTGTAAAACATCCCCATAAACGAATCAGAATGAATACTCAACTAAAACCAAACATAGTCTAACCTCCATGTAAGCTTTTTGAAAGCAAGTCAGGATGACTGCTGAATGAACACTTGAGCTAGACGAATCCTGGTTGGGGTGTGTGGAAATATATGACTTAGATGGGACATTTGTTGCCTTGTTTTTAGTGGCATGTACATATGCATATGTGGGATGCGGGTGGCGCTGTGGGTTAAACCACAGAGCCTAGGACTTGCTGATCAGAAGGTTGGCGGTTCGAATCCTGCGACGGGGTGAGCTCCCGTTGCTTGGTCCCAGCTCCTGCCAACCTAGCAGTTCAAAAGCACGTCAAAGTGCAAGTAGATAAATAGGTACCGTTCCGGCGGGAAGGTAAACGGTGTTTCCGTGCACTGCTCTGGATCACCAGAAGCGGCTTAGTCATGTTGCTCACATGACCCAGAAGCTGTACGCTGGCTCCCTCGGCCAATAAAGCGAGATGAGCACCGCAACCCCAGAGTCGGTCATGACTGGACCTAATGGTCAGGGTACCTTTCCTTTACCTTTACATATGCATCTGCACATATAAATTAGCATAGGCAAAAACGGGGAGATTTGTGGATATGAACCTGTGTCCCAAATCTTGTACCCAGCCATGGTCCTGACCTTCAGCTTGACTACCAATGGCATAGGTCTTAAGAAGATGTAACCACTTCTGTATTATACTTGCACTCATTCCTTGCATTATGTTAAATTGAGCTTTGTTCATAGCCAGGCTTGCTGTTCCTCTGACCTCTCCTTACTGTCCTTCCCCTTGTGAACTGCATTTGCGTGTAGTTCTTTTCTAATCCCCAAAATATGATTTCCCTTTGCCTTGCATTGTTTCCAAGGGAAGATTCTACTACATTGCTGCTCAGAAAAAAGCTTAGTCTGTTCTGTGTTGTGCTTGTGGCAGAAGCCCTGGACACTGATATTGGCTGAGCTGACATTGTGGAATGGAATGCTTAGTTTCTCCAGGAACCCAGCAGTTTGAAGTCCAAGTTCTGTGAGGAAAGGGAAAGTTGTCAGTTTGGCTGGGATAAAAATATCACATGGGCAGCTAACTGGGAGACTGTTTGGAACATGGGGCAGAGATGGGCAAACTGTCTAAAGGAAGGGTGTGTAGTAGACTTGTTAGCTGAGAAAAATGAACTGGAAATAAGATTAAAGGGCAGAGGAGACAAGGAATTGAAGCAAGAAGGAGAGATTAATCAGCAAAGGCGCTTCAAAGAAACCTCACAACATTTTAAGCCTTAAAATAGGCTACTATGCTGGCAGGGAACTGCTCAGTCTGTTGTTTTTTTCTACTTGTCGGAACTTTTGCCTAGCTTTTTATGTGCAGTGAATTTGCATTGATATGTAGCCAGATGTCAGTCATGCAAAATGAGGAATCCAGCTGGTGTTGGAGAAAGGGAAACTTGCACAGTGTTGATACTTAAGAAGAGGTGGATCTGATATCCAAGAGAGAATCTGACCCTGTTTTCTATTCTCAGAGCTGTTGTCCTGCTGGGTGAAGGTTTCCCTTGTTAAACTCTTGCTGACAGCTTAACCTTCCGTATCTAATTAGTGTTTATCTGAGCTTCTGAGCTTCTCCCTGAAATACATGGTTAGCTGCCTGCCAGACCAAATATTTGGCCAGTGTTTATGACTTCCCTGCTATTTTTTGTTACTCCATACACAAACACTGTACCAGAAATGCTATGTTTTTGTGGTCCATATCTAGTTAGTGTAATAAACCTTTGTTCAGGGCTGGAGGGGGGCTGTTTATGTGTTTCCATTATTTGTGCTTTGGCAAAAGCTTTCCAAACAATACCTAGACATTTGGATAAGTGCTTCCGAAATTTTTGACCGCAGAGGAACCCTTTTTATTCTGAATTAAAACTGGACATAGACTTCAAGCTTACGCCAGAGCAGGTTTACTCTAATGGAACTTATTTGCTGTTTCCCTGTATGCCTTCTGATTCAAAGGATGTGAGCCCAGAGTGGGGTCTCAGACAAAAATCCAAAAGGCAGGCTCTTTTGACAGCTGGTAATTGTTAAGTATAATTGTTTGATTGACACCGGAATGGAACATGCCTGTGTGCATCGCTGAAAGGTTTGACAGTGGAAATTCCACTGCAGTATAGTAAGCGGTCTCTGAACTCCTAGATGGGTTGATAATTAACTGCTGCTGTATTCTGCTAGCTAACATGTGAGTGTTTAACCTTAGATCAGGTGACAAAGGTATTTGGTTGCAAATCTCCATTTTGAAAGGATGCCTTTAGTCATTGTTCCCAAGCTCCGTGGAAATAAGGATGTCTAATGGAGCTCACTCAAGGCTAATGAGGGCTGTAAAGAGAGAAATACCTTTGCTTATAGGTCTGTTCAGAGTATTTCATATTTTCTAAGATGCTGACCCTATGCCGGACAGCACAAGATGTCTTATGGAATTATTTGGATGTATCTTTGATGTTTTTGCTCTGTTGTGAAGAAAGTTCTGCAAGTAAAGTTTTGAATAATGTCTAATGGGTCTGGACCAGGGGTCAGCAAACTTTTTCAGCACTGTCCCTCGGTGATGTCCCTCAGACATTGTGGGGGGCTGGACTATATTTTGAAGAAGAAGAAAAAAGAATGAATTCCTATGCCCCACAAATAACCCAGAGATGCATTTTAAATAAAAGGACACATTCTACTCATGTAAAAACACGCTGATTCTTGGACTAGGCCGGAGGGCGATTGGGCCGGATCTGAACCTCAGGCCTTAGTTTGCCTACCTATGGTCTGGACAATGCTTCATCCCCAAAGGGGTCTATTTTTAAGCACCCAGTTGCTTCAAGCTGTGCAGTATTAATTTCTGCAATAGTAATTCCGTTCATTGAATTGCTCCAACCGGACTGAAGGCAGAGCACAATTACCTGTCCCCCACAAGTAACTGGACCACTGAGACCAGCAGGCTCCATTGCAACCCCATACAGGCGCACAACGTTCGCATTCACCTACCAGATAAATCCTTAAATCCTGTAACAGGTTGTCCAAAATGTATGGCGTGTAGATCACAATAACATGGAGCTGCTGCACACAAGGCTAGATGTTTCCATGGACCTCCTTTTTATATATATATATATATATATATATTTGCTTTGTTATATATATATATATATATATAACAATTTTTATTGCATTTTCAATTTTAACATAATCAGTTTCCATACATAATTCAGTAAACTCAAACATCAACCCTATCTGAGTATCAACCTCCTCCTGCCCCTCTTTCTGACTTCTGTTTATATTTACTTTATTCTTAGCATTTCCATAATCACTTTTTTACCTTCTCTCTTATTTTTATATTTCACCCCATTAAATGTAAATCAGTTCCTTATATTCCCATTACAAAACATTTCAAATCAACACTACAAATGTTTACAATGTTCTTTCATATATAATATAAATTTGCTCCAGTCCTTTTGAAACAGTTCGTCATGCTGATTCCGGATCTCCCCCGCCAACTTTGCTAACTCTACGTTTTCCACCATCTTTAGTCCACCATTCTTCCAATGTTGGAAGCTCCTGTGATTTCCATTTCTGAGCCAGAAGTACCCTTGCGGCCGTTGTGGCATACATAAACAGATTCACATCTATTTTATTTTTTTTGAATTTCATCTCCAATTAAACCTAACAAAAACGTCTCTGGTTTTTTTATTTAAATTATATTATAAGATCTTTTTAAATTCATACGTGTATATCTGAAGGCAGTGGCGTAGCATGGGTTGTCAGCACCCGGGGCAAGGCAAGTAATTTGCGCCCCCTAACCCATGGATTTGCGCCCCCTAACCCTAACCCCCAGATGTTGCGCCCAGTGTGGCCGGCCCCCCCTGCACCCCCCATGCTACACCACTGCCTGAAGGAGTGTGTCCACCCCCATTGTTCAGCCCGGACACTGAGATCCAGCACCAAGGGCCTTCTGGCGGTTCCCTCATTGCGAGAAGTGATGTTACAGGGAACCAGATAGAGGGCCTTCTCGGTAGTGGCGCCCACCCTGTGGAACGCCCTCCCTTCAGATGTGAAGGAAATAAGTAGCTATCTTACCTTTAAAAGACATCTGAAGGCAGCCCTGTTCAGGGAAGCTTTTAATATTTAACACTGTACTGTTTTTAACACTTGATTGGGAGCCACCCAGAGTGGCTGGGGAAACTCAGCCAGATGGGCGGGGTATAAATAAATTATTATTATTATTATTATTATTATTATTATTATTATTATTATTATATACCATGGACCTCCCTTTCAGGGGAGCTCGTGCACCAGAGAGTTCCCTTGGATTGTGTTCAAGGAAAGTTGGAATTTTAACCTTTCCAACACAGCGTGCCCTATCTGCGGTGTGTCCATTTCTTTTTCACCTTCCTATGTCTGCCTCAAGTTCACAGCAGCTTTGTGCTCCCCCTCTCCAAGATATCGGCCGCCAGGAAGAGGTGAGTTCAGGAAACGCAAGAAGTTATTTAAGGAGGAGGGTGCCCATCTCCTAAGCACATGTTTATGCCTGAACAATATCTTGTTTAAAAACCATTTTAGGACTCCGCGGTGACAATGATGGCCTTGATAAAGGGCTGCGGCCACAAACTACAGTCCAGCAGCTGCAGGAGCGAGTCTCCAGCTGGCAGATACAGAGCTACTTTTCCAGGCTTAGAAAATTAATTGGCATTGCAGTGTGAATTTTGCCTGCGTTGCACATTTTTAATGCAAATTTTGTCTCATTTCTGCAAAGCATTTGCCCCCCCCAAATCATGCATTTTTGTATGTTGTTTTCACAAATGCATGCATTTTTTAATGCAAACTTTACCCCGGTATTTGTGCACTTGGCTGGAGAATACCCTTGCAAAACTCATAAATGGTAAAGGGACCCCTGACCATTAGGTCCAGTCATGGCTGACTCTGGGGTTGCAGCGCTCATCTCGCTTTATTGGCTGAGGGAGCTGACGTACAGCTTCCGGATCATGTGGCCAGCATGACTAAGCTGCTTCTGGTGAACCAGAGCGGCGCACTGAAACTCTGTTTACCTTCCCGCCGGAGCGGTACCTATTTATCTACTTGCACTTTGACGTGCTTTTGAACTGCTAGGTTGGCAGGAGCAGGGACCAAACAACGGGAGCTCACCCCGTTGCAGGGATTCGAACAGCTGACCTTCTGATCGGCAAGCCCTAGGCTCTGTGGTTTAACCCAAAACTCATAGGATGGCTGTATTCTGGTTCTCTATTGCAAATTAGGCAGGTTTGCAAATTAAATTCTCATCCACCCCAAATTGTACATCTCTTTATCAGTACTGCAAGGCAGATGATCTCTCCCAGAGGCTTATTATCTTCCTATCTAACACCATCACAACCCTTGGTTAAAACAATAAAATCTGCCCTTACTCTCTTCCTAGCTGTCTAGCATGACATCCTCCCGTTGTCTTTCCCCACGTAAACATTATTGTCTCTATTCTTTTCTTTTTTTAAAAAAAATCTTCTCGGTCCTTGAAGCTTCCTCCCTTCTTTGTATTTATTTTCTTGTTTCTAAACTTGCACCAGTCCTGTTTCTCCCTTGCATCCCATTGTTCCCTGGGATGAAACTTCCGTCCGTCTTGAAATTGCAACATGGCAAAACTTCCTGGAGGTTCTGGTAGACTCTTGGTCAGTCTCTCATTTTAGGTTTCAGAGGAAATGTCTAGATCTCTCTTGCTGCTGGAAATCAGACCAGCACCAGAGCCTAGTTCTTTCTTAAATTACATAATACACATGCATGCAATTTTACAGTGGCCGCTTAGGCGTCCCCACAAAAAAGAAAGGACAAGAGATTTGTATAACATTTGCATGTATAGAGAGAGAGGATTATAGAAACAATTGCCATAACTTAGGAAGAAACACAATTCATATCATCATCATCATTTATTTGTACCCCACCCACTTTGACTGCGTTGCCTAAGCCACTCTTCCAACAGAATATAAAAACATAGTGAAAAGTCAAACATTAAAAACTTCCCTAAACAGGGCTGCCTTCAGATGTGTCAGGGAACTGACATTGGAGCCAGAAGTGGAGGCAGGGCTCCCAAGCGATGCCGGAGAAGGGCCAAGCAGGGAGAGAGGGAACTCATTGGCTGGGGAAGGAAATCAGCGTAACACCAGGGATAAAGGGGGCGGTTGGGGGAATCGGAGAGGGGTCTCCAGGACTCTTCGCTGGAGACCAGCGGGGAGAGCACAGGTCCTCCTCTGCCCACACCCACCCTGTGCAGAAGACTTCCGCGCAGGGAGAGTAGGCGGAGACTTGGCGTCAAAGAGCTTCTGTGCTGGAAGAAGTTTAAGAAACGCCCACTGACGGATTCTGCTAGCGACTGAACAGCCACGAAGTGAAGGGCTGTCCAGTCAGGAAAGGTTGAACCAGGCTACCTAGCCAGGAGTGGTGGCAACTTACGCACGAGCAACCCCCATACATCCATTACAAGATGTCTTCTAAAAGTCAGATAGTTGTTTGTTTCCTTGACATCTGATGGGAGGGCGTTCCACGGGGCGGGCGCCACCACCGAGAAGGCCCTCTGCCTGGTTCCCTGCAACTTCACTTCTCGCAGGGAGGGAACCGCTAGAAGGCCCTTGGCGCTGGACCTCAGTGTCTGGGCAGAACAATGTGGGTAGAGATGCTCCTTCAGGTATACTGGGCCTAGGCCATTTAGGGCTTTAAAGGTCAGCACCAACACTTTGAATTGTGCTTGGAAACATACTGGGAGTCAATGTAGATCTCTTAGGACCAGTGTTATATGGTCCCAGTGGTTGCTCCCAGTCATTAGTCTAACTGCTGCATTCTGGATTAGTTGTAGATTCTGAGCCACCTTCAAAGGCAGCCCCACAGAGAGTGCATTGCAGTAGTCTAAGTGGGAGATAACCAGAGCATGTACCACTCTGGTGAGACTGTGCGCAGGCAGGTAGAATCTCAGCCATCATATCAGATGGAGCTCTTAGTATACTAGGGATACTGTGACCAGGTAATTGGTTTGCCTGCTCAGCCTGCTGTTCAGATGCTAACAGCTAATGGGCAACTTCCAGGTCCTCCCTGCCTTTCTGAACCATAGTACGCCAATTTTATTCTTAACATTTTCTATCTGGCTTGCAATTCATCTCTGGGTCCAGTTCAAGGACTGATAAAAGCACTTGGTACATCTCTCCTTCTCCCATATGCCCCTACCCTTACCTTAGCATCGTCCACAAAGGCTGTTCTCAGTGTGCCCTTTTGGTCTGAAGTTCAGAAAATGGCAGAGGAAGGGCCTTTTCAGTGGTGGCCCCCCTGGATGTAGAATTTCCCCAGGAAAGCTCACTTGGTGCCCACATAGTGGTTTTACCAGAGCTTTTAAGATATTTGGTGAGTGGGGGAGCTAGCTTCTGTTTGCTGGGTTTTAGCCCTTGTATTTGACAGTTGGTTTTCACTACTGTACTTTTCAAAAATTGCTTTTTATTTTGTGTTTGTTTTTTTATGGTGGTTGGAGTTTTAAAAGTTCATTGCGGGTTTTTTTTTATTGCATCTTGGTTTTATTGCTGCATTTTATTGTGCAGTGCCTAGATAACTTTTTTAATGAGGTGTCTTAGAAAGACAAATAATAAATGCCTGCAGATTTTTTTGGGGCTGCTGTCTTGTGCACTTATCAGTGAGTAAACCCCATTGAACTCTGCTGGGTTTACTTCTGAGTAGATGTGCGGCAGACTGGGCTGTTAGTATCTCAAGAGGGAGGGACTGTAATTCACTGGTAGAGAGTTTGCACTTGTGTACAGAGGTCTCAGGTCTCATCCCTAGCAATCGGGTCAGGAATCAAATTATGGCAAAGACCTCTGTCTGAGACCCTGGAGAGCTCCTGCAAGCCAGAGTGTGCAGTACTGGGGGCAAATGGGCAGATAGTTGACCTGGTATAAATCAATTTCCTATAACATGGTGACTTCCAGATGTTGGACTCCAATTCCTATCAGTTCTGGTCAGAGGATGATGGCAGTTAATAGACTAACATCTGGGGTTGAAGAAGGCTCCAACCAAGAGTTTGAAAGGCACACTCACACCCCTTTTCTCTAGCTTCAAGGTCTTGGAAATCTCAAACGTTATCCCTGAACACAGGGCAAAGTATTGAATTATTTTCCCGCTAATTGCACAGACTGCTGTGAATGCAGCGCATTGCCAATCGATGCATTTAATTTATTTGCAGACTAAGCAAAGTGGGTAATGCCCTCCCCCCCAAAAAGTGTTATTTACTGAGCTTGGATCCTAGAACAATAGACAGGTAGTGAAATCAGTGGCGTAGCATGGGTTGTCAGCACCCGGGGCAAGGCAAGTAATTTGCGCCCCCTAACCCCTGGATTTTAGCACTCGAATGTGAGCGCGCGCCCCCCCAGATGTTGTGGCCGGCCCCCCTGCACCCTCCCACGCTACGCCATTGGGGCTGGGGGCGAGTGAAGGAACCAAGGACCCCCCCCCTTAAGGCTCAGCAGGAATTTATTAAATTTATTATTTGTGGAGCCCCCGTGGGCCGAGGCAGCCGAAGCCCCCTCCCCTCGGGCGCCTCCCCGCCCTCTCCTCTCCTTGGGCGCTCTGAGGCGCTCCAGATCCGGGCTTGCCGAGCGCCTCTCCTCCCCCCAGCCTGGTCCGGGGGCTTCCAGCCGCGCTCCGTCCTCGCCCGCCGCCCCCGCCCCCCCCCCCGCGGCTGAGGCTTGCACTGAGAGCCGGAGCCAGCGGCGCCCCCTTCCGCCGGGAGACCCTCGCCCGCCCGCCGGCTTCCTCTCGGAGGGTTTGGCTCCTCCCTCCCAGTCGGCAGAAGCAGCCGCCGCCTGTGGCTGGGCCGAGGGGATGGCGGCGGCGGGGGTGTGTGGAGGCTGCCCGTGCCCGGCCAGGCGTTGGTGGCGGCGTCGGCGCTGCTGCAGCGGCTGCTCCTCCTGCGAGCAGTGAGTGGAGCGCAGCCGCGGCAGCGGCGGCGGGCGTGCGCGCGCGCGCTAGGGCGCAAGGCTGGCGGTGGCGGCGGGGAGCCCGGCGGAGGAAGGAACTTGTCCCTTCCCTCTGGACTTGCGCCCCCCCAGATATTGCGCCCGGTGCGGCCGGCACCCCTGGCACCCCCCACGCTACGCCACTGAGTGAAATATACTCAGAGTCGAGTGTGAATTTCATGCTCTTTATTCAGCTCATAGTAGCAATGAATGAAACTTTCCCTGTTATTTACACAATGGGCCCCGCAAGATTGGCTAATTCCGGGCTGCTCCTGCAGGCCAATCAGGTTGCTGATTCACTTCCACCTGGATTGGGTGGCTCCTGCGGACCAATCAGACTGCTGCATTCTGGATCCTACTGTTCTAGGATTCAGCTCAGTACATAACAGGTAGGTTCCTAAAATGCAACAACCTGATTGGCCTGCAGGAGCAGACCAATCAGGCTCCAGGAAGGAAGTAGAGTCAGCCAATCACACGGGACCCATTGTGTAAATAATGTATATAAAGCCTGAGGTTTTTGGGGAGGAAATCAATCACTGTTCCTATGAGCTGAAATAAAGAGCATGAAATCACTACTCGACTCTTAGTATATTTCAAAAAGCCTTCCTCCAGTTGCAGAAATGTGGATATTTGGGGGGAAACCCATGCAGAATTTCAGGCATCACAAATTCTTACTTTATGAACTGGCTTTCTGAGTTTCAGGTTGAAGCCACCTTCTTGCCCTGGAAGTTGCCAATAGCTTCTCAGTGTTTAAGCGTAGAAATGGCTTTCCTACTCCTTCCTTGAGGAGTCTAGTCTTTCTTTCCTGCCAGTGACTCCCCTCCAGATCCCAGCCCATGTGCTTCCCAGATGTTTCTCATTAGTCACGCTTTCCCTCCTCCAAATCCGTTACTGATGCCCTAGACTGGCGCTCTTAACTTTCGCCCAATAAAGGGAAAGCAAAACACAGCAATGTTACACCAGAAAGATTTTAAGGAGAGTTTCAGAGTGAGGTCTTTTTCCCCTTTCCTTCCCCCCCCCTTTTATAAAATCCCTGCTTAGTCAGCTTTTTCCAGCCCAGGAAGCATGGATGGACCCAGTGAGAGCAAAGACTGGAATACCTTCCCGTCCACTCCCATGAAACTTTTGTTCGAACGCTTCTCCTTTTCCTCCTGCGAAGGAAAACGTGGCTTTTGCTCTTAGCCGATGATCCTGGGGTTGTTGGGATTTTTTTTTTGGGGGGGGGGAATAGAGGTGGAGAAGGGGGGTGGCAGCTTCGTTGTCAGAAAGGCGGAGTCCGGCAGGATGTGTTTAAAAGTTCGCTGAAAAGTCTCCTTCTCAAGCTGGCAGGGCGTTAGTTTCACAAGACATTTTCCTGATGGGGATGCATATTCCCCCCTGCCTTCCTGAAGAAACGGTGGTTGTGGAAAAACTTCCTTGGGGAGATCTGGATGGCAAGGGAGCCTTCAGCCATGCCTTTGTGAGTAGCTTATTCCTATCAATTTCTCTCTGTTTTCGTCTCACGGCGTGAGAATCGGGGGAAGTATGGAGGAGATTTCCCAAAACAGGGTGGGTGAGAACGTGATATAAAAATGAAATGCTACCAAACCACTGCATTTTAGTTCTCCTGCTTTCTTTCCCACCGCCTCAAAACCCACTTTTCCTTAATCCTCATCATACAGGAGTTTTCCAGACCCACCATGTGTCCCTGTTTTCCAGATTTACAGACGCCGTCCCGGACTCTGATTGTCCCGCGTTTCCTTAGGATGTCCCTATTTTCACCGGAGAAATGTTGGAGGGTGTGGACTTCTCCTGAGCTGCCTATCCCACGTCTCTCTTTCCCTGTTATCTGTAGAACACATTCCTTGCATTATGTGCCGGCCTTTGGAGCTCATGTAAGGGTGAGGAAGACCTATGGCGTCTAGTCAAAGAAAAGGTCTGTTGCCTTTGAGCGCTCAGGCCACGATGCACAGTTCTTAAGGCACTTTCCCAAATGTATCGAGCTTCCGTCCAGCCACACCCCGCTCCTAAAGTTCCAGGGCAATCCTATTTACTCTTCAGTAAGCCTCCCAGAGTGGTTTGTTGAGCATTCATCCTGATTTATCTGCAGGGAACTCGGATAGCATTGCATCAAAGCAAAGCATTATCTTACACCTCCCAGTGCATTTCTTATTGTAAAAGGACTTATTTTGGGGGGAAGTGGGTTTCTTCCACAAGACACCTCTCCCCCCAATGCACTTCAACTGCACAACCTGAATCTGCCGGCATTTGATTGAATAGCAACACTCTGGTAGCATCCTCAGTTTAATGGGGCTGCCTAGCGAATACAGTTTGCGGTCTTCTTACAACCCAAGCTCCAACTGCAACGAGTCCTGCATCTCTCTTAAAGTCTGTATTTTGAAGTCTAAAAGATAGATAGCAGTGTGTTTGTGTTCTTGGGCCTGCAGAAGTGCATCCCATAATTTGTTATTCTTTAATGGGCTACAGCAGGATCCTTAGTTGTTTTAATGCAACAGACTAAAAGCCCAAGGCTTTGTACGTATTCTTGTTTACAGTGGTACCTCAGGTTAAGTACTTAATTCGTTCCGTAGGTCTGTTCTTAACATGAAATTGTTCTTAACCTGAAGCACCACTTTAGCTAATGGGGCCTCCTCCTGCTGCTGCGCCGCCACCGCACAATTTCTGTTCTCATCCTGAAGCAAAGTTCTTAACCCGAGGTACTATTTCTGGGTTAGCGGAATCTGTAACCTGAAGCATCTGTAACCCGAGGTACCACTGTACACTGGTTCCTCTGTGCTCTCGGGCGATGACATTCCTGCTCCTTCTCTACTGCTTGTACAGCACCATGCAAATGGCACTTAAAATGGGAGGAGGGAAGAACTACACTGTGTTGTAATTTGCTAATACAGTGGTACCTCGGGTTAAGAACTTAATTCATTCCAGAGGTCTGTTCTTAACCTGAAACTGTTCTTAACCTGAGGTACCACTTTAGCTAATGGGGCCTCCCGCTACCGCCGTGTGATTTCTGTTCTCATCCTGTAGCAAAGTTCTTAACCCGAGGTACTATTTCTGGGTTAGCGGAGTCCGTAACCTGAAGCGTCTGTAACCCGAGGTACCACTGTATGTACATAGCCTTACTTCCACCTGAACGTATGACAACCCTAATCTGTTCTTATCACAATTGTCCCTGCACCCCCAGAGCATAAAATATCTGGACCCACATTTTAGTAATAAATAAATGCGTAAATAGAATAATCCCGTATCCCCAGGCCTCACATATGTACCCTGTGAATCAGCACAGCTTACGAAAACAACAGAGTCTTTGAAAACAACATGGCAGCACTTGGCCACCCAGGCAGCGGCGAAGGAAGCTGCTTGGGCGCTTGGGGCGGTGTGCCCAGGGGTGGGGCAAGCTGCCCATAGAGATGGGGTGAGCCGCCCATAGGGAAAGGGCACACCGCAGGGCTTCTGGATTTTGCCTGCCTCCTCCCACTCAGCCACCCTACAGCTGGGGGGGGGGGAGAGGCAGCGGGCGGACCATTTGGGCAGCGCAGAGCCTGCTCATGCCCAAGCCACCGCGTCACTCCCAGGAGAGATGTGTGGCTCAGGCACGCTGCAGGCCCTGCGGTGAGTGCCGCCCGGCATTTTGTCACCCCCTCAGTGGTGACACCCGGGGCGACCGACACCCACCGCAACCCCCCTTTCTCCATCCCTGAACCCAGGCCCAATGAAGTCATGCTTTAACAAAAAAATTGAGGGGGGAGATAGAAGGAAGTCAGTCAATGGTCATGACTCATGGTTTTTACAATGCATAATTATTCGTTACACAAGGAAGTCTTTATGGCAGTCCTACTTAGAAGCTGAGCTATTATCAGTCCCATTTTCCACCCTGAGTTTGTACCAAGCCAGGCCCTCTGACCAAACATAGTTTGGTGGAATCTACACACACACACACACACATATATATAAAAAGCTGGGGAAATGCTTTTTTGAAAAATACATTGAATTTTGCATCGATCACTGTCTCCATTCGTGTGTCACATTTGTATATTACACTTTACAACACATTTGAAACGTTTTATTCGCAGCTGTGTAGCTGAGTCCTTTGTTAACAGTCAGAGGCAGAGCTGTAATGCAGGCTATCCATTCACATTGGAAGTCTTGTGGGAAGTTTAATTGATGTTTCTCCTGCTAGCTGAATAAAGACTGAAGAGGATATAGAAAGGAGAGTTTCCTTCTGGCAATGAACCATTCTGTCTTCCTCAGAAAACTGCTATTTGTGATTATTATTATTATTATTAATTATTATTATTATTATTAGCATTTTAAGATCACTCTTCCACTGAAAAAGTTTTACAAGTACAGTGGTACCTTGGGGTAAGAACTTAATTCATTCTGGAGGTCCGTTCTTAACCTGAAGCTGTTCTTAACCTGAGGTACCACTTTAGCTAATGGGGCCTCCCGCCGCGGCCGCGCAATTTCTGTTCTCATCCTGAAGCACAGTTCTTAACCTGAGATACTATTTCTGGGTTAGCGGAGTCTGTAACCTGAAGTGTTTGTAACCTGAAGCGTCTGTAACCTGAGGTACCACTGTATCAGTGTGAAGACAGTACCTGCCATCAGGTTTACCACGTCGAAGACACAGCATGAAAGGAAAAGGGAATTGAGAGGGAGGAGGAAAAAAGGACGCTCGGGCACTTGGGCTTGAGCTCCAAAATTCCCATAATGGCCACCTGGAATGGAACCATTTGGAGAGGAGTTGACAAATATCGCAGCAACGGATGCCAACAAGAGACAGCATTTGTGCTGGGCTCTGTGCCAGGTCAGGAGAATCCATCCCTGAACCTGTCCCAAATCGTGGAGCTTCTCCTGAGGCCTGCTCTGGGCTCTGCCCCCAGCCCGCCCACCCCATACTAGAAGCCTGGACTTCTTATACTAAGGAACGCTCACAGTCCACGGGCAGGTAGGGTCTCAGCCTGCGTACCAGATGGAGCTGGTAGACAGCTGCCCTCAACACAGAATTGACCTGCGTCTCCATGGACACCTGTGAGTCCAAAATGACTCCCAGGCTGAGCACCTGGTCCTTCAGGGGCACAAGAAACACAGTTACAGATAGGTAGCCGTGTTGGTCTGCCATAGTCAAAACAAAAAAATTCCTTCCAGTAGCACCAACTAAGACCAACTAAGTTAGTTCTAGGTATGAGCTTTCGTGTGCATGCACACTTCTTCAGATACACTGAAACAGAAGTCACCAGACCCTTCTATATAGTGGGAAGGTGGGGAGGGGTATTACTCAGAAGGGTGGTGGGAATGGGTGATTGGCAGATAGCTGTGATGAGCCTGTTGACGACTCTTAACGACTGCAATAGGTCTTACAGGAAAAAGCAAGGGGTGAGAAGGTGAAAAATGGCTTTGTATAGAAGGGTCTGGTGACTTCTGTTTCAGTGTATCTGAAGAAGTGTGCATGCACACGAAAGCTCATACCTAGAACTAACTTAGTTGGTCTTTAAGGTGCTACTGGAAGGAATTTTTTGTTTTGACAAGAAACACAGTTGTTGTTGTTGTTAGCTGATTTTATATACTGCCCCATACCTGGAGGTCTCAGTTGTCCCAAAAAAGACAGCTAGCAGCTTTAACTGTGAGGAAACTGTGGTGCTCTCACAACAGGAGCAGCATCTTGCAGTTCAACAGCAATCTGGCCTGTTGAGTTACTACAGCTCTGAAGTCCCTCTGAAGAAGTCACTGCGACTGAGAAAGCCCCAAATAGGTTCTGCAGAGGGTAGATAGCTGGCAGACCTCTGGATTGCACATGTTAGACTGTCATTTGGAAAAATGTGTTTGTTCTAAATAAACTTTAAGTAAGGCAAAAAAAAATAATACTAAGGAACGCTAGGTATCATGGCGCACAAACCAGGAATTGCTTGATGGGCTTGAGATCCACTTCCGGTTTGACCTCACTAGGGGACATTAGGCAACCCCTTTCCCCTGTTCTCTTGGTCACAACCTTACAATATGCTTAGAACAGAGGTTCTCTAATTTTTTTCTCTCTGGGCCACGCCTTTAGAATAAAAATGTGCTCAATGCCACAGTGAATTCTTTATTTGAAAATAATAATAATAAAGAGTCGGCTCCCAGCAGTGCTTGATTTATGACATAGAACACAGCTACTATAAAACGATCATGGGAGATGCCGAAGGTATAAAACAATGCAGCTACTGTACATAAGAAAGCGAATCATTTCCCAAAATACAATTATAAACGAGCCTCTTCCATATGTACTTTTAAGTATGTATGCAAAGTCAGTGAGAGGTGTGATTAGAATCATAGAATCATAGAATCATAGAGTTGGAAGAGACCACAAGGGCCATCGAGTCCAACCCCCTGCCAAGCAGGAAACACCATCAGAGCACTCCTGACATATGGTTGTCAAGCCTCTGCTTAAAGACCTCCCAAGAAGGAGACTCCACCACACTCCTTGGCAGCAAATTCCACTGTCAAACAGCTCTTACTGTCAGGAAGTTCTTCCTAATGTTTAGGTGGAATCTTCTTTCTTGTAGTTTGGAACCATTGCTCCGTGTCCGCTTCTCTGGAGCAGCAGAAAACAACCTTTCTCCCTCCTCCTTCTGACATCCTTTTATATATTTGAACATGGCTATCATATCACCCCTTAGCTTTCTTTTGCCAGATAATCTCATTTATATTGGGTCTAATTAGATACAAACTAACTCTCGTCTCCTGATCAATGCAAAGAAGCTGCCTTTTTCTTTCCTGCTCTTTCTTATTGGTTAGAATGGAAAATTCCTGTTCATAAAAATATGCCTGTAGGAGAAAAGCCAGTGCTCTGGAAGAAAGGTGTGGATACTGTTCTTGGTTGTGTGTGTGTGCACACACTATACTATACAGTCATACCTCATGTTCCGTCCACTTCATGTTACGTTCTTTCAGGTTACGTCCTGTGGCGACCCGGAAGTACCGGAAAGGGTTACTTCTGGGTTTTGCCGCTTGCGCATGCGCAGAAGCGCAAAATGACAGCACACGCATGCACAGAAGTGGTGAATCACAACGTGCGCAGATGCACTGCTGCGGGTTGTGTTCTTTTCATGTTGTGAACGGGCCTCCGGAACGGATCCTGTTCGCAACCAGAGGTACCACTGTACCTTTCAGAGGTACCACATGCTATGCACTGTTTCCTTTCAGAGGTACCACATGCTATGCTATGCTATACTACACTGAAATGTTTAAATGCTTCTTTGATGGTCCTTGAATCTTCCCACAGCACTTACCATCCTCTCCTGCCACACCTTTTGAGAAACACCGGTTTAGAATAATGCTGCCCTACCTTACAGAGCTGTTGTTGTAAGAATTACTGAGATGTGGTAAGCACTGCGGAAATGCTAAGTGCAGTGGTACCTCTGCTTAAGAACTTAATTCGTCCTGGAGGTCTGTTCTTAACCTGAAACTGTTCTTAACCTGAGGCACCACTTTAGCTAATGGGGCTTCCTGCTGCCTCTGTGCCACCGCAGCACGATTTCTGTTCTCATCCTGAAGCAAAGTTCTTAACCCGAGGTACTATTTCTGGGTTAGCGGAGTCTGTAACCTGAAGTGTATGTAACCTGAAGTGTATGTAACCCAAGGTACGACTGTAAATGTTATTTGAGATATGAAAACACAGCCCAAAACTGCCAGAGGGTCTCAGAATAGGGTTCGCCAATGGCACTTGGCTCCACAGCCTGCGAAGCAATTTTACCCAGCCTCTAATGACTCTGCCCAGTCTTTATCAAGAGGGAAGTCCAGGCTGTGTCCTGGGTTTCCTCTTGTAAGGAAAAAGTGTGTACAAAGTTCTTGTGTGTCACAGGGAGATTTCATACCTCGGTGTGACATCCCTCTCTGACTCAGTGCCTCTATTTTTAGAATTGTAGAAAGCTGCCTTATACAGTGGTACCTCGGGTTAAGAACTTAATTCATTCTGGAGGTCCGTTCTTAACCTGAAACTGTTCTTAACCTGAGGTACCACTTTAGCTAAAGGGGCCTCCCGCTGCTGCCGCATGATTTCTGTTCTCATCCTGAGGTAAAGTTCTTAACCCGAGGTACTACTTCAGAGTTAGTGGAGTCTGTAACCCTGCCTTTCTCAATCTGTGGGTCCCCAGATGTTGTTGAACTACAACTCCCGTCACTCCTAGCTAGCAAGGCCAGAGCTCAGGGGTGATGGGAGTTGTAGTCCAACAACATCTGGGGACCCACAGGTTGAGAACCACTGCGTGTAACCCGAAGTGTTTGTAACCCGAGGTACCACTGTACCGAGTCAGACTGATGGTCCATCTAGCTCAGTGAGGTTTGCACTGACTGCCAGCAGCTCTCCAGGATTTCAGAGTGGGTCAGATCCCAACCCTGCCTGGAAATGTCTGGGATTGAACCCGGGTACTTCTGCATGCAAAGCAGATGCAATACCGCAGCTGCAGCTCTTTTTCTGCCCATCCACCCTGGCAGAAGGGTGAGGGGAGGGAGCATACCTATGCAAAGGTCTGTGGCGCAGGGACGCGGGTGGCGCTGTGGGTTAAACCACAGAGCCTAGGACTTGCCGATCAGAAGGTCGGCGGTTCGAATCTCTGCGACGGGGTGAGCTCCCGTTGCTCGGTCCCTGCTCCTGCCAACCTAGCAGTTCGAAAGCACGTCAAAGTGCAAGTAGATAAATAGGTACCACTTTGGAGGGAAGGTAAACGGCGTTTCCGTGCGCTGCTCTGGTTCGCCAGAAGCGGCTTAGTCATGCTGGCCACATGACGTATTACAGTATTTTAATATTTTGATGTATTACAGTATTTTAATATTTTTTGGGAAGCCACCCAGAGTGGCTGGGGAAGCCCAGCCAGATTTGCGGGGTAGAAATAATAAATTTTTATTATTTATTATTATTATGACCCGGAAGCTGTACGCTGGCTCCCTCAGGCAATAAAGTGAGATGAGCGCTGGAACCCCAGAGTCGGCCATGACTGGACCTAATGGTCAGGGGTCCCTTTACCTTTATGCAGTACCTGCTGCATATGATTTATTGTCATTTTTTATCCATTATTTAGGTTACTCTTATGCAGAAACAGGGGTGGCAGAGCATATATAAGCCTTGGAAAACTCTCCATAGGAAGCAGGTGGGATAGCTCAGTCGGCAGAGCATGAGACTCTTAATCTCAGGGTTGTGGGTTCGAGCCCTATGTTGGGCAAAAGGATTCCTGCATTGCAGGGGGTTGGACTAGATGACTCTATGGTGTAGCAGATAAAGGACGCGGGTGGCGCTGTGGGTTAAACCACAGAGCCTAGGACTTGCCGATCAGAAGGTCGGCGGTTCGAATCCCCATGACGGGGTGCTCGGTCCCTACTCCTGCCAACCTAGCAGTTCGAAAGCACATCAAAGTGCAAGTAAATAAATAGGTACCACTCTGGCGGGAAGGTAAACGGCATTTCCGTGCGCTGCTCTGGTTCGCCAGAGGCAGCTTAGTCATGCTGGCCACGTGACCCGGAAGCTGTACGCCGGATCTCTCGGCCAATACAACGAGATGAGCGCCGCAACCCCAGAGTCGGCCACGACCGGACCTAATGGTCAGGGGTCCCTTTACCTTTTTATGGTGTAGCAGCAGCATCTTCTGTGGGACAGACCGGCATTAACTGTTCTTCGCCCTCCTTTGTCCTTTTCTTGCAGGTTATAAATGATTAGCCCCTATGACAAACATGAGCTGGAGTTTCCTCACCCGCCTGCTGGAAGAAATCCACAATCACTCCACTTTCGTGGGGAAGATCTGGCTGACGGTCCTGATCGTCTTCCGCATCGTCCTGACGGCCGTCGGGGGCGAGTCCATCTACTCGGATGAGCAGAGCAAGTTCACCTGCAACACCAAGCAGCCCGGCTGCGACAACGTCTGCTACGATGCCTTCGCCCCGCTGTCGCACGTCCGCTTCTGGGTCTTCCAGATCATCATGATCTCCACCCCTTCCGTCATCTACTTGGGCTACGCCATCCACAGGATCGCCAGGTCCTCTGAGGAGGAGAAGAAGAGGTTCCGGGGCTTCAAGAAGAAGAAGCAGTTTGCGCTCAACTGGCAAGCCGTCCGTAACCTGGAGGACCCCCTGGGAGCCGAGGAGGAAGAGCCCATGATTGTGGACGATGTGGCGGAAAGCGAAGAGAAGGTCAAGACTAAGGAGGAGAAGAAAAAAGAGCAGCAACAGAAGAAGCACGACGGCAGGAGACACATTCAAGAGGAGGGCTTGATGAAGATCTACGTCTTCCAGCTCCTCACCAGAGCCTCTTTCGAAATCTGCTTCTTGATAGGGCAGTACATGCTCTACGGCTTCGAGGTCACGCCCTACTACCTTTGCACCCGGCAGCCGTGCCCCCACGACGTCGACTGCTTTGTCTCGAGGCCGACGGAGAAGACCATCTTCCTCCTGGTGATGTATGTGGTCAGCTGCCTCTGCCTGCTGCTCAACGTGGCCGAGATGTGTCATCTGGGCATCGGCACCATCCGCGACGCCATCCGCGACCGGAAGGTGCACAGCTTCCGCCAGCCGCCCTACAATTACGCCGCCTACCCGAAGAACATCTCCTGCCCCCCGGAATACAACCTGGTGGTCAAGTCGGACAAGCAGGCCAAGGTCCCCAACAGCCTGATGGCTCATGAGCAGAACTTGGCCAACGTGGCCCAGGAGCAGCAGTGCACCAGCCCCGACGAGAACCTCCCGCCAGACTTGTCCACGCTCCACAAACACTTGCGGGTGGCTCAGGAGCAGCTGGACATTGCTTTCCAGAGCTACAACCACACGCAGGCGAACGGGCAGCCGTCCAGAACCAGCAGCTCGGCTTCTGGCGGGATGGTGGCAGAGCAGAACCGGGCCAACACCGCACAGGAGAAGCAAGGCGCCAAGCCCAAAGCCAGCTCAGAGAAAGGTAGCTCAAACGGCAAGGATGGGAAGAACTCCGTGTGGATCTAACAAGGTATATAGCCTGATGACGATGAGGTGAGGGTGGCTTCTCTGTCGGGAATGGAACCGGCCCCAAGATGGCGCTAGCAATGGGGTTCTTTTTTGGGGTCTTGCCAAATGAGCAATGCATTTCAGGACCATCTAGTGGGTTGGCAAGAAGCCTCTCTCCGCCATCCTTCACCAAGCCTGTCCCCTCGATGCACGAATCAGCTACCTGGAAGTGGCAGAACCCTTTGCACATGTCTTGTTACTCCTAAAGAGAAGTCCCGAGGTTGTGCCATGATGCTTTCAGAGTATATTCCTGGGCAGTGTCCCCTGTCAGATGGAATGGGGAGAGCGTGTGCTGGCTGCAAGGCCTGCCCTCCAGTTAAATGGCTTATCCCCGTGATGTAGAGGGCCTGGGACTCCAGATTTGCTCAGTATGGCTCTCAGGTATCACCTCCCTTGCTGTGCTGGTTGCATTTGGGATGCCTTCCCTTCCTCTGCTTTCCCCGTTCCTTTGCTTTCCTCCTTGCCAATCCGTCCTTTTCTGCGTTCCACACTTGCCAATCTATCCATTGCTGCCTCTTACATTTTCTCCTTAAGTTTGGTACCTGATTAGGTTGTGCATGAACTGGAAATCGTGTCACTTCTGGCTGCATCGATTCCAACGGCAGCCCACACCAGCTTGCAAGTTTGTGGTCAGGGCCTGGGTTTACGGAGGAAAAAGTGTGAGAATTCTGCACCCATGGCTTTATTGCATCAAGACCACTGTTCCTCCATAGGGGGTTGTCTGTGCTAAGCAACTGTCAGTCCAAACCATGCCTCCCCTTTCCTCCTTCTATTCTGCTTTAAATGACTGAAATAACCCTTTTAATTTCTAACCTCGTTGGTGGAACACAACCTGCCCACCTGCAGAAGCTGCCGCAACATCTTACAACGCTGCTCTGAGTGGTTGATCAGGTTTGCAGGAAGACCACCGCCGCACTCGCTAAAGGTTTACTAATCCATATACGTAGCCATGCCCTCCTCTGAACTGTTTAATGGCTTCCGCAAAGCAGGAGTCAGTTTTCCAAGATGAGGCTGAAACCCCAAATCTAGCATGTCTGTGGGATTTTCACTGTTGACTTCAGTGGAGTCATCTGCTTCAGAGATGTGCGGCGTTTACTCCCTTGATCCTCGGCAGTGAGCTGAGAAGCAGACAAGGACATTTTCTTCCTTTGCAGTGGAAAATGGAGCATTCCCTTCGGCCACTGTCACTGAGGATTTTTAACCACTGCTTGTACCACACCCTAACCAAAAGTGCCTTAAGTAATGCTGCAAAGACGGAACACCTGAACACTTGTGATATCTTTGTTGCGTCTCTGTGTAGAGTGGGGATGTGGGGGGGGGGGAACCTGTGGCTCTGCAGATCTTCTGGGACTCCAGAGGTCAGTGTGCCCACCTCCCAGTTGTGGCCGCCCTCACCTTCCTCCACCTGAGCATGGATGTTGCAGATAATCAGCATACCAGTTGCTCAGGCATCTGGACAAAGCCAGCATCTGAGGAGTACCCATAATTTGCAGGGAAATTGATCACGGTGTTGCATTTGCAAGCACTTACACATCTGCGTGTGGAAAAGCACTCAGGCAATATGTATTATATTTTCAAAATGAAATATTGAGCTGGGTCTCCCCTTGCCAAATTACAATAGATCTCTGTGTGGTTGAAACCAAACCTCTGTTTCAGGCATGGGGAACCTATAGCTCTCAGTGCCAGACTATAATATTCAGCATCCTTGACCACTGACCATGATAGCTGGACAGACTGGGAGTCCTGCAACAAATGGATGACCCCGGTCGCTTGTCCCTGCTCCATTTGGTCCTCAGAGTCTAGAGACTGCAAACATCAGATACAGGGAGAGACCAGTTTGCCTCAGGAACTGAGGTTGGGGTAGTGTCCTTGCCATACAATGGGCAAGCCAAAATCGTGGTCAATATTTATGATAAATTGGGATTCATTTTGGAGGAAGAGTGTCTCTTCGCTAACATAACAAGGGGGCTTGTAAATGTAGGTGTTGCCAACTACCCTTTTCCAATCGGAGGCTGTGGTTTGAGCAGTTGTGTGGCAGGCAAAAATTTGTCAGGTGCAGTCCTCCCCAAAATGATGGGGAGCGCGAACACTGTTGAATTTCTGTCTGTTGTGTGGCTGCTGGAAGTATGTCTTGGAAAAGGAGGCAACCCTAGCTAACTTGTCAACAAGCAGTTAGTTGGAAGAGGGAAAATTACATATGTAATCAAGGAAACAGTAAAATAAAAGTCAGTTGCTTTCCCATCAGGCAAGGGCTCTTTAATCTCAGGGAACAGAACACAGAACAGGGACAACATCAGGGCTCCATTTCCAATTTGGGGTAGAAGGAAATCAGTATCCCAGGGATGAAGCAGGGCTCAATCTGTTCCGGGATTCACCAGGTCTGAGCCCCAGCACCTACCTTCAGTGAAAGCTGATAGCTCGGCCTATATTTTGAAGGGATGATGGAGCAGACATTAACATCATGGCAAATCTGTGGGTCGTGAAGTGAGGGCTTCATGGAAGAGAGGGCTTTTGGTGGCTACTGACCATGATGGCTGTCCTCTGCTTCCAGCTCCTGGAAAACGCAGGAGGGGAGAGGGCTCTTGGGCTCAGATACCTGCTTACAGGTTTCCCACAGGTCAGCCATTGTGAGAACAGGATTGTGGATTAGATGGGTTATTGACTTGACGCAGCAGACTCTCCTTATGTTATGTTCGTATCCACTGCCGGCATGGAAGTCTTCCAGTTTCTTTCTCTCTTCTCTGAATATCACTCCTGGGTTACTGGGGAGAAAAACATTGGGGGCTGCCCAGAGGATCTGCAGCCAGTGGCGTAGCGTGGGGGGTGCAGGGGGGGCCCCGGCCGCACCGGGCGCAACATCTGGGGGTTAGGGTTAGGGGGCACAAATCCACGGGTTAGGGGGCGCAAATTACTTGCCTTGCCCCGGGTGCTGACAACCCACGCTACGCCACTGGCTGTAGCTACAAGTCTCTCCACAACCAACAAAAAAATCCCCATACCTCTGCAATTTGCTGATTTTAGCACTCTTTCAAATTCAAAACTCAAGCAGACAGTTTCGGAGCCTTTTGGCTGATCACCAGTGGAAATTGTGGCGCTGAGAAGCAGGAGGGCAGCTTTTCATGGTGGCATCCCCATACTGAAATATGGGGATCAGCGAATCAGCTGCCATCGGGCTGTTTTCTTGCTTAAACTTTGATATAAGGAGCTCTAGAGATTTGAACAGATTACCCCTGAGCACACACAGAGTGCACTCCCTGCTCCTCTTTGTTGCCACTGAGGAGCCCCTGTAGTTTCTCATTCAGGTGTTAGGAAGAAAGGCTTACAATTCTGGATGCAGTGAATGCAGGTATATTTGAACCTCTGCTCTTTTTCCAAAAGTGTTGGAGGGTGGGTGGGAATAAAGCACTGGGAGGTATATTTTTAAAAAAATTCAGAAGGTGAGAGAAAAATAAACATATTTGCCATTTTTCCTGGCAAGGAGACTCCTTGCTCCACAATGCAACCTTCCCTAGGGAAATAGGTTGTCCTAGATCAGGGGGCCTCCATTTGTAATGGGACTACAACTCCCATCATCCCCTGTCCATCGGCTGGGCTGTTTGGAACTGTTGGGAATTCCAAGTCCAACAACCTCTCAAGGTCCACAAGCTCCCTGTTCCTGTCGGAGATGTAAATCATACCAGGCACAAATACTGGGTGTCATTATAAAATACCCTTTCAAAGTTTCAATTCACGTGACCATTTTGATACTGTAATCAAGGAAAACGGTGTAAAAATATATAGCTTCCAATGCAATTTCTCTTTGGCGACAGATTGCTGCTCTACAGCGCCCTCTGGTGTCACATTTGTATAACACATTTTTAAAGTTATAACTCCCCAGTGTAGATTAGTCCCTGAAGCCTCAACCATTTTTATCTTTGTCCTGGTGAACAGCATTGTGGTCAGCAGCAGCACAATATCACTATAGAAAACAGTCCACCAAGCTTCTGCTTTTGAAAGAATGAAGCAAAAACAAAAACAGTGGAACCGGGGGGGGGGGCACTTTGCAGCAATGACTTCAATGGCTGTGTGAATATCCCACATCGCTTTTCAGACTTCGTCCTAGCAAACAGAGAGGCTTCTTGAGTTTCTTCAAACCTTTCCCATCCGTTTCCTCCAAGTCTGTGGCCGCTGGCTAATCGCTTGTTCCCAAAATGAGGAGAAGAGAGCAAATCAGAAATTACAGGAAAATTCTGGCTAGTGGCCATGAACTTCCTGTAGGTTTACGTAAGGGTGATGGAGGAACTATCATTTCCGATTCTTGCCCCAATGAAGATAAAGGTAAAGGTAAAGGGACCCCTGATCATTAGGGCCAGTCATGGCCGACTTTGGGGTCGCGGCGCTCATATCGCTTTACTGGCCGAGGGAGCTGGCGTACAGCTTCTGGGTCATGTGGGCAGCATGACTAAGCCACTTCTGGCGAACCAGAGCAGCGCACGGAAATGCAGTTTACCTTCCCGCTGGAGTGGTACCTATTTATCTACTTACACTTTGTGCTTTCGAACTGCTAGATAAATAGATGCAAATTTAGTCAACTCCTTCTACACTCCAGTGTTACTGCAATGACCCCAAGTGGGAGAAGGAAAATAGCAAGCGTTCATAGAAAGTGGCAGGTGTTGCCAGATTTGTGCATACGCTACTTCACTTTGGAACGCAGAAGTTATCGTGAATTTTCGTTCAGAAGCCTTTCAAGGGACTCTGTCTTGTGGTATCCATTGCATTTTTAAAAATGCGACTCCCTGCAAAGAATAAGCAACATACATACAATAATGATCTGCAGTAGAGAAAGTTTTTAAGAACCCATCGTTTTAACTATAAAAGTCAACACTTCCTCACAAGGCACCCTGGGAATTGTAGTTTTATGAAGGAGGCTGAGATCTGCCACAAAGAAATTGCAACACATTCCCTGCAGTTCCCAGGCGGTCATGTGGGAAGCTCTAACAGTTAATATGGTTTTTAAAAGGTTTCAAGTTTAAAAACCAGAACAGAAGCCAGATTATGCTGTCACTCACATTCCATTCCACTGGAAAATACTTGAAATTAACTGAAAGGCCATAACAAATCAATGCTGTTATATTACTATTTTTTTGTACTAACTTGCAAGTTGTATGAGAAACGTTTCGAGTGCAAAACTGACTCTTTTCTCTGTAAATATTTTTCATGTAAATTGTTACCGTTGGATTGTATTTAGAATGATAGGACATTTAAAAAAGCAACAGCACAAAACTGTTGGATGTTCGTTGTTCAATACTAATAAAATGGAATCAAACTTTTGATCTGGTTTGTTGTATGAGAAGTGCAATGCAATTATGTAGAAGGGTTAATGTGTCCTTCAAAGGTTGTTTTTTTTAATGCAGCCAGGAGGACATGTTTCCATGTTTGCTACATTATAACTCCTAACAATAAAATGCAGGGTAAAGACATACTTGATGTAAAGATTGCTGCCATCCATCAGCCAAGCTTCCTCCTGATGTCAATCACAACAGCTAAAATACCAGCACATGGAACACTGGCTCACCTGTCAATCTTCCCTGTTGTGGTTACCCTTCAGAAAGGCTGCCCTCTCCCCATCCCTTCTCAAAAGCTCTGCATGTTCATTAACTTATTAAAAACAAAAGGGAATATCTGAACATCACAAAACTGCTCAGAAAATTTTAGAGGCTTCTTAGAGACTACACAGGCGCTAGTCAATCAGTGCTGAGCTCACTAATTCTTGTTGCAAAGCTGAAGAATGATTCCTTCTCAGGTTCTGTCCTGGGGGCAAAAGTTGCAGCAGATGCAGCAGTTCTAAATGAGTCCCACTGCTCTAGGGAAGTTGCATGTGTCCTCATAAATAGAACACATGAGGAAATACCTTTTATTTGGTCCAAATAGTGCTGAAGGATGTTGGATGCAAGCTTTGGAGTTACACAGGAAACCTTGGGCATTTTTGCACCAGTGCTCCTTTGGGGTAGCACATTTTAGTTTGACTCTCATTGTTCTTGCAGTGAGAAGTGAAAAGGCTAGGGATTAAGCCTCATTAGAAGAAAATGAGAGGAAGTGCCATTAAAACATCTGCCAAGAAAACACAGATATGACTATACTGCACACCTATGTACCTGCATGTCAATGTGCCCCACAGAAACCAGCAGATATTACTTTTGAATAAACATGAGATGATAGCCATGTTCAAATATATAAAAGGATGTCACATAGAGGAGGGAGAAAGGTTGTTTTCTGCTGCTCCAGAGAAGCGGACACGGAGCAATGGATCCAAACTACAAGAAAGAAGATTCCACCTAAACATTAGGAAGAACTTCCTGACAGTAAGAGCTGTTCGACAGTGGAATTTGCTGCCAAGGAGTGTGGTGGAGTCTCCTTCTTTGGAGGTCTTTAAGCAGAGGCTTGACAACCATATGTCAGGAGTGCTCTGATGGTGTTTCCTGCTTGGCAGGGGGTTGGACTCGATGGCCCTTGTGGTCTCTTCCAACTCTTCTATGATTCTATGCATAGGACTGGGCCCACTCTTAACTTCAGCCTTGAATAACTGCTTTACAAAATTTACTCTTCTTCTGAATTAACTGACTAGAGAAGGCTCAGTTCATAATAGTGTAGTAGATAAGAACGCTAAGTTGAGAAGGCTCTTGCAAAGCAGCAACCCGCAGGATCGAACCCCCAAACTTCCCCTCCTCAACTTCTAAGGCTGTGCATCAGATCCGGCCAAAACCTGAAATATAGAACTGCATTGGGCCCAATATGGGTGGTGAGATTCCTGGATCGCTCTGCATGTCCACAGCAATCTGGGACTGTCAAGGGGCCAGCAGAAAGCCTTAAGGGGTCTGCTTTGCTCAGGGAGCAGGATCCACTGAGGCAGTAGATCCCAATGTAGATCTTTATTTCCTCCTAGTTCCTGAGGTAGATCTGCACTCACCCTTCTTCCCTGGTGGCAAGGTGTGTGTGTACCATTTTGTGGTTTGCCCCAGGTACCAGAATGTCTTGGTGAAATATCAGACTGCTGCATTCTGAATCCTATTGTTCTAGGACCAATCGGACGGCTGCATTTTGGATCATATTCAACTCAGTATATAACACTTGGGCTAACCCTGGTTATGCTAGTGTGTTCTCCACAGAAAACGTGCTGGGGAGACAGGCCTCGACTGGACTGAACCCTCCTCCCAGCAGCAGGAGAGTGGATTGAGTTGAATTTTATTATTACGGTCACAGACCAGTTCCAGCTCACTTACAATATCAGGAAAATCATAAAGCACAACAGGAATACATTGAATTGCAATTGGGTATAACAGAGACAATATAGCGGCAATTAAAAATATATATTAAATCTTGATCACTAAAATATAACCTAAAATTGTCATTTAAAACCTTAATCATGGGAGAGTGGAGAATTCAGTCTTGCGGGGTGCAGGACACGCCTTTGCAAGCGCTTGCCTGCAATGCCTCATGGGATCCCAAGTTCCCTCCCTGCCCCAAGGCAGGATTCTGGTGACCCATTCCCCAGGTGCCATTGCCAAGGCCGATGCCCCACAGGGAAAGCACATGCAAAGGATTGAAGTCTGCTGTAACCTGCTTCCCTTGTGGGGAACACACAGGAAGAACAGAGACCCCTGCAGCCTCTGCTTACCAGAGCCTGAACTGGCCGAAGCCCAGATTCCCCTGAATAGACCCAATTCAGTTTGGGCTTTTTAGCAACATCCTGTGCACAGCCCTAATACGTGAGCTCCTCTGGGAGTCATTTTGGCAGAACAGTGGAGCAAAAATGCTTTTCATAGAGACTTTCTGACTCAATGGCATTGGATTATCACTCCCATCTTGAATCACCGAGCCCTGTGATAAGCACAACAACATAAGCTTTCATAAACTTTGTTTTTAAAAAGTTTTTAAGGTACCACAAGACACTTTGCAGTTGCAGACATAACACAGCTACTCCTCTGTATGTTGGAACGCACACCCACCCATCAAAATAGAACGCACACTGAGATGTCTGAAAAATCCTACTCTACATTCTTTAAAACGGTGGTCCTTGGAAGATGTTTGTAAGGGGAAAAGCCCACATGAAAGCAGCACTTAATATGTAAATAAACACATGTAGGCTTAGTCTGCATGGGGTGTCTATTTATGATAGTTATACCTCACATTTTCCAGTAAATGTTGGCTGTTAATGTAGATCACAATCAAAATGCATTCTAAGAGAGGTGCCTGGGACTACTGATTGATTGATTGAATTTATATACAAGGTCCGTATAGTTCAAGCTATGGTTTTCCCAGTAGTGATGTATGGAAGTGAGAGTTGGACGATAAAGAAGGCTGATTGCCGAAGAATGGATGCTTTTGAGTTATGGTGCTGGAGGAGACTCTTGAGAGTCCCATGGACTGCAAGAAGATCAAATGTATCCATTCTTAAGGAAATCAGCCCTGAGTGCTCACTGGAAGGACAGATCCTGAAGCTGAGGCTCCAAGACTCTGGCCGCCTCATGAGAAGAGAAGACTCCCTGGAAAAGACCCTGATGTTGGGAAAGATGGAGGGCACAAGGAGAAGGGGACGACAGAGGACCAGATGGTTGGACAGTGTTTTCGAAGCTACCAGCATGAGTTTGACCAAACTGCGGGAGACAGTGGAAGACAGGAGTGCCTGGCGTGCTCTGGTCCAGGGGGTCATGAAGAGTCGGACACGACTAAACGACTAAACAACAAATATGCCACGTTTTTCTTCTAATGAGCTCAAGCCCTGGTGTGCATGGTTCTCATCCTCCCCATTTCATCCTAACAACAACCTTGTGAGGTAGGTTAGGCTAAGAGGCTATGAATGGCAGCCATCTGGTCCCTGGAAGAATCCAAAATCCAAGCTCTTTCCTCCTACAGAGGGGGAAGAAGGGAAGGGTTGTGGCTCAGGGGCAAAGCATCTGATTGGGATGCATAATGTCCCAGGTTCAAATCCCAGTATCTCCAGGTAAGGGCTGGGAATGTCCCCTTGTCTGGAATCCTGGAGAGCCACTGCCATTCAGCCTATAAACGATGAACTAGATGGAACAATAGTCTGGCTCTGCATAATGCAGGTACCTATGTTCGAAGGGGTCCGGAATGAATCTGGAACATGCTGGGATGTTTCACCAACTGCTCAAATCTGGGTGCGGAACAATTGCTTGGCATGTAGAAGGTTCCAGGTTCAATCCATGGCATGTACAGCTGGGAATGCCGCCTGCCTGACACACAGAGGAGCTGCTGCCAATCAATGCTGATGAAATTAGGCTTTATTTCATCCGAGTCAAAGACCCAGTTTTGCATCACCCCCCATGCACATTTACGTATCTACACACACATACACAGGCTTGGGGCCACAATGGAGCATTTGTACCCTGGTCTTCAGCCAAAAAGGCTGCCCGAGTAACTTACAATACAGTCAAAACAAGACAGTCCCTATATGAAGGCTAGCAATCTAAAAAGAAAATGCAAGACATCTTCTTCTTCTTCGGCGATCCCTCGTAGCCAAGTATGATTGTCTTCCATAAACACGGTTTTAACAATGAGTCCATAAGTGACTGTGGAGGCGAACTCTGGATCCACACGTCCTTCCACAGTGGGAACATTGGTTTCTGGGTGGGAGTTGATCACGGTGTGGATTTGCCAAGCGTGCCTTCCTCTTAGCACTTTTCTCCCTTGCGTCCTGAGTTCGAGTGTCTTCAAAGCCCATGATGGCAAGAAGAGGAAAACTCAGGGCAACCAGTTTCTAAACAATTGTTTCTTTAATGGCCAGCTGGAACAATTCAGGGGCAGAAGGTGCCTGCCCTTTTATCTTCTCCCACTGAGGCAGTCTGATGGAATGGCTGCCCCTCAGATGAGAGGTGAGGGAGAGGGGGCCTGGTGGGGCTGGCCTGTCACAGCAGAACTGTTGGCCATCTCATTTTACATTTAGCTGAGATTTCTGCATCACAGGGGGTTGGATTAGATGACCCTTGCGTCCCTTCCAACTCTAAAATTCTATGCCAGAGATTTCATACTGCATGCTAGATACTTGTACGCTGCACATTATCCAAGCAACAATAAACAAATCTTCTGAAATAATTAAACTTAGGAAGCATATTATAAGAGAATCAAGCATGGCTCAGGGCAGCTTTCAGTAGGACTGTCCAAGTAATAATGACTCAGATAGCAATACAGTGGTACCTCGGGTTACATACGCTTCAGGTTACAGACCCCGCTAACCCAGAAATAGTGCTTCAGGTTAAGAACTTTGCTTCAGGATAAGAACAGAAATCAGGCTCCGGTGGCACAGCAGCAGCAGGAGGCCCCATTAGTTAAAGTGGTGCTTCAGGTTAAGAACAGTTTCAGGTTAAGTACGGGCCTCTGGAACGAATTACCGGTAAGTACTTAACCTGAGGTACCACTGTATGCTGTGTAATTTGGACCTATCACTGTAGGAATAGAGAATAAAGTGTCTGAGTACAGCGCTTCATTGATTCCCTGTGGAGACAGACCAGCAGATTGAATAGGGTGTGGAATTAGTGCACATACAGGTACAGGGAAACGTTCCCCAAATGGTTGCGACCAATCCGCTTGCAGTCCTATGCATGCTTACTTGGGAGTAACGCCATCTCACTCAGTGGGAAAGGTTTGCTTCCCTGGAGGTGCAGAGAGACCTTAGGACAGGGGTCAGCAAACTTTTTCAGTCCACTGTCCCTCAGACCTTGTGGGGGGCTGGAATATATTTTGGGGAAAAATATGAACGAATTCCTATGCCCCACCAATAACCCAGAGATGCATTTTAAATAAAAACACACATTCTACTCATGTAAAAACACCAGGCAGACCCCACAAATAACCCAGAGATGCATTTTAAATAAAAGGGCACATTCCACTCATATAAAAACATGCTGTTTCCCGCACCGTCCGCGGGCCGGATCTAGAAAGATCTGGCCCCCGGGCTCTAGTTTGCCTACAAATGGAGCACATGCAGCACAATATTGTAGCAGCAGCAGCAGCAGCAGCGCTTTGGCCAATGGGAGGCGGGGTTTGAAGCGACAGCCCCGCCCCCTCTCGGTGCTGCGCTCCACGCTGCAGTAACAAGGAACGGCCAGGAGGGTGCGCCCAAGGCAGCAAAGGAGGCCTGTGCGCCTGCGCACTCGGCCTCGCTTCCCGCCCTCAGACTCTCCGCCACACACAATATGGCGGTAGGGAGGCCGGCGCCTCTACCCTCGGCACTTTTCCTCAGGCCGCCATGCTGGTGAGGGCGTGCGCAGCGCTGCGGAGGGGCCTCCCTGGCAGGCTGCGCTTCGGCAGCGAAGGAAGGAGGCTGAGCGGCGGACGAGGTGAGGAAGCGACCGCCGGCTGCTTTCCGCTGAGCCGCGCCCTGCTCCGTTTCCAAGGCCCGGAGGCGGTGACCTTCCTCCAGGGCTTGCTGACCAATGACGTGACGCGTTTGGCGGCGGCGGAGGGCGGGGCTGCGGACGCGCCTCGCGCCATCTACGCGCATGCCCTCAACGTCCAGGGGAGGTGCCTCTATGACGTCATTCTGTACAGGTCAGTCGACGCATTCCCTGCTTTGCATCTGCCTGGGTGCATGAGTGAATGCAAAGTAGGGGACGCGATTTTCTAGCCCCTCATAGGCATAATAATTGCTGCTGTGTATTTTTATTTTTATTTATAATAAAAATTAGTGTTGTTGTTTTAATTTTTTTATTATTATTATAATAGTTATAAATTTATATACGGCCCTTAATCCGAAAATCACAGGTTCGGTTTACAGTATACAGTGGTGCCTCGAAAGACGAAAATAATTTGTTCCGCGAGTCTCTTCGTCTTGCTTTTTTTTGTCTTGCGAAGCACCCTCATTAGCAGATTAGCGCTATTAGCGGTGCTAAGCGGCTTAGCGGCTATTAGCGGCTTAGAAAAAGGGGAGAAAGCGAAAAGACTCGCAAGACGAAAACGTCTTGCGAAGCAAGCCCATAGGGAAATTCGTCTTGCCAAGCGCCTCGAAAAACGGAAAACCCTTTCGTCTAGCGGGTTTTTCGTCTTGCGAGGCATTCGTCTTGCGGGGCACCACTGTATTTAAAAAAGATGCATAAAATAGCAACAACGGTATAGTATTATTTTATGCAGTATGAAAAAAATGCCTTCAGCAGTGCAGATATTTGTCATTTTTTAGTCAGGAACAGTTATTGCAAAGGCTGATGAATGCTTCTTCTTTGGTGATCACTCGTGGAAGAGTAAGATTGTCTTCCAAAAACACATTTTTAACAATCTGTCCGTAAGTGACTGTGGAGGCCAATTCTTAACCCCACTTTCCTGTGAGCAAGCCCAATTGAATTCAGTAGAACTTACTTCTGAATAGATATGGTTAAGATTGTGCTGACATAGGCAACAAACAAGAAGAAACTATTGAAGTGTAGCAGATTGCCAAACATTATCATTGTCATCTTAATTCATCATTAGCACTTTGTAGCTCTGATTTCAGCCCAACCAAGGAAAGCTTGTTTCTTGCTTCTTAAAACTTTTACATCATCAAACCTTTATTGGCATCACATACAAACATTCAGAATGAATAGGCCAGTGCGATCTCATCACCATTTCAACAGTACAGTCATTTGCCAAAGGGAAGAAGAGGCGAGCAATCTATTTCATCTCTGTGGGTCTCCAGCAAGGGCAGAATCCTGTAGCATAGTTCAGCGACAAAAAAATCAAATAGAGGAACTTAGCTACTGTCTTGGTGAGATCCTGGTCTCTCCCCTGTAATAAGAAGCATATGACCTCTGTCTCTGGTTTCCATGTTGGAATACATAGATGGTCTAGAAATTGTTGGTGGAGATCATACATTTTACATTTAAGGGCCATGTGAGCTAGAGTTTCCACCAGGTGGGCATCGCATGGGCAGAGCCTATCTCCTTCTGCCATACCCTCAAACCTACCCCAAAGGAGGTTAGAAGGATTAGAATTTAACCTAGCCAGCGAAAAAGCCCTTAATGGTAAATAATTAAGGTTAAGGGAGCTGGGCATGTTTGGCCTGGAGAAGAGGAGGTTAAGGGGTGATATGATAGCCATGTTCAAATATATAAAAGGATGTCACATAGAGGAGGGAGAAAGGTTGTTTTCTGCTGCTCCAGAGAAGCGGACACGGAGCAATGGTTCCAAACTACAAGAAAGAAGATTCCACCTAAACATTAGGAAGAACTTCCTGACAGTAAGAGCTGTTTGACAGTGGAATTTGCTGCCAAGGAGTGTGGTGGAGTCTCCTTCTTGGGAGGTCTTTAAGCAGAGGCTTGACAACCATATGTCAGGAGTGCTCTGATGTTGTTTCCTGCTTGGCAGGGGGTTGGACTCGATGGCCCTTGTGGTCTCTTCCAACTCTATGATTCTATTATTCTAAATTCCTGCACCCAAGAGAGTCGAAAATAAAGAGGGGAACATGTTTTCTCCGCAGCTGAGATTAGTTCCTGGCGATTTATGTCCCACAGCCTAGTTTTTAACATGGCCTTGGCGATTGGGAAATCCACAGCACCCAGGAGATCCCTGAAAGCCCAAGTCGCCGTTTCTTTGTTCAAAACAGTTGTAGCCCTGGGGAAGGGAAGGAGTCTGACAGAACTTCACTAAGTAAAGTATCTTTGTCTGCTGAAAAACAAATGTTTAGACAGCATAAAAGAAAACTCGTCCAGGCAACTGTCTCTAGCTTATGTTGGCCTCCCTCTAAACACAGGGCTGCATAAGGTACGCAGCGTGGGACAGCGAAAGTCTACAGACAGCCTCCTGGATCAGGGCACTAGCCCATCTAGTCCAGCATGCGGTTCTCACAGTGGCCAAGCAGATTCCTGTGGGAAACCAGGGAACAGAATATGAACACAGGAGCAGTCTCTTTTCCCATAGTGTCCAGCAACTGGTATTCGGAAACATTTCTGCCTCCAGGCAGAGCAATAGCCATCATGGCTAGTAGCCATTAAGAGCTCTCTCCTCCATGAGTTTGTCTAATCTTCTTTTAAAACCATCCATGTTGGTGAATTCCACCCGTATTTACTCAGAGGTACAGTGGTGCCTCGCAAGACGAAAAGAATCCGTTCCGCGATTCTCTTCGTCTAGCGGTGTTTTCATCTTGCGAAGCAAGCCCATTGACGGCTTAGCGGATTAGCGCTATTAGCGGCTTTTAGCTGCTTATCAGCTTAGCAGATCAGCTGATAAGCGGGTTAGCGGCTTTGAAAAAGGGGGGGCAGGGAAAAAAAACCTGCAGGAAGCAAGCCCATAGGGAAATTCGTTTTGCGAAGCGCCTCCAAAACGGAAAACCCTTTCGTCTAGCGGGTTTTCCGTCTTGCGAGGCGTTCGTCTTGTGGGGCACCACTGTACTTAGTAAGCATCTATAGGTGCAGCCTTAATTTGCTTTGTTTTCTGCCACCGGAAACAATCTGGCACAATATAAGGAAGAAGAGCTTTATAAAGTTTGAGGTTCTTTGCAGCAAAGGAAAGGGAGAGGACTGGGATCAAGTCTTCCTATTAACGACTCTGGTTTTCTCCTGATCTTGGCTCTTTTTCAGAATTCACAAAAGCCAGCAAGAAGAGCCTCACATCCTGTTGGAGTGTGATGCCGGCGTCTTGGAGTCCCTTCAAAAGCATTTGAAACTGTATAAAATCCGGAGGAAAGTAAACATCACCCCCTGCCTTGACCTCTCCTTGTGGGCTGTCATCCCAAAGGAACTGTCTCAGGAGGGGGCTTGTAAACTCCAACAGTGTGCCGACAAAGCAGTGGTTGCAACGCCTGACCCCAGAGTGGGTGTTATGGGTTGGAGGCTGATAACCAGCAAAGGCACAGAACCACTGGAGGTTGTTCCTGGATGCCAGATTGGGAACGTTAAGGATTATCATAGGCACAGGTATAAACAAGGTAAAACTGCCCCCATCTTTGAACAGCTGTTCTGGAAGCAGAGGTTTGGCTTTATGTAGACATTGCACAATGATAACTAAACACATGAAGGTTTGCAGAATTAACACTTAGCGCATCAATTGAATGATTATGGTATTTATTATTGTATTCATTAAGTTTATATCTTTTTTTTAAAAAATAATAATATTTATTCAAATTTTAAAAATTAGAAAAAGAAAATTAGAAAAAAAGAAAAAAAGAAAAATAGAAAAAATACAGAAAAAATACAGTTAGAAAGAACAACAACAGCTCAAACCTTTACATAACTTTCTTTCCTTTGCTTATTTCCTTGACCTCCTCACACCTCCCTTTTTTGTATTCTAGTTCAATTAGATATTTCAGCAAATCCTTTCCAGCTTTGTTTTTATCCTAATCATTTATCTTAATATACTGTAATTTTACATTCTCGTCTTTCACCAATTAAAAAAAATAAATTTTTACCTAATCCTTTATATCATTTCTGCTAAAACCACATTACTTCATTCCAACATCCTTCTAACATTCCTTAATTTTACAATGTTTCTGTAAATAAACTTTAATTTTTTTCCCAATCTTCTTCCACCAACATTAGGTTTATATCTTGCCCCTTCTCCCAAAGGAGTCCAAGGGCAGCAAGCATATAATAAAGCAATAATAACACCTTCAAAACATCAGTTCGGATACTGATGCCACTTCCCATTCAAGTGAATCTCAAAGCAACCTACAAACAATAAGTTACATGATGGGAGCTGTAGTCGAAAACATTAGGAGGGTATCATGTTGGGGAAGGCTGATATATATTATGAAAGGCTTTCTCCACATTGCCAACCCTGTAATGGGCATAGAGAGAACCATACCAAATCTGATTTTAAGTTTTGTTTTATAAATTGCAACATAATATGACCACCGGGCTGTGGCTTTTCCCCACTAAGTTGTAAAAATAGTTTGTTGGTGGGAATGGCTACATGCCTATAGGATGAAACAAAACCTAAGGACTCAACTTTCCTGAACATTACAGTGGTGCCTCGCAAGACGAAAAGAATCCCTTCCGCGAGTCTCTTCGTCTTGCGGTTTTTTCGTCTTGCGAAGCAAGCCCATTAGCGGATTAGCGCTATTAACGGCTTAGTGGGCTTAGCGGATCAGCTGATAAGCGGTTTAGCGGATCAGCTGTTTAGCGGCTTAGCGGATCAGCTGATAAGCGGCTTAGTGGCTTGGGGAAAAGGGGGGGGGGAGGAAAAAAACCCTGCAGGAACTCGCAAGACATTTTCGTCTTGCAAAGCAAGCCCATAGGAAATTCGTTTTGCGAAGCACCTCCAAAACGGAAAACCCTTTTGTCTAGTGGGTTTTCCTTCTTGCGAGGCATTCGTCTTGCGGGGCACCACTGTATTTAAAGTGACATTCATCAGCTATCCACCTTGTGAATGGAATGTTTGTAAACAATTAAGCTGACATTGAGACTGACGCTTGAGTGTGGGGTAGTGGTGACAGCTTGCTAAATTTGGATCCGATTTGTTCTTACCCTGGCCCATATAGAATTTAATGTAAATTGTGTGAACCTCCTTGGTGGTGATCTGCTGGTATTTGTGCACAATTTCCATAATCGCCAGTTCTCCAAAACATAATTTTAAAAAAAGAATTGTGAGTCTCTGGATTCAAAGGAAACACAGCTTCATTCATGACCTCATGTACTTTCCAAATAAACACATTATTTTGGAAATAATCACTATCATGGCATAAATGTGAACAAAAGACAATTTAGCTATTTCTTCAGCTGTTATTCTGGAGGGCGTGGTGTCCCTCAGTACTGGTTCACACAGAACAGAAGTATCTTCGCCATGAAGGAGGACCATGTTCAGTGAAGCCATGGATGCTTTAGCTGAGATTCCTGCATTGCAGGGGGTTGGACTAGAGCAGGCACCCCCCAACTCAGCCCTCCAGATGCTTTGGGACTACAATTCCCACCATCCCTGACCACTGGTCCTGTTAGCTAGGGATGATGGGAGTTGTAGTCCCAAAAACATCTGGAGGGCCGAGTTTGGGGATGCCTGGACTAGAGGACCCTTTTGAGTCCCTTCCAGTTCTATGATTCTATGTCCCAGAAAAGATCTGCTTTTCTGGCAAACAGAGAAATTGTTGGAAAGGCCTGAAGGGAGTTCGGTAACATTCTCATGAACAAGCAGTTCTGAAGTTGGGAAGGTACAGTGGTGCCTCGCAAGACGAAATTAATTCGTTCCGCAAGTCTTTTCGTCTTGCGAGTTTTTCGTCTTGCGAAGCACGGTTTCCCATAGGAATGCATTGAAAATCAATCAATGCGTTCCTATGGAAACCGCCTTCAGACCAGGTCCGGGGACAGTCTGTCCCCTGACCTCTTCTGAAGGCCGGCGGGGGGCGAAAGTCTTTGCTTCCCCCCGCCTGCCTTCCCGGGGCAGCGGAGACTTCTCCGCTGTCCCAGGGCGATCTTAAAATGCTGGCGGGCAGCAGCGAAGCCTTAGGACAGGTCCGGGAACAGAGGAGAAGGCGTGCTGCGTTTCCCCGCTGTCCCCAGAGATTTCCCTATGGGCTTTCGTCTTGCGAAGCAAGCCCATAGGGAAATTCGTCTTGCGAAGCCGCTAAAAATTGGAAAACCCTTTCGTCTTGCGGGTTTTTCGTTTAGCGAGGCATTCGTCTTGCGGGGCACCACTGTATATGTTCTTCTTTTAATAAAGACCTGTATTCATTTTCTCTATTGTGTAGTTCATTCTAATTTCCTGTCCCAGTCTTCCCTAAGTTGCTGATCTTCTACTTTACAAGCTTCCAATAAACATTCCACATTTGGGAAGGCTGAAGCACTCAAAGCAGATGGGCCATCAAGAGATAACAACAGGTTGTAATTGAAAATACTGCCGTTCAGTACTCACTGGTAAATAGTATCCAGCCCACAATAGGATCATACCTACAGTGACTGGCAGAGGAAGTGATAGTAACCTAAGGACAAGCATTGTTAGAAATCTGTTGTGTGTAGAACCAGTTGAGAATCAGTGCAGGTGCCAGAACGAAGGTGCTGTTCCCACTGACTTATCGTCTTTAGGAATTGGATCATAATGTTTTACCCCATAATCCACTTAGCTACTCACCAGTAGCAGCACCAAGTGCCATTCAAACTCCTACTCAAGGTATGAGTGTTGTTCAACACTTACCTCTTTATTTTCTCCCTTTTCCAGGTGTCCCAGAAGGAATTAAAGACCTCCCTTCTGGAATAGCCCTCCCTTTGGAATCCAACTTGACTTACATGAATGGCATCAGTTTTACCAAAGGCTGTTACATCGGCCAGGAGTTAACAGCTAGGACCCATCATATGGGTGTCATCCGTAAACGCCTTTTGCCCATACAGCTTTCAACTCCCATGTCTTCCGAGAGCATCCCTGAAGGAACTGAAATTGTATTGGAATCAGGAAAGCCGGCCGGAAAGTACCGTGCTGGAGTAGATGAACTTGGAATGGCATTACTGCGGTTGGCTAACATAAATGAACCGCTGCATCTAAAAATATCAGGAGATTCGCATGTGAGAGTCACTGCCTCCATCCCAAAATGGTGGCCCAAGCCTGCCAATAAGTAGAGGAGCTTTGCGCTGCGGATCCTCTGCTTTGTGTCTTGAAGATGCCCAAAGAGCTTACATACAGTTCATCCAGAATTATGGTGTTTCCTTTTCACGATGGATCAATTCATGTTACACAGCTTAATTCATTTCAGTGTAGCTTGTCAAGGAGGGCTTCCTGGCCAGTTGCACTCATTTTTTACATTGGTCAGCAGGGAAGACTAAAGTAAGTTTGCATTGGCTCTATTAGGTTTCCTATTAGGACTATATATATATTTTTCTAAATTAGCCAAACAACCTTCACTTTTATCCATGCCTTCCTTCCAGAAAGGTTCTGTACAATATGTGAAAGTGGAACTGAGTTCTTAAAACCCCAGGCCACTTTTACCAAAAAGAAAAAAGTTTATATTAAGGTTTTTCATGTTACAAAGCAAACGGATAAACAGGGAACGTTGCTAAAACCTCGATTCACATGTTAGCCTCCTAAAGTAGTACCACATTTACGGAAGCTTCTGTCTACTTGTGCTGGCTTCCCATTGCAACAGCCAGCGTACAGATTTGCACGTGGAGAGTGTATTTCAAAGCTGTGCCTTGCTCCAGCTCCAAGCAAGCTGAGAATCCCTGCCCTTGGTGGTGATTCACCCTCAGAACAGTCACAACTTCCTAGTCAAAAGAAAAAGAAATGATTGAACAGCTCTTTGGGTTTCTCTCTTGCAGCAGCTGCTCTTGCTGCAGTTGGAAGAGGTCTGAGATGGGGAAGTTGCTGATGGAGAAAAAAACGTGTGCAGTATGATTAATAGTGATTTATTATTTAATTAGAGTGATGAGAAGTGTGCTGTAGCTACGGAGAGATTTCTGAATGGTGCCATTACTACTTTGGGCAACACTGGATTGTTTCCAATCATCAAACTTGGAGCAGACCTATTGAAGTGAATGGTCATGATTCACTTGGGTCCATTAATCTCAGTGGGTATGCTATAAGCATAACTAATGTTGGATACAACCCAGTGTTTTTACAGAACTGCACAGCAGCTTTTGGGGTGTGATAAAAGTATTTATTATAATTTATCAATATAAAAAATGTAACAATGTATGACATAAGGAATTATATTAATCTATGATATACGGAATAACATTAAAGAGAATAACTGTTGCCACCGTGAAAATCCCAACAGTGAAGCGCTGTGTAATTTTCTTCTACAAACATGTTTCTGTTTATCACTAGGGTTGCAAATACTTTAAAATTAGAATTCATTGACTGCTGGTTTATTCTCCGCAGCCCGTTGCTGCTGTTAATTAGAGGAAACAAATGTTGGTTTAAATTTACAGAACTCTAGTTGCAGCTCATAAAACCCTACCAAAATTGTGGATTTGCTTTTCAAATAAGAAGTTCAAAGATGTTGAATCAGAGTCCTATTGCATAATTTGCCTTTGTGGTTAGTTAGGAGGGGGAAAGGATTTAAGCCACTTTAGAAAAAAATTCAATTTAAGATATAAAATCGCAGAGACACTTCCACAACTTTTAATGCTTGTGCAATACCTTTCATGCACAAGTTAGGTGGTGGTGTGTTGTTCCATAGAGGTGCATGCAACTATGGAAACTTCTGGGGCGCTGGGAAAGAGTGTGTTCACCAGATATCACAGGAGCCAATGAATGTGACATCAAGTGCCGAGAAGCCTCCAGGTGACTATAGCAGCTAGCATTTGATAGTTGCTGCAGCTACCTAAAAACCCTTACCCTCGCTTATCTGGTAGCTTTTGGCTCCTGCTTGAAACAAGCATGATGGTATGTGAGAAGATGTGTTCAATATGGCATAAATACCCAAATACCTAGATTCTAATTTTAAGCCTCAGGCTGGCCTACAAGTTGTAGGTCACTTTTTAAAGGAATCTGTTCATAATTCTCATTCAATAGATGGTGCTTGTTCTGCAATAGATAGGGATGGTGTGACTTACCTGCCAAGCCCCTGCCTTGGTCTCTGCCAATGAACCTTTCTTAGCTACATCCGTGACTATTTAGCCATCCTATCTCCTTTCAGTATGGCATCTTAACAATGGTCATTTCATGTTCAATCCACATGATGCTATCATATTTGTTAACCTGAGAAAATAATGGCAGCTTGAATTGGAGCATTGCTGGCATAGAATTTCCCCTTTGCCACAAGCTGATGGATGAGGCCGATCAGAGCATGGGAACTGGGTTACCCTGTTCAAGGAGAGTGCATCTGAGCCAGCGCTTTTGGAAATACGACTCAGGGTTTTAAGCAGAATTATGCAATATATGTCTGTAGGAATAAAGTTGCTCTTTAAAAGGGCCAAGTCTTAACAAACTGACAGGAACATCTGTGCATAAAGCACTTCCATTCTGCTGTGAACTATTGCTATAAAATGTAAGTGCCAGTGAAAATAGTTGAGTCATATACTTGACTGTCGGGGGTTCCAAAATTCCTGTAGTAGGGGGGTCATACTAGATATTATTTTCAACTTTACAATTCTTTGATTAAATGCTCTACATGTCAATTAATGCTGTCTGGTCTTTTGTAATTCAGCTTTTATGTTTAGCCTGCACTTCAGCTATGTAGACCGGTGGCTTTCAATCACTACTTCCAGCTTTGTGTTTATTTACTGTATCTCTGCCAACCTACTCAGAGCAGTTAAAATAACATTACTCGATCCATATTGTACTTGAAACAGCTTCATCAAATAGTAGGTGTAGAAGCGGCAGTTTGCTTCACTTCCAACAGTCCCGGAAGTCAGAAAATCTGCCCTCTCAGGAAAACTATAAGGGCAGCTCCACCAATGGTGTAGCAAAAAAATATTCTTGCACCTTTAAGAAACATGTTTATTGTGGTATGAGCTTTTTGTGAGCAAGAGGCCATGAAAGTTTGTGCCACTGTTGTAAGCCAAAAATGACTTATCTCCTGAGTTTATGCCAACCCAGAAGCTTGAGGAGTTGAGTCCAATGCTTATTGCAAAGCAATAGGTTACAGTCGAATCATTCCGCAGAACTGCAACCACACCCAATGGTTTAAGCAATGGTTTTTATAAAGTTTCAAACAAAGGATTCCAGTTTTCACCAGTCATGTACATCATGACTTCATTTTATGTTTAATACACATGTGCAATAAGCACTGGCAATTTTGCTGATTCGGTGTGGTTTCTCACAGTGATCTGTTACATTGTGTTAGCATGCATGTTGGGAACCTGTGTTACGTGTAGCCATTTGCACCATGTAGCAATTTATGTTCCTGCTTTGAGCTGCATCTTTGTGATTCACATATTAGCTGTAAAGTGGTACCTCGGGTTACAAACTCCTGGGGTTACAGACACTTCAGGTTACAGACTCCCCTGTAACCTGACACGCGTGTGGTGGGTCCATGGAGCAAGCCTTTCTATTTGACCAGGGTGGAGAGCAGAATGACAAATGGTCCTCTCCACCTTGGCCGAAGAGAATTAATGCAACTGGGGACAGAGCTTCTGGAACGGCAGCCGCAAGTCAACACTCTGAAGGAGATTTCCACTCACTCGCTGGTCAAATCAGGCGGAGGAGATTATGCTCACGAGAAGGTCCACGTTATTGGGAAGAAACTGAAGCAGCTTCTGGAAAGTGTCTCAAGTGATTTAAAGGTCTCACATGGAATAATAATAATAATAATAATAATAATAATAATAATAATAATAATTTATTTATATCCCGCCCATCTGGCTGAGTTTCCCCAGCCACTCTGGGCGGCTCCCAATCGAGTGTTAAAAACAATACAGCATTAAATATTAAAAACTTCCCTAAACGTGGCTGCCTTCAGATGTCTTTTAAAGACAAGATAGCTACTTATTTCCTTCCCATCTGATGGGAGGGCGTTCCACAGGGCGGGCGCCACTACCGAGAAGGCCCCCTGTCTGGTTCCCTGTAACCTCACTTCTCGCAATGAGGGAACCGCCAGAAGGCACTCGGCGCTGGATCTCTGTGTCTGGAAAGCCAGACACAAGTGCATTTCTGCAGGATGTGAACAAACTGGACTCGGCAGGCTGTCCTCAGCGACCAAAGAAACCTTGCACATATAAAAACAAGGCTGGTGGAAGGAACACCTTGGAGCCAAAGTGGCATTGATATTAGAGGGCAAGTCAGGGGTAGTGCCAGCCCAGCTGCTCCCAAGACCTGTGGCTTCCTGCCCCGTGTACTGTGAATGGCGTTCTCTCTTCAGTTACTCTTTCTTCTCCTCCTGCTTTTGGCCACCCTGCCTCCTTTTTTTGGAGGAAGATTACAGCTGTGCATACTGCAACAACTTTGCCCGGTCTTTCCACCCGGTGCTGCAATTTGTCAATGGGCCTCCTCTATGCAAGAATGTTTTTAGCAGGTGCTGAAAAAAGCGCAGTGAAGGCAAGCTGCTTGATCTCAATAGGCAGGGCGTTCCAAAGTGTAGGCGCTGCCACATTAAACAACTTGAGTTATTACAAATGCTAGAAAGTTTTTTTAAAAAGAAAAGGAATCTGGGGATTATGGTTCATGAGGGAGTCTGCAAGCTCTGTGAACACCAATGATATAATTGATATATTCATATGTGCACAAATGTCTTACAATTTAAATTTTTTAATTTTTCATTAATATCTCTGCTCTGCACTCCCCCTCAAAAAAACTTCAATGAGTGTTTTTACTTAAAAGTATCACATGCAAACAAGCCTTGTGATACTTCAGTTTCCACCCAGTTGCTACTTTTGGAAGTTTCCTTCCTCACCATCCCTTTCTCCATCTTAACATTCCACAAAATAACAACCTTGGTTGTTTCTCTATTTCTTCTATTTATTTGTTTTTCATTTTGTTATGTACTGAGTTGAATAGGATCCAGAATGCAGCAGTCTGATTGGCCCTAGAACAATAGGATCCAGAATGCAGCAGTCTGATTGGCCCTAGAATAGGATTCAGAATGCAGCAGTCTGATCGGCCCTAGAAAAATAGGATCCAGAATGCAGCAGTCAGATTGGTCCTAGAACAATAGGATCCAGAATGCAGCAGTCTGATTGGCCCTAGAACAATAGGATCCAGAATGCAGCAGTCAGATTGGTCCTAGAACAATAGGATCCAGAATGCAGCAGTCTGATTGGCCCTAGAACAATAGGATCCAGAATGCAGCAGTCTGATTGGCCCTAGAACAATAGGATCCAGAATGCAGCAGTCTGATTGATCCTAGAACAATAGGATCCAGGAGCCACCCAATCCAGCTCTAGGTGGAAGTGAATCCGCAACCTGATTGGCCTACAGGTGAATCCCGGAATTAGCCAATCACGTGGGGCCCATTGTGTAAATAATGTATATAAAGCAGACATTCTGGGGGAACTTTCCTTCCTCACTACTATGAGATGAATAAAGAGCATGAAATCCACTCTGGACTCTGAGTATATTTCACATTTTGATTTGGTTTCAATTTGAAATAGAAAGGGCAGGTGGAATAAGATAAGAGAATTATTATTATTATTATTTTATACCTCGCTCCCTCCTCCCCGGACAGGACTCAAGAGGGCATACATATAAAAATAAGAACCGCTAAAACTTTTTCTTTTTAAATTAAAAAACCATCATTCAAAACAATTGAACATTCATAGAAATAAGACTATATAAATGTATAGTCTTATATCACTGTATATTAATTGATATAAATCAATTAAAACCATTTGAATAGCTACAATAAAAAAAAGTAGGGCAGCAGCCCCCCTCATTAAAAGCAGTTCCCAAAAAGCTTGTGGGAACCAAAAAAACGGAAAGGAAGGACTGTTATTAATGCGTATAAACTTATAAAATGATCTCTCTTCCCCATCTACATTCCCGTTTTCCCTTCTCCTCCTCCTCCCCCGCGACCAAAATGGTTTCTCCCAACCCTATCAGTTTTAGCCTAACGGCCGTTAACGACTTTTCAGTCGCGTGCCGCGGGCGGGGGCAGCGGCGCGCGCGCGCGCAAGCCGTTCGAAAAAGGCGCTTCGAACGTTCTCATTTGGCGGGGCGGAGCGCGCGCAGCAGCCACCTGGCCTGTTCCCGGCTGGGTGTCAAAGTGGGCGGAGTTGCTAGAGACGCACGCACGCAGGCGGCCCCGCCCCCTCGCCATCTATTTGCTGGAGCCGGCGGCGGCGGCGAAAGAGAAGAATTTGGCGGCAGGCCCCGCCCACTTCCCCCCGTCCAACCAACCAGCGCCCGCCCCTGTTGCTGAGGCGGGAAGGAAAAGGAGGAGGAGGAGGAGGAGGAGGAGATGGTGGCGGACGGCGCCCGTGCTCTGGCTCTTCGCCTCTCAGGAGGGAACCGGCGGCCAGAGGTGGGGCCCTGCGGGAGGCGCGGCGGGGAAGGGAAAGAGGGGCGACCCTATTTGCGCCTGTGGCAGGGTCTAGGGGGGACGTGGGGCGGGAGAGTGGAAGTCAGGGCCGGCCCACCCGTGAGGCGAGCGCCTCAGGCGGCAGAACCCACAGGTCCTGGTGTCGCTCTCCACTCCTTCCTCCTTCCCTAGCGGGGTGTCGTTCTGGTGCAGGCATAGGCAACCTTCGGCCCTCCAGACAGTGTTTCTCATTGTTGGACTACAACTCCCATCATCCCTAGCCAGCGTGACCAGTGGTCAGGGATGATGGGAGTTGTAGTCCAACAACATCTGGGGACCCGCAGCTTGAGAACAGCGGCCTCCAGATGTTTTGGCCTACAGCTCCCATGATCCCTAGCTAACAGGACCAGCGGTCAGGGATGATGGGAATTGTAGTCCAAAACATCTGGAGGGCCGAAGGTTGCCTATGCCTGTTTCGGTGGTTCGACTCTGGGGCCAGAATGTCTTGGGCCAGCCCAGGTAATCACATGTCTTTTGCTACTCCCCTCATATATCTCTTTATTTATTCATTGATTCATTTGCTTCTTACATTTTTATACCACTTCTCCAAGGAGCTCCAGGGTGGTGTATGTGGCCCACCCCCAATCTCATGTAACGTTGTCTACTAGCGATGCATGGGATGCGGGTGGTGCTGTGGGTTAAATCACAGAGCCTAGGACTTGCCGATCAGAAGGTTGGTGGTTCGAATCCCCACGACGGGGTGAGCTCCGGTTGCTCGGTCCCTGCTCCTGCCAAGCTAGCAGTTCGAAAGCACCTCAAAGTGCAAGTAGATAAATAGGTACCACTCCAGCATTTCCAGCAAGAAATGCTGGAAGGTAAACGGCATTTCCATGCGCTGCTCTGGTTCACCAGAAGCAGCTTAGTCATGCTGGCCACATGACCCGGAAGCTGTCTGCGGACAAACACCGGCTCCCTCGGCCACTAAAGTAAGATGAGCGCCACAACCCCAGAGTGGACCTTATGGTCAGGGGTCCCTTTACCTTTACCTTACTAGCGATGCACAGCAAAGCATCTTGCCGCCAGGCTGATAAAAATCTAAATCTGGCACAGTGAATAAATTGGCCTGTCTTTAAAATTGCAGTCCTTGAGCAGGTGGATTTGCGTTTAAATCAGCCACGGCCTTCCAGTGACTTGTGGATTGCTAACTTCTCACACGGCGCACCTGTCATTCCAAAGGGTGGCTTTGTATTACTGCCTTCTCTCCTCCAAGAAAAGAAAGGAAAAGTAGGGGAGTGCCTTCATTGGGGCTGTATGAAGAAAGCAAAAGTAAGCAAGCTTTGGGTTCGTTAAAACTTCATTTGGGTTATGAATGAGACGTTAAAAAGGAATAAAAGCTGTTGTCTGCTAGATGGGGGGGGGGGGGGAAATCCCAGAATGTAGTTTAATAATAAGATGGAATGAGGGAACTGCTAATGCAGATTTAGCTGGGCTGGAGAACGCTTGGTGTATAAGGTTATATAGGACAGAAGCATAGCTGCTCTCCCTTTGAAAATTTGACAGTCAACAGTTAACTGGATTGTGTCTCCAGTTCTAGCTGGGACACTCAGGTAACCCATGAGGCAGAAAACACAAAGTGAAATAAAGAACTGGTTTAGTACCCTCTAGCCAGTAGATGACACTACCCAAATTCAGCTTCTGTTGATTTTATATCTACTTCTACCACCTAAAATTAGTCTCCTTCAGTAATACAGTGCATCAGCAACCACATTTGTTGTTCACTTTCACCTCTGCATTATATGGGACCTGTGGGCTAGAGAGAAATTTAAAAACCTACTTGTTTTATTATCTCAATAAAGGTATTATACAACTGTTACTTTTGATTTTGTTTTTTTATGGGACTAGCATGGGTGCAGCAATTTGAGTCTACTTCTAATAGGAAGACATGGTACTTCAGTTCCAAAGTAATTTTGACTTTTGGGCCAGCTACCACAGTCACTTTCCAGTCTTTCAGTTTCCTAAGAATGTAGGAAACTGCCTTACACCATCATACCATTGGTTCCTCTAGGTACTAGCTCAGTATTGTATTGTATTGCACTGTACTGTATTGTTTCTTATGAATGTTAAAAGGATAGAAAGCAGAAGAGAGCTCTTTTCGCATAGAAACTGCATTCTAGCCACACATAGAGAACAGAATAGTTAATTTATGTCCCTTCCCAGTTCATTCTGTACGTACAATAGCTCTTGCAGGTTTCTGGGGAGTTACTGCAGTAATAGAGCCTTGTACTTTATAGCTATTTCACAATAGTCTGAAAACTACAATTCCCATAATACTTTCACATACTGGTATTCCAGTGACATCAGTCACAGCTGAGGCTGGCTGTAAAGGAAGAAGGCCAAAAACGTAAGCTCGGAGTTTCTCTTGTTTTTGCAAAGGCAGACAGAGCCTTTGGCATTCTAAAATCTTTGTGGGGAGGCATATCACTTCAGATCTGTCCAAAAAGCAATTTATGTTTAGAAAATGCATTGTGGCTTTATAGTACCATCAGGCTTCCTGTGGGTTGGTTGTGTGCATATTAAATGTGGTTCTTGGAGCATATGAGTACAGTACTTGATAATGCTGTTAGTTTTTATTCTGAATCTGTGTCAGTGTTTAGACCCAACCCTGCATTCTCCTCGCTTTGTTTATCCTGCTTCTCCAGTGGGTGGAGAAGAAACACAATAGCCTGGCAACAGTTTCTATATCTGAGTAGTAACGGAGTTGTCATGTCTAGGCGTCACATAGCAGCACTGAGGGCAGTTGGACAAGGTGCGATGTAACACAGTATAGCTGTTAGATTGAATTTTGCACCAGAGCTGAATGCATGTAAAGCCTGTGCCTGACTTTCTGTCTCGGGTTTGTGTTCATGCTAAGGTGTATATGCAAGAAGCAACTACTGTAATATAAACCCTGTGCAGGTTTGTTTGGACATTTAAGTGGGGTGGGGAATTAAATTTCTACCCCTTCCTGCACTTTGAATTTGGGGAGGGAAGTTGTAAAATATAGAGAGTAACTTCTGCAAAGTTGCATTTAAAGAAGCTGAATTTGCTGTACGGTTAGAAAGGTGGTGGTGTTGTCATGTCTCTAAACAGGGAGTTTCTGAGTTTCTTTACTCAAAATGCTGACATTTAATCTCTCAAGGGGTATGTTAACCAGATACTTGAAACCACTTTTCAGTGGGGAAGTGATGTGGATTTTCTGGAAAACTTTTAATGTGAAAAGTTTGCAATGCCCTAAATAGATTTGGCTCTAATTTAGCATGTTTGACTATTTTTTATAAAACTAAAAATATACACTATGTTAGTTTTATATGCCTTATAATTTCTATTCCCCCCCCCAAGTAGCTGCAAGTATTTGAACTGAAATTTTGATTTTGCTCCCTGCTCAAATAAACTGCACTTATGGCACAATCCTAGACATGTCTACTCAGAAGTAAGAACTGTTGAGTTCAATGGACCTTACTCTCAGGTATGTGTGTATAGGATTGCAGCATGAATGTTGCTTCATCTTCCCAAAATACTCAAATGAATTCAAAGCTTTATTTGAAATTATTTTTAAAGGAATGCTTGTAGATATTTTAAGGCCATGATAACTTAACAACATATGTTCTAAGAAATTCCAAGAGAGAAAATTAAAACTGAAAACTGTTAAGATACTAATTTTAACACGCCCAAATAATTTTGCATTTATATTTATTATATAGGCACCCATGATTCCTGTATGATTTCAAAACTGCCCAATTTGACTACCATTATATCCGTCCATAAAACTCTTATTTGGAAGCAGAAAATTTTCTGTCTGCCTTAGTGGGGTGTGGAGAGAAAGGTTACAGTTTGCTAATACAGGAAAGTAATATAAGTTTTAAAATCTGGCCTGTGCATCCCCAATCTGTCTCTCTCACTTAGCAGCAGATACAGGCCCTTTTAGGCCATGTCAAGAGGCTTCCTGGTCAAAGAGATGGTGTTCCTAAATAATAGCAACATCTAGTTATCACCTAAGTATGGTCCTTAGAATAACAAAGAAATAATAATAATAATTTATCATTTCTACCCTGCCCATCTGTCTGGGTTTCCCCAGCCACTCTGGGCAGCTTCCAACAAAAGATTAAAAATACATTAACAAAGGATGTGGTTTTGTGTCAGAGGGTCCCCCTCGCTCACCTGGAGGCTAGAAGGACAAGAGCCAGAGTTGAGTGTGTGAGAGCTGGGCTAGAAGCAGGCTACTGGCAGAAGCCAGAGAATGAGAGCCATGTTTGATGTCTGCATGATTCCAAGACTGCGACTATGGGAGAAGCAAGGTCTTCTGGGATGTTAATGCTGTGAGCCCCTGCATCGTAGACTCAGGTTGTAAGCCATACAGCCTAAAGACACCACAGTCTGCTGTTCCTCATTCCAAGTAAACCAAACCTTGGGTAGGAGCCTGGAACCCCTGGAATCGCTTGGAGATTGGGATGGTGCGGAACAATATATTCTGAGATTTGCATAAGGATATTGTCACACTGTAGTTCGCTTAGCCATAGACAGCTGACATTGCGAACTGCAGCTCAATGATAGCTCACACCCTCAAAAACAGAAAGAAGAAAAGAAACCTTCAGCAGCAGAGGGTGAAGAGGAAAGAAGTGGCAAGTCAGGCAAGCTACTTCAGTGTAAATAGAGGGAGTGGGGGTTTGGTGAGCTGTGATAGGAGGGGGCAGGGGGTGAGTTGTAAGGGGAACAGGGCTTAGTGAAGTTTAAGAGGTCGGTGGGTGGGTAGGTAGGTGTCAGTGAACAATGCAAGTAGAGGCATTGCCACTAGGAAAATATATAAATACGAAGCTAACAATATAATAAAAGAAGAGAGTTTAATTCAAGTAGGTAAGTGATATAAATTTGAAGAAAGGAAGAAGAAATAGATGGCTTACCATTGGCAAGGTACAAAGTTATGATGCAGAACTTTTCAGCACCACTTCAGCTGCTTTGTGTTGCTGTATTGGAAAAATGAAGGTAGCCATATTGTTTCTCCTGCAGGGCAAAAGGGAAATGGAGGGATTCGGTTTTAGTTCCCAAAACAGCGCAAAGGGAAGGGGTTTAAAACATGTTGGCCCTGCACTTTGATTTGAAGCCTATGCAACTGCATTGTGTGTGTGTAAAAAGTACAAAGGCTGGGACAGGCTCCACACAGCCAGGCATCACACATAATTTAGTCTTTAATCAATCTGCTAGTCTGCAGACTTTAGTACAGCATTTCACAGATTGTTTTGGAATTCAAGGTGCACATTTAGCAGCAAGTATTTGTACCTGTCAAGGAATGTTTCTTACTGAGTTGGAAAGCAACTGAGCCTTAGAAAAGAGGACAATAGTACCGGTATATTGAATGTTTTCTCATTTTTTGGTTCAACTTTTGCAGATTTTTTCATCAAAATATTGGGGAGAATGCCACTTCACTTTTAATAATGTTTAGCTTTATTAAATGTTTTGCAAGCTACTATTAAGTGTAATGCTGGATTATTTTTGAACAGGTGAGACCTGTGGTTAAGACTTCAAGCCTCTGTCTGTTTGGAAATGCTACTCATTTTAGAAACAAGAATCTGCACACTGAAAATGAGGATATGGTTAGGCAAAGCACCACATTCAGTCATTATGAGCCACAGGTGAGTCCACAGCAAATAGAATTTTATTAGGAATCATTCGCCCTCCTGGCAAATGCAGGGTGTGTTGTGTGTATGTGTGTAGCAGTTCAGAAATGAAGCAGGACTATCCCGGAAGAGTGTGGTAGTATAGACATGCTCTGATGACTTGCTAGGTATAGATGTATATAGGTTTGCAAATCAGCCTTGTGCTTAATTAGTTGCCTGAATGAATTAGGAATTCATGCAGGCAATGAATTATGCCTGAATGAATTAGGAATTCATGCAGGCAAGTAAAGAGGTTGGTGGAAGAGGCACAGGCCATTATGTCCCTCTTCCTCCACCAGTCTGCTTTGTTTCCATGTCGGATCCCGAAGGAGCCAGCAGTGAAATGCAGTAGGCTGACTAAAGAGGAACTGATAATTCTCTCTGTCCTATGCCACCCACTGGGTGTGCTGGCCACTGAGGAAGTCAAATCATTCATGCCTAACATGGAAGCCAAGCAAGGAAACTCCTCAAGTATAGTGCTGGCCTGAATATCTAAACCTGAGCCCCGTAAAGTATCTAAACCTGAGCCCCCTAAAATTATGTAGTGTAGCAGAGGAAATGCCTTGCCCCTCCAGCACCCTCAGACCTAACTACAAGGCTACTGTTCTTGGACACCTGGAATTCTGAAGAGGAACATCCTTCTTTAGGAAAATGGGGTAGGCTGCAACCTTTAGTTGCAGGCCCTATTTGTTAATTCTTAGGGTATATTTTTATTTTCACTCTAATTCAGAGGTGTGGGGTTGGATCCAGCTGGTGTGCCGGGTCTGGAACTGGCTCACTCTGCATTCCAGCTTGACAAGTGAGCAGGACCACTCACCTGTTGTTCACTTGGTGTCATGGGATGGGTGTCTGATGACTCGGCTTCACTCGCAGCAACTGAAAATGACAAACCGGGAATGCACTAAGTGCTTTCCTGATTATTTCTTTCAGCTTGAATCCATTGTTGTTGTTTTTTTGAGTTTGCCACCTTTTTCTGTCTTGGAGGCGGGGGCAGCAGAAAAAGGAAGACTTGGGAGTGAACTTAAAGTGTGCTCCTAATTCTATTGTAGTTTAGTGCCACAGATTCACCAGTCTAGTGCCTGATGTCAGGTAATCAACAGGTGAGAGTGTTTTTTAAAAAAACCACATTGGGAAAGCCTAATTAGGCCTGCAGCCTGGAGGTTCCCTTCTGGTGCCCAAATGCATTTTGCAGGCTCTCCCTGAACAGTAAGAAGTCCTTCTAGGCAAAAATCAAATAAATGTTAGTTTGCTTCATTCCATGCAATTCAACATCTTAACTCTGCTGAACGTTTTACATGAAGCATAAATGCAGTCCTGTTTACCAACTGGTTATTTATTGTAGTTTGCACAGAGTACTCTGTATTCTCTGACAATAGGGTAAGGCAGGGGACAGCATTACATGTTCCCCCTTTTAAGCATGTATGAATACTACCAAAGTAAGTCACACTCTCTTGAACAACGGTAGCTGTGTAGAGAATGCAGTACTAATCTTAAATTTTGTCTTGGGAGGGAGGGCTGTGTTGACCTGACACTCTCCCAGTGCCCACTGGTGAATATAGTATTCCTCTATGTCTCATTTGTGCTCTATTACTTTCTTTCTGCTGTTGCTCAGAAGACTGCCATATATGCAGTTAATAGTTCTGTAGGAACATACATGCTTTACCAAAATGTGGTGTGAGTATGTTGATCTGTGAGTACACTTCTAAAGCAAGGCATTGCATGTCATAACTTCCAGAACTTGTACCTTTCCCCCATGCTTCATTATTGTAAAACAGTAATGACAAGAATAATTTTCTTTTGTTGCATTTTCTAATATCAAAAGGGAAAGCAACAAAGTGAGTTTGTCTGGTCATTTGGTCTGTAAAAAGCTCTTTCCCCTTAAAATGTCTCCCTCTTCAATTTCAACTCAGGTAAACCGCACTAAGCAAGAAATGGACACACAGCTCTTCTCTCCTTTGTTTGGAGGAATAACTAACACACCTTCCACTGTGGAGTCTCCGCAGTTTTACAGTAGCTGGTCAACATGTGGAGATGATGCCAACGCTATTGCCCCATTACATGGCTGCACCAAAAAAAGGTATGAAGTGATTGCCACCTTGTGGTTCTTTCTAGAAATCTACAAATGAATTGATAGAGGGCTGGTCCACACTTGTGCTTGTCCTGTGCCTAGAAAGCACTGATCTGAGCAGTTTTCCCCTTGCCCTGCTCCTTTCCCAGGAAAATCTCGAATTGCTGTTTGCTCCAACTGAGCTTCTAAAGAGTGGTTTTCCCTGAGGGAAAGGAGTGGGACAAGAAGTATGGATGAGCCCTGGGTACCCCCCCCCCCACTTCCCCTGCCTTTTTACACTACTGGATACACCTTTCAGCAAAGTTTTATATAGTACTCTTCCTTAACATTACTCAATTGTTTGCAGTGAAGATATTGTTACAGAATAAAACTCCTGTAATGTATGGCCAACTTTGTTGCAGTTGTAATTCAGACAGTGCATGAGAATACAGCTTAATGCAGTAAGTAGAGTGACTTAGGAAACATCCTCTCGATTTTCAGAACTAATCCATTATATTTAGATTTCTCCCCCTTTTGCAGTAGTTGTATGTCTCATAAATTTGCTGTGAGCAATATTTTGATATAAGTGATACAGTGAAGTTACCTATTTCCATGTGCTGTTCTGATGAATCAAGTCTCTTTGCTTGATGTTTGTATCCCAGTTTTAATATTGCTTGGTGACATTGTTAAAATGCCATATTAAAGCAATTAGCAGGAGCTATATTGGCTTTTGGGACGTGGGTGGCACTGTGGGTTAAACCACAGAGCCTAGGACTTGCCGATCAGAAGGTAAGACAGTAAGAGCTGTTCGACAGTGGAATTTGCTGCCAAGGAGTGTGGTGGAGTCTCCTTCTTTGGAGGTCTTTAAGCAGAGGCTTGACAACCATATGTCAGGAGTGCTCTGATGGTGTTTCCTGCTTGGCACGGGGTTGGACTCGATGGCCCTTGTGGTCTCTTCCAACTCTAGGATTCTATGATTCTAGGTCGGCGGTTCGAATCCTCGCGATGGGGTGAGCTCCCGTTGCTCGGTCACTGCTCCTGCCCACCTAGCAGTTTGAAAGCACGTCAAAGTGCAAGTAGATAAATAGGTACCACTCCGGCGGGAAGGTAAACGGTGTTTCCATGTGCTGCTCTGGTTCGCCAGAAGCAGCTTAGTCATGCTGGCCACATGATCATCTTGTATGCCGGCTCCCTCGGCCAATAAAGTGAGATGAGCGCCGCAACCCCAGAGTCGATCACAACTGGACCTAATGGTCAGGGGTCCCTTTACCTTTATATTGGCTTTTTGCCTAATGAAGTAATAAGTTGGAGAGAAGCCAGGTTAAGAAGAGAGTTCATTTTCATTTTACCAGATTGTGAGTCTTCATAGTACACTATGCACAATGCTCACTTTTGCTTCCTTTTCTGTCTTTTTTCATTTACTGATATTTTCTGTAATATCTGCATTTTGTCTCTTGCTCCAAAGCTCTGCTGTCAGACTGGTGCTGAATTTACTTCACCATGTCTGACTTCAGCTTGTTTGCTTATGAAATGATTGCAAGCTCTAATTTGCTGATTTTGGTCTGGTTTTCTTTCGCTTCTTTCCATTTATATGCATTTTCTAAAATCAAGATTACTCTATGGCTTGTTTGGCTTAGAATTTCTGCACATACCCTTTCTTCGTTCATGTCATTTGGGGGTGTGATTATGCTGGGATTAGTATGTATAAAATTAAAAACAGAACATGATTCTTTATTTGGTCATGTTGTTCTCTCCTGCTTTAAAAGTGGTGGGAAGATACAATGGAAGACAGTTAACTTGTCCTGTTTTAGTTACATTCTTACATCTCATCCTATTACCTCACTGCTACACACAGTGTTTCTTATTTCCCATGCATTAGTGGCTCTCTGATCTTCTTGATAAGGCCAAGCGGGGTAATACTTTAACTTTTTCATATCTGAAGTGCTTATTAATTTCAATAAATATTTCTTCTCAGTTTCCCAAATGCTTTTATTAATTATGGTATTTATTCTGCTTACCTTATTTATTTTATGTTGCCTCCACCAAGGTTGAGGTGGCATACGGAACTATTCAGTAACATGAAAATATTGCTCTGAAAAAAACCCCAAACTCAAGGTACTTCATTTAGAAGGCTCATTCTTCTTAGATTCTTGGTACAGGTGATACTCAAATACCTCTCTTTTCAGAACACAGGTAAATTTATCTTATTCTGGCAATGGCCCTGATATGTTTGGCTTAGTGACAAGCATCTTAGAAGAGCCAAACAAGCAAGAACCTGTTACAGGCTGGTAAGCTGATGACTATTTATATAAATATCTATTTTAAGGTCACCTATAAGCTTCACGAAAACTGTTCTCTCCTTACCTTTGCTAACTCTTGATCCTAAGCACATTAAAGTCTTTAGCGGAAGGAATTCAAGGGCATATCAAAACTTTAAGGGCTTGTCCACGCTTCTCCTGGTTCCGTGGATCCAAGAGGTTTTTCATTTGTCCCGTGCTTTCAGAGCATTTTTTCATTTGCCCTGACACTTTCCCTGGGAAAACCTGCAGTTTACCACTGAATCAGAACAAACATCAAGCTAAAGGAAAAACGATGGACGTACATTTTGGTTCAACGATCAGCAACGGGTTTTCCTAGGGGAAAGTGGCTGGACAAGCAGAAGTGTGAACAAGCCCTAAGTTTGCACAATCAAAATGAATTAAAGGCTCTGTTGACATAGCACAACCAATCCACTTTAAAAAGGCCAGACTTTTGCTTTTTATAAGGTGATGGGAAACTGGTTTGAAAAGTAGGAGATTAACAGATGGTTAATGGGAAGACATGTAAACACCTTGCAAGCAAATCAGGACAGTGGCGTAGCGTGGGTTGTCAGCACTCAGGGCAAGGCAAGTAATTTGCGTCCCCTAACCCGTGGATTTGCGCCCCCTAACCCTAACCCCCAGATGTTGCGCCCGGTGCGGCCGGGCCCCCCTGCACCCCCCACGCTACGCCACTGAATCAGGATGAACACTCATTGTCATATAGCCTCACAGACAAATCAGAACAAATGCTCAATGAAGCCCAGATATAGTCTAAATTCTCTGTAAGTTGGGTGTGAGCAGACCAGGAGGTTGGCATCCATCTGTCGGAAGAGACCTCCCCTGGACACAAGCC